>NC_081405.1:95721369-96365687 GCF_030272615.1 Cryptomeria japonica | reverse complement strand
AATGAATTATATTTGAGTTGATCTCTTCCCAAATTAGTTTGTTAATTTTGAAGAAATTGGATTTTAGAACTAGAAATTTAGTTCTCTATGTGTGTTTTTCAAGTTGAGAAATTTGTTGTAAATCTCTTCATTTCTAGTTTGGAAGTAAAAGATTTGTTTCTGTTTGTTTGGAGGTTTTCAAATTGTTAAAGAACCAAGGTTATGTTGGCCAAATTTTTATAAATTGACCTCCTTGTGTGTGTTCTTGATTTTTTTTCAATTGTGTAAGAACAATGTAAATTTGAATTAATCCTCTCTATTTTATTTAGATTTGTCATGAATTTTGCCCAAAATCATTTGATTTGGGTCTTATATGTATCTATGTGTAAACAAAAATTTTAATTCAAAGGAATAAATTATGTGTATACTCTATTTTACAGAGTTACATTTTTTGTGTTGAAGAATTTTTACCAGAAAATTTATTAAATTTAAAAAAAAAAAATTAATGACCCACATGGCAAGGGACCCACCTCCCCCCACCACATGGGATGGTAGCTGCACTACCATAAGGTAACAATGCGCTACCATATGGTAGGTGCTACTGCCATATGGTAGTAGAGCTACCATTGGTAGTCTTTGCTACCATATGGTAGCAACACTACCAACTGCTAATAGCAGTCCGTGTTTTTTAATAAAACCCACCTGCTAAATATATGTTTCGGTTGTTCTTTGATAGCGTAAGAAAATAAAACATTTTTGCCCAATTTCTTATGCGGATTTTTTTTTTTTTTATATATATATATATAATTTTAAATGTATTTTCCTTTATGATTATTGTTAGTGAATTAGCTTTATCCGTGAATTAAGTTAAGTTTTAGATATGATATATATACATAATATGATATGTGTATATAAGTATATATTCTATGAATATATAATTACATACATATATTTATATTATTATATATATTTAATGTGATTTTTAATATTTTTAGAAATTGTATTATTTGGGATATTAAATTAAATGATGCTTTTGTGAAAAATGAATTATTTTAATATGGGATGTTTTATTCATTAAGTTATTATGATTTTTGCTTGTTCAAAAATAAAAGGGGGAAATTGGTTATTTGAGGTTAGTTTAAATTCTAGCCTTATTAGATTAATGACGGCTTTGAATTTCTTTTATAAAGGAGTGGTTGTGGTTAATTAAATCTTAAATATTGAATTGCAAGTATATAATAATATTATTATTTTCAAAAGATTGTTTGAATTATGATCTTAGTGAATTTGGTATTTCTTAGGAAAGAGCTTATTTTGTTGCAATTCTTGTAAATGCTTAGTCATCATGTTGTAGTGGTTGTTGTACCCTCTTGATCAGGTGTTGTCCTTATAGCCTTGTTGATATAAATCATGTTGTGTTATGTTCCATATGGTTAGCCAAGGGTTAGTAAGATTGTGTTTTCGTCACTTGTACTTTGTAGTGGTTATATGGTTGTCAGTATTGCCATAGGGTTCTCATAGAGAGACTGTGATTGTATAGTGTCCTATGGGAGAGTGGCTTTCGAGTGGGGGTCACGCTCGAAGTGGTTGGCTAGACAAACCCTCAAAAGTGAGTTAATAAGTGATAACCTAATAATTGATTAGGGCTAAACATTAAATAATATATTATACCTCGCACATGGTTGAGTGCTCGTATAGACTCAAGATGTAGTGGGAAGGCCTGGAATGGCAAACCGACTACCTTGTCTTCACTAAGGGTTGGTAGGGTCTGCATGAGTCTTGGATGGAACCTGGGGTTCAGGAGAGGTTACTAGGATAACCTAGGTTGGGGGTCAGGACCTATGGAGGCCTACCTAAGGTATAACCATCACAAGCTATGTGATGACACTCTCTCTTTAGGGTCACTAGTGTATTGTGATGTTGAGTTCACTTGGAGTATTGTGGATTCACACTTGTAGTGTCGACCATGTTTTGCTTGTGCTTGCTTGAGGGTCTTCTACTATCTCCTAGCATGGTGGGGTGATTCCGTTTTGGAATCACATAGTCAGGTGGTAGTGCCACTTCCCATTGAATGTTTATGCTTGTGCCTTCATGCGAGGATTGGCTTCGCAAATATTTCCATGGTTCGTGATTCTTGTATCATCTCATGTTGGAGATTTTTGTACCTTGAGACCTACGTGGTCATTTGTATCAGTGGATTATGTTACCTTGGTATTTGGTAAAGATGTAATTTTATATGTATTATTGGAATTCATGTAATATATGATTAATAAAAGCTTAGTTTATTGGATGTTTATTATATTAGTTATCCTTATTCAATGTGCAATGCTTCCTTGAAAAGAAATATATCGTAATACTTTTAATCTTCCAATGATGAAATCTGTTGTATGAATATGGTTTATTGTGTTCAATAAGTAATTGATGGATAATTGGATTAATCTTATTGTAGTCACATAGATCTGTCCATTTTAATTAAATGAATATTTCGTATTTATTTGATTAAAAATCCACTAGCCATCAGTTAATTAAATTAATATTTAATTAATTCATCGTCAAACATTCTCCTATTAATTAAATAAATTATTCAATTTATTTTAATTAATTCATTAAACCAAATTCACAATCAATTAAATGAATAAATCCTATTTATTTCATTTAAATCCCCTTTCTTCCTTTAAATAAATTAAATAAAACATTTATTTAAATCATTATTCCCCCGCCCCACTTGCATTTTCCTACAAATGCAAGTTGCAACCACAAGTTGAAATAAGTTAATTTTATTTTAATTAAAATCCTATTTTCTCTCACCCACCAAACCCACTTGCCCTTCTTAAATTCTTCTAGAACCTATCTAATCCTAATCAATTAGCCTAATCCATCCCCTAATTATTGTCACATTCATAAACAACTTGAAGTCACTTCTCAAAGACTTCAAAGTCTTTGAAAATCATTTAATGCTTTGTGTGTTCAACAATTTAACCTCTAAAAGTCTTCCAAACCACTTATGGCTCTTACATGACCATTTATGGTTAACCTCTAACTCAACCCTCATGTGACTCATGTGTCTCCTCAAGCATTTATTTCTTTGACCATGGTTATCCCTTTTACCCTTGCACAGGAGTTTATCCATTGGATAAAGGCTTTATTCTTTGAATAAAGAATTTATTCACTCAACCCAACCTTGACCTTAACTCCCAAGTTAACCTTCAGGTCATGTCAATCATTTAATGCTTATTCCCTCTCCTCTCAACCTATCTCACATTGACACTTGTCATCCTGGGATTGGGTTGAAAGTCCCCACATGGATTTGATATCATTCAATCTTGACCTTTGTTGAAATTACTCAATCTCAACCATCCATTGCCCTATTTTTACTATAAATAGAGCTCGCATTCCTCATTTTCAAATCCTCAAGCATTTAGCATTCATAGTCATAATCCTAAAAAACTTGTATGCATTTAATCTATAGTGAATTTTAGAGAGAGCATTTAGCATAAATCACATATATTGTCATTTTGGACTAAAATAAATCTTAGTTCATTTCATAAAATATCTAATTAGTTTGTTTTACACTTGCATAGCATAGTTAAAACATTTCAATCTTGAACCTCCATAAGCATCCATAGTGCAAAAAACTACTGAGAGCTACACTAATTTGGAACTTGGAGAGGAGAGGAACAAAGGAGAAGGGGCTAAGAGCTTGATAAAAGGAATTTGGAGATGTCTTGTGGTATTTACTTCCATAGTTAGATCCTTTATCATATTTTTAGTCTCTCTTTTGATATGCCTACTTAGATTAGTTTTTAGTTGATTAACACTAACAGTTTCTTGTGTTTTTGGTGTGTTATTCCACCACACACTAGTACATTCGGGTCAAAATTTTGATGGAAAATCATCAGAATTCTGACACAATTTCGTTGCACTACCAACAAAAAAACCCATCGAAAACTTTGTGTTGGAAGTTCCGACTATCCTTGTGGTCGTCGCAATTCCGACATCACCTCCAACCTTTCTGACGGCTGCCATGGATGCTCATACCCCAAAAGAATACCATCGCGATCTAATTATGATGGCCTCCAGGAGAGTTTCGATGAGGATGCTGTGCATCCGACGACACTCCTCTGTCGGAATTTCACCCTTTGGATTCGGAATTCCAATGATAGACAGATTTTTCATAAAAATTTTTTTTATAGAAAAAGATTGACATTGGTATCTCTCTTCTATCTCTCTTCTCTATCCCTCTCTACTATCTCTCTTCTCTCTCCCCTCTTTAGGTCTCTTTCTCCATCCCTCTCTTCTTCTCTCCCTCTCTACTTCTCTTTCTCTATCCTCTCCAAGTCATTATCTCTTCCTCTCACCCTCTCTCTCTCTCTCACCTCTATAGGTCTCACCTTCCATTCCTCCATCATTACCCATGTTGTCAAGTTGCAAGATATTTCCCAAAGTACTTGGTTGCTAGGGTTGATTTGCTTAAGTGTTGGAGTCGGAGTTAGATGAGACCTGCATGATTAAGCTGTATTAAGTGATCAAGTCACCAAGATCTCAATTGTAAACATGACTAGGTTCTAGGGTTTTAGGGTATAGCATAGGTCAAGATTGAGGTATGGTGGTCAAGAATTACCTTCCAATGACAAAAGACATCCAAATGATGAAGAATGAAGGTGATGAACTCATAGAAGTTTGGAGGAGATAATTTGACTATGTTAAAATTTTGTTTAAGTCATGGTCATGATACTAGCTTGCTCATCAAGAGAAATTTGTGCGAATGAACCCTAGAAATGTGCCCATGCTAGAGAAGCAAGAATTCCAATAAAACCTAAGGCAATGCTAGTAAGGGGTCAAAATTAAAGAATTAGGGTACAAAAAACAAAATTTGGCTAAGTCGAGATGTTGCTCAAGGATGACCTAAATCATGGAGTGTAAATCAATCATGAAACATGAGAATGGATAGGTCTTGACCCAAGCAACGTAAGTCCCCCTTGTGATTCCAGTAGATATCACATCACAATCATTGAGTCTATCTACAATATAAAGTCAAGACCTAACTTTTGGAATCTTGGAGTCATCCCATTTGATCACGTAGTTTAGCACTTGGGAGGATTTTGTTCAAGAGAGGATAGAATACTTAGTATTTTATTTTGTGTTGCATAGTGCATAAAAAACACATCAACATAAACCATTGAAAGGTTTGGTTAAAGCCTTTTAATCACAATCTCTATGAGAAGCTATCAAGAGTGCCCAGAATTTGGAAACTTTAGTATCCAAGAACATAATTCATAAGGCACCACTTTTAGAGCAACCAAAGAAGCCTATCAATGTAATATTTTATTTACCTTGGATATGTTTTATCCTAAGTGTGATATTCCACTATTAAAAAGCTTAATTAGGTAATATTTTTAGTTAGGTAGAATAAGATAATGAGTTGCACATTCTCCTTCTTTGATTGAGATTCTACTTTTTCCTTGTCACAAATTTGGAAACTTGGATAAGCAATTTCTTTTTTTGGTTTTCTACCTCTTCATGATCCTCATGGATTTGGAATCTTGGAAGCTATATATTGTAGGTTTTTCCTTGATTAACATATCAAATGAAACTATTGTGAGCTTTCATATCTTAACATACCAAGGGCTTAAGTTTGGGGATGACAGGGAGATGACGAAGGGGGCGGGGTGGGATGCAAATATATATACAACTTAAAAAATGAATTATAAAAGGATGTGTATAGAATAAGTATAACAACTTTAAATAAAACTTTGCCACACTATGTAAATTTTACAATAAACATTAAAAATATGTCAATGATTGCATTGAAATTTGAACATTAGCAATGGTGGTAGAGTTTTGGAACTTTGGGAACAAACTAAGAATAAGTATAAGAATTGCAGATGAAACTTTGGCATACTAAGTGTTTAAAATAGTCAACATAAAAAAAATGGAAATGATTGCATTAACAATAAGAATGGTGGGTAGAGGTTTGGGGTCAATGGGTAGTGCCCCTTGTAGGGGGTTTGGGGCAGAGCCCCCATCAAGGTTAGGGGGCATTGCCAAACCTTTAATACGGATGACATTTTCACAATAATTTCACCATTTTTGTTTAGAATTGGAGTTTCTAATTGGGGGCCATGGGAGACTCATAGGCATCCTCAAGATGGTCAAGAGACTCCTTGGAGTCCCTAGGATGTCCCTAAGTGGTGCGGCAAGGGGATGTTTCCCCTAAGTATTGCATCCTAAAAAAATAGGGATTTTGGAGGGGGGGAAGGGGTCCCCATGTTTCAATAGTTTCAAAAGATTTTAAGTTTTTTTTTATCTTGTCATAACAAAATATACTCCACTCCTTGGATGATTTGAAAAATGAAAACAATTTGACAAGAAAAAACTAACTTCTAAAGTTTAGACTTAGTTTTCTTTTTTTATCCAAGTCACTACAACATTTCAATGATCAAAGTAGCTTTTTTTTGGTGGTTTCAAAGCATCCAAAAGGCTTGAGAAATTCAATATTATCTTTCATTCCACCAAAATTGGAGATCAAGAAGCATGCTCACAAACAAGGATTTGTTTGTAACTTAAGGCAATCGACTAGTTTTTGGGGCATTTTCAGGTCTAAAGAACCTACCATTGTGTCAAAAAGGCCCATAAGACCCCATTTTCATCTAAAACTTGTCTCTTTTGGTTGTAGAAGCATTTAAGGAAAAAAAAAATCACACAACCAATGATATGCCTATACCATATATATTTGAGTTAAAATGAAAATAAAAAATTGACAAGGTTTGGAGACCATTGAACAATTTGGGAGATTGCTAATACATACACTCAATTTATAAAGTCTCAATTTGATCTACTTAATCTTTGAGAGGCCTATACAAAAGCATTTTGTAATTGCGAACTAAGATAAATTTCCATTTTTGGCAGTTTTCATCATGGATTATGGTATTAAATTCTGACATTCTATTGTCAAGATAAATTCAGAGAACCATTTGTACTCAAAACAAGGGATAGTGAAAAATTAAATTATGTAGGATCTCCTACCCTATCTCATTGAATTCATTCCTACACCAAGTGACTATGAACAAAAGCGTAGGTTTTTAACAACAATGACATGGTCCATGGACTAGTGATCCTCCTCTTGATACTCCATCTACAAATGAGAACATCTCTTATACACATTGCTACTTCAGAATTAAAAGTTATTTCTTCTAGAACTTTCCATGATTCTTTGCAATAGGATTATATGTCTTCTAGATTCACCCCACTAGGACACATTCCTATCAAGCATCATCATGACCATCATGATGATGATGATGATGATGATGATGATGATGATGATGATTAATCATCGTCGTCATCGTCATCATCATCGTCATTGTGTTCGTTATCGTCATTGTCATCACCATCACCATCACCATCACCATCACCATCACCATCACCATCACCATCACCATCACCATCACCATCACCATCACCATCAGTAGCAGCAACATCATCATCATCAGCTTCTTCTTCGTGTACATTTCCATCAGGAACATCATCGACTAACTGTCGATCATGATCATCATCTATATCATCTTCTACTTCTTCAGTATCTTCTTCTTCCATCACATTATACATTATCGGCCTTCCTCTTGGATCATGTCTAACAACAAATGACCAACCCGGTTTATGTGGAACCTCCAAGTAAAATACCTGCTCACATTGACTTGGAAGAACATAGGGCTCATCCCCAACTCGTTCAAATGACCTTGTATTAACCATTGTAAATCCATTATCATGTTCGATAACAATTCTATCAGGATCATTTTTATTCAATCGTAGCCTATACCATTTGACAACAAACATAACTAATTTGAAGGAATTAAAGTCACACTCAAGTATATCATCCAAAATGCCATAGTATCGATTTTGAGACTCTTGAGGATGTATGTCATTTCTAGATGAAATATTGGTCACCTCAAAGACTACAGTTATCCTAGAATCACACGTTTTCTTCGTGTCATCCAACTATTTGATGCGAAATTTATGACCATTGCAGCACATAGCCTTGTGGTTTTTGACCTGCAATATGTCTAACATATTAAAATTATTGCATCATGAGTTGATAAACATACGGGTAATTAATAAAATTATACGTACCTTTTGATCTCTTAAACCATATGCTAAATCAATTTCCCTTTGTGTAACATTGGAATCTCCATTACGGTGAGCTTCTTTAACCAATGAAGTGACACCATCCCATGTTAATGTGTGACTAGAATGTTGACATTGTTCAATCCACACCGTCATCCAATCAAGATTGTTTGCAATATACAAATGTAGTGCATCCCACTCCCGACCAACTGTACAAATAATTAATAGACCACTTACAACTGATTTATTTAGAAGATGAAGAATTAATTTACTACAATAACATCTTATAATTACCTCTCACTTTCTTCAATCTACCTTTCCCCATCAAGTGCTCCTCTTTGAATTTATTAATGGGGTTGGGATCCCAAATGTGATCTACGTGGATTTTTGCTACAAACTTAGGAAGATATTCAGTAATGTACACCATAGTTTGGTATACCATATATCCCTCCACCATAGAACCCTCAGGATGTGCTCTTTGTCGAACCAAAGCCTTAAAAAATTTCAAGTGCCTCTCAACCATCCACATTGACCTAGTGTGTACAAGTCCACACAATTCGATCTCCTCAACTTGGTGTATGAGGTAGTGTTCTTGTGCATTGAAAAAAGTTGAAGGTAGACACTTTTGCATTTCACACATTAGATGAGGGATTTTTCTCTTCCAATATTTTATATCTTCCTTGTGGATTTCTTTAGATGACAACCACCTAAAAGAGATTGAAGATGCAAAAATATATAAATGAGACTTTACAAAATAATATACAATATATTGCATAACAAGTAAAACAAATGGCAAATATAATATCTATACAACAAATTGAACAAACATCACTACTTACCTCATGTATTTTCCAAGATCATATATGACTTGCTCGATATTATTATTGAAGTGGTCTGGGAGAGATAGAGGTAGAATGTACTGCAACAATTATAAAATAATCTTTTCATTGTTTTCTAACATAATACAATGAAAAGTACATGTGCAGTATACAAATATATAGTAAATACACAAGAATACAAATTACCTCAATGAAGGTATGCCAATCATGCATTTTCATCCCTGACCCAAATTCACTCTTCTTTGATATGAGATTGTTTATGTTCGCAGCAAATCCCGTGGGAAATCAAATTTTTCGTATGACTTCTTTTATAGAATTGCTTTGTTGCTCCATTAATAACCAAGGAAGGGCACTTATATTAATTTGATCTCCATTGCTATTTGATTGAATGACATTTTTCATTGCATGATTGGATTCCACAATGTCACTACAAATTTTGACAATTTTTTCTTTGTCACGCCTTCCATGCAATATTTTCCATAATGTCTCTGTTATATTCTTTCCAATATGCATTGTATCAAAAAATGCACAATTTGTAGCTGCTCATAGTAAGGCAACCTACTGAATTGTCTAGGATAACTTTTTAGTCCCTTTGGAAGGTGGTCATCCATGCCTTGATGACCTTCAGTATCATCAATTACATCATCAGTAAACAAAACACGATAGAAAAATTCAAATTCCAAACATAAACCATTAGATGGAATGACATTACCTTGACGATTAATTCTATTATATTCCAACTTCCATAAGTGAGGAGTCATTCTTCGTGGCTTTGATGTAGTCTCTTCTTTCCCATTGAAAAGATGTTTTTTAGTATTCCGATACTTATGATTTTTGTGAAGTGCGTGCCTATACTCATCAAACACCTGCTTTCCTAAACTTTTTGAATGACAGGATTTCATCTTTGGACCACAAACTGGACATGCAAATTTTCCCTTTGTTTGAAGACCTACAAGATAATGTATAATTCTATTAAATCTATTAATTTTTATAATTATAATTATCATGCGCAACTTGAACACTATAACGTACCACAAAAATGTGTTAGCCCTGGGGCATCATGTATTGTCCATAGAATCATTGCATGGAATTGAAATTGTCTTTGTCCTATTGGTCTAGAGATGTCATACATGGTCACACCATTCCATAGCTCCAGCAACTCATTGATAAGAGGCTCTCTATATATATTCATATCTTTAACTTGGTACTTGCCTAGTGGAATGAACAAAAACATTACATAATTATTATGACCATTTTGATGCAATATTTATAATTAAATGTAGATGACTATTAAATGATAAAATACTTAGAACAATCATTGCCAACATTATGTGCTCCCTCTTTATTGACATCCATGGAGGAATATTATTGTTGATAACAAAAATAGGCCACATTGAGTAAACAGATCTTAACTCTCCAAATGGATTGACACCGTCCGCTGCCAATGAAAGCTTGAGATTATGAGGTTCTTCTTTAAAGTGTGGCCACTTTTCCTCTATGTCCATAAATGCTGAACCATCCACAGGAATTCAAATAATGTCATCTCAACTTCTATTGCGTGCATGGTAATCCATAAATTATGCCAAGCTAGTGCACCTGAATAATCGTTGCATACGTGGAATAAAGGGAATATAACGAAAAACCTTGCGAGGCACCTTTTTTGTTATTTGATCTGTTCGATATCTACTGATATGACATTCAGGTCATTCTATTCCAAATTCATGTTGTTTATGATATATAATATGATCATTGGGACAAGCATCTATTGTTTGATACTCCATTCCAATATCTTTCATAATGGTAGATAATTCTCGGTATGAGCGAGGTAGAATATTTGATGGTGGTAAGAAAAACTCACCTATGAATCTATAGAAAAAAGAAGAAGTTTGAGGTGTTAATATAAAGAATATTAATGGTACATGATTCACCATTTATTAACTGTAATGACATGTATGACACACCTTAACATATGTGAGATTGTTATGTTGGATAAACCATTCATAACCTTCAAGTTCACCAACAACAATACAACAAAGAGAAGAGTTGTTTGGGAGCCTTTGTAAAGGGGCTCATATGCCTTCTCAAGAAGAGGTAAATCATGAACATCAAGGTCATCCTGATCATCATGATCAACTGTGCTAGTACTAAATGTGTCATGGATCAATGTATTTGTACCATCATCTTCAATTGTGTTTTTTGGTGCATGATCGTCATCTTCCATGGGATCATTATCTTCAGCTTCAATATTCACACCTCCATGTTCCTCCACTTCAAAAACCATATTCTTCGGGTTGTGTTGGTCCATATCATGTGCCCTGGGTGCTCAGCCTATATAAAAATGATCAACATAAATAAACCATGATCATGATCTCATTATCAAGTGATTTCTTATGTATATAAATTGTTAAAATGATATAATGAACAACTTACCAGTGGATGATAATCATGTCCCCCTTCAATGTGACCATGCTGCCTACAATGTTTCTTCGCTATTTTGATTAGAAGTCTTCTAGTCTTTAAGCCCTTACAAATTTTGCAGGGACAATAACATTTCCCATCACCTTTTCTTTACAAGTTAGACCATAATCTAGCAATTGTCTCCTTATTTTGTTCTTCGCTGATATTATCTGACATGGTCTTTCTTCACAGGCAAAAAAATCAGGCTATGGAAACTTCAGTGCAAAAGTTTCACAAAAATTGCAAATCGAACCAAAACCATTTAACTCTTCTTTTTCATCTTAAAACATTGAACTTAATAGAGAACGTATTTAATGTAGCTGATTGTGTGAATTTCTGAGCATTGTGTCTATAAATTCTTACTAAAAGTTTGCTTGTTGCAGACTTTCTGAGAGACATTTTTTAGTATTCTAAGCCTTGGTTCTTGTATTTTCACTGGTGATAAGTTGGAAACTTTATGGCAGACTTGTAGCCAATCGATCTAATTTTGACAAGTTATAGACCAAGCAAACAGGCATCTAGAACTAGCATTGTTTGCAGGTCACCCCTACCCTATGCCATGGGTATATGACTACCCAAAACTCTAGTTTAAGCATCAATCCTGGAAATGATCGGTATATGACTACCCAGAACTCCAGTTTAAGCATTAAGTTACATCATTATTGACCTTACTTTGGGATGCTATGTATGAGATTGGAACCTTTTGTAAGGTGTGATCAATGTGCTATCATAAATGCAAAGCCAAAACCATTTTGATGAGATCATGATCCCACTAATACTATTTTGCCTTGTTAATTTTGCACCCACAAAAATGATAGAACCGGATATAATATGCCATCAATGCCCATATACCGACAATGCTCAAGATGAGCCACTTAGAGGTAGAGTTTAACCACTTTCCATATAGGTAGATTATCTCTAACCTCATTTTCCCTATAGGTAACTGATTAGGTTCATTTTAGAGTCTTATTTCCAAATATGTACCTCTATGTTAGCTTTTTGCTTTATTATTTGCTTGTTTATGCTTAATCTTGTCAATTTTGCATAATTTTACTTAGTTCTTGCATCTTCAATGAAATTATATCTAATCATATCCAATCACATCAAAATGAAACAATTAATCATATTGCTGGTCTCTCCTAGAGGAATTAAATTGAACCAAATTGACTATTCCCCAATAAAATGTTTTGAAATGGTGAATGTATAAGTTTGTAGTTTACTTTCCTAGACTAGGACCCCATTTCGTCAACATTTCACTATGAAAGCATAAATATTTTTTCTTGAAGAGAACATCTTACAGATTATGCTTCAATGTATAACACATTTTCATAATCAATCATTTGACTTGACATGGATAAAAGAATTCACATATTCTAAATCATGATTTGATGATGTGAACAACTCATATACAACTATATGGCATGCAAAGCATTTATTTTAACATACACTTATTCATCCACATTGCAGGGATAACAATACAAGGCTCACATATTGGTCTAAGAGGATGCCATGGTCTCACAAAGTAACCAAGAACCATATGAAATGATGGTCCTAAATCCACACACAACTAGGGAGGATCCATACGATTATGTATGACTTCCCCCTTGTTTGTTTAATGGGATTAGCCTCCAAGACATAGCCGTCAATAATCACTAAGAATGTACAAGTGGATTGTAGCTACCCATACAACAAACACTTACCCCTATCCTCAAATTTTCCCAATGATTGATTCCTTATATACACTCATCCAAGGCTATCTACGTCGATCTTGGTGAAGAATCACATCACAACAAGGAAGGCAACATTTAAAAATAGCAAGAGTTTCACTAAACTACCAAAGATCATAAATATTGAAAGAAAGAAAAAATAGTACCAATAATAAGTCAAATAAATGTGTTCAATTCCAATAGCAAATCAAACATAGCCACAATAACTACACAATAGAGAAAACTCACAATAGTGATTAAACTAATTCAAACAAGATAAAATAAAATTGTTGGCCCATGCAACAAAGATGAGAGATCATCAATAATTGAAGGAAACTTCACAATCCTTAAAAGTGCATATTACATAACTATACAAATAGAAATTGTGGCTAAATAGAGTGAAGATTCATCATGACTCCAATAATAGTCCCTCATGTGTGCATTTGTGGCATGAACACAAAAACTCCCACATGGCATGGCCATGTACCTAATGGAGAATACATGCCTAAGCTACATTCCCCAAAAACATGACTATAATAATAGTCCCTCATGCATGCATTTGTGGCCCGCACACTACAAATCCTAACATATCATGACAATACACCTCATAGAGAAGACACACCTAGGGCCACATTTCACATAGCAACGTGCCTCACAAAGAAGACATGCATAGGGCACATGCCACATAGCAATGTGTCTTATGGAAAAATGTGCATGCATGTCACACACCAAAGCTATATGTATACATCATGAGGCACATTCATATGTTATCAAACACAACCTATTGTATCTAACATGAGTTCCTCTCTACATGTGTGCAAATCTTCCAACACTAATCGCCACTAAGAAGGAATAATATAAAATGCATCTTCAAATATTTGTGTGTGTGTGTGGAATTGTGTCTTTGAACCCAAATCACTACCATCAACAACATGTAACCATCACCTACACTATATCAAAACATAAGTATGGTGTGACATCATATCTATTTGCATAATGTCAAAACACATGCAAACATGAAAATCATCATAGCATGACAAAAATCAATCTCCACATGTTGGAACAAAGATATAAATAAGATAATAGGGTAAGAGGAAACCCGTACCAAGAGCCACATACCAACTATTGACAATGCCATCAAGATAAATGTAGGATAGGATACCACTATGATCCATCCAATGGTCCATTCTATGAGGAGAACTAGGGGATACTATCTTTGAAAGGTGTGGTCAATAGAGATAATCCCTACTAATACCACAATATGTCACCATAGCTTCTTGAGTTTTCCATTCTTCTACTTACAACCACATTTATTGAGTTCCTCAATAGCGAGGTTGGTTCTCAATAGGATGCACAAACATGTAAACACACAAGCATGGTTTCATCATACTTGTACAACAATACAAATTCATTTTTCTAGTTAATTACTTAGTGTAAAAATAACTCCATTACATAACATAGGGCAATAATCATCATAAGTTTCCAAATAAACTGCCCAAACATCAATTGGAGTTACCCTTTCTAAGGTACAGACATAATTTATTTATAACTTCAAAATTAAAATAATCACAATACATCCAAATAAGTTCAATAGTGCATGGAAATAGACAACATGATCCATAATTAAACCCATAAATTACCCTAATTGGATATGCTAATAAAATGGTGTCTCAAATAATAGAGATTATGTTGGACCTATAATAGAGATCTGGACTTTGTTTCATCATACACAAGCATGGTTTCATCATACTTATATCCAAATACACCATCCATAGATAGGTACTCAGTACCACAATCTCATGGGTACCCTTTTAGCTGAATTTACCCTATATTTAGGTGAATCTACCCTTGTATCATTCCTTGATCTAGTATGTCATTCCACCAATCAATAATTTTTCCATATTATTGGGAGAATACACTATCCCTTAGGCGAATATGCCATATCCTTAAATGAATCCTCCTTGTCATCATCCTAAGTCCTCTTTTTGTTAAGTCTTATCCCTTCATCTTTAGGAAAATCCACCTATCCTTATGTGAATCTACTTTCTCTTAGGTGAATCTATTTCACATAAATCATTTATCTTATCCATCTTTCTTATGCAAATGGTGAATTTTTCCTATCCTTAGATGACTACTCTCCCATTTAGGTGAATCTATCTAGTTTTAGTCTCCTTCCATTATTTTGTCCAAATTTGTATCCTCTAGTTTACATGAATCTACTTGTTCTTAGGAAAATCAACCCTATCATTCTAAGGAAAATTCACCTTGTCATCATCCTTAATCATCTACCTTTCAAGTGTACAGTCCATCCATCCTTGGGAGAACCTAACATATTATTGGAAAAATCCACTCCCTCTTAGGTGAATCCACCTTTTCCACCTTCTCATTGATCTATTATTTGTTCTAAGAAGGACACAAAAGTGGATAGAAAACAATAGAGGAGATAGTACTCAAACAAGTACTAAGGAATTGCATTAGTGAGATGTCACAAATGTGAGTTATACATGTTCCAAATTGATTGATTCTCATGAAGGAACTAAGTTATCTACAATAAATAGCCACCCAAGAAACCTATTTGCTTTAGGAAAACTATCTTCTTAGTAGTAGCTTAATTCTTGAGACACTTGATTTAGATATGATCTTGTAAATGGTGTTAAAAAGAGTAATTAGTCACCGACCAACCACACTCTTCATTTGTATATTTAAGAATTAGTTTGGTCAAACCTTGATTGTAACAAGAATAACCAAATCCTCCATGATAAAGTTAACAACAAATATATTATTGCATAACCAAATCTTTGTGGTGGGTGTGTTCAACAAATATATTATTGTGTGAATTGCTTTTGTCCAAAATGTAGGAACTTGATCTACATATCCATGAAGGCATGATTAGGTCTCTATACAACACTATTTTGTTGATGCATATATGTAGTGGTTAGTTGTTTTCTTTTAGTTGTGGATAAACCATTTTGAGTGAATTTCTCATTTACTTGAGCATTTTGCATTTAGAGAATAGCTAGATGACCATTCAACAAGGGGTTTAAACTCTTTTAACTTCACAAATGCTTGAGCTTTTCTTGTCAAGCAATGTACCCACATCTTAAAGACATCAAATTATGAAATATGATAGTCCCAAATCTGCAAATGACTGTCACAACATAGTGAATAAGGGAAATCCATAGATACATTAATGAGTAGCCCTAGATCAATACAAAGAGAGCAAATGCATGATAAGGGAGCACTGAACAAGCCTTTTTCAAGATAATATAATGGTAATAAAAGAAATCAATAAAGAGCATAAGTTCATCAAGAACAATTCTTAGCCACAAAGATCTAAGGTAATCATAGAGGAGCTGATAATAAGTGAGTTCTAGAAGACACACTCAAGCCTTCATCACATTCCATAAAAAGAAAATCATTATTCCATATAATTGGAAGGAAATGATATATTGCAAAGATTACTATGAAGGTCTAAAATAGTAAAAGAGATGAGACTAATCTTTTATTTCTACTTACAACAGTGAATTGGTTTAGATATACTCATAGACAAAGTGAATGACATGTATGAGAACAACCTCAATAAAGGTAAAAAGGACAATAAATAGTAGTGATAGATGACAATGCATTGAATGTGCCAAGAAAAAGACAGTGGAAGCCATGGAGAAATCACTCTCAAAACAAAGCCATTAAATAAAACTATGTTGGTGCAGCTTGAGAAGCACAGTAGAACAATGAAAAAAGAACACTACTTGGTCCTTGAAAAGCATGTAGTCGCAAAGATTGAAAACCACAATGACAACATAGAGGGCATGAATGTTTGGAGTATTTCCATTCTTAAGAATCTCATGATAGTCCATTATTAGGACAGGTGAAGTGCACTATGAAAGTGTCTTAAAAAGCTAATATAGCCATAAGTGATAGTGCCAATGCTTTGAGTTCAAATCCTCATGAAATACAATCATGTTTATCTCAATGCAACGTTGGCCAGCATCCTCCCTGCGTGTGCCAAAATAGGAGCTTTGGAACAAGGTATGGACATCCATCAAAGCATAATCAAAGGGAGTTTTTTGTCAGAAATTAGTTGCAAATGATCTAATAACAAAAATCGCAAAATGGGGTAGCATACACATGACATGTGAACTATATGACGGAATACCTCTGTAAAGCAAAAAAATCGAGAACCCTAGTCGTTATCCCCTCCCCAACTCCAAGGAGAGAGAAGGGAGAGTCACTAGGGTTGATGGTTTTCACTTAGGGGAGACTTTACATTCAAAAGAGGGGTTGAAACCCACAAGATCCAATCCCACGCAATGCAAGATTGGATTCTATATGAGTTTCAAGGGTTAAGACATCAAGGATACCCTCTTTTGTAAAGAATATAGATAGGATGATTGAACTAGGAATGTATGTAAAGTAGGAAAGATTCGCTTATAAACAGAGATAGGGATACAGGATGAAGCTGCGGACCTAGAATTAGCAGTAAAATGTCAAGACGGTGCTGTTCTGCAAATTTGAGCGAAAGTTGACAGGACGATGGCGCCCGGCGTGCACACGGTCCTCCGAAAAATCCGCGAAACGAAGGGGGATCTGTTCGTCTCTACACAAGGATTCCAGATCTTCAATTACAGTCGCGTACCTGCAACCTACACACATAAAAGAGAGGATGATTTGGGGGGTTAGGGATGAGGGGTTTGCCTTTAGGTCAAACCCCGATTTTGGAATTAACCAAGAAATGAGAATGCTGTAAATGTAAATGTTTGTAATGTAAACAAGTATTGATACCTTGTTGTAAGAATGTTTGTATTCTTACATGCGAAGGTGTAATGTATGTAGTATGTTGTATGTTGTATGTGATCTCCTCTTCAATGGTTGAATCCTTGTCTTGAATGCAACACTTAGCCTTGAATGGAGACTTAGAATGCTCAATTGCTTGAAGGAATGCTTGAATGCTTGAATGCTTGAATGTTGCTTCCGTGTCTTGCTCTTGCTTATTTTCTTTTTTCGACCTCCTCAAATGGGAGAGGAAATGTAGTTTATATACTTGTCAATTAGGGCTGATAGACTGATTTTCCTGACCTTAGGCCGACCAGGAAACATTATTTTCCAATTTGCAAACTTAAAGACCCGATGCCCACAAGAGACCGGGCCCAAAATAGGGCCAGGGACCAGGGCGTTGGGCGCCATGGTCCTGGGGGCTAGGGCACTGGGTGCCCTAGTCCTGAAGGACCAGGGCACTGGGCGCGATGGTCCCACCTGCTGGGACAGCAGGGTGCAAGGAGGGATCATGCCAGGGTGTAGAAAAATGCAGTTTTTGGTGTCATGAACAAGTTTCGGGGTCTCCATTCAGGTTCCGTGTTGCATCGCCATCGTGAAGACCCAAATGCAGTCGAAATTGCAAGTGTCGCAATTTTAGGATGCTACATTTAGCCCCCACTTTAGCGGGAGTATAAGCGTACGCTCATACTTCTGGTAAAGTACAAGGAAACAACATTGAAAGACTTTCACCATGTCAAGAAGGCAAGATACACCAAGCCCCTAGTGGACTAAGGATCTTACAAATTCGATTGACAAAGTAAAAGGGAAGATCACGAGGGAGAACCATGACTGTCAGTAGTAAGGTTCCCTCACTATGAGTCATGCAAGAAAGATATCAAAAATTTTCAAGGTAAAGCTAAATTTGTCAAGAAATTTTCAAGTATCTTGAAAAGATATGAACGGGATGTATGCCCCCCTACGTTAAAGTGATCACACACGCCTCACTGGGGGTGATTGCTTTAAGGTAGTGATATATATAAGAAATGAGAAAGGAGCACATTATCACAAGGATTTAGCCCCCAAGTGTGAGATAGGGCCAAGGATAATAGACACAAAACACAAAGCACAAGGTGACTTCGCTTTCCTCGGGGTCAGTATGCTATATATCATATGTATGTATGCATAATTGTTCTTCATTCCCCAATCAAGGAAGGTCACCTAGAAGAAGGGAACACATGTGTCTTTTGAGTCAACATGAGAGAGACCAAAAGAGATCTCAATGTTTTGCATCATCCTCAAGTAGACAACACTAAGGACAACAAATAGAAGAATGAGAATAACACATAGAAGAAGTAACAAAAGAGATCAAGAGAGGAGGAGAGAGTCTGCTATGCTAATGAAACTAGTCTAGCACGTCATCTACCCCCCCGATCTTGCTGATCAATATTTTAGGAAGGTAGGAAACACGCTAGAGGAGGAACATCCAACACAACAGATGGAGCTATCACAAGATCCAAACAAGGGCTATGTTCATATCCCAAGCCACGGTGTTCTTATCTAGGAGCTAGGATAAGTGCTTTAGAAAATTTGTTAGATAGATGGTTATCAACATCAACATATTCATACTCACTATCAGAATGAACAGGAGTAACATTTTCATCATGACTAACATTTTCATCTATATCGTCATCAAGATTTATAAAAATAGGATCTTTAACTCGCACAGGATCAAGACCATCATGCATCTTATGTTTAGGAGATTTCGGCTCAATCGTCAGCTGAGGAGAAAATGGAATAATGTTGGCTGAAGGTGTTTTTGGGGATTGCAAAGTTTGAGAAGCAGCTGCCTGAGCTCTAAGACGACGCTTTCGTCGGCGTTCACGTGCAGAACAATTTCGTCTAGTCTTAGTAGGAAGTTGCAAAGATTGAGGAGGAGGAATGTTCTCATCCTTATCACTTGGGTGTTTAGGTTGTGGTCTCTTAGGTTGAACAATAGGAGAAGAGGAAGGTCTCTTCTCTCCATAAGAGGAAGGAGGAGGAACTGCTCCACATAAGGGAGGAATATTTGGTTTAGGAAGGAGACCAAGTCCATCATGATGAGGAGGGATAGGTCTACTTTTGGAGAGTTTATTAGTCATAGGCATAGTCACATTCATAGGAATGGGTTGGGAATCTTCTTGAGGAAAGACATTTGTTTTATCTTTCAAAGGAAGAACTTCCTTCTCAAGAACGATAGGAATGTCAAGTTTGGGTGTTCTAGGTTCACTTAGAGATAGGATCATATCTTTCTTCCACTTTTGATAAGATTTGAAAAGATGATCACTTCGTGGAGGAAGAGATTGGAATTGTTTAGGCCAAAAGTAATCAATAGGAATGCTAGAAGTTCTTTTAGCTGGTTTAAAGAGACTATGATTGATAGTAACAACTTCACCATTATGGGGAAATTTTAAACACTTGTGAATAGGAGAAGCAATAGCTTTCATGGAAGACAGCCAAGGATAGCCTAGCTTCACATGAAATTGTTCGGACGATGGAATAATAGCAAAGTCCACATCAAGGGATTTGTTATGGACCTCAACAGGTAATGTAATAGAACCAATTGCAGGAGAAGAAAATGCATCAAATAGTTTCACAACCACATTTGTTTCATCATAAATCACTTGATTCAATTGCAAAGTAAAAAGAAATTCTTCAGTAATGATATTAACCATACAAGAAGGATCAATAAGCACTCCACGACAAGGTGTATTCTTGACTTTTGCAACTATATATAAAGGACCATCAGGTGCCCTGATAGTTTCATTGGAATCAAATGTGATGGAAGGTTCTTTAGGGATTTTCTGCTGCTCTACAAAGTTAATCACATTCGGAGTCATGGACACAAGATCATCAGGTGAGACAGAGGAATCATTAGTATCAATTGCATTAGAGGTATGAGAAGGCAATGGATCAGTAAAAATCTGAAGATTTTGGTTAGGAGGAGCTACAGATGTGTTGCCTTTATCATTCACACCAGAAACAGAGATAGTATTATTATCAATCAAATCTTGAATTTTACCCTTTAAAGCAAAACATTTTTCAGTATCATGCCCAGGATGACGATGAAATTGACAAAAAGATTTGTTATCAAAATAGGGTGAGTTAATCTTTGCAGGGTCTATTTGCCTTATAGGAGGAAGAGTAAGCACATTTTGTTCCAATAACTTATTCATAATACTATGCAATGATTCATTCAAAGGAGTGAACTTTCTTTCTTTCTTGAAAAACTTAGAAATAGGAGGCACACTTGATGCCACATTCACATTGTTGTTGATGATGTTTTCATTGAATTTAATGTATTCTCTGTTCGATTTAAACTTCCCAAATGGTTGTTGACTACTATCACCCTTATCACTCGGAGCCATAGGATTTGCTTGTTCCATTTGACTCACAGTCAGTTGATAATTGTGAAGAGTTGCGCACAACTGTTGGAAAGAAGTAAACTCAGAAAATAGAAGTTTTTCTCTAATGTCTTTTTGTAAATTAGAAATAAAGATTCTTTGAATATCATTGTCAGGCACTGGAAAAGAAATTTGAGCATACAAATGCTTATATCTACCAATGAAATCAGTCACTTTTTCTTTAACACCTTGTTTACAATGCATTAAATCAATCAAAGTAACTTTAGGACTTATATTGTTTTGAAATTGTTGAATAAAAGCATTTGCAATTTGTTCGAAAGAAGTAATAGAATAAGAAGGCAACGAGCAATACCATTGTAGGGCTTTATCTCTTAATGTTCTAGTAAACAGTTTTGCAAGCAACCTTTGGTCATAAGCAAAATCAGTACATATTGTTGAAAGGTCTTAATATGTGTTAGAGGATCACCCTTACCATTATAAAGCTCCAAATGCGGAATTTCAACATGTTTAGGGGGGATAGCTCAAACAATGTCAAGAGAAAGTGGGCTCGCAACATCAAATGTGGGCACACTAAACTTAGATTGATTCATAGAGGCAATTTGTTGCTATAAAGAAGAGACAATTTGTGCAAGATTGTTAATGGTCGCTTCAGTCGAAGAGTTCATATTAGACGTGTTAGATTGTGATGGAGGTGTTATGTTATTGAAAGAAGGTAGAGAGTAAGGTGGTGGGACACTATGATAGTTAGTCATAGGAGATGATTGGAAAGGAGGAACACTACAAGGAGGAATGGAATGATTAAATGAATTGCCCCCTTGCGTTGTGTTCATTTGTGGAGATATAATAGGAACACTCATTGAAGGAATGAATGAAGAAGTCGGATTGAATGAAGGAAGAGGGTTGATTGAAGAAGAGGGATTGCCCCCATGATTAGTGATCATAGGAGGAATGTCTTGTATTGAAGTAGTCATTATGTTTGATGTAAAAGTAGGTATACTAGCAATAGGAGTTGTCAAAGGAATAGAATGATTAACTTGAGTAGGAGGTTGTGTATAACCTAAGGTTTCGGCACAACTTTTCATCGGCATCACATTCGAATCCACAATGTGTGCAATACCATGCAAAATATCAATTCCATTCTTATCACTTTGAACCATACGTTTTAGACCCTCAATTAATGAAAGGGCTTGACTATCGGGGTATTCTTGAGACATCCATTGTCGAAAATCATCAAATTGGTTATCCAATTTCGAAAGTTGTTCTACAGAAACCTCATGGAGAGCTTCTTCATCATTAAGAGGATTAGAGGAATTACCCATGTCCTCATTAAAAAGGGCATTCAAATTAGGTTCCATCTCCTCGGTAATTACACCTTGGAAAGACTTAATTCTAAGGCTTCGTCTAACGAGAATAGTGTAAGTAGGACTTATTGTTGTAAAACTCATGCACTAAAGAGAGAGAAGATTTTGAATTTTAGAGGTAGCAAATTTCAATAAAACCAGCCAATCTCCTAAATTTGAGCTGTTAAATGCAATCAGGACAATCTCCCGAAATTTCGGAAAAAATGTCTGGGACCGTGGCGAACGGAGTGCACACGGTCCTCGCAACTTTTTTTGAAATTTTCAGGGATGAAAGTTATGATGATTTTAAAGCTAATCTGAAAAAATTGAGTGATTTTATGATCTGTAGATAGGCCAAATTAAAGTTGCAATCTCAAAATTGAACCCTACCAAGATTGTTGAAAAAATGTAAAATTTGAATTTTGGAAAAGAGGGGGAAACTGAAATTTTGAATTTTATGATTTTAGAGGGAATACTGAAAGCAATGCAGGCTTTGAAATTTAAAAGTTGACTCGATTTCATGCAAAATTCGAATTTGAAAGTGGAAATCAAAGTTGTTGCAATTAAACACTTGATTTCAAAAGTCACAAATTGTAAAGATTTGAATAAAGTACTGAAATTTCGAATGAATGCCAACACACTTTTCAGATTTAGGACTTGTAGAAACACAATTTTGATACAAATTTCAATTTCAACAATTTTTGAATGATTAGAAGCCTCAATCCAAGCAATCGCTAGACCAACTTCGACTTTAATTTTGAAAGTGTTAAAATTGATAAAATCAGCCAAAATTCTGGATTTTAGCAGAAAAATACAGTAAGATCTAGCTCCCGAAATTTCAGAAAAAATGTCAAGGATGATGGTGCTGGGGGTGCACACGGTCCTCACAACGTTTTTCCAAATTTTCAGGGATGAAAGATATTGTGATTTTATTGCGGAATCCAAAATTACAGCTGATTTGGAAGTGTTTTGATCAGTGAAATTATCAGTCAAAGGTTGAATCAAGAAGGTCTTAAAAATTAGGGTTTTGACATTTAACCACTTAATTTTCAGAATTAAAGCACAAATATGAATTGACAATTTGCAATAGAAGGGTAGATCTGAAACCAACATTAACAATTAAACATTTCACAAGTTTAATTACTAAAAAGAAAATTTTAGGGTTTATTAGCCTCTAAAATTTGCAAAAGATCAAACATGGAAATGTGATTAAGGAAACAAAATTTTTCAGATCTAACCATGAATAATCAGAATGAGGATGTTCACGTCGGGTTCACCAAAATGTAAAGCGGAAAAATCAAACCCTAGTCATTCTCCCCTCCCCAACTCCAAGGAGAGAGAAGGGAGAGTCACTAGGGTTGATGGTTTTCACTTAGGGGAGACTTTACATTCAAAAGAGGGGTTGAAACCCACAAGATCCAATCCCACGCAATGCAAGATTGGATTCTATATGAGTTTCAAGGGTTAAGACATCAAGGATACCCTCTTTTGTAAAGAATATAGATAGGATGATTGAACTAGGAATGTATGTAAAGTAGGAAAGATTTGCTTATAAACAGAGATAGGGATACGGGATGAAGCTGCGGACCTGGAATTAGCAGTAAAATGTTGAGACGATGCTGTTCTGCAAATTTGAGCGAAAGTTGACGGGACGATGGCGCCCGGCGTGCACACGGTCCTCCAAAAAATCCGCGAAATGAAGGGGGGTCTGTTCGTCTCTGTACAAGGATTCCATATCTTCAATTACAGTCGCATACCTGCAACCTACACATAGAAAAGAGAGGACGATTGGGGGGTTAGGGATGAGGGGTTTGCCTTTAGGTCAAACCCCGGTTTTGGAATTAACCAAGAAATGAGAATGCTGTAAATGTAAATGTTTGTAATGTAAACAAGTACTGATACCTTGTTGTAAGAATGTTTGTATTCTTACATGCGAAGGTGTAATGTATGTAGTATGTTGTATGTTGTATGTGATCTCCTCTTCAATGGTTGAATCCTTATCTTGAATGCAACACTTAGCCTTGAATGGAGACTTAGAATGCTCAATTGCTTGAAGGAATGCTTGAATGCTTGAATGCTTGAATGTTGCTTCCGTGTCTTGCTCTTGCTTATTTTCTTTTTTTGACCTCCTCAAATGGGAGAGGAAATGTAGTTTATATACTTGTCAATTAGGGCTGATAGACTGATTTTCTCAACCTTAGGCTGACCAGGAAACATTATTTTCCAATTTGCAAACTTAAAGACCCGATGCCCACAAGAGACCGGGCCCAAAATAGGGCCAGGGACCAGGGCGCTGGGCGCCATGGTCCTGGGGGACTAGGGCGCTGGGCGCCATGGTCCCACCTGCCGGGACAATAGGGTGCAAGGAGGGATCAGGCCAGGGTGCAGAAAAATGCAGTTTTTGGTATCATGAACAAGTTTCGGGGTCTGCATTCAAGTTCCGTGTTGCATCGCCATCGTGAAGACCCAAATGCAGTTGAAATTGCAAGTGTCACAATTTTAGGACGCTACAACCTCAAAGAGATGTCATTTCATGGAATTTTAAGATCGCGGGATATGCACAAAATGGATTAATTCACAAAAAAAAACTAGTTGCCCTTGATTGCAAAAAAAAATTAGTTGCCCTTCATTGAAAAACAAAGAGTTTCTTTGATTGCAAAAAAAACCTTACCTTGCTTGTGCAGAGATCGCTCTGCCGAGGGGGGGGGGCGCAGGGAGGCAAGACGGTCGCCGGTTGCTTCGGTTTGCTTTCAAAATGAAAATGTGTTGTGTTTTTTTTTTTTTAAAATGCCTGAGGTCATCAGAATTCCGACGAACATGGGCATTTTTGAAAAAAAAAATCAAATTTTCACACAATGCTCCTTGTCCGTTGGAAACCTTCGTCAGAATTTGACCCCAAATGTATTAGTGATAGGCTTTAATCTAACACTTGTCCATTTTGCAGAGCATCACTTATTAATAAAATTTAACCTTTCAAATAATTCTTCATTGGTAACCCTTTAGGAATTCTCGTGTTAGACTTCTGCTCGTGTAATAAATGTGAAATGTAGTAATTAAAGCACTTCATATGGTTTAACTTTAAAAAATTAAAATTATTTCACCCTTAGTTGGTTAGTTGTGTGGTTTTTCCTTTATGGTTCCTGGTGGGGCATTACAAAGATCAAGAAATAATATTTAAATTTGGAAGGCGTGTCAATTTTGAAGTAGGACACCTATATTTTGGATTCTATCCATATGAAGCCTTACTTGTCATTAAGAGTTATCTAGGAATATGTTTCATTCTTATGATAATAATGAGCACGTAAATGTTATTCATTTATTTTCATCCTTGTTTTGAGGGAGACTTACTCATTGTGACCCACCTTCTTCCTTTCCTTTTGATTATTTTCATATGCATTTACTTGTGTTGCCAAAATGGATGGACATCATTAATAGTTACCTAATTATAAATTCTAGAAATGATTCAGCCTGGCAACCTAGTCATGGATACTTGCCAGACTCACTCGATAATTATTGTCCTCATCTATCATGAGATGAAGAGTCACTCATGGAAGGATATCATATCTCCTAGCTACAGATTTTATTGATTAATCCCTTAAACGAGTGCCAAAGTCTGTCATTAAAGGCGTTATATATCTAGAGGTGGTTATTACCACTCTAACATATCACACTCTACCTTCAACAATGGATTCTGGTATTTTCTTGTGTCTAGATAAACAAGAGATGGCCTTTGTTGGAGAGATCTCTAAAAAGCGCTGGATAGAAATTCTAAGATCAGAAGATGATTTGGTCATCCATGTGACCAAGAGAATTCTGGGTGATGAGTTCCTAAACACAGAGCATAGGAAACATGTAAACAGTGACATCCTTACTGGCTTCACAATTGTACTACTCACAATGGGAGAGGACAAGGTAATTGTAGCTGCATTATGCAGGCTAATCTTTAACAATAAATACTTGGTTAATCTTGAGATGGCCATTAATTATGTAGAAGACAAACTCCTTATCCCTTACTCGAAGGACTATGCTTAAAATGAATTATTCAACTATAGGTTAAAATGAATGAACCTTTAATTAATCAATTAAGATTGTTTAATTAAAGGGGATAGATTGAAATTAATTAAATAATACAATATTATTTAATTAATTAATTTTAAAAGGGGAAATGGTTTGATGATAGATTACGATAGAATAATTAGTAAAATGGGGCTTAATTAATTAATAAATTAATTAAACCTAAAAGGGAAAATTAGCCAAACAGGCGTCCAAAGACCTAATTAAAGTCAAATTAAGTCAATTTTGGTTAAATCAGGAAGAATTGGGAGGAATTGGGAAAATTGGGAAAATTAGGTTAGGTTGGGGACAAATTGACATGTTAAAAATGGAAGATGTAGGTGATGCAGATTTTTAGTGTCTACAGTCATAGTTTTCTTTTTGAATACCATCTTGTCAATACCCTCTTGTATATGCCACACTCTTTATTTCATGTTTCAAATTGAGCATTTCAAAACTTCAAGAGAACTAGTAGTAAAAATCAATCATAGAATTCAAACAAAGGAGGGAAATTAGGAAGATGTAGAGGGTAGCTGGGTAAAGAAGTTCTGAGGTGGGAGAATTTGGGAAGAATCTTCAAGTAAAGTTGTTTTAACAACTACATTTGCAGCAAAGATGGACAGAAACCCTATGAAGAAAGAGCCTTTAGTCCACACGTTGGTCTATAATTGCTGAATATTGTTGGTCATTGCTACTGCTAGGATATGTTTTTGTCATTGATATTAACTGTATGTTAGGAAATAGGAAATCATCACAAGACAAGATAAACGTAATAGCTCAAACACAAATGCATTCATTGCAATGATCTATCCTAAACAGCACTCAATAGAGACATGAAATAAAAACATTCAAAAGCAAAGATTATGCAAACCAAAGATGTGATTTGAATGCTCCTTCATGCGGCTCCATTGTTCTTCTTTCCTCTTCAAATGGTTTGGTTGTGGATCTCACCTGCAAGTGCACACACTCAATTGAAAGCAAGTAGATGAGATTTTTGATCAAGAGTACTAGAAGCGTAAATTCGATAGTCTGATTACAAATTAGCTTTGATTGATGAAGATCATCCAATTTATAGAAGAATTGGAGAGATGACAAGATTAGCATGATTCAATTCAAATGGAAATTGCAAATCAATTATGTCAATTATGACAAATTATGACAAATTATGCACTTTCTATGCAAAATTTGTTGATTGATAATTTATGACAAATTATGACAACTTCTATGTCAAAATTGATTGATTGTCAATTATGACAAATTTATGACAAATTGACATGTCATTTCCACGAATTTAGGAGAGAAATAGGAGAGAATTGAAATTAGGAAATTAGAAAATTAAGAAATTAGAAAATGAGGAATTAGGAAATTAGGAAATTAGAAATTGATGAAATTAGGTAAATTAATTAATAATTTGTCATTTATTAATTAATTCACAAAGAGGAATAATTAGCCAATTAAATGAACATTTAATTGTTATGAGAAGACTTAGGATAAATAAATGATTAAATCATAAAACCCTAGAAGATGAATTAGGTCTTGATGAAAGATAATTGACTCGATCATGATTTTATTTTGGATTGATAAATGACCAATGTGGTAAATGATTTGATTGATAAAATGCACCAATTGACGAGGAACAATGACTAATTGATCCAAATTGACATAATTGAGACAAACAACGATCGATGACAAATCGATCGCAAAATGACAAAATTGACAAGAGGACAAGAATTGATGATAAAATAGATTGCAAAACGACAATATTGAAAATGACCACGATCAATGACGAATCGATCACAAAATGACAAAATCGAACATGACAACGACCGATGACAAATCGATCGACAAGACGACAAGATTGAAAATGATAAGGATTGATGATAAGTTGATCGCCAGATGACAAGATTGATAAGAGGACAACGATCGATAACAAATCGATCGCAAGATTGACCAGAGGACAAAACCCTAATTAGGATTGACGATGTCCAAAATGATGACAAATGAGCATACACATTGATGCAATAGGATAAGATCGATTAAAATCATGACTGGATAGTATTGTCGACAAGACCAAATTTGAGAGCGAGATGAATGAAGAATGTAGAAGAATGACTCGATGCTCACAAATGATAAAGACCATGTGCGAAACATAGGAGAAATGTTAATGCGACGCAAAAACCTAAAATGAGGCAATGCGCAAATGTTAATGTATGACTCCGCAAGCGTTGACCATTTTTAGGTGTCTACATTTTGCCCCTCTTTGAGACAATGCGATTCTAAGCATTGTTTCAAAGAACTTAATGAAAATGCCCCAGACAATAATAATGACATATGCATGCCCCCTCGAGGAATTGGCCAGAAATGTCTAGAAAAGAGGCCAATTGATCGATAAGAATGAGAGGATCGAACAGACTGACAATTGGAGATCGGATGCATGAAGGACAGGCAATTGAAGATGCAAAAGACCGCGACCAACATAAGATGGAGAGGCTGCACGTCCATCTATGCACTAACAAAGATCTATAAATGGGACCAAAAGAGGGAAAATTGCTCATTTGCACTAGACAAAGAGGAGGATTTGTTGCTCTGGACAAGGACGCTTGCAGATAGATGGCGAACATTCCAATGGTGGATCACCTCGGGGAACATGTACACACATTCAGATGACCGGATGACGCAGGAGCAGCGATATGGATCTCAAATACCCATGTTTTCAATTTGATGAATTTGGATTGCTTGCGGGACATGACAGGGCCCACAGGGGATGCCAAAAAGGACTCCTGCGCTTGTGTAGGGTGAATCCTACGCTTGTGTGGGGTCTTCTGCGCTTTTGTAGGGAGAAACAGGCATAGGTTACCTGACACAGGTGCAGGTTACCTTACACAGGCGCAATTGTGCAATGCAAACCCTAATTTTGGTCAAAATGACATGCAAATGATCCGGAAAAAGGGGACAAGGGTAGGATAGGTTAGATTAGATGAAAAACACCTTGATTAGACAGGAAAATGAGGAAATGCAACCCATAGGAGAAAACCCAAAAACTGACAAAATTTTGCCCCAATTGTGATGCAGAGTCGACAGTATCCGTTGATCACACGAGAGAACCGACCAGATTGCTTCATGCTACGACATAGACTTAGGAGCACAAAGAGAGATACCTTAGTAGGACTTGGGATATACTCTGTCACATTCATGCTTGAGATTAGGGCAAACACAGGATTGCTTACCGCATTGGCAGAGCGATGGCATTCAGAGACTTCCTCCTTCCATCTGGCAATTGGAGAGGTGACGGTGACACTAGAGGATGTATGGTGTATCCTCCGCATTCTGATTCATGGGGAGATGATAGAGTATGACCCAGTGACAGGGAGAGATGCATTGTGCAGATTGTTTGAGTGCGATGCAGATGATCTGGATATTATTGAGAGGGAGATTGGCTGGGAGACTATGGCATCAGAGTATGATCGACGGTATGTGGTGATAGCAGTGGTGATAGCATGCCTACTAGCAGGAGACAGACGAGGACATGGATTCCCTATTGGATGGGGAAGAGTGATAGAGCAGATGGCGACAGAGGGGACAGTGTACGCATGGGGACCATGTGTACTGGCTATGCTCTATTTTTAGTTGCATCAGATAGCATATCAGGGAGTTCAGACTTTGAGCTGTGGAGTTACACTGCTATAGGTATGGGCATTTGAGCACATAGCCATATGTCGACCAATTACAGATAGAAAGGTAGTACCACACCAACCATATGTGTATTGCTATGGGGGAGCACTGAGACAGGGTCCTTTTGGATACATATTATATTGGCGACATGAGCTAGATCGACTGAGAGAGTTCATATGGAGGCCATATCGTGATTGCCCAGGATGGTCAGATGATAGTGAGGAGTTACCATACTGTAGATAGGAGAGGTACTTGATAGGGCGACTAGTGAATCGCCAGAGAGTGATTGAGTTGTACCTGCCAGAGAGAGTCAGATGGTAGTTTGGAGAGAGGCAGGATGTACCTAGGAGGACTGCGCACTTTGCCCGATCTCATAGAGAGACGAGTCAGTGGGGGAGTATGATTCAGCCACACATAGCATATGCAGACTTCTCATAGCTGCAACAGAGACAGTGGGATTGGGGATCAGATGTGGCAGATGCTGGGACGACAGATGAGTATGATAGATGGTTTGCACGACGATGGCTAGTGCCATTGACAGATCCAGATATTCCAGTACCGAGGCGACAGGAGGACTTCCCACTCACAAGAGAGGAGGAGGGAAATGATGAGGACGAGGAGGATGAGGGCAATGATGAGGATGGTGGAGATGGGGATGAGGACAGAGATGAGGATGGGGATGATGGGGATAGAGATGAGGATGATGGGGATGACGAGCAAGAGGCATGGCAGGATATACCCATAGAGCCAGAGATAGCTAGGACAGAGGAGATGGAGATATCCAGGGCTACCATAGTGAGTCAGCAGGATCACATTGCGACTTTAGAGAGACAACAGGATCAGTTCAGAGCAGAGATATCCAGACTCACAGCAGCTCGAGATGCAGCGATTGCTCAGGCACAACGAGAGGAACAGAGAGTCACTGAGTATATTGGGTCGATTCAGGATGCCAGTGTACGGGAGATAGGACAAATGTTGGTAGAGACCGGAGAGGAGATACGCCATTGGAGGACACTATATGAGAGTGCAGTTCCACCAGAGCAGAGAGCACCTTCATATCAAGCACGATCGAGGACAGAGAGCAGGGCACGCTCTCGGAGGTCATTGAGCAGCATGGGGGTGAGTGGACTGATGAGACCACCACAGCCAGGACCAGGAGGGACATCATCTGCAAGACATTACAAGGATGAGGAGGACAGAGGGAGCACCCAGTGACAGAGGCACGTGCTCCTTAGATAGACAGTGGACATTATGTAGTTTGATATTTTGTAATCAGCCTGTGGGCCATACTTAGGACAGACAGTTCGATTTTGTACTCCGATATTATTGTGACAGATGATATGATATGCATCGATATGATGAGATGCAAATGACTTATGTTATTTTCCATGTATGGATGACTTATGCACTATTTATGTACCTTTATGGAACATGTATGGATGTGTTTTTTTTGCTTATGTGTTTTTGATGCATTGATAATATGAAATGGATAAAATGCTTGATATGGTGCAAATGTAATGCAAATGTACTAACCAAATGGATGCAGGATGTAGCATATGTGTGCGGGGAAATCAGAGCACTAAACCGAACTGACTATCCGAACTGACGGAAGAAATGTTAGTAAGAAGAAAATGAGACAGAAGACAGTTAAAGATGAAGAAAACTTTCTTTCAGTAATGCACTTTGTAGGTGAGAACCTTTATTTTTATGTAGCAAAATGGATGCATAGCATCATGGCATTGAAGGCCAGAGCTGAAATGCAACCCCATTTTGTAAAAGACAGACACATCACAGACAAACAACAGTCACAAAAAAGAAAAGGGACCATGATCCATCCCGATCACTCTAGATCACTCAATGACATCATCGAGCAACATAGGAACATGACCGAAGCCAAAGATAAATCAATAAAAAGATAAGATGCACAAATTCCAACAAATCAAACAAACATCTTGATCTTCATTGTCAAAAGTTGAAAGTGCTGATAGGACGATCATGCTGTCTGGTTTGCGGTATCCCGTCTAAGACAGGACACAGTCTGGTTTCGAGTATACCACACCTTGTATAAGACCCATGATAATGTGCCAAGGACGAATTGATTTTGATGGTGACGCTTGATTGATAAGACAATTTTGATCAGTTTGAATGTCTGGTTTGATTGAAAAAGCTCATCTGTTAATGCGTGATTTCATTAAAGCACAATGTTTGATTACGAGTCATTGGATGTATACTCAGTGATCTGTTTATGCACAAAAGGGAGATCCTTTATTGCAAAATGCATGTTTTTCGAGATTTTAATGTTTTGAAATTTTTTTGTGTTCATTTTTTCAGGACTTTTTATGATTTTTAGGGATTTTCATTTTTTCAGTTTTTAGATATTTTTTTCAGGACATTATTTGATTTTTCTGCTTGAAGATTTTTTTAGGAGTTTATTCGATTTTTTTTTAGAGATTTTTTTTCAGGACATTTTCAATTTTTTATGAGATTTTTTCAGGACATTTTCAATTTTTTATGAGATTTTTTCAGGACATTTTTAAATGCAAAAGTTCCAGTGATCGATCATGACAAGGGAACGCACCCAATGTGCATTGGAAATACATACATAGATCGGGACCAAAACATATGGACAAAGAACCGGGGTATGTAAGACAATGATGTTGACCAATAACGAGCCTGGAATAGGACATTGGGTCAAGACAAAGATAAACATGAGAAACCGGCCGAGAAAAAGCATAGCTTAGAGGTCATGATAGATGACAGAGCAACGATCTCATTTTACACATGGCGCCTGTTTGCCAGGTTTTCACTATAGGGCGAATCATTTTTCTTTACTTTTTTTCTTTTTTTGTATTTTTTTGTATTTTTTTTTCTTTTTTCATTTTTTTGTATTTTTTCAGGATCATATTTGAAGAAGTACTGATAGAAAATTATGCCCAGTACTTGCGAAGATGCATGCTGTTTATAGGATCAGACAGAGGTTCACCTTCCGGGGTAGCAAGCTGATATGCCCCCGAGCCATATGCTGCAGTTACTATGAAAGGACCAACCCAATTAGGTTAAAATTTACCTTTGATGATGTCAGTAGACTGTGCATTCTTAGGGTTTGCCTTTAAAACCAGGTCTCCCACTTCAAAGTGTCGCCCTTTGACCTTCTTATTATAAGAGCAATGAAGACGGTTTTGATATGCTTGCAAATGTGTCAGAGTTGTCTGACGTTTCTCATCTAACATCTCAAGCTGATGCAGCCGAGAGACTCTGTGTGTCTCATCATCAATTAGATGTTGCAAGGAAACACGCAAGGAAGGAATCTCCACTTCCAAGGGTAAAATAGCTTCCGCACCATACACCAAGGAATAAGGTGTTGCGCCAGTAGGTGTGCGGATAGAAGTGCGATAAGCCCATAGTGCTGGATTCAATTGAACATGCCAATCTTGACCAGCATCATTGACAACCTTTTTCAGGATCTTGATAATGGTTTTATTTGATGCTTCAGCTTGACCATTCCCTTGTGGATAGTATGGACTGGAGAAACAGTGTTGGATATGAAACTTTGCACAAAGCTCTTTAACATCTTTATTCTTGAAAGGACGACCATTATCTGTGACTATGGCAAGGGGAACCCCATACTAGCATATGATATAATTCAGCAAGAATTTTGAAATTTGGACACCCATGATATAGGTCATGGGGATAGCCTCAATCCATTTTGTAAAATACTCTGTGGCTGTAATGATGAACTTATGTCCATTTGCAGAGGTCGGGTGAATCTTGCCAATAAGATCCAATCCCCATTGAGAAAAGGCCACAGAGATATGACAGAATGAAGCTCTTGGGCTGGTGCATGAATGTAGTTTCCATGAATCTGGCATTTGTAGCACTTCTTAACAAAATCATGAACATCTTTTTCCAGAGTAGGCCAATAATACCCAGCACGAATCAACTTTTTAGCTAAGCTTAGACCATTGAAATGGCCCCCACATATACCATCATGAACCTCGTGTAAAGCCGTTTGTGCTTCGTCAGAATCCAAACACTTGAGGAGGGTATGGTCAAAGGAACGGTGGTAAAGGGTGTCGACGATGATGACATATTTGGCTGTCTGTCGGATAAAGGCTCGGCGTTGGTTAGCGGAAAGGTTGGGTGGTAAGGTTTGAGATTTTAAATATTGATAGACGTCATTGTACCATGGGGAGTTGGGACCAACAAGAATGCACATCACATCCGCTGTCGGAATGTCAAAAGAAGGAACTAGCAATTGTTCAACTAAAAATTCACATTTGTCCATATTGCTTGGCATATTCAACATGGAAGCAATCATAGCCATCGCATCTTCATTTAAAAGGAATTTTCAAAGTCATTTTCACTTATCAGTTTTCGAGCAAAGAATTTTTCAAGAGCAGAGTGACAAAAGGCGATTCGACTTGCGATTCAAAGAGATTTAAAATCTTGTAGAAGTATCTGGAGATATTTACAATCAATCAAGTGAAGAAAACCAAGCGGTAATCAAGCAATCGAAGTGGTGTGGTGTGAGCTGCATTTGTCAAACCCTAAATTTTGAAATTATGAAGGTATTTCTCAAAAAATTTGTTTATCAGTTAAATCATGGCTTTTGCATCACACTCCAGCTATAGTGTACAAATGGACTCAACTAAATTCATTCAAAGAAAAATGAAATACAATGCCTTGTCCCAAATACCTGCCGGAGTCATTGTCGAAGGAGATATTTCAGGGTACATTGACTACAAACTGGAAGACCTAGGATCCTTAGTGATTCATTTCATGCTAAGTCTGTTTTGTGGGGATGACAAGAAGATCAAACTGTAATACAACATTCTAGAGAGGAAGAAACTTCACAATGCGGTTTATTTTCTTGAAGAGTTCAAGGAAGACCACATCTGCATCATCCTGAGTAGAGTGCATGGTGACAAGATGTATCTTGAGAGGACACATGACATTATGCCTAAAGCAATTCATGCCATTGCCAGTTTCTGTAACATTGGGGAGGTGCCAGCCCTAAGGAAGGTCATCAAGATAGAAATGACTAAGCTCATCGGTTCTCTGAGCGACCAACGGGGAATGACCATCAACACCATCAAAGATGAGTTGGTCAAGTATGGTTACATGGTGATTGGATACCAAACATTTTATGCTAGCAGATTAAACTCTGTCTTTGCTGCTATGATTAATGCTGCCTATAGAATAATCATGGAGGATGCCTCATTTGATCTATGCACTTGTTTGTATAAACAACTTCTATTAAACTTAAAGTACATCAAACAGGATAGTTATTTAAGATTCAAATTTGGACAACTTTTGGTGGGTCTGTTTTTCTACTTTCAAGGCTATTTCTTGGGAGTCGGTGATATTCAATGGTCTGCTGACCAACCAATCACCAAACAAATTAGGGAAAGTCTCCAAATGGTGGGAACTGGATACCCTGAAGTCTTGAATAAATACTTTGATGAATTCAAGCGAAAGATGAGTCAAAGGATGAGGATATCTGGAGACATTACTAAGAAATATAAAGAGGACATCTACTTTACCATTAGAGTAGATGAGTGTGTAATGGAAGTGGTAGAGCCTAGATAGGAAGAAGTAGAACCTATGGGATATGAGGTGATGTATGACATGTTGGATGGGTATGCCTCCACCCTGATTGCCTCTCCTTTAAATGCAAAGAAAAAGAGAACCAACACCTACTTGGAAAGGGTAACACTAGTTGAAGAGCCTTCTATGAAAAAGGGAAAGGCAGTGCCAACAGCCTCGGCACTGGTTACCTCAGCCAGCCCTAAAGTGACCAAGTGGTCACCTACCAAGAAGAAATCGGAAGCTATACCCACTAAAGTATTTGAAAGGAAGTGGAAGACCAAAAGCAACTCATCGGAGTCTGAGGATACAAAACCTGAAGTATAGCCTAAGAAGATGAGACAAATAAGGAAGACAACAAACACTACCAGCAATACACTTGCATCATCAGCATCAGTAAATATTGACATCTCTTCTTACAAGCCAATGAAACATTTTCAAAGGAATATCAAGAATATAAGAAGAAAATTGCTTAGTGATATGAAGGAGTGTTTTGATGATTTTACCGATAGTGAGAAAGAGGAAACAGAATGGGAAGTCATTAATTATTTGTATATGAATGACTGGTCACCATCAAAAATTAGATCTGAGGCACCTGATTCTTTATACAATTCTTTGGACAACAAATGGCATATTGCCATAGAAAAAGAACAGGAAATAAGGGAGAAATTATTTGCTCAGTACTTTCCTGAAGCCTCTAATTCTGAATTATTTGAGATTATGGACACGCATAAAGGTCTCTTCTTCATGAGAAGAAGAAGACCTAGGCTGCTTGAAGGCAAAACCTCTGAAGTAGAGAAGGACACTCATCTGCATGCCAAAGCTATCGTCCAATTGCATCAAGTGTTTGAGGCTGAACAAGACCCTAACCTATCTTCAGCCAAACTGGATGAGGCATTTGATGATGAAGGAGAACTAGCTATAGAATAGGTGGACACCATTGATGTTGATGCTTTGGATGTTGAAGATGTCACTCCAGACACAGAAAAGGAAAAGGCTAATAAGGAAAAAGCAGATAAGGCAAAACAGGACAAAGAAAAAGAAGACAAGGAGAATCTGTACAAGGCAAAGGCTGACAAAGAGAAAGCAGAGAAAGAGGAAAAGAAAAGGAAAGATGAGAAGAAGAAGAAATAAGAGGAAGAGATGAGGAAACAAGAAGAAAAGAAGAGAAAAGAAGGGGAGAAGAGGAAAGAAGAGGAGAAGAGGAAAGCAGAGGAGAAAAAGAAAGAAGAGGAGAAGAGGAAAGAAGAGGAGAAGAGGAAAGCAGAGGAGGAAAAGAAAGAAGAGGAGAAGCGGAAAGACAAGGAGAAGAAGAAACAAGAAGAGGAGAAGCAAAAAGAAGAAGAAAGAAAGAAGGAGGAAGAGAAGAAAAAGCATGAAGCAGAACAAAGGGAGAAAGACGAGGAAAAGAAAAGAGCGGAAGAGAAGAAGGAAGCAAAAAAGAGCAAACAACCGGAGACTCCAAAGGCAACCAGTGGTCAAGCCAAACTGACTGACATCACCAGTCCTCTTGAACTCCAATCTACAGATGAATCAGAGCTATTGTAAGGCATAAAGATAGCACAGGAAAGACTGGAAGAATTGAGAAGGAAAAAGTAGCAGGATGTCATTCACACTACGATTGACACCCTTACCAGTTTGATCCCAGGTACCAACCTCCTTGGTACCGATTCCTCTCTGGCCAAACTAAAACTTCTATGTACAGTGGTAGAGGACTAGGTACATTGCTTGGAAGAAGTTGCTAAAGCTAATGCACAAAAGAAGCATCAAAAGGCACTTAACATTGCCTTAGCAAAGAAACTAAATGAGCTCTGGTCTCAACTGCAGAAAGAGCAGAAGGATATTAGAGATACTATGGATGAGGAAAAACTACTGCTGAGCAAAATAAGCCAACCCCATCTATTTTGTGATGATGTGCTTGCACAAAAGGATAAACTGCAATCTAATTTGCAGGAATACATAAGAAACTTTAAGACCCCATATGATTCTTTCACTACATATGGGCAAACTGTTCACCGGTATCAGCTTCAGTCTGCCAGGATAGAATTGGAGATTAGCAACTGGACAAGAGATTTGTAGGAGCTTCAACTAGTTTTATTACCCAGACTACAAATTCTTTAGAAGTGCTTTCTCAATCTAGAAGCTTTAACGGTAACTCAAGAGATGAGTACAATTGATGCCATGGAAGAACATGTATTATAGATGTAGACAGAAAGTGAGGTGGCTACCTCATTACTTGAGTCATGGTCATTATCCATGAAGACTTTTATGCAAGATTTTAAACCAGTTTTTGATAAGTTTCACTCATTATTGTCATAAATAGTTATTTATTTTAATGATAATGAGAAACATGGGTTATTCTGCAATAGTTTGTCATTGTTGGCAAAGGGGGAGTAGTATCTAAAATTTTGGCAAATGTTATGTATACTTTCATGTTATTTCTTTAAGGGAGTAGTATACATTGTATTTTCTACAAAAAGGGATAGTGTATATGCTTAGGGGGAGTAAATTTGATTATGGCATATTTTTGTTGTAAAACACTTAGATGTCAAAATTTTCCTAAGTGTTGCCACCAATGCCAAAGGGGGAGATTGTTGACATTTTGATGATATTGTGATTGTCATTGATGGGGACACACTTGTTTTATGATCACTTCCTTATGTATGAGTTATGCTCAACCGATAATTGTTTTAATCAGTATTATGTATTATAGTCTTTAGACTATCAGTGTTTTGCAGAAGGTGTTTACTGGTCACAAATTGATTGAAGACCCAAAGTGATATGAAGACCTAAAGCGGTTAGAGGATCCCAAAGTGGTATGAAGGAACAAAGTGGTAGTTAACATTTTTCCAGTCTTCATTGTGACAACCAGTAATTGGTAAAATGTATGAACCGGTAATCGGTAATGAACTAGTATTACTCTGTGATGAGTTACCAACCGGTATTTCTGTGATGAGTTATCATCCACCGACACTTTGGCAGTGATTTTGTGCCATGTTACCAAATGTGTCTAGATGCACTAAACCTAGGAACTTGTAATGTAATCCTATTGGACCGACATGAAATCAGACTCCTTATAAGGACATCATGTCTAGGGTTTTAGGCGTTGATGAGGTTTTTGTATGTGCGATCATAGAAGAGAAGATTAGGTCTGTGTGAAGAAACAGAGTGTGGAGATATTGAAGACTGAAGTAATGCTAAATGTGCATTAACAATGAGCTATCAAGGATCTAACCAAGCATACTGTGCTAGTATCTAGATCATCTACTTGTTGATTACTCATATCTTTGACAAGTCTGAAACCCTTAACCAGGTAGGCTCAACAAAGCCTTTGTAAATCCTCTAACAAGGTGGTTCAAAACTATGAATCTGAAATCCTCTCACAAGTAGTCTTTAACATGACTTATCTCCTAACAGAGATCTAGATTCCTAACAGGATTTGTTCTGGTGAAGAACATTGTATGACCTTAACTGGTCTAGTTTCTATTCTGTAGATAGTTACTTGTGAGTTTCTACTCACCATGGTTTTTCCCATTTGGGTTTCCATGTCAAAACCTCTTGTGTTATGGTGATTGTGCTCTTGTGGGTGAATGCTTTATTTGCTATTTGGTTTGCATTTGTCTTGATTGGTTTGTTAGTAAATATGTTATACCGGTTAACTGCTAAACTGTTTAAGAGTTTTAGTTCAGTATCTTTTGGTATACTAATTCACCCCCCCTCTTAGTATTCATCAATTATACTATATGGAAGAACCGGATGGAAGTGCACTTGAAATGTCTTGGTGAAGATTATTGGAAGATTACAAAGAATGTCTATATTGTTCCTCAAAATGTACCTTCTACCCCTAATAAGATCAAGGAAGCTAAACACAATATTAGAGTGAAGGAAGCATTGCTTAGTGCCCTGACTAATTCAAAGATGACAAATGTAATATGACTTCAGACCATAGATAAGATTTGGGATAAGCTTGAGATCCTGTATGAAGGTGACAAACAAGTGAAGGTTTCTAAGTTGCATAGCTTGAAAGGAAAATATGAAACATTGAAGATGGGAGATGATGAGAACATACACTCTTTTATGGCTAAGGTGAATGATCTTGTCCTAGGTATCCAATGTTTTGGTGGAACCATTGAGGAAGATGAAATTGTTGCTAAGGTGTTGAGATCTTTGCCTCCTTCTTATAAACATATTGGCATTTGATCATTTGAACTAAACCAGTAATGTGTGTTTGCTTGATGCAACTGGTTTATGTCTGTTGTGCATAGACATTAGATTTATGTATGATGAGTATTTTGTATGTTGTCATTGATGGCAACTATGTTTGTTTAAGTTATCTAAGTCCTATAGTTCAACCAGCAAGGCTTAACTCATTAGCAGAGACAATTTTTATCAGAACTGGTTATTAGGACTTCAACTGGTAAAAGACTGACAATGTTACATTTTGACAACCGGTATGTGCAAATCATGAAGAATGAGATGATATAGTTTTGCAGCAACATTGAAGACTATCAGATGAAGATATGTTCATGACCGCATGTACATATTCGATCAAGTGAATGAGATTTGTTTGACATAATAGATTAGTTGATGGAGACTTAACCAGTAGTGATGGAAATCACTCAGATCGGTAAAATGACACAGAATTGGATTTGTTATGTTGGTGACCGACATAACTAAAGCATACAATGCAAGATTGTCTAGATGCATTGAACCTAGGGAATTGTAACAAGGTTCTAGCTGACCTTATGATGATTTTAAATGTGTGATGAGGTATGAAAGGATATATATATATATGAGCTTGATAGTGTGAAAGATGATGAACAAATTTTGTATTTCTGATAGTGCAATGATCAGAGGAGTTGAGAGATGAAGTATATGTGATGTTGTAATGTTCTGAAGTGGATCTTATCAGACACTGAAGGTGTTATACTAAGATCATTTGTACTTGTTGTCTCCCTAACAATTGTAGCAAGAAAATCCTCTTACAAGGTCACTCCTAACAGGGTACAATCGTATCCTAACAGGTCTGATCATTAAATCCTCTAACTAGGTGACACATTAACTTGTGTTTGAAAATCCTAGTAACTTGGGTAGCTCCTAACATGGCTAGTCCTCATAGGCCTCTTGTAAAGATCTTAACCAGGCTTAGACACTTCTAATAGGGTGTTCCCCTAACTGGGTGTTGTAGACCTTAACCGGTCAGATCTCTATACTGCAAATAGTGGATCTTGTGGGTACTAACTCCCACCGTGGTTTTTCCCATTTGGGTTTTCCACGTATAAACTCTTGTGTCATCTGGTTTATGCTTTATGTGGTGATTATGTACTTGGTATTATTTCTTACATGTCTATTGATTTTTAAGTTGGTGAAATTGTTAATTAGATTTGTATTGTTTTTACTTGCATTGATTCACCCCCCCCTCTTAGTGCCTTATAAGTTCATCAATTGGTATCAGAGCCTAACTTCCTTAAGGCTTAACCACTTGGAAGGGATCTCTAATCCTAAGGTAAATATGGGTGAATGAATGAGTTATAGAGAAATGGCTAGAGAACTTGTTGAAACCAAGGAAGAGATAGAAACCCTAAGAGGCAAGTACATGACATCACTAGCTAAAAAGAAAGAACTGACTGACCAATTATTGGAGATCTTTGACAACAGTTCTTTAGATGAGGTGAACATTGAAGTACTGGTTGAAGAAGTGGAGAATCTGAATGGTGAGAAGATTAACTTGAGAAGAGAGCTAGAAGCACTTACAATTAGGATGAGTGAGGAACTTGAACCTAGAAGAAAGGTTGAAGATTAGATCCGAGATAAAAAGCATGAAATCTTTAAGATTAAGTAGGAGAATGCAACTTTGTATGAGAATGCAACTTTGTATGAACATTGACATGAGGAGAAAAAAGAAAAAGAAGCATTATAGTCAGATCTTGAAATGGAAATGTCTCTTATAGAGACCCTCATGAAAAGAAATGAAGATCTTACAAAGGAACTTGTTGAGGCCAATGAGAAGCTTGATAAATTCAACAAGAACTCCTCTATTCTTGATGAACAAATCTAATCTTAGAGGATGAAAGGTGATACATATGGGTTAGGATACAATACATCTAAGAAGGGAGAACCTTCTGGTACCAAGAGAGACATGCATGAAGGTAAAACAACTCCTAAGGCTCAAGAGCCTACCAGTAAGAAAGTTTACAAACATGTTTGTTTTAACTATCATAAACTAGGACATACTACTAATGTTTGTAGAAGCAGATCTGATGCTAATACTAGTTATAGACCTAATACTAGATATGTGCCTAGAAAATTTGAAGGTGACTAATATACATGCAACATGTATGGGCATAGATCTATTGAATGTGGGTATGGAGATAATTATCCAACACCTCATATGAATCCAAGAACTGATGGTGATTGGAGAAGCAATTTCACTGACTAGAGAAGCACTAATTGGAAAAGACCCTCTGTTAACCGGTCTAGTCCTTATGAGATGGAAAAGAGAGTCAATGTGATTTGTTCAATTAGTAATAATTTAGGACATGTGACAATGAACTTCAAAAGAAGAATAGGTAAAGGCAATGCAGAACCTTGGAGAGCATTTGGAATGGCATGTTATCATTGCAACAAACTGGGACACATTGCCAAGTTTTGTAGAACATAGAAGAACCAACTGGTGAATCATCCTACAGACCAAAAAGGAAAGCAAAAAGATGATATTGAAGAAACCAGAGCTGAGATGAATAGAACCTAGAAGAAGAAGAGTGATGACAAACCATCTGAGGAATCATATTCCTCACCTAATATGGAGAATCCATCTCTGACAAACTAAGTTGTTTCTACAAATTGGGGTGTACATAATGCCAAATCTTGAGTTAAACCCTTGGATGATGTACTATAAGTTAAATCTGCATATTCTAATGCATTTTGATGTTTTGATGTGTTTTTGGATTTTAACCGGTAAATAACATGCAGTTTTGCTACTGGTAATATGCTTTAGAGTATTTTAAGATGTTTTAGGGTTTTATCGGTAAATGCATTTATTGCAGTAGAGAAAGTGCAAATAAAAGGAATATTTTGAATTTCATTTGACACATTTACAATCTTGAGAGAATTTGGTGAGTGAGAAGAGAAAATAAAAGTTTGTGCTTGCAGTATTCAAACCATTTACCAACAATCTGAAGTGATCGGAGTGAAGTTTGAATCAGTGACTGAGTGTTGAAAGTTTTTGATGATTGGAAACCCTAGTACCAAAGAAGAAAAGGTATTTATCTGACAAATCTTATTCTTTGATTGGTGATTTGCATATTTGAAATGGATACACCTCACCTTGTCGATGTGATCGAGAGGGCAAGACCTGAATTTAAAAGACATCCATATAAGTCTGAGGAAACAGACCCTGTCAGTGCCCTATCCAGTGTACTGAATGGAGTTTTACATGTAGAAGATGTAAGATCCTTTTATCATTGAAAACATGAGGACATGGGTGTGATTTCTATTTTTAATCAATATAAATCTCTATGTGATGAGAAAGGGATACTAAAAGAATAATTTAGAAGTGTCGCTGACAAAGTGTTTCATCATGCAATCAATTTCATTGATGATTTTGATGATGGGTTATTAAGATTTGTTTTAAGCCGAATCCATGATTAGTTCATGTGGCTGGATAGACCTCATAAGATAACAAATGAAGTAATCCATGCAGTAACTGGATTCTACTCAACTGGTGAAGTACTATAGCTGAGGTCAGTACCTAAAAATGATGTTGAGAAGATAACATGATCTAGATGGGATAAAAGAGCCATGACTGTGAATGATATTAATGATCATGTAGTTAAATTCACATCAAGGGTAATTGGTTATAGAATCTTCTATTCAAGCAAAATAAATAGTATATCGGTGGCAGCAATACATGATCTTACAAAAGAGTTAAGGAGCTAATTAATGGCAAATTTGGAAGTTGTGAAGAAGGATAAGAAGCTGAGATTTAAATTTGGACAACTAATTTTGGGATTGTTTTTCGATTTTAAAATTTTTTTCCCTGGTATTGGAGATGTTTAATGGATAACCAGATCTCCTGCCCTACTACAGATGAAGAACAATATTGGGATGCTGAAAGACAAGTTCGATGATATTTCAAGAAATGTCAAAAGAAAATGCATGCTAGGGAACACATACTGGCAAAAGTAGTCAAATGGTATGAGGATTCCATTTGTTTTATGATAGACACAAATACATGCATGATGGAGGTTGTGATTCCCAAGACCACATGGGTAATGCCCATGGGATATGAAGTAGACAAAGATCTACTTATTGCTATTGCTGATAATTTGCTAGATTAACCGGTCGATACCACCACTGAAAGGTTTGGAACCTATAAGGAGAAAATACTTCTAGTACACTCTAAATTTCAACGACCGGTAATAGTAAAGAAAGTAAGGAAAGAGGTGGAGGCCTTTGCTGAACATGCTAGATTCCCTAAGGAACTGTAGCATCGTAAATTGTATGCACTTGCTAGGGTGGTACAATTTCACACCTAGTTTAGCACCCGCCTTGGCGCATTTTGCATTTTGCATTGCATTTCCCCTTAGCGCTTAATTAATCAAATTAATTAAGTCTAAGGTCCTATTTCATCATCTTCCATATCATAAAGTTGGGCCCTTTTCATTAAAGTGTGCCCCTTTCATTTTATTCTTCCAATACATCATTTAATCAAAAACCCTAATTAGGTCCTATTTTGAACTTGGGGGCTTGATTTCGGGGGTCAAAACATCTCAAAATCAGCTGTAACTTCGGGATTCTCTCTAAAATCATCATATCTGACAGCCCTAAAAATTTGGTGAAAAGTTGTCGGGACCATGGCGCCCGGAGTGCACATGGTCCCGGACATTTTTCCCGAAATTTTAGGAGCGCGATCCAATCATAAAATAAAGCTTAACCCTAAGAAATTGGTGGGATATTCAATCTCTAGGTCGGCCAAAAGTTGAAATTAAGACCTAGGGTTTCATATATAAGAGCTCTCTTTCTTCATTTGAAAGGATCCAGAATTTTGGCTTTTGAGGACCTTCTATGCAGCGAAAGAGCAGATCTTTGAAGACTTCAACAACATTCAACATCCATCCATCAAGCATCCATGAATTTCATTCATCCATTTAGGGCTTTGAAGGCATTGAAGAACAATAAGGGATCACCGACTGAAGATTGGCTTGTACCCCTCCCTTGGGGTTGGGTATGATTTCATGTTGTTTTCATGTCTTTGCATAAGCTTCAATATATCCTTTATTCATGCTTTAGATCACTTTGCATCTTGATTTAGAGCATTTACATTATCATTTACAAGCAATTAGGGTTTACTTTCTAGGTTGCTCTAGTTTTCTTTCTTGCATCTTAGGACCTTGCACATACACTAGGTCTGCACACACAATACATTTTACAATACAACTTGGCTATTCGTGGAGGTGGAAATCACCGAAGTGGGGGTTTGACTAAGGCAAAACCCTATATAGTTTCCCATACCCTTTTCAGATATAAGTGCAGGTTTCGGGACTCGGACGACACTGCAGGTTGCAGATCCAGGAATAGCAGGTCGAGACAACACTCCGCACCAAATTTCAGAGCAAAAGACCAGGATAGGGGCGTGGGGCACCCTGGTCCTGCCAGGACAGGGGCACTGGGCGCCCTGGTCCTCCTGACAGACAACATTTTTCAGCATTTTTGACAGCTTTTCCAAAGTGCAAAAACAGCAGTTTTCGGAGCAGTTTCAAGGCAGAATCAGGACAGTGGCGCCCGCACCCCCATCCCGAACATTTTTAGTCAGATTTTAACTCCAAGTACGTATTTACATTCTTGTCTTGTCCTTGTGTTTACAGCTTTCCATTGTTTAAGTTCAATTCTGCAATCTTGTTAGTAGTTCATACTTGCTCTTTGGGGTTAGGAATTGAACTTGCATCATTTTATCTTTCAATTACAACAAAGGAATAGAAATACTAATAGGTAGCCCGTGGCTCTCTCTTTCACAAGAAGAAGTAGCCAATTGTGTGATACCTCTAGGCTCTTTCGTATTCCACAAGTGTGTGGTTGAAAGTGAGATTAGGGCATGTTTGCTTAGTGTCACTTTTTCCCCCACACATTTTGGTGAACCCGACGTGAATCTATCATTGCTTCCTCTTGCATTGCATTTGTTAGATCTAGATCTAGATTTAGTGTGTTTTCATTTCATTTTCATTAAAAAAAAAAAATAAAAAAATAAAAATAAAAAGTGTGTTTCTTTGCATTGTGTGTTTAAAATTTTATGCAATTTCAAAATGTCAGATTTTTATTTGCAAGATTTTGTGATGATTATGAGTTAGATGAAGCTTTAGATGAATTTTTGAAACCTAAATATACCAAACCTTCATTTTACCAAAAACTCATAAACATTGTTACTATGCCATTTTGTTGTGATGAGAAAGATAAGTCGAATGATTCCTCTCAAGGGTACATTCCTATCAACTCTTCCACTAAATCTAGTAACATGGTTGTTTTCAATGATCCCCTCTATGAAGAGATATCTCCTTTTGAATCAAAAGATAAACCTTTTAATAGATATGATCATGCTTTGTTGGATGATGCCCTTGATGCCTTTGTGTCTCCTAAAAAACACTCCCTTCATGAGGATCCTTTTGTGCAAGAAGATGACATTATCCCTACATTTCCTAGTGATGGCCTTTCCTTTTCCAACAAAACTCCCACTAGAGATGATGAATTAATGGTAAATGCTTACCCTTCTCCTAAAGTTGGTCTTACCCATAAGCATCCCTTAGAGAAAGAAGGTGAAATAATAAGCAATTTCCTTAATTCTCTCTCCCCTATTGAACATATTTTGAGGAAAGAGGATGAGTTTAACACATCTATTGATGCTCTCCCTCCTAAGGATGAGGAATTAATAAAAAATGTTATCTGCTCTCCCAAAATTGACAACACTTCAAACATTCCTTTCAACAACCTCACTATTTGGGATGAACCATTAGAAGAAGGTATAGATTATTCTCTACCCCTAGCCAAAGGGGATGAAATCAAGATTGGAAACTCCCTTGATAGTTTCTCCCCTTCCTTGAATCTCAATTATTCTCCCTCTAAAAATAAAGCATCTCCCTCTCCTCAACTTGGTTCTACTCATAAGGAAACCCTAGTTCAAAGCGAGATGGTTAACATCTCTTTCAAAGATCTCCCTCTCAAAAGTGAGACTTTAGAGAGTAATGTTGATCCTTCTCCTAGAGAGTTTATTCCCCATGTAGATCCTTTGATGATAGAGGATGATATGACCTTTCCTATTATTACTTTTCCTACTAGAACATCAATGCCTACCCCTTGTCTCTCTCCTAAAATTGATTTAATCCGTGATAAGATTTTAGTGCAAGAGAAGACTATCAATAATTCTTCCAACACTTTTGTTCATTCCTCTAAACCATCCTCAATCAATTTGATACATGTGAATGAAACACCTAACAAACCTCTCTTCACTGTCCAAGGTGCTTGTCCTTCTCAAAATTCTCAACCTTTAAATAAGCCTATCTTAGTGGTTCAAGGTGGTTATGCTAATGATTCTTTTTGCACTCCTAAGAAACCGGTTATTATTGTGCAAGGAGGTTATTCCTCTAAGAGCCCTTATGAGTATGCTAAGCAATTGACTAGAGAGAGTTATCATGCGGTTGCACATACCTATAACACAAGAAACAATACGCAACCTAATCCTCCTCCAGTTATCCCCACTTCGCTTCCTCCTTCCCAACCTATTCTTCCTCAAGCTCCTCGTATTTCACAAGTTCTTGGTAAGGAATATGATCTCATAGAACAACTTAAAGCTACCCCTGCTAAGATATCCCTTTGGGATCTGATCCAAACTTCTTCTGCTCATCATGGAATGTTACAAGATGCCTTGAAAGATTTGAATGTTCCTCCACCTAATACATATAGTAATATAGTGTCTTTGGTTAACTCTATGATGAATCCTAAAGCTCAAATTGTGTTTACTCAAGATGAGTTGCCTACTAGTGAAATTCAACATCAATATGATCCCTTGATGATTGTGGTTATCATAAATAACACTGCTATAAGACGAACACTGGTAGATAATGGCTCTGGCCTTAATGTGTGTAGCATTAATCTATTGCATAAGATGAATGTGGATACATCCCTTATTGAGCCTGACTCTCATCCCATTCGAGGCTTTGATAATGTGGCTAAGTCTTCATTAGGTATTATCACCTTACCCATCACAGTGGGACCTGTTACTTTGCCTACTTCTATCCATGTTATGTCGGGAAATCTAACATATAACTTGTTATTAGGGAGACCTTGGATTCATAGTATGCAAGCTGTCCCCTCTACATTGCATAGACAAGTTAAATTTATTTATAATAATAAGACATATACCTTGATAGGTGATACTAATTTTCAAGCTTGTTTGCAAACATCTACTTCCAAAGGGAGTTCTTCTAAGCCTTCCTCTTCTAGTGATGACTCGTTAAACAAGATACCTATGGATGAATCATCACCCTCTGATAATCAAAATTCTTTGGATGAGTCTGAAGCTCCTAAAGAAGATCCTTCTCGACTTGAATATACGCATAAAAAGGCTTTTGATCCTGAGAAGGTTCTCGTAGAAGACGATTGGGGATCTCTTAACTTTATTCCCACCTTTGTAGGTGAGTATAGGGTTCCTCCTAGAGAGTTTAAAGTTAAAAAGAAGGAAGACACTAAAAATCAATCAATCTTACCTGAACCTATGAGCAATAATTTTGTGGCCGCTTCTCAAACTTCTTCTCCTCACACCTCTAATTATGAAGAGTTTGATTCTTTGTCTTATGAAAAACCACCTTCTCTTCCTGAAATGGCTGATCGTTATGGTCGTGGTTTTCGCATTTTTGCTAAGCATGGGTATCATGGAAATGGTTGTGGTGCTCATGAACAAGGGATAAAAGTTCCTCTAGAGACTAATTTTCACAATTATGCCTTTGGACTCGGCTATAATCCCTGCAAACGTACCAAAGCATCTAAAAGACCATCTCTCAATGTGAATGCTATATTTAGTAGTGATGATGATCTCACTTCAACTAAATCATCTTCTACTTCTATCAACTCTCATTCCCCTCATAAGGAAATCTTGGCAATGAATAAATCTCTTTATGAATCCCCTCAAATTTCTAAATCCACTTATGAATCTTTATATCCTATTCATCATAAAGTCCTTTCCTCTAGGGATAAGGCTCTAATAAATTACACTCATCCCTCTTCTAAGATTTCATGTGACTTTTCTTCTTCAATTTTTATCATTTTATACATGTTTTTGATCTCACTTATAGTTGAGCATTTAACATGTCATATTCAAATACCTCATTCAATCTATCATATCTTTAAATAACATTAATGGCTATTATGCTGCTCATCATTATGTGACATTGGTAGCTCATTTACTGGGGGCTCATTGTCATTCATGATGGTACAATTTCAAGTGCAATCATATTTTTTGAAGCAACATAATAGCCTAATTTTCTTGTTCCTATGGGGACAAGAATGATTTCATACATCTCTTCTTTTTCTTATGTCCAAATCTCTCCCTAGAAGATTGTGTAAGTCCTTCTCATTGTCCTTATCCTTGGGAGGCAATGATCTTTCCTTATTTTTATCTAAGGATCCACTTTTTCCTATTTTGTGGATGGTGTGGACTTTATTACTTGATGTTATGCCTTGTACGCATTTGTTGTTATTTGTTCAAGGATTCTCTCTTACAAGAGGTGTAAGTCCTTGACTACAACCTCTTTTGCACTTGGTAAAATACATCCATAACGAATTCACTCTCCTAATTGGGTTAAAAAGAGCGTCATCCTTCATTAAGAATCACTTTCACCTCGCAAAAGAAGGAAGTATTGCATTCTTATTCTCTTCTTTGTCTTATTCTAGAAGATGTTATCTTTGTCTAGGACCATTCCTCTCGGGGATAGGTATCTTTTGTACAAAGATCTCTTCTCCTCTAAGGATCTCCTTTACACATACTACAAGATATCCCTTTTCAACTATCTTATCCTTGCTTAAAGAGTGCAAAACTCTCTTGCTTGGATCCATGACATTGTTGCATTTTTGGGGTATCTTCTTTTGTGATGAAGGTAGGTATCCTTGTTCTACTTTGCTTATGACATAAACATTACACTTTTTGAGCAATGGGTCATTCTCAGAACCAGAGCACAGACTCTTAGAGTGAGATGTCTCCATTTTTCTTTTATGCAAGGTGATCATTCTCGGAACCAGAGCACAGACTCTTAGAGCGAGATGTCACGTTTTTGTACTATACATATACAGGTTGTAGCATACTCGGGCATAGACTCCTATGAGGTGCTTCTAACCTCCCTTACACACACATGCACGGGGTTGAGTGGAACTAGCGACATAAGGCTAGACTTTCTCACTCTCCTCCCTTACATGGATCACCTAGACAGACTCTAGGGGCTAGTTTTCCATGTCCTTTTTCACATGGATCACCTAGACAAGATCTAGGGGCGAGAAGTCCGTGTTTTTCTCTCTCACTATTCTTCTCATGGATCACCAATGTGTGTATTCATGCTTTTCTCCTTTCTTTTCTTCTCTTTGCATTTTGTTTCCATTTACATCCTTCATCTTGTGTTAGAGAACTCTCAAAACCTCACACTCTTTGTTGTGGAATTGAGATTTATTCCTCTTTCTTACCAAATGATTCTCCATTAGTTTTTGATCTCATATCAAATCTTCTTGTGAGCATTTGTCATCAATATTCTTTAACAATTCGAAGTGGTAAACATGATACCCTGTTTCAACTCACTAAAATTAGCAAGCCGAAACAGGGGGGGGCATATAGCTACCCTCGAATTTTCATCACCTTCCTTAGTAAGCATTAGGTGATTTTGTGATCTAACATGTGGTTTTGTAGGTTGTGGTTCCTAACTGTGTACTGCAGATACCGCTGGGGGCTTCATTTGACAGACTTATGGATATATCCTTTTTCAAATAATGTTTACTTTTCTGTACTTTAGCTTGCATATGCATGTAGTGTTCATATGACCGCTAAAGTGGGGGCTAAATGTAGCATCGTAAATTGTACGCACTTGCTAGGGTGGTACAATTTCACACCTAGTTTAGCACCCGCCTTGGCGCATTTTGCATTTTACATTGCATTTCCCCTTAGCGCTTAATTAATCAAATTAATTAAGTCTAAGGTCCTATTTCATCATCTTCCATATCATAAAGTTGGGCCCTTTTCATTAAAGTGTGCCCCTTTCATTTTATTCTTCCAATACATCATTTAATCAAAAACCCTAATTAGGTCCTATTTTGAACTTGGGGGCTTGATTTCGGGGGTCAAAACATCTCGAAATCAGCTGTAACTTCGGGATTCTCTCTAAAATCATCATATCTGACGGCCCTAAAAATTTGGTGAAAAGTTGTCGGGACCATGGCGCCCGGAGTGCACATGGTCCCGGACATTTTTCCCGAAATTTTAGGAGCGCGATCCAATCATAAAATAAAGCTTAACCCCAAGAAATTGGCGGGATATTCAATCTCTAGGTCGGCCAAAAGTTGAAATTAAGACCTAGGGTTTCATATATAAGAGCTCTCTTTCTTCATTTGAAAGGATCCGGAATTTTGGCTTTCAAGGACCTTCTATGCAGCGAAAGAGCAGATCTTTGAAGACTTCAACAACATTCAACATCCATCCATCAAGCATCCATGAATTTCATTCATCCATTTAGGGCTTTGAAGGCATTGAAGAACAATAAGGGATCACCGACTGAAGATTGGCTTGTACCCCTCCCTTGGGGTTGGGTATGATTTCATGTTGTTTTCATGTCTTTGCATAAGCTTCAATATATCCTTTATTCATGCTTTAGATCACTTTGCATCTTGATTTAGAGCATTTACATTATCATTTACAAGCAATTAGGGTTTACTTTCTAGGTTGCTCTAGTTTTCTTTCTTGCATCTTAGGACCTTGCACACACACTAGGTCTGCACACACAATACATTTTACAATACAACTTGGCTATTCGTGGAGGTGGAAATCACCGAAGCGGGGGTTTGACTAAGGCAAAACCCTATATAGCCGCCCATACCCTTTTCAGATATAAGTGCAGGTTTTGGGACTCGGACGACGCCGCAGGTTGTAGATCCGGGAATAGCAGGTCGAGACAGCACTCTGCACCAAATTTCAGAGCAAAAGACTAGGACAGGGGCGTGGGGCGCCTTGGTCCTGCCAGGACAGGGGCGCTGGGCGCCCTGGTCCCTGGGACAGGGGCGCTGGGCGCCCTGGTCCCTGGGACAGGGGCGCTGGGCGCCCTAGTCCTCCTGACAGACAACATTTTCAGCATTTTTGACAGCTTTTCCAGAGTGCAAAAACAACAGTTTTCGGAGCAGTTTCAGGGCAGAATCAGGACAGTGGCGCCCGCGCCCCTGTCCCGAACATTTTCAGTCAGATTTTAACTCCAGGTATGCATTTACATTCTTGTCTTGTCCTTGTGTTTACAGCTTTCCATTGTTTAAGTTCAATTCTGCAATCTTGTTAGTAGTTCATACTTGCACTTTGGGGTTAGGAATTGAACTTGCATCATTTTATCTTTCAATTACAACAAAGGAATAGAAATCCTAATAGGTAGCCCGTGGCTCTCTCTTTCACAAGAAGAAGTAGCCAATTGTGTGATACCTCTAGGCTCTTTCGTATTCCACAAGTGTGTGGTTGAAAGTGAGATTAGGGCATGTTTGCTTAGTGTCACTTTTTCCCCCACACAGGAACAGATAAAGGCAACAAGAGCCAAACATGAGGCCGAACAAGGTGGAACTCCTAGTGTACCAACCGGTACCTCCACTGGCAAGACAAGAGCAACCAAAGCAATAGAAAAGAAAAAGGTAGAAGAAACAAAGGTAAAGCTTGTTGAATCCCAAAGAGGTAAACCCTCTAAAATACAGTTTTAGAGGAAAGGTAAACCTGCTGAACCTCTTGCTATGCCTACCCAAACCGGTAAAAGAAAGAAGGAAAAGGCTCATAAAACAGTGACAGATGTAGAGGAGATAGAATCAGAAGAAGATAAGAGAGCACTAAGGGCAAGTGCTAAGAGGTAGAAGACTACTAGTAAAGGTAAAGCATCTAAGAAACTATTGACACTTGAAGATTCTTTTAGTAGAATGGTTCAAATAATTAATGAGTATGGGATATACAAAGGTTTAAACATAATGTTTACTCATTTTTTTGAAAGCTAACAAAGAGAAATTGAAGGTGCAGTTATATTTTTAGTATGAACAAGTTTAGTAAAGCCCTCATTGAATTACAAGGGAAAATTCTAGATTCTTTATATAATTTGATTGATGCAAGGTGGCAAGGGGAAAATAGCCTAGATAAAGAATTTATTGATTATACACTTAAACACTTGTAACCAAAAGCAACTGAAGAGGAAATTGAACAGATAAAAGTTAATACAAAAGCATTTTTCAGATCAAAGAAAAGATTAACAAGAATGCTTATTGGAGAGACTGAATCAGTCCAAAAGGAGACTAAGATTTTGATGAAAAAGGCTTTAGGTCTCATCCCTGATGAAGAAGAGGAAAAAGATGAAGAAATTGAGGATAGTTCTCACAAGCCAAAGTCAAAATAACTTCTTGAAGGTGTAAAGATCATAGATTTTGAACCAGTTAACAAGTATATGTATGATGACCCTTTTGATATTGAACCAGTAGATATACCAGATGATGATACTAGTGATGCTGATAATGTTGCTAACACTGCTGACAATATAGATGTTTTTGAAGTTGATGTATAGATATTTGAAACTCAAAAAGAACAATAAGAAAAAAAAGATGAAAAGAAAGTAGAAGACAAGTGCTCAACTGAGCAACTGATGGATGCACAGTCAACAAAGACTCAGACTGTACTGATCAATGTAACCATAGATGCAAATGTAAATGTTGCTACTGAGGATAATCAAAAGGATACAGTTGATAAGGAAGAGGAAGCACCGATGAAAGAACAAACTGTTGAAAATCTACAACCGGTCAAGGACACCACTAATGAAGAGAAGATAGAAAAAGATAAGGAGGAAGAGAAGAAAACAAAGAAGGTGAAAGAGGAGAGGAGAACAGAATAAATAAAGACAACTCCTAAGGTACCTCCTGAATCCAAACCAAAGAAAACAATAGTTGATGATGATGATGACTCCGTGAGCATTAAAGGTCCTATTAATATGGACAATTTGAGTTCTTCATAGTTATGTGAGATTGCTACTGCAATGCAATCTCGTGCACAAAAGAAAAGATTGAAGGATGAACAAAGAGAAGAAGAGACTATAAGGACTGTTGTTGATATTTTGTCAAGTTTCCTATCGGAGACTGATATAGAACATTTGGCTTCCCCTATTGCCAAACTTGGATAGTTAGTTGTTGATGCTGGTGAACAACTTAAAAATCTTGAAGAAGCTGCATACATTTCTGTTGAAAATGATTACAAGAAGAAAAGGGGAGAACAACTAATGGTTGAAATAGATAAGGCAAAGTATCCCTAATGATGAATAAAGACTTGTTGAAGACCGAATTGGAAACTGACTGTAAGATTTTGGCTACTATCTCCCAATTTTTACTATTTTGTGTTGACTTGAGAAAGAAGAGATCTGATATTGAGGAGATACAAAAGTTAAGTGAAACATTCACATCGGTACAAGACTCAGTAATCACTTTTGGTAGAAAGGTTGTTGATGTACAACACCAGTTAGAACTATATAAACTTGAGCAAGTGAAACGGGTCAGATCACTGAAAGAACTCCAGCTTCAACTACTTCCAAAAGTAGATATTCTTCAGAGAGCATTCATAGAGTTAGAGGCAATTTTGGATACTCCAGAGATGAGTACAGTTGATGCTATGGAGGAGTTTGCAACATAGATAATGACACATGTTGAGATTATTGAGACACTATTAGAAATTTGAGACAATGATCTAAAATAGTTGAAGTTTCAGTTCAGTGATGTTTTCTTAAGAATTGCATTGTAAAGACCTTAACACTTTATCCTCTATATATACATGCAGTTTTGATGACAAATTTTTATGTAATATATGTATTTTACTTCTTTATTTGACATTGTTGTCAAAGGGGGAGTAATAGTTAAGAGTCCAGTAAAATTTTTCTATGTACTATTAAGGGGTATTAATGATTTTGTAATGATTTTATTTTTGTAACAACATGCAATTGCTAAAGGGGGAGTGTATGTCATGAAGTCAATTTTTGTTTTTGCACACTTGGTTGACAAAATTTTCCTAAGTGTTGCCATCAATGCCGAAGGGGGAGATTGTTGGGATTTGATCATTTGAACTAAATCGATAATGTGCGTTTGCTTGATGCAACTGGTTTATGTCTGTTGTGCATAGAGATTAGATTTATTTATGATGTGTTGGCATTATGTGAACCGGTATGAGGACATAATGATATTGTATGTTGTCATTGATGTCAATATGTTAAGTGAAGTGAACCGGCATATGTGATATGTGAGAAGAGAGAACCGCCATATGTGTGAACCGGTATATATGCCAAAGTGAAGCGGTATATTTGTTCTAGATGAACAGGCATGTCAAGGTGAACTGACATGTAGTTTTGGGAACCGACACATGGAAGCTTTGTATGACTACCGGTTGGTAGGTAGTTTCCACTTCAGGATTTCCGATTGGAGTACCTCAAGCCTGTGTGACCCAATCAGTGATCTTTGTGTGATGAGTTAGCAGTATAATAAAGAATAGATCATGTTGCCACATAAGCTCTGTGTGTTAGGCCCAATATGGAAAGTTAATGTACTGAGAGGGGAGGGGTGAATCAGTACTCCAAAACTTTTCTTGAATAATAACTTTACTGTTATGCATAAATAGAATAGTGCAGTAACATAAAATAAAGCTAAAACAAATAGATAACAATCATACATGATTCACTCCATAACACATATATTTTGGTTACATAGAAACTCTTGGTTAGAGAGAAAAACTATGGTGGGGATGGCACCCACAACTTCACTACTGCAATAATAAAGAATGCTCGGTTAGAGCTACATTTAGCTATTTCTGATAGCTTACCTTGTTAGGAGTAACAAGATCTGTTAGATCTACCTTGCTAAAGGATTTTACAACATTTATTCTGAATGCTGCACTTGGTTAGAGGCTTTACAATTTATAGACTTGATTAGAGTTTTTTACCTTATTAAAGGTTTCTCTTACAAATTCACAATATTACAAAAAAATCATTACAAATATCTGCAACTTTACATTTGAAATGTTATAGCAGATTCTATGTGCTCAGAATAGATTAGCTTGCTTATAGCATACCTCGGTAACCCATATAGTAAGTCGGTAAACCCATCTATTTACTCTACTCTTTGACTATTCTTTGAAAACCTTCTCGGTGACCTCTGTGTCTCTGTAACAGTCTTCTTCCATGCATACATACACTTAACTCATGCTGTATAAATAGATCTCTAAAAATGGTGATCTAATTCATTGCTTCGATCTTACAAACAAGATTCCTCGAATGAATAACTAAACAAAATATTTCATTGGTTAGATTGACCTCGCAATCATACACAATCTTCTAGTGCAATTTCCAATGTAATAACGGTTAGATGTGCCTCGATCTTGTAACAGGTTTTCATATGCATGTCTAGGTTCAGTGTATCTGGTAACACATTTCACTCAGTGAATATCAACTTGGTGTGTCATCTTTACTTCTCGGTAGTCATAGAAAGATACTTGGTAGATAGCTCGATGTGTATTGCATTCTATGACTGCTTTCTTCTATAACCGACTAGACTGTGCATACCGACTTCTCTGTTATACCGACTACATGATTTGATAGTGCTAACTGACTAGAATATATAGTATGACTTTGAATATAAAAACTAATGGAAACTTGATAAGTAGTAACAATCTCCCCTTTTGACATTAGTTGAGATGTTCGACAAAAACTACTTTCAAAGTCATAACTCAAAAATCTATATACTTTGCAAAATGACTATACTTGACAATATATACAATAGTCAATGAAATAGTATATTCAGATATACTCCCCTTATCATTATTCTATACATAACTTTTATTTTGCATGCTCGGTTCTATGCTTGTGTGCTCTGCTTGCTCTGCATACTCTGTATACTCTGCTCGGTATACTCCCCCTATATACTATACTCTGAATATTGTATCAAAACTGTATCACTATCCAAATATATTATATTACTCCCTTTATTTGGTATTACTCCCCCTTTTTGACAAACATCAAAAACTTAATTTCCATCTGGGGGCGGTAACTGATCAAAAATAGATTTATACTTTTTCTAGGCATCAGTGAGAGCGACTGAGAGTGCATCCTTTACACTTTCCATTAAAGAATTTTGTGCTTGAATATCAACCAATAGTGATATTAAGCCATCAAGAGTGCTTCCCTCTTGTGTAGTAGATAGGCGTGTAGCTCGGTTGATCTGTTCTTGAATTGATAAAAGATGAGGAAGGAATAATGTCTGGAGTGTCATTATATCCATCCTGATCTTATGTTCTTCATTTCTTCATTCTAATTGTTGAGCCATGAGCTGTTGAAGTTTGGTATAAAAATTCTAAACAAAATTGGGCTCTATGGTCAACTTATTCAAGAGATCGGTGATCTCTTTCTCAATTGCATCAATTTTCTTCTTGATATCTTTAATGAATAAGGAAAATGTGCAAAGTTTTTGAAATAAATAAAGAATATGCTTGAGTTGAGGGGACAACTCAGCAATGAATTTGACAAGCTTGACTTTTCCAATAGCTAGATCTTTTTGTACCTCTTCTATCATTTTTGCAGTAAGCTCTTTGTCTTTTAGCTTGCTCAAGTACTCAGATGCATCAACTCCAGATGTTTCTATTTGATTAAGGAGTTCATCCAGTTGAATGTGGATGGCTGCATCGATTGACACTGTAGCTGTAAGTAGCATATCTGTTAGTAGTGTCTTGACCTTCTGAAGTACTTTATTCTTCTTTTGAATGGCCATTTGTTTTTCTTATTCGGCCTTTGCTTTGCATAGTTCACCGAAATCAATAAGTGCTTGCCCCTTTAGTTTTGAAATATCCACATTGGGCAACACTATCGGTTTAGTTAAATCAACTTTAAAACTATGCTTTTTCACCTTCTTCTCTTTACCTTTGGTCGGTTGGACCAAGACAATAGCTTGTGAGGCTTGTTGACCCTTGGTAGGTTGCTCGGTAGAGGCAACACTTTTCTCGGTTCCTATAGCCATTATGGTGTCCTTTGGTGTCTCGATACTGGGTGTCTCAACTGTAACATTTTCAGTGCTTGAGAGGTCTTTTCTTGAGTTGTACCTTGTGCTGCTTTAGACTAGTGACCTTCGGTGCCTTGTGCTATATCCTTAGGAGCTTCGATAGAGACAGGTGGCTTGGCCGGTAGATAAGGTTGAACTTGTTCTAAAACAAATTCACTAGATAGAAGTTTTGTATAGGTAGTGCCTTCTATCATTTCCTGCTTCAGTGCTTCTGTATCCATGACATCTTCATCAATTTGAATAGTGTCAGCCCGGTCTTGCTTGGTAGCATCAGGACCTTGCTCGGTGACATCAGGATCGTGCTCGGTGACATCAACAATTTCAACTTGAGATTGTTCACCGACATCCTTGATTTTGAAGATTTCCTGCCATTTTGCTTTTGTCTCCTTTTCTACATCAATGTATAGTCCATTCATCAGTTTTAAGGCTCGTTGTTTGACAAGAAATTTTGAATTGTAAGTTGTCAAATGTTCCTTTATTTCTGCTACAGACATATCAGGAAATAGATGGACTAGACTTCTTTCTCTAATTTGTTTCTCTGAGTCCATTTCATATTTCCACCTATTATCAATATGCAAGTAAAGTTCATTCCAAAGTGACTTTACTAGTTCTAATGGAGCTAGTCGAAAATTTAGAAGTGTTCAGATGACAGCTTCTTCAATTTGTCGCTTCTCATCATTATTCCTAGTCTCATACTTGACATATCTAAATCCTCCAAATCCACCATATTCTTTTAGATTGGCACAAAAATTTTCAACACTATGAATATTTACCTTCTTGCTTTTTACAATCTGGAATTTGTTTGCATCTTCAGATTCTATATCACTAGACTCTTTTGCTAGAATGAGTCTTCGAGTAGATTTCTTATAGGTCTTGGTTACCTTGGGAGCAGTAACACTCTTTTGTTTCTTACTCGGTGATGTAGCTGATGCTCTAGTGTTAGGTCTCTTTGTTGGAGGTGGAGTCAGTAGGGCCTTTGTAGTGTCCAGTTTCTTTCTTTTCAACACTTTACCCTTAGGCAACTCGGTACTCAATGTTATTGCTACCTCTTGAGCTTCTGATTCCTCTTCGGTAATGGTAAGAGTGCCTTTGACAGTTGTAGAGGAAGAGTCTTCTTTGAATTTCTCCATTAGAAACTTTATCATTTTTGTAGCCTTTCTTGTAGCTTTGGGTACTACAATGCTCATTTTAACTTTTTCCTTAACTTCTTCGTAAGTTCCATATCTCAGCTTGGTAGCATGCCTTGGCAATGTAAGGAATGCATCAATTTGCTATTGTGTGATATCATAGTCAATCTCGTAACCCATTGGTGGCAAAGATTGAGTCCTTGGTTCCACAACATTCACATAACAGTAATCGGTGTCTACCTCAAAGCATATATCATCCTTATATTTCTCTACTAGCTGGGGTGGAATCTGGTACCTGTTGTGCATCTTCTCTTGAAATTTTCTGAAGTAGTCATCCATGATATCATTAAAATTATCTCCCAACTTCTTGATAAAATTATTAATTTGATGGGTGATTGGTCGGTGTAGCTCCCAAACTACTTTATTGATTGATGGAAAGAATTTCTCAAAGTAGAAAAACATGCACACAAGAAGTGAACCAAACTTCAGTGTATTTGCCGAGTTGTTCTTTTTCGGCTTCCTTATTGTGTTTAGGTTCTCAAACAAGTTTTTCAATAGCACTTCACATAAATCAACTTTCATTCCCTTTTTCACAATTTTATAGGCTAAGTCAACTGCTGCACAGGGTACGCTATTTTCCCTTGTTGATTGGAAGAAACAGTAACCAATTACTCTAATGGAAAACTTGAGTTCTGCATCAGTGACACTGTTCAATTTCAGTCCTTGGTAATCAGATTCTACTCCAGTTAAACTGATTAACTCCTTCCGTGATATCATTTTTTGTGCTCGTGCATGATCATAGATAGGATAACTGGTGATCACATGAATGATTTCCTTGGTGATTTTGAATGGTTGCTCCTCTAGCCACATGAAATCATCATGAACTCTGCTCAAAACAAACTTAACCCACTGGGGTTTGAACACATGAGGATAGGTTAGGGCTTCAATTAATCCTTTGATCTTGATGTGTTCATACTTGCTATCCATTTTTCCATCGGTACATAGCTCATCATATGTGTCACTTATCTCAACATGATCGAGTTCTTCAACACGACATTTGGTGAAGAATCTAACATCTTCGACTAACAAGACTCGATCCGGGATGAGTGAAAAGGCAGTTTTATCATCCGGTTCGGAGGCAACTTTAGGAGTCAAAAAGTATTTCAATGAGGGCTTCTCCACATTCTTGACAATTATGGGATCTTGGATCTTGGGTGCCATTTGTAAATTTCAGATAAAACTAGCAAACTAACCTTAGGGTTTGACGGTTTACAAATGGCAGACGTTTCACACTCGGTAGATAATAGCAATTTGACAAGATCGGAAACTAGCTTAACAGTGTGATGGGATTTGATGTAAATACCTTGGATTCACTCTGAATGAGGTTTGATTGACTTGATTTTCTCTACTCTGCTCTCTTGAAAACTTGGTGAAAGAAAATGACCGTGAAAATACCTTTAAGTACACAAAATACCTTAACGGGCTCCGTGCGGGTTAGGTAAAAAACATTAAATGCACTCGGTTCACCTTTTACTGATTTACTCTCCTTTTCTTTCATTTTAGCCGAGTAACCAAATTTCCTTTGTTTACCGATTTGACAGGCTTCTTGTATAAACCGACTTGATAGGTTTCCTATAAAGTACTTTTGATAGAATTTCAAACTTCCTAATGCATCTTGACTATGCAGATTTTGAATTTAGCACATAATAGAATAGGATCTGTTAAGATTTTAACCTTCAAAGAATGCAGTCCCTTCATACCTTTTCTGATTAGTTTGGAATAGGTGCACCTAACTCGGTAGGTAAGGTTCTTTCTTCATCTGACATGATTTCCTTCTTTTTCCAAATCATCTTTAATTTTTCTATTATCTCTTCAGTGTCTTTTCTAGGTTGATCTCTATAATCTCCAGCTAAATGTCCAGCTTTGTGACAATGAAAACATGCCATACTAGGATTTCTACATGATCTTTGGTTGTTCATTCCAAACCTTATAAAACAGTTGGCACTAATATGTCCATATCTTCCACAACATTCACACCATATCCTTGTATTGTAATCCCATGGTACTGCTGCATATTGTCGGTAAGGATTTGTGTGAGTTCGGTAACCTTTAGTGTTTGCTCAGTGTGCAGACCACATGTAGTTCTTTTGCTTAGACCAACACTTCTCGATACTATGTCCATATCTATTGCAGTTTCTACACACCTTTGAATTTTGCCTTCTGATAGTTGTTAACAGACTTTGTCCTACATTGATTAGATGTGTGACCATATTTATTGCAATTGTAACAATAACCATTGGACTTAGTGATATTCAGTTGCTTTCCTTTTCTGATCTGGCATATGTTTGCAGTATGACCTTGATTTCCACAGTAGTAGCAAATAGGCTTCTTTCTTTTGATGTTATTCCTACTTCCAGCTTGCTTTGATGGTTCTCCTCTCTCTGTAGTATGAATTCCTTTCTCGGTAGAGTCTTTTCCTTTGTAACTGAGTCCTACATATTTGTTGGGTCTTCTTATATTCAGTTGCTCATCCAACATCTTTGATGCTTCATAACTCTTCTTCAATGTTTCTTTGGATTTCTTCTCTGTTTCAAGCTCATTGGTCAACCTTGATACTTCAGATTTCAATGCTTGATTTTCATCATTCTTTAGAATTGCTTCACGATGTGCATCACCTAATTGATTTGTCATATTTTGTCAAATTCTAGTCAAGCTTATGATTTCATCATTCTTATCAGATACTAAGACTTCAAGTTGTTGTTTCTCTCTCTGTAGATTTCTTGCTTTATCCTTAGCTGTCCTCAATGCATCTAGATTTTCAGTCATCTGTATACTGAAATGTTCTTGCTCTCTTTTCATTTCTTTTAGTTGATCAACCAATGTTTTGTTCTTTTCTTTCAATACTCCAATCATTTCTTCAGTCTCTTTAGATATACTATTCTCAGATGATGTATCAATTTGTTCCACTAACTCTTGAGAATCCTGCAAGTCATTAGATAATCTTCTTCTTACTTTTAGAGATTTTTGCATTTGTCTTTGCATGTCTGCAATCACTTGATTAGCATGATCCAGCTCTTCTTGTAGATACACAATCCTCTGAGACTGTTTATAGCCTTCCATTGATAAGATCTTTCTCTTTAGGTAGTTAAACCCTTTTCCAAGATTCAAGCTCTGATACCAATTGTTAGGCCCAATATGGAAAGCTAATGTACTGAGAGGGGAGGACTGAATCAGTACTCCAAAACTTTTTTTGAATAATAACTTTACTGTTATGCATAAATAGAATAGTACAGTAACATAAAATAAAGTTTAAACAAATAGATAACAATCATACATGATTCACTCCATAACACATATATTTTGGTTACGTAGAAACTCTTGGTTAGAGAGAAAAATTGTGGTGGGGATGGCACCCACAACTTCACTACTGCAATAATAAAGAATGCTCAGTTAGAGCTACATTTAACTATTTCTGATAGATTACCCTATTAGGAGTAACAAGATCTGTTAGATCTACCTTGCTAAAGGATTTTACAACATTTATTCTGAATGTTGCACCTGGTTAGAGGCTTTACAATTTATAGACTTGATTAGAGTCTTTTACCCTGTTAAAGGTTTCTTTTACAACTTCACAATATTACAATCAAATCATTACAAATATCTGCAACTTTACATTTGAAATGTTATAGCAGATTCTATGTGCTCAGAATAGATTACCTTGCTTATAGCATACCTTGGTAACCCATATAGTAACTTGGTAAACCCTTCTGTTTACTCTGTTCTTTGACTGTTCTCTAAAAACCTTCTTGGTGACCTTTGTGTCTCTGTAATAGTCTTCTTCCATGCATACATACACTTAACTCATGCTGCATAAATAGATCTCTAAAAATGGTGATCTAATTCATTGCTTTGATCTTACAAACAAGATTCCTCGAATGAATAACTAAACAAAATATTTCATTGGTTAGATTGACCTCACAATCATACACAATCTTCTAGTGCAATTTCCAATGTAATAACATTTAGATGTGCCTCGATCTTGTAACACATTTTCATATGCATGTCTAGGTTCAATGTATCTGGTAACATGTTTCACTCAGTGAATATCAACTCAGTGTGTCATCTTTACTGCTCGGTAGTCATAGAAAGATACTAGGTAGACAACTCATTGTGTACTATGCTCTATGACTACTTTCTTTTGTAACTGAATAGACTGTGCATACCGACTTCTCTGTTATGCTAACTGCATGATTCGGTAGTGCTAACCAACTAGAATATATAGTATGACTTTGAATATAAAAACTAATGGCAACTTGATAAGTAGTAACACTGTGCACATGAAAGATCTTGCATGAAGAAGACTATCTCTATCTACCTTGGGAATGTGCGAAGTCTGTCAAACGGTGATAACGCGTGATGGGTTATCAGCCGCCATGAAATTGGTGGATAATGGATGATGGAGAATGTCTTGAGATCGATTCAAGATTGTTGCATTTAATGCAGTATGATTCAATGGTCAAGATTGAATCGTTTGAATTGCTTAACCTAACAGGTTTAGGGTTTAGGGTTTTTGCTACCGACCTGTCTGTTTCCTATAAGGTTGATGTTGTGTTTCTTTCTAAAGTTGTTGGCAAAAGTTGTATGTGTATATCCAAGGGAAGTGATACGTGATTCTTGTCAGACCAAAGGAGAGAAGAGATACCTACAAAGTGAATGTGCAGAAGGTGGAGAGGAGCCAAAATAGATCTACATTAGCATTGAGTGCTGTTACCAGATCATTGTAATTCCTATTGATCTTTAACCACTTCAATAGTTGTGAAATCCCTTAACAGGGTAGCCTTAATTGGCTTGATACAAATCCCTTAACAGGGTAACTCAAAGTTATTGAGTTCTAAGAAGCTATAGAGCTCTAGAGATCCTTTAGCTATTGAGTTCTTAAAATACTCTAACAAGGTAACCCTAACCAGGTTTAACCCTTAACCAGGTATTATAGCCATCCCTTAATCGGGTGATCCCTAACAAGATTGGTTCCTAACAGAACCTATTGTAATGTCTTTAACCGGACAAGGCTCCTAATAGAGCAGACTTCTAAAGAGTTCAAAAAGTAGCTTGTGGGTATTCATACCCACCATGGTTTTTCCTAGTTGGGTTTCCACATGAAAAATATATGTGTCATGTGAGATGCTTTTATCTTGTGATGCTTTGTTATTACCTATTGAGCATATGATGGTTCTGTGTTTTATGCTTGTCTATAAAACATATTGAACTAACTATTATGAAGATCTGATGATAGTTTACCTGTTCATGCATGAGGGTGTAATGGTACTATAGTATTGAGCTAAGAGGAAAGCTTAGTGAGTAATCGGTTTATGATTGTTTTAGTTGTTTTGGGTCTTACCGGTTGCACTCCGTTTCAACCAGTATCACTGTTTGCTAGTCATTTGGAGTATTTGCTGTCAAATCAGTTTTGGACTATATTTTTGCCTGTACTGATTCACCCCCCCTCTCAGTACTGGTTTGGTACTATTCGTTCATCTTTGAGTTATCATGATGACTATTTTATATGTTGTCATTGATGGCAACTATGTTTCTTTAAGTTATCTAAGTCCTATGGTTCAATCGACAAGGCTTAATTGGTTAGCAGAGTCTGTTTTTATCAGAGCTGGTTATTAGGACTTCAACCAGTAAAAGACTGACAATGTTACATTCTGACAACCGGTATGTGTGAATCATGAAGAATGAGATGATGTGGTTTTGCAGCAGCATTGAAGAGTATCAGATGAAGATATGTTCGTGACCACATGTACAGATTCAATCAAGTGAACAAGATTTGTTTGATAGAATAGATTAGTTGATGGAGACTTAACCAGTAGTGATGAAAATCACTCAGATCGGTAAAACGACACAGAATTGGATTTGTTATGTTGGTGGCCAACATAACTAAAGTGTACAATGCAAGATTGTCTAGATGCATTAAACCTAGGGAATTGTAACAAGGTTCTAGCCGAACTTATGATGATTTTAAATGTGTGATGAGGTATGAAAGGATATATATAAATGAGCTTGATAGTGTAAAAGATGATGAACAAATTTTGTATTTCTGATAGTGCAATGATTAGAGGAGTTGAGAGATGGAGTCTATGTGATGTTGTAATGTTCTGAAGTGGATCTTATTAGACACTGAAGGTGTTATAGTGAGATCATTTGTACTTGTTGTTGTTAGATAGTTCAAATAATCGGAAGACAACTGAGAGGGGGGGGTTAATCAGTTGTCACAGATTACCAAAACCTTTAGCAATTAATACTAGAACCCAAAACATTAATACTAGAATGCTTAAACCAAATACCGGAATAACAGATAAATCAATTAAGCAGAAACAATAATCAGAAAATAAATACCATCCACATGACACCAACATTTATACGTTGAAAACCCAGTAAAGGGAAAAACCACGGTGGGAATCCTACCCACAATCAAATAATACTTCTACAGTAAGTATGTGAATTACAATTGAGGGGCCTACACTTGCAGGAAGACCAACAAATTAGAGCGTACTACTCATTACAAAAGGAGTCTCACTGACTACATAGAAATCCAAACTACAATCTGGAAGAATGAATGAACTGCAAAGATAGCATCTCCTATGGCTGAATACAATTCTGGTTAAGCTCAATACTAGAGGAATAAATCCTCTTACATAAAGCCAATTCGATCTCCAATGATCGATCAACCAAATCCTCTTTCTGAATGATATTACATTATTCGCACATTACATATCCATATCCCATACCATGATGATCTACAATGAGATCTTACAACATATATATACAAACCCTCGACCATAACCAATCAGGTTGGTCACCATACAATAAACCAATTACATAATTACAAAACATTGTGGTCTTAAACCAAACAAATAATATCCAACCCATAAGACATCCCATAAACACATCGAGAGGTCCAATCCACACATTACATTAAGCCAGTCCATAACCTAGATAAACTAGGACCCAATATAGGTCCATACAAGCCAAAGTAGTAATCCCAATCTGCCAAGTCTCTAACATGATCACCATCAACATCCTGAAACTCCACTAGAAGCCGTACCGACACCACTTATGCATATCATCAAAGATCTTCATCAAAGCTATGCCGGTAAAACCCTCACCAGAACCACAAACCAAGCTTCCAAGGAAACAAGATAGCATTTGATCACCAGATCAAAGCCAACTAGCTGAATATGAACATGAGTAAGCTAATTCCATAACCAAATCATACCAAATCATACTGGATCATGCCGGATCCAATCCAACTAGAAACCACACAACCTACCAGGACTAGAAGAGTGCTGGTAAAGAATCCAAAACAACTAGTGTTGACATCAATGACAAAACATCAATGCAAAACATGATCAGTTCCTCCAAATGGCCAAAAATCTCCCCCTTTGGCATTGATGGCAACACTAGATGTGAAAAACATCTAAGTACCAAGAAATTCCAAAAATGTCTCCCCCAATGGAAGACAACCAACAATCTCCCACTCAAAGATATTGCAATGAAGTTCTGAAATAAAGACCAAACTCCCCCTGTGAATGATATCTTTGTAAAGATCTATTTTTTCACATATATCTCCCCCCCAAATGTATACAAATCCTTAAGTTTTTCACATCAATATCTCTCCCCATTTGACATCAATGCTAGAGATCTGACAAAAATATCAAAGCAAAAACATAAACCACTAAATCACAAGGCTAACTACTCCCCCTGAGTAGTAGAATCCCCACATCAGTGCCGGAATGAATAATATCTCTGATAATATGTATCAGACTAATGTCAAATAACATCAATCAATTTTCTATCAGAGGGGAAGAAACCCCTAATCTGTCTCTCAGGTACTCAAATGATTCTTTAGGCAAAGGTTTAGTGAAAATATTTGCAGTCTGTTCTTTAGTGTTCACATAAACCAGTCTAACTTCATTTTATTTCACCTTCTCCTTCAAAAAGTTATACTTGATAGATATGTGCTTTTTCTTAGAATGAAATACCATATTCTTTGATATGACGATAGCATTAGAGTTATCATAGTGAATAACTACCGGTCCAGTGCAATGCACTTTGATATCCCTCAACATTTGCTTCATCCACAAAACTTGTGTATAGTTAGTAGCAGCAACAACATACTCAACTTCAACAGTAGATAAAGAAGTACATGATCATTTCTTGTTGATCCATGAAACCAACTTCTTTCCAAGAAAGAAAGCTCCACCAGAAGTGCTTTTCCGGTCATCAACATCTTTAGCCCAATCAACATCTGCATATGCACATAAAGTAAAGTCATCAACATTAGGGTACCAAAAACCATATTCAGATGTACCTTGCAAGTATCTAAAAATCCTTTTCACCGCACTCTCATGATTTTCTCTAGGATCACTTTGAAATCTAGATGCAATACAAACAACATTCATTATGTCAGGCCTAGTCTGAGTCAAATAAAGCAGACTCCCAATCATAGATTTGTATCTTATAGGATCTATCAGTGCAGAAACATCTTTCCTTGTCAATTTCTCACTTGTAATCATAGGAGTACTTATCGTTTTAGAATCTCCCATACCAAATTTTTTCAACAATTCCCTAGCATACTTAGTTTGACAGATGAAAATAACTTTATCAGTTTGAGTAATCTACAAACCTAAGAAATTTTTTATTTCCCCAATCATAGACATTTCAAATTCTTTCTCCATATTCTTAGAAAATTCTATACACAACTTATCTTCACCTCCAAAAATGATGTCATCAAAAAATACTTCAATATTCAATATATCATCATCAATGACCTTATAATATAAATTACTGTTTGCATTACCCTTAGTAAAACCAAGCTTCATAAGATATTTATCCAACCTTGCATACCAAGCTCTAGGTGCCTATTTCAATCCATATAAAGCTTTCCTTAACCTGCAAACCATGTTTGTATCATTTGAAAGTGAAAAACCATCAGGTTGCTCAATATAAAATTCCTCATCAAGATCCCCATTGAAAAATTCACACTTAACACCCATATGATAAACCTTGTAGTTTTTATGGGCAACGTAGGCAAGAAATAATCTTACAACTTCAATCCTAGCTATAGGTGCAAAAGTCTCACCATAATCAATTCTTTGCTTCTGAGAATATCTTTTAAAAACCAATCTAGCTTTATTCCTTACAACTTGACCATCCTCATTCAATTTATTCCTAAAAACCCATTTAGTTCCAATAACATTCTTATTTTTAGGCTGGGGAACTAAAGTCCCTATATTATTCTTCTCAATCTGATTTGATTCTTCTTCCATAGCTTTCAACCAACTTTCATCTTTACATGCTTCAATTACTAATACCGGTTCAACTTGATAAATTAAACATACCTCATTAGTTTCCAATCTTCTTCTTGTCATCACTCCATTATTCTTATCCCTAATGATTTGATCTTCTGAATGATTCAATCTCATATACCTAGGAGTCTTCTGACTCTTTGTTCCTCTTCACGGTTCTTCAGTTACTATTGAATTTTTTGATATTGCTAGAGTAACTGGTTCAACACTCTATTTCGGTAAAGGTGCTACCAGTTTAGATATAATCATTTCCACCACCATTTCTTGCTCATAAACTCTATTTTAATCTCTATTTAGCTCATCTACCTTGACATTAGAACTCTCCACAATTCTCTGCAATCTCGTGTTATAACATCTATATGCTTTGCTTTCATTAGAATAACCAATAAATATGCCTTCATCACATCTAGAATCAAATTTGCCAATGATATCATCTCTCCTGATATAACATTTACTACCAAAGATTCTGAAATATTTAACTATAGGTATATTGCCAAACTATAATTCATAACGTGTCTTACCAGTTTCTCCTTTGATATTGTAGATGTCTAAAATTGGTCAACACTTGCGGAGTCATACTTTAACATTGGCGCATTGCCTTATTTTAGGGTTTTTGCATCGTATTAACATTTCTCCTATGTTGTGCACTTGGTCTTTATCATTTGCAAGCATCGAGTCCTTCTTCTGCATTCTTCATTTATCTCGCTTTCGAATTTGGTCTTGTCGATAACAATCTTCAGTCATGATTTTGGTTAATCTTATCCTGTCACATCAATGTGCATGCTCATTTGTCATCATTTTGGACATCATCAATCCTAATTAGGGTTTTGTCCTCTTTTCAAACTTGTCATCTTGCGATCAATTTATCATCTATCGTTGTCGTTTCAAATCTTGTCATCTTGCGATCGATTTATCATCGATCGTTGTCGTTCTCAATCTTGTCATCTGGCGATCAATTTGTCATCGATCGTTGTCATTTTCAATCTTGTCATCTGGCGATCAATTTGTCATCAATCATTGTCATTTTCAATCTTGCGATCGATTTGTCATCGATCATTGTCATTTTCAATCTTGTCATTTTGCGATCAATTTGTCATCGATCGTCATCCTTCTCAATCATGTCAATTTGGATCAATTAGTCATTGTTCCTCATCAATTGGCGCATTTATCAATCAAATCATTTATCAGCATTGGTCTTTTATCAAGTCGAAATCATGATCAAATCGATCCTTCATCAAGACCTAATTGTCGTCCTTGCATTTCTAATTCATCTTCTAGGGTTTTTATGATTTGTTCATTTAACCTTGTTGGTCATTTTCCCTCTAGGTTAAATAATTTATTTATTTATCCTAAGTCTTCTTGTCACAATTAAATATTTATTTAATTGGCTAACTAATTCCTCCTCTCTTTGTGAATTAATTAATGAATGAAAAATTATTAATTAATTTACCTAATTTTCCAATTTACTAATTTCTCCTAATTCCTAATTTCCTAAATTCCATCAATTTCTAATTTCTTAATTTCTAATTCATCTAATTTTCAATTTTCTCCTATATTTCTCCTAATTTCATGGGAATGACATAGCAAATTTGTTATAATTTGTCATAATTGTCAATCAATCAATTTTGACATAGCAATTTGTCATAATTATCAATCAATCAATTTCGCATAGAAAGTGTCAATTTGTCATAATTTGTCATTCTTGATTTGAAATTTCCTTTCAAATCTCTTCATGCTAATCTTCTCATTTCTTCGATTTATCTATAAATTGGATGAATTTCTTCAATCAAAAGGTCGAATTAATCATGCTTCTAGTACCCTTATGTTGTCGTCTCATCTTGTCAATCTTGCTTTCATATTATACTTATGCACTTGAAGGTGAGATCCACAAAACAAAGTAATTTGAAGGAGAAAGAAGGACAATGGAGATTTCTAGAGGAGATATTCACATTTGTGATGGTTTGCATTTGAATTGAATGTCTTGTTTTTTATGCATCTCTATTGGATGTAATTAGGATTTGTCATTGCAATCTGGTTTTTGTGATTGAACTAGGCTAATTTGCTACTTGCTTTGATGGTTTCCAAATTCCTATCTACATTAATTGGTGAACCCAATGTGAACTAACCATTTAACTATGTTTTGAGTGCTTTTGAGCTGATTTGCAGGTGAAAAACCCAAGAAACAGGGCAATTCAGGGCTCTTTGGGCACTTCTGCGCCTGTGTTACTGCATTCTACGCCTATGTCAAGGGATTTGTGCCTATGTTACTGCATTCTGCGCCTATGTCAAAGGGATCTACACCTGTGTTACTGCATTTTGTGCCTGTGTCATTGCATTCTATGCCTGTGTAAGACATTCTACGCCTGTGTAAGGCTAGAAACAGAGGTAAAAATTAGTGTTTTTACTTGCAAATTACTTTGTTTTGCATTTTGTTTCTGCATTTTGGTTTTTCTTTGGTACTAATTTTCTGTGCAGCACCTTGGCATTATGCATGGGAAAGACAAAAATGAAACTACTAACAAATTTTATATAGGTTCGCTAGTCAAAGACCAAACAAATCAAACTTCTAACTTAGTGATTTTGCAGGTTGCCTTGTATTCCAACCGAACTTTTGTGTTTGTGATTCATAATTAGGCACCTAGTATGATCGCTAAGTAGGATGGAATGAACATGTGTTTGCTTTGATTGTCAAGTTTGACATTGGAGTAGGAGAGTATGTTCTCATCCTTCTTAGGGTGATCAGAAATCCAGATCTTCGATACCATTCTCATGTCTCGAATTGTTTGTTACCTTTAGAGGGCCTGCCTTCCCAACCATTTGCTTTCTTTTTCAAGCAAGTGATAATCGTGAGAAGGGAATGACCCAAAGTGAGCACAGCCAAAGTACCTTGGCATTCTAACTCACTATAAATAAATACCTGATGGGCGAAAGCTTTGAAGGAAGGGTTACGTGGGAATTGTAGTTACTTGGGAAGTGATGACCCTTGAACTCTTTCTCATATCAACATCTAAGTAGGACCTCATGGTCTAAATCATGCTTGCGCGACTACATTTGTTTGGTATCTTGGTGGGCCTATGTCTCAATCATGCTTGCGTGACACCAAGGAGTAATGCTTAAAAGAAATCCTTATTAAGCACTTTGTATTTAGAGGCCAAAAATCCTTCTAGTTGCTTGAGAAGGACAAGTTCGGATACTTGGAAGAGATACTAAGTTCGCCATGGGGAGATTTCCATGGGGACTGATGCTTGGCTGCCCTGAGAAGTGAGTGTCGTGGAGGGGAGCCTGTGGGGTCAAGCATCTATGTATTCTCCTTGAATCTCATAACGAGTCTACCTCTCAAGTACCTACTATCCTTACCTACCATAAGAAAAGTGTGAATGAGCATCATTGTCTTGAGTCTAAGTTAAAATATCTTATCTTCTTTACTTGTCAAAAGTTGAGTTGTGTCTCATTTCCAAAAACAAGACAAATTGATTCAAAACAAGGTTAAACACAAGAGTATTTCATTCAACAAAGTTCAAAACACCTTAAAACATGGTTGTCAAACATTTTTCAAAATCTTGTCTCAACATTCATGTCACTTACATTTAGGTTCATCCTAGGTTTGCATTTTGCAACTTCATTGTCAACTACCAAGGTTAAGTTTCACTTAGGTCATACTCCTTTGCATATCAATAAGGGTCATCAGTTTGCATGTGTCCTCTTGCATTAGAGTAATACCATTTCATAATTCAACCTTAGGTTATACATTTGCATTTGCATACCCTAGGTTGCTTCATTAAGCTTAGGTCATTATCATATCATATTAGGGTCACTTGCATAGTAATTGTCCCTTTGCATATAGTGTCAAAACTAGGTTTTGTCATACTTGAGTAATGCAAATCTTTGATAAACCCTAAGTCATTGTTAGGAAGTCTAGACCTTATCAAACTTTTATCTTTTGTCATCAATGTCATTTCGTCAAACCTAGCTTAGTATCCAAGCATATAGGGGAGACATTATCATTTTGTCCTATTGTCACTTGGTCCTTTTGTCCTTTGAGGTCTAGACATCATTTCAATTTCCTAAGGGTCTCTTTTTAGATTTGCATTCCAAAAAGTTTGTCAAAATCTCGAAAAACAACAAAAACATAGGTTGCATTCTTGCCATAGATTGCATTCTCATCTATTTAGTTTGCATTTAGTTGCATATCATATATTTTCCTTGAAAAATTCCAAAAATATTGCATTTGCATAGTGACATGCTTGTGGAAACAAGGTCAAAATCTAAGAAGATGGGCAAACCAACATATCAACCCATTGATAGCATATCAAACTCACAGTTTCAAACTAGTCAAACAATACAAATTGAAGGTTCATCAAGCACATCATTACCATCATATGGAATGGTTCAACTTGGACCACCTCCATTATATGAACCAGTGTTTGTACCCATGAAACCAGGACATGGGAGTGTTCCACCAACACCAAGGGGAAATGCACCTTTCGATTAGAATCAACCAAACCTGCAACATGACATTCAAACTCAAACATTATATGAGGAGCAAACTCTTTCACAAGGATTTGGTTTAGATCAAGGCATTCAACAAGAAATAAATCCAAATGTTTTACCAGATTCTTCATCAGATTCTGATGCTTCTAATGATATTGATATGTTCCTTCAAGATCCAAAGTTGACGAAAAAGATGGATAAATTCTTGAACAAGGTCTTTAAGATGTTCCCACAAAAATATCTTGACATGATGAGCAATGTGACCTCCTCAAGTGAGCAAATCAATGTGCAAAAACAACAAGGCGATGAGCTGTTAATTTTCTCTCCGCATCCAAATGAAGAAAATGTGCAACAAGAAACTCAACCTACCTTGATGAGTAAATGTGATTCAAAGGCATTGACAGTGACTATTCCTCAAAAGTCACCATTTGAGACAATAAATAATCCATTATTTAACACAACACCTATAACACCAGATCAAATGATGGCCACACAAATGTTGATGACAGGTGTCCCTCAACAAGAAGTGATTCCTCGAATACCTAAAATTGGATCCAAATCTAAGATGCAAGAAAGCTTTACGATTGGAATGTCTGATCTTACAAATGTTCAAATTCCATCCCCTTCATGCCAAAGCATTAATCCCTTGCCAAAATCCCTCATGCATATTCAAAGTCCAACCCCATGTCAAGAGGATAATTTAGAGCACGAAGAAACGTGTCTTGAAACAGATCAAGATCAAGATCTTGAAACCTTATCATCCCATCCAATTGTTGACCAAGATCCCATTTCCCTAGACGCTCGCAATGATTCACTTATTCCTGTCAATTCTATCCAAGAACACAATGTCCTTTCAAATCCCATTGGCATTCCACTTCCTAAGAAAGATCAAGATAGCTTTTCCATCCTTTATGATGATCCCATTAAAATTCAAGAGCAAAGCAACTTTAAAGAGGATTCCAATGATCTTCCTCCTTGTCAAGATCAAATTATTCCTTTAAATCCTCCACAAGATCCTTGTCTTAATGCTCCATATACACTCCAAGATCGCATTTCTTTTGATGATCCCATTATTTCTCCCATTCCATCTCTTGAAGAGCTTGTCATTGAACCATGTCCACTACACAATCCTAGTCCCCCTCATGATCTTAATCCCCCTCATGATTCTAACGTGTTAGTGCAAGATGTTCATGAACCCTCGACATGCATAATGGGTTCTTCCACTTTGGTGCAATCCGATCCACTTCAAGATCTCATTATTTCTCTCATATCATATCCACCTCATAATGGACTCGCGTCTTCTTCCCAAAGAAAAGAGTATCCTACAAGTCAAGATATTCATAAAGGCAAAGGAGTAGATCTCCATAAGCAAGAATCTCTCCATATCAAAGAAGATCTTAAGGGTCATGTCTACACAACTCATTCTCAAGACGTTGGTATCCCTCCATCAAAATCAAAACATACACCTTCCCCATCATACTTTCCATCCATCTTAGGTCCTTATATCCCTTCGTCCTCTATGCAAGGTCAGCAAAGGCACACATCCTTGAGTCAATTTCATCAATCCAAAAGAACTCCATTTCATTCATATCCATCCATGCATTCCTTTCCCCCTCCAAGCAATTTGGATGCCAAGTATAAACGTCATAAGTCTAAAAATCCACATGTATTCAAGGATCAACATGTCCAATCTAATCAACATGTCAAAGGAAAGAAAAGGAAAAATCCAAAAGGTCACAAAGGCCCATTTCTCAAAAAAAAAAGTTAAAATCTATATGGGTTCCTAAATCCCTTGTGCAAGCAATGCACTCCAATGAAGCACAAAAGCATGAAAAATCAAAAACCATGTGGATCCCTAAGCGGCTCCTTGAAGCACAAAAGCCTAAAGAAACATCCAACTTGGCATCCAAAGTTGCTATTCCTCCATCTAACCCTCTCAAATTTGTTCCTCCATCACCTTCTTCATCCATTTTGGGCCCTTGTGTCCCAAAATCCATAGCCTTTCCTCCATCCAAATCTGAATATCCAAAACACATCTTTCCTCCATCAGTCCATCACCCCTCAAGGTGTGTGCCAATGTTGATCTTGCCTTCATTTCCACCCACTGAAGCCCAATTCTTCCAATACCCTATCCATTATCCAATTCATATTTTCCATCCTTTGACCCCTTTGGTCCAATCCTTTGCATAAATCCTTGCCTTAGTTTCATCTCATTTTCCATGTCCTTATCCTACCAATGTCTTTGAGCATACTTTTAAAGGTCATGGTCCATTTTTTTTTCAAGGCTACTATCCAAACAAAAAGACACTTGAGTCCTTCTTCCATCCCCCATCATGAAAAGTGAAAAAATTGAAAAAGAAAAAGAAAAATCATAACGCAAAAAAATAAAAATAAAAATGTGTCCACTGGTGAAAACTTGGCAAACAGGTGCCTTGGGCAAGTACCATGATGAAAACCTGGCAAACAGGCGTCATGCGTAATTTATGAACTTCTTGCACACCACAATTGGGGACATGTTTTATCCTATCATATCCTTTTGTCCTTCATTGTTCCATTATCCTATCGAACCCATGTCATACTCCTTCATATCCTATTGTCCCTCAGGTCCATTTCCTCTTTCCACCTTTGATCTTGACAAGGCTAAGGATCATCATGAGCATCATGCATCTTGTTTGCAGCTTTTAGTCTATCACAGCTTTTGGTCTTTATCCATTTTCTTATTATAATCTTTCATCCATATTCCCTAGCTTATCGCAACTTTCTGTCACTATCCCTTAGCCTACCTTGACCTTCAGTCCATGTCCCTTATCCATTCTTGGTCTTGCTTATCCTATCCATATCTTATCACTATCCATACACTCTTTTTCATTTATTGATCTTGATCTAACATAAGGATGCAAAATTTAAACATGGTTTCAAAAACCTCTTGACATGTCCCTCATGCCATGTCACTGCTTTACATTGTCATATCCAGTCTCTTGTCCTATCACGCAATAGCCCTTGAAAATTGCATCCATATTGTCTCCATGATAAAAGGCCTTTGTCTTCCCTCTATCCACCAACATTTCAGAAAGCCTATTTATTCACCTGTCATATTCCTTGCCTTGCTAGACACTGGGGGCAAAATCCTTATGCATATGTTTTGGTCCTAGTTGCTGTATATGTCTTTTAGATGTGCATTAGGTGTGTGTCTCTTGTCATGATCAATCATTGGAACTTTCAAATTGAAAAATGTCCTGAAAAAATTACAAAAAAAAAAAAATCAAATAAAGTCCTAAAAAAATCCCTAAAAAATCAAAAAACTATCTTGAAATAAATCCCTAAAAAGTCAAATAAAGTCTTGAAAAAATGAACAAAAAAAATAATTTCAAAACACTAAAATCCAAAAACAAGCATTTTGCAATAAATGATCCCTTTGTGCATAGATAGATCGCTGAGCATACATCCAACGACAATCAATTCAACATTGTGCTTTAACTGAGATCACACATTAACAGATGACCTTTTTCAATCAAACCAGACATTCAAAATGATCACAATTGTCATGTCCATCAATCAACACCAATATCATTTTTCCTTGTCACTACTATCATAGGTCTTATACAGGGTGTGGTATACTCGAAACTAGACTGTGTCCTGTCTTAGACGGGGTACCGCATTCCTTGAAACCAGATAGCATGATCGTCCTATCAACACTTCCAACTTTTGACAATGAAGATCAAGATGTTTGTTTGACTTGTTGGAATTAGCGAGTCTTATCATTCATTGATTTATCTTCGATCATGTTCCTATGTTGCTCAATGATGTCACTGAGTGATTTAGAATGACTGGGATGGTTCATGGTCTCTTTCTTTTTTGTTGTGATTGCTGTTTGTGTAATGTTTGTCACAAAATGGGGCAACTATATCATTGGGTGTCTGTGATAAGTACGTTTGCTTTGTGAACGCCGCACATACCTCGACCCTTGATATATGCACCCTAGGATGCTTCACTCATTCCTTGTGTGCGATGTGTCTATCTTTTGCAAAAAGGGTTGTGTTTCAGCTCTGGCCTTCAATGCCATGATGCTATGCATCCATTTTGTAACATTAAATAAAGGTTCTCACCTACAAAGTGCATTAATGAAAGCAAGTTTTTCTTCATCTCTAACTGTCCTCTATCTCATTTCTTCTTACTAACATTTCTTCCATCAGTTTGGGTATTCAGTTTGGTCTAGTGCTCTGATCTCCAAAATGCGTAAGCTGCATCCTACATTCATCGATTAGTACATTCGCATTATATCACACATTTTTATCCATTTTCATATTATACATGCATCAAAAACACATAAAACTATACCCATTCATGTTCCACAATAAATAGTACATAAGACATCCATACATGGAAAATAAACATAAGTCATAACCCATTGCATCCCATCATATCGATGCATATCATATCATATATCAAAATAATATCGGAGTACAAAATTGGACTGTCTGTCCTAAGTATGGTCCGCAGGCTGACTACATAATGTCACACTACATAATGTCAACTGTCTATCATAAGGAGCATGTGCCTCTATCACTGGGTGCTCCCTCTATCCTCCTCATCCCTACCATGTCTCAAGGATGATGTCCCTCCTGTCCCTGGTCCTGCCTATGGTGGTTTCATAGGTCCACTCACCCCCATGCTGCTCACTGACCTCCGAGAGCGTGGTCTACTCTTTGTTCTCGATCATTATCGATATGACGCTGCTCTCTGCTTTGGTGGAACTGCACTCTCATATAGTGTCCTCCAATGGCATATCTCCTCTCTTGTCTCTACCAAAATCTGTGCCATCTCACGTGCATTGTCATCCCTAATCGACCCAATATACTCAGTGACTCTTTGCCCTTCTTGCTGTGCCTGGGATATCACGGTATCTCGAGCTGCTGTCAATCTGGCTATCTTTGCTCTGAACTAATCCTGCTCTATCCTCAAGATAGCATTCTGTCTCTCTAATGTCGCAATGTGATCCTGCTGACTCGCTATGGTAGCCCGACACATCTCCATCTCCTCTATCCTAGCTGTCTCTGACTTTATGGGTATATCCTGCAATGATTCCTGATCAGCTGAATCTGGCTCATAATCTTCATCCTCATCTTCTCTATCCTCATCATCTCTGTCCTTGACATCCCCCTCATCCTCTCCATCCTCATCCTCATCCCTATCCTCATCATCTTCCTCCTCCTCTCCAGCGCGTGGGAAGTCCTCCTGTCTCCTCAGTACCAGAATATTAGGATCTGTCAATGGCACAGGCCGTTGTCGTGCAAACCATCTCTTATACTCCTTTGTCATCCCGGTGTCCACCACATCTGATCTCCAATCCTACTGTCTCTACTGTAGCTGTGTGAAGTCAGCATAGGCTATGTGTGGCTGAATCATCCTCCCTCATTGACTCATCTCTTTGTGAGATCGAGCAAAGTGTGCAGTCCCTCTGGGTACATCCTGCCTCTCTCCAAACTGTCGTCTGACTCTCTCTAGTAGGTACATCTCAATCACTCTCTGGCAATTCACTGGTCACCCAATCAGGTACCTCTCCTATCTACAATATAGTAGCTCCTCACTATCATCTGACCATCCAGGGCAATCAAGATATGGCCTCCATATGAACTCTCTCAATCTGTCTAGCTCATGTCGCCAATACAGTATGTATCCAAAAGGACCCTGTCTCAGGGCTCCCCCATAGTAGTACACATATGGTCGGTGTGGTAATACCTATCTCTCTACGATCGGTCGACATATGGCTATGTGCTCAAATGCCCATACCTGTAACAGTGTCACCCCACAGCTCAAAGTCTGAACTCCCTGATATGCTATCTAATGCAACTGAAAATATAGCATAGCTAGCACACATGGTCCCCATGCATACACAGTCCCCTCTGTCACCATCCGCTCTAGCACTCTTCCCCATCCAATAGGGAATCCATGTCCTCGTCTGTCCCCTGCTAATAGGCATGCTATAACCATGGCTATCACTACATATCACCGATCATACTCTGATGCCATGGTCTCCCAGCCAATCTCCCTCTCTATGATATCCAGATCATCTGTGTCACACTCAAATAATCTACACAATGTGTCTCTTCCTATCACCGGGTCATACTCTATCATCTCCCCATGAATTGAAATGCGAAGGATATGCCATACATCCTCTAGTGTCACAGTCGCCTCTCCAGTTGCCAGATGGAATGAGGAAGTCTCCGAATGCCATCGCTCTGCCAATGCGATAAGAAGTCTTGTGTTTGCCCTAATCTTAGGCATGAATGTGATATAGTATATTCCAAGTCCTACTAATGTATCTCTGTCTATGCTTCTGAGTCTATGTCGTAACATGAAGCAGTCAGGTCAATTCTCTCGCGTAATTAGTGGATACTGTCGACTCTGCATCACAATTGGGGCACACTTTGTCAGTTTTAGGGTTTGCTCCTATGATTTTCATTTCCTCATTTCATCCACAAATCAGGGTGTTCTTTATTTATTTTGACCTATCCTACTCTTATCCCCCTTTTCGGGATCATTTGCATGCTGTTCTTGATCAAACTTGGGTTCCCAGTGCACAATTGCGCCTATGTGCTATGTCCTATGCCTGTGTTGCATCAACTTGTGCCTGTGTACCCTACACAAGTGCAGGATACCCTACACAAGCACAGGATGCACTCACACAGGCGTAGAAGTCACTTTCTTCATTCCCTATGGGCCCCGCAATGTCCCGCAAGCAATCAAAATTCATGAAATTGACAATATGGATTTTTGAGATAAATACCGCTGCTCCCGCATTTTCTGGTCATCTATAGGTGTGTACACGTTTCCTGAGGTGATCTGCCATTGGAATGTTCACCATCTCTCTACAAGCATCCTTTTCCAGAGCAACAAATCCTCCACTTTGGCTAGTGCAAATGAGCACTTTTCACTCTCTTTGTCTCATTTATAGATCTTTGTCAGTGCATAGATGGACGTGCACTCTCTCCATCTCATGCTAGTCATGGTCTTTTGCACCTTCAATTGCTTTTCCTTTGTGTATCCGATCCCCGATTGTCAGTTTGTTTTCTCCTATCATTTTGTAACATTCTTATCGATCAATTGGCCTCTTTTCTGGATGTTTCCGGCCAATTCCTCGAGGGGGCATGCATATGTCATTGTCATTATCTGGGGCATTTTCATTATTGTTCTTTGAAATAACACTTAATATCACATTGTCTCAAAGAGGGGCAAAATGTAGATGTCTAAAATTGGTTAACGCTTGCGGAGTCATACTTTAACATTGGCGCATTGCCTTATTTTAGGGTTTTTGCGTCTTATTAACATTTCTCCTATGTTGTACACTTGGTCTTTATCATTTGCGAGCATCGAGTCCTTCTTCTGCATTCTTCATTTATCTCACTTTCGAATTTGGTCTTGTCGATAACAATCTTCAGTCATGATTTTGGTCGATCTTATCCTGTCGCATCAATGTGCGTGCTCATTTGTCATCATTTTGGACATCATTAATCCTAATTAGGGTTTTGTCCTCTTTTCAAACTTGTCATCTTGCGATCAGTTTATCATCGATCGTTGTCATTTCAAATCTTGTCATCTTGCGATCGATTTATCATCGATCGTTGTCGTTTTCAATCTTGTCATCTGGCGATCAATTTGTCATCGATCATTGTCATTTTCAATCTTGTCATCTGGCAATCAATTTGTCATCAATCCTTGTCATTTTCAATCTTGCAATCGATTTGTCATCGATCATTGTCATTTTCAATCTTGTCATTTTGCGATCAATTTGTCATCGATCATCGTCCTTCTCAATCATGTCAATTTGGATCAATTAGTCATTGTTCCTCATCAATTGGTGCATTTATCAATCAAATCATTTATCAGCATTGGTCTTTTATCAAGTCAGAATCATGATCAAATCGATCCTTCATCAAGACCTAATTGTCATCCTTGCATTTCTAATTCATCTTCTAGGGTTTTTATGATTTGTTCATTTAACCTTGTTGGTCATTTTCCCTCTAGGTTAAATAATTTATTTATTTATCCTAAGTCTTCTTGTCACAATTAAATATTTATTTAATTGGCTAACTAATTCCTCCTCTCTTTGTGAATTAATTAATGAATGAAAAATTATTAATCAATTTACCTAATTTTCCAATTTACTAATTTCTCCTAATTCCTAATTTCCTAAATTCCATCAATTTCTAATTTCCTAATTTCTAATTCATCTAATTTTCAATTTTCTCCTATATTTCTCCTAATTTCATGGGAATGACATAGCAAAGTTGTCATAATTTTTCATAATTGTCAATCAATCAATTTTGACATAGCAATTTGTCATAATTATCAATCAATCAATTTCGCATAGAAAGTGTCAATTTGTCATAATTATCAATCAATCAATTTCGCATAGAAAGTGTCAGTTTGTCATAATTTGTCATTCTTGATTTGAAATTTCCTTTCAAATCTCTTCATGCTAATCTTGTCATTTCTCCGATTTATCTATAAATTGGATGAATTTCTTCAATCAAAAGGTCGAATCAATCACACTTCTAGTACCCTTATGTTGTCGTCTCGTCTTGTCAATCTTGCTTTCATATTATACTTATGCACTTGAAGGTGAGATCCACAAAACAAAGTAATTTGAAGGAGAAAGAAGGACAATGGAGATTTCTAGAGGAGATATTCACATTTGTGATGGTTTGCATTTGAATTGAATGTCTTGTTTTTTATGCATCTCTATTGGATGTAATTAGGATTTGTCATTGCAATCTGGTTTTTGTGATTGAACTAGGCTAATTTGCTACTTGCTTTGATGGTTTCCAAATTCCTATCTATAGATATGTACTATGTTGAATGTATAAACATTGTGCTCAATGCTTCTCTTTACTAGTTATGAGGTAGACTATCTTCCATCATCATTGTTCTAGCAGCATCCAAGATAGTTTTGTTCTTCCTTTCCACAACTCCATTCTGCTGAGATGTCTGGGGAGCAAAAAATTTTCTTCTTATACCATGCTTCTCACAAAAGTTATTAAACTCACCGGATGTGAATTCTGTTAATGCATGGTAGCTTCAGTAAGATAAATGATTGAATGAGAGATAAATGAAGTCTCTCATTCAATCATTTATCCTATCGATAAACCATTTAGAAAACTTCAAGCTATTTCATTTGATAATTATTCCTCATTCATATATCAAATCTACTTAGTCGATCAATATCGATAATCATATTATAGCATGGCATATTAGTGATCATCGATGGTTACGAAGTTAACCATGTATCCCAATTTATATCAGATGTTTTCCCAGCAATAAACTAATAATGATTATCGAGTTGCTATCAGGTGGCAAAGTATGCACCGCTTGACATATATAACCACTAGGTAGTTGGTTAACTTAGACACCTAGATCGGTTAATATGCCACACAAACACCATTTGGCATACATCATGAATACCGATTGGCATGTACACTAAGTTACGTGGACCCCAATTAGTATCGGGCTAGTAATTAAATAAACACCAATTGATAGTATATATCAAAGGGTGCGATCAAGTAGTGTCTTGATCGGTCATGTCCATAAGACATGACTAGTCAAGGCACTGCTTGATCCTCCCCTCTTTCATATATATATCAATTTATATTTATGAAGAGGATATTGAAATCGATAAATACTCCTCTCACTTGCCAAACAAAGAAGATAGTTAGATTTATAATAGAGATAGATAATACATAGCATATATAGAATATAAATTAGAATACATCTTGCATATTGAATTGTAAATTGAACAACATTTACATGGTATCAGAGCTATAGTTAAATCAAACCCAAGGTTGTTCAATTTTACGTAAAAATTCAAATCAAGCGTATATTCAACATCACAATTCTCTCAATGGCTAGCGCTATCAGATTTGAAGACAGACTCGGAGGAGGTGATGACTTCTCAGCATGGAAATTTAGAATTCAAATGATTCTAAAAGAAAATAAAGTCAAATAATTTGTAAAGACTAAAACTACAGAACTTGAGACTAAACTTGACAAAGAAACTTGGAGAGAAGGAAATGAAAAGGCTATTAAAATCATAGTTGATGGGGTAAGAAACAATATTATGCCCATCATAAGGAAACATGAAACAACCTTCAACATGTTCAAAGCACTTGAAGATGCTTTTGAGATATCTAATGCCAATAGAACCTTGGCTTTAAAAAGAGAAATAAATCACATAGCCATGATAAAAGGAGAATCAGTCAATACCTACTTCATGCGAATATCTACCCTAAGGATGAACTAGAAACTCTTGGATATCAGATCCAAAGCAAAGAATTAACCCTCATTGGTCTAGATGGGTTGCCTAGCATATGGGAAACATTCCTCCAAGGCATTAGTGCAAGGATGAATTTCCAAAATTTGATAGGCTAAAGGTTGACTGTCTCCAAGAGGAATCAAGGCAAAATAAGAAAGGGATCAAACAAAAGAATATAGATGAAGATCTTCAAGTTATAAACATGAACTCAAACAAGAAAAGCAAGCAGAAGCAATTCAGGAAGATAAAAAGTCGTCAGGCAAGAACACCTTCAAGAAGGACCTTTCTCAGATTCAGTGTTACAGATGTGACAAATTTGGGCACTATGTTGCCAAATGTCCAGAAAGAGCTAAGCAAGCCACATTTTCCAAAATAGGAAAATCTAAAAGGGAAGAGGACTCCGAGAAGTATGTACTCTATTAAGCACTCACAAACCAAGCATCAAACAAAGTAAACTCGTGGGTGATGGATAGTGGCTCATCCAGACACATTACAGGATTCGGAGAAGTACTAGATTCCATGAAAGAGGTGAATGACGAGGAAGTAACTATTGGAGATGACTCTACACATCCAATCAAAGGAGTTGGAACCTGCACCATCAAACTAAAGTCGGGTGTATCATTACAACTTAGAGGAGTACTATATGTTCCAAGCATCAAGAGAAATCTAGTCTCAATATCATCACTGGAGGACAATGGATATAGAGTAACCTTCATGGACAACAAATATTGGCTTGGCCAAATAACTCATCCATCAAGAAAGCTAAAACAATTGGTCAAAGACAAGGCTACTTGTATGAGCTATGCACAGAGACCAACTTAGCCCTAATTCATGAAACTATAGATGCTAATGAAGTCTAGCATAGAAGACTAGGCCACCTAAATTTTAGAGCTTTATCATCAATGGGAGATCTTGTCATAGGTCTACCTAAGTTAAAGAAATATCATTCAGGGGCATGCATAGGATGTGCCCTAGGTAAAAATACTAAGGGTGCTTTTCAGAATAGTACTAGGAAAACAAGTAAAATTTTAGAGTTAGTTCATTCTGATGTATGTGGACCTATGTCTGTACCTTCATTGGGGGGATTTTTGTATTATGTAATATTTGTTGATGACTACTCTAGGAAAACTTGGATCTACTTTCTGAAATGTAAATAATCAGAAGAGATCCTTAATAGGTTTAAAGAATTCAAATCACTAATAGAGAAATACTTAGGAAATAAAATTAAAACCCTAAGAACTAATAATGGGGCGGAATACACATCAGAATTATTTAAAGAGTTTTGTAAAAATTCAGGGATTAAAAGGGAGTTAACAATACCCTTTCAACCCTCAACAAAATGGGATAGCTAAAAGGAAAAATAGGACAATCGTTGAAGCTACCAAAGCTATGATTCTTGATCAGAATCTAAATGTCAATCTTTGGGTAGAAGCAACTAGCACTATTGTATATATTCAAAACAGATGTCCCCACTCTCATCTTGAAGATAAGACAATTGAGGAAGTCTTTACTAAATCAAAACTTCATATTAGCCACCTTAGGATATTTGGATGCCCTATCTATATTCATGTACCTAAGGAGAAAAGATTAAAATTAGAGCCTTCTGGAAAAAGGGGAATCTTTGTAGGATATAGTGAAACCTCCAAAGCTTACAGGATCTATATACTTGGTCAAAAGAATATTGAACTAAGCAGGGATGTGATCTTTGAAGAAGACTTAGCATTCAAAAGAGCCCAAAGCTCTCTAGACCTTGAAGTCTATATCCCCACCCCTAGCATAGATAGAGATCCTACTCTTGAGCTTCAGAGGGAGAATCTTGAGGAAACTATAAGTGAAACTCAAAGTCTACCTAGAGAAAACCTCAAGAAAAGACCACTATGGGCCACCAAGACTATAGCAGAAGCTCATAAGTTTGTTGCTCCTTCAGGGACCTTCAAGGAAAACAAAAGGCCTAACAAATTCACTAGCTATGTTGCCCTTATGAATGATCTCTCTAAAGCCGAACCAAAAAATTTATCAGAGGCTCTTGATCATCAAGTATGGAAGGATGCCATGTTTGAAGAGTATTAGTCTATTATGAAAAATGATGTTTGGGAGATTGTTCCTAGGCCAACTAAGAAATCTGTTGTTTCATCTAAATGGCTTTTTAAGATCAAACATGCTATAGACGGTAGTATTGAAAAACACAAGGCTAGATTTGTAGCTAGAGGTTTCTCACAAAGGGAAGAAATAGATTATGAAGAAACTTTTGCACCTGTTGCTAGATATACATCAGTAAGAGCTGTATTAGCTATTGCAGCAGCTAAGGGGTGGAAGGTACACCAGATGGATGTTAAGACAACATTTTTAAATGGTGAGATATCAGAAGAAGTCTACCTAGAGCAACCTGAAGGGTTTGAAATTTATAATGCAAAGTCTCATGTGTGTAGAATCAAGAAATCTTCTATGGGCTTAAACAGGCTCTCGGGGCCTGGTATGAAAGAATTGACACCTATCTCTCAGGACTAGGCTTCTCTAAAAATGATGCAGATCCTAATCTCTACTACAAAAGAAATAAAGGTGATATGCTAATGTTGATTTTATATGTTGATGACTTATTAATCATAGGAAATGATCATATTATAGATCAATGCAAGAAAGATCTATCCAAATAATTTCATATGAAGGACTTAGGACTCCTTCATTACTTCCTAGGATTGGAAGTATGGCAGAATTCTGACAACATTATACTAAACCAAGGAAAGTATACCTTGGATATTTTGAAGATATTTGAAATGTTAAACTGTAGGCCCATGACCTCTCCTATGGAAACCAATTTACATAAACTTAAAGAAGCAGCAACAGAGTCAGAACCCACTGACTCTACTCAGTACAGACAAATGATTGGGTCCCTAATGTACCTGGTGAATACAAGGCCAGATATTTGTTATGTAGTTAATGCTTTAAGTTAGTTCATGTGTGAACCTAAGGAGATACACTTGGTTGTAGTAAAGCACATAATGAGATACCTACAAGGTACCCTAAACCTTGGTTTCAAATATGAGAAAGTTGATATAGACCTACATGGATTTACAGATTCAGATTGGGCTAGAAGTGTAACTGACAGAAAAAGCACTTTAGGATGTTGCTGCAGTCTAGGTTCAGCCATGATATCTTGGATCAACAGGAAGTAGTCCTCTGTAGCTCAAAGCTCCACCAAGGCAGAATACATTGTAGCTTCTATGGCTGCTCAAGAGGCAGTATGGCTTAGGAAGTTGCTTGTGGGGTTGTTTGGAGAACTTATGAAACCCACTATTATACATTGTGACAATCAGAGTTGCATAAAACTTTTAGTTAATCCAGTGTTCCATGATAGATCCAAGCATATTGAGATCCCATACCACTATGTGCGAGATGTGGTAGATAGAAATGTGATTCAATTAGAATATGTTTGTACAGGAGATCAAATGACAAACATTTTGACCAAACCTCTTTCCAGAGTGAAGGTTGATCACTTCAGAAAAGGTTTAGGTATGATCGAAAGGTAATTTGCTTTGTAATATGTATTTACATATCAATAAGATGTTTAATGTGTAAACTTCTTTGTCATGATAGGACATTTTGGATTTTATCCCCTGGGTTCATATCTAAGAGGTGACAATCTCTCAAGATAATGAACACTTGTATGGAAATATTATAAGGTGATGATCTTATAATGTCCAAATCAGTTATCATGTTGGATATCTGGTGTGTCATGGATGAGCCATGATTGTGTTGTGGTAAAACATTTATATGAGATGTTAGTGCACCTACCACAACTTGGATAAAGATGAGAATTGAATATGTTCTCATATGATTATCCCTAAGTATTGCATTCTTAGGCAATACTGATATTACATGCTAAGGTGACATCCTGTCATCACAAGATTAATGTGATGAACATTTTGCATCACGTGTTTAGGTGATACTTCATATCATGTGATTAGGTGATATGATTTCCTAGAAAGTTAGATTGTGTAAAGAATGGTAACTATCATTTGAATTGTGATGCTTGATACACTGCTCTCATTTATCTTACCTAGCTAAGAGGGAGTGTTAATGCATGGTAGCTTCAGTAAGATAAATGATTGAATGAGAGATAAATGAAGTCTCTCATTCAATTATTTATCCTATCAATAAACCATTGAGAAAACTTCAAGCTATTTCATTTGATGATTATTCCTCATTCATATATCAACTCTACTCAGTCGATCAATATCGATGATCATATTATAGCATGGCATATCGGTGATCACGGATGGTTATCAAGTTAACCATGTATCCCGATTTATATCGGATGTGTTCCCAACAATAAACTAATAATGATTATTGAGTTGCCATCAGGTGGCAAAGTATGCACTACTTGACATATATAACCACTAGTTAGTTGGTTAACTTAGACACCGATTTACATTGGTTAATATGCCACACAAACACCATCTGGCATACATCGTGAATACCGATTGACATGTACACTATGTTACATGGACCCCGATTATTATCGGGCTAGTAATTAAATAAACACCGATTGATAGTATATATCAAAGGGTGTGATCAAGTAGTGTCTTGATCGGTCATGTCCATAAGACATGACTGGTCAAGGCATTGCTTGATCCTCCCCTCTTGCATATATATATCAATTTATATTTGTGAAGAGGATATTGAAATCGATAAATACTCCTCTCACCTACCAAATAAAGAAGATAGTCAGATTTATAATAGAGATAGATAATACATAACATATAGAGAATATAAATTAGAATACATCTTGCATATTGAATTGTAAATTGAACAACATTTACAAATTATCCACCATGATCTGACCTTAAACATTTAATCTTCAATCTTGTCTTAGTCTCAACTTCAGCTTTAAAGATTTTAAACTTTTCAAAATCTTCATATTTTTCCCTTAGAAAAGTAACCCACATCATTCTAGAATAATCATCAATGATTAGCATGAAATATCTATCACCTTGAAATTTTTTAACTCTAGCAGGGCCACACAAATCAGTACAAATAAGATCAAGAACATCATTAGATTTATCTTGTATACTCCTAAAACAGGTTCTGACCTATTTTCCCATTTGACATTCTTTACATACTGGATTATAGGGCTTCACAATATTAGGTATATCTCTAATTGCCTTAGTTGAACTTCTCTTTACAATAAAATCAAAATTCACATGACATAACCTCTTATGCCATAGCCAACTCTCATCAATTTCTGCAATCAGACATGTCTTCTCAATGAAATTCAAATGAAATATATTACCTTTTATTTGTGTATCGGTTGCAATCTCCAAACCAGATCTATTAATGATTTTGCATTTTCCATCCTTGAACTGTAATTGAAATCCCTTATCCACCAATTTTCCTACACTCAAAAGATTATGTTTCAAACCTTCAACAAAATAAACATTATCAGTATTGTGATTACCATCCAATGACATAGTTCCTTTTCCTTTGATCATACATGCTTTGTCATCTCCAAATCTAACTAGACCACCATCAAATCCTTGCAAAGATAGAAACTTCCTTTCATCTCTAGTCATATGATGTGAACATCCACTATCAATTGCCCATTCATCCTTGTCTTCAATTTTAGCAGCAAGTTCCTTCTCTTCAGGTACATTCTCTTTTAGTGCCGAAACATCTTCCTTGATAGCTAGGAACACCCATTCCTTCCCATTGCTAGAACCACTAGCAGAGTCTTCTATCAGTTCATCATCAGAATTATACACACCTTCCTCATCCGCTATGTAGCATGATTTGTCTTTGTTTTTCCTATACTTATACTTGTTTTGATATCTAGGGTTAGGCTTAAATGATCTTCTAACTTTCTCTTCAAATCTTGAATTCCTTTCAGGACATCTAGATGCAAAATGATCAATCTTATTACATGCAAAAAATTTAAAAGGTTCTTTTCCTTCATACTTACTTCCTACTGATCCTTTAGGTACTCTTCTAGCAAATAGTGCTTCAAGTTTCTCAAACTTGTCATCTTCTCTCTTCATATCGTCCAATTCCTTTGCATATAAAGCTTTCCAATCTTGCTTACTAGTTGATGATGCAGATGCATGAAAAGCAAGTTCAGACTTCACAACTCCAAAAGGTCCAAATTCTTCAAGCTCAAAAGAAGATAATTTCCTAACCAAGGTATCTCTATTGATAGAAGTATTAGAAAAAGTTCTCAATTCATTAATTGTAGTAGCCTTCATCTTGTAAGATGGTGGTAGGGCTCTCAGAACTTTAGAAAGAATTTTATCTTCACTCAGAGTTCCACTAGAACATTGAATTCCCATATCAATCTCATTTACCCTTTCCATGAATGTAGTAATCCTTTCATCTTCTTCCATCTTTAGGTTTTCATATCTAACTCGGTAACCATCAAGTTTAGAAATCTTCATAGTAGGGTCACCTTCATTAAGAGTCTCCAACTTATCCCATATATCCTTTCCAGATGATTTGTCAGTTAATCCTATTATTTGTTGATCATAAAGTGCACACAAGAGGGTTTCTCTTGCTCTATAATCATTCTCAAGATCCTTATCCAAGTTTTCTAGAGGAGGATTGCTAGATGCTAGATTATGAGGTGTAACATCATTCTGTGTGATCTCCCAAATCTCCTTACTAAGACATCTCATATGAGTCTCCATCTGAATATTTTATACTGTGTAATTTGTTCCATCAATCCTAGGAATATCTCTCCAAAAGATAGCTCCAGATTAACTAGATGAACTTGAAGTGTTAGTTGCCACAGGATCTTCCTCAAGCGATTAAGCTTTCTGTAGAGAGGACCAGAGCTCTGATACCAATTTTTAGATAGTTCAAATAAGCAGAAGACAACTAAGAGGGGGGGGGGGTGAATCAGTTGTCACAAATTACCAAAACCTTTAGCAATTAAAACTTTAATACCGGAACCCAAAACATTAATACTAGAATGGTTAAACCAAATACTAGAATAACAGATAAATCAATTAGGCATAAAAAATAATCAGAGAATAAATACCATCCACATGATACCAAGATTTATATGTGGAAAACCTAGTAAAGGTAAAAACCATGGTGGGAAGCCTACCCAAAGTCAGATAATACTTCTGTAGTAAGTATGTGAATTACAATTGAGGGGCCTACACTTGTAGGAAGGCCAAAAATGTAGAGTGCACTACTCATCACAAAAGGAGTCTCACTGACTAGATAGAAATCCAAACTACAATCCAGAAGAATGAATGAACTTCAAAGATAGAATCTCCTATGCCTGAATATAGTTTCGGTAAGATTAATACCAAAGGACTAAATCCTCTTACATAAACCCAATTCAATCTCCAATGATCGACCAAATCCTCTGCCTGAATGATATTACATTATTTGCATATTACATATCCATATCCTATACCATGATGATACAATGAGATCTTACAACATATATATACAAACCCTTGACCATAACCAATCAGGCTGGCCATTAGACAATAAACCAATTACATAATTACAAAACATGCCGGCCTTAAATGAAACAAATAATATCCAACCCATAAGACATCCCAGAAACACATCGAGAGGTCCAATCCACACGTTACATTAAGTCGGTCCATAATCTAGATACATCGGTACCCAATATAGGTCCATACATGGCAAAGCAATAATCCCAATCCGCCAAGTCTTGAACATGATCACCATCAACATCCTAAAACTCCACCAGAAGCTGTACCAACACCACTTATGCATATCATCAAAGCTCTGTCAGTAAAACCCTCACCAGAACCACAAACCAAGCTTCCAAGCAAAAATGATAGCATCCGATCACCAGATCAACACCAGCTGACTGAATATGAGCATGAGAAAGCCAATTCCATAACCAAATCATACCAGAGCATACCAGATCATGCGGGATCCAATCCAACCAGAAACCACACAACCTACCGAGACCAGAAGAGTGCCGATAAAGCATCCAAAACACCTAGTGTTGACATCAATGACAAAACATCAATGCAACACATAATCAATTCCTCCAAATGGCCAACAGTTGTCTCCCTAACAATTGCAAGAAGAAAATCCTCTTACAAGGTCACTCCTAATAGGGTGTAGTCAGATCCTAATAGGCCTGATCATTAAATACTGTAACCAGGTGACACATTAAATTTTGTTTGGAAATCTGAGTAACTTGGGTAGCTCCTAATAGGGATGCTCATCACAGGCCTTTTGTAAATCTCTTAATCAGGCTTAAACACTTCTAACAAGGTGTGCCCCTAACTAGGTGTTGTAGACCTTAACCAGTCATATCTCTATACTGCAGATAGTGGATCTTGTGCATACTAACTCCCACCGTGGTTTCTCCCATTTGGGTTTTCCACATATAAACTCGTGTCATGTGGTTTATGCTTTATGTGGTGATTGCATACTTGGTGTTATTTCCTACATGCCTATTGAGTTTTAAGTTGGTGAAATTGATAATCAGATTTGTATTGTATTTATTTGCACTGATTCACCCCCCCTCTTAGTGCCTTGTAAGTTCATCATAAAGTTGCTGCCATTGATGAGATCCAAAGTGTGACTACAGTGACAAGAGTTGTGTTGGTTGGAAAGCTTGCTTCATTTGAGCTGAGTGAATTTGGAGAATCACATGGAAAGTCTGAGATAACATTTAGAGCATCTGCATCTATATCCAATAAGAAGAAATATGATCCCAATGAATGCATAATATTTAGATATGAGAGAGAGAAAAGAGATGGAAGAGAAAGAAAGAGATCTAAATGATCTTGAAGCACTGATTGCTTGAAGATTTCCTAAAATTGCCAGTAAGTATGATGGAAAATTGCCTTTAAAATGTTTCTCTAGTAATAAGATAGGACATTTTGCTTCAAGATGCCCGAAGATAATGACTAAGTATGAAAGGCATGATAAGTTTGATAAGCATGATAGGAATGATAGATATGACAAGAATGAGAAGTATGATAAGCCTTACAAGTCTAACCAGAAGTTTAGAAATCAAAAGAACTATTATTATGTTGTTGATGAAGGTGTTCTAGATGAAGAATCAAAAGGAGATGAAGTTGTGTTTATTGCCATTAAAGAAGATATAATTTTACCTGTTGATGCCACTTATTGTGCTATTGAGGAGAAGGCTTTAGCTGCTAAAGTTGAAGAGAAAGATGAATGGGTAATTGATAGTGGTTGTTCACATCATATGACTGATGACAAAATCAAATTTGTGAGCATGGAAAGGTATGATGGTGGAATAGTTAGATTTGGAGATGACAAAGCCTATGTAATCCATGGGAGAGGTTATATTTCCTTTGATGGTAAGCATAACACTGATGATGTCTTTTATGTTGAAGGATTGAAGCATAATTTTTTGAGTGTTGGACTGATGCTTGATAAAGGTTATGATCTACAATTCAAGGATGGTAAATGCAAGGTCTTGAATGCCTTCAGTATAGAGATTGCATCTGGGACTAAAACTGAAGGTAACCTTTTTCATTTGAATGCTAGTGAGAAAAGTTTTTTGATTGCTTAGATTGATGAGAGTTGGTTGTGGCATAGGAGAATGTATCATGTGAATTTTGATTCAATGATTAAGATAAATTCTACATATGTTGTTAGAGATCTACCTAAGATTGTTAAGCCTGCTAATCTGGTATGTAAGGAATGTCGGTTGGTTAAGAAAACAAGGATTTATTTCAAAAGCAAACTGTATATATCTGAAGGACTGCTAGATCTTGTGCATAGTGACCTATGTGGACCTACAAATGTTAGAAGTGTGCAAGGTGATAGATATTTTATGCTACTAATTGATGATTATTCTAGGATGATGTGGGTTGTCTTTTTGAAGGAGAAATCAAAAGCATTTGATAAATTCAAGATATTCAAAACCAAGGTGGAGACTGAGTCTAAATTGAAGGTGAAGTGCTTGAGATCTGATAGAGGTGGAGAATTTTAATCCGGTGAATTTAATTCATTATGTGAGAACCATGGGATTAGAAGACAACTATCCGCTCCTTGAACCCCCCAACTGAATGGAGTTGTTGAGAGGACGAACAAAATTGTTCTGGATGTTGTGAGGACTACATTGATTGAAGGAAATGTTCAGAAGATTTACTAGAGAGAAGCCATTAGTACTGCTTTTTACACATTTAACAAAGTTCACATCAAAGGTGATACCGGTAAGACCCCTTATGAGCTATGGTTTGATCATGTTCCTACTATGGTATATTTCAGAGTATTCTATAGCAAATATTATATCAGAAGAGATGAAGATATAGGAAAGTTTGATGCTAGAAGTGATGAAGGATTTATTTTGGGATATTCAACAAAGAGCAAGGCCTACCAGTGCTACAATAAGAGACTAAGGAAGACAGTGGAGAGTGCAAATGTGAAGGTGGATGAGAACCTTGGGAAAGAGATTAGAGCATGTGGTTATTATGATGGTCAACAATCTGTTTTAGCCCCTATTCAGACTGAAGAGCCCAAGAAAAATGATCTGGTAGAGACTTTTAACCCAGATATTGTTGCTGCTGGTGAAGGAGTGTAGGAACCTAATAATCAAAACAATTAGAAGACTTCGAGGTATGTATGATTGAATCATTTTGAAAATCAAATTATTGGTGATAAGAACAAGGGTGTGGTGACTAAAAAAAGATTAGTTGTTGAAGAAGTATGTTCAATTTCCAAAGTTGAACCTAAGGATGTTGTTGAAGCTTGTAAAGATGAAAATTGGATGAGAGCTATGGAAGAAGAACTAGATCAGATTGAAAAGAATAATACATGGGCACTTGTTCCTAGACCTAAGGATAAGAATGTCATTGGTACTAAATGGGTATTCATAAATAAATTAAATGAAGCTGGTGAAGTTGTCAAAAATAAAGAAAGAATGGTTTGCAAAGGATATTGACAACAAGAAGGAATTGATTATGAGGAGACTTTTGCCCCAGTTACCAGACTTGAAGCTATTAGACTATTGCTTGCCTATGTTGCTTATAAAGATTTCAAGGTATATTAGATGGATGCCAAATCTCCCTTTTTGAATGGTGATCTTGAGGAAGAAGTTTACATTGAACAACCTGATGGATTTTCATTGTCAAATGATGGAGACATGGTATGTAAATTGAAGAAATCTCTTTATGGATTAAAACAATCCCCTAGAGCTTGGTATGCTAGACTAGATAAATACTTGTTGAAATTGGGATTTACTAAAGGTGTTGCTGACAGTAATATATGTTTCAAGATTGAAAATGATAACATCCTAATTGTTGAAGTCTTTTTTGATGATATTATCTTTGGTGGTGATGATAACTTGAGTATGAAGTTTGCCGGTGATATGCTTAATGAATCTGAGATGTCTATGATTGGTGAGACGAATTTTTTTGTAGTTTTGTAGATTGCACAAATTGGAAAAGGTATATTCATATCTCAAACTAAGTATGTGAAGGAATTTCTGAATAAGTTTGGATTATATGACTCCAAATTGGTTGGAACTCTTATGGTGACTGGCTGCAAATTGTCTAAAAATGTTGAATCTCCTAAAACTAATTAAAGGTGCATAGATCTATGGTTGGTGGACTACTATATCTTACACAAACTAGGCCAGACATTATGCATGCTTGTGTATGGCAGCTAGATATCAAGTTGATCCGAAAGAGAGTCATGTTGCTGTTATTAAGAGGATATTCAGATACTTGAAGGGAACTATGGATTATGGTTTGTGGTATATGAGGAATGATGGTTTCGTGGTGTATGCCTACACTAATGCTAATTGGGCTGGTGATGTTGATGACTAGAAGAGTACTACTGGTGGAGCATTATTTTTTGGTAAGAAGTTGGTTTCATGGGCTAGCAAAAACAAGATTCAATATCCTTATCTACTACTGAGGCTGAGTACATTACTGTTGCTAGTAATTGCACTCAGGTAGTTTGGATGAAGCAAATGCTGAAAGATATCAGAGTTATTTATGATGAGACTACTATTATTTACTATGATAATTCCAGTGCTATCAACATGTGAAAGAATTTGGTGCATCATTCAAAGACTAAACATGTGTCAATCAAATATCATTACTTGAGAGAGCAAGTTAGTGAAGAGAAGGTGAAGCTGGAGTATGTATCTTCAAAGGAATAAATTGCTGATATTTTCACTAAGCCTTTGCCTGTAGATACATTTTTCTATTTGAGAGACAAGTTAGGGGTATCCACCCCTCTTGATGAGAACTAGATGCATTGAGTTGCATCAATCTAATGGATTTCAGAGTTTTATCTTTTAATCTAGATTGGTGAGTTGGTGATGCTCCTCTGCTAGAGTAGTCTATATTTTGGTAAGAGAGATTCATGTTTTTGTTTTTGGGAGAGAATGTGGGGACTTTGGCATTATTGTCAAAGGGGGAGAAAGATCATGTAAAAAACTATTTTATCTATCATGATCTTAGGGGGAGTTTGCTGGACTTTGTTGGTGATATCTTCTTTTTTTGCATTGATTGTTTTTCACATTCATATGTTGCCATCAATGCCAAAGGGCGAGATTGTTGGATAATGTTGGTCATTGTTGTTGCTAGGATATGTTTTTTCCATTGATGTCAACATATTCTTGTGTATTGATCTAGTGATTTCTGATTGGGAAGATCTTATGATCCGGTTTTGTTGGTGTTGGTTTGTTGATCACTGTTTTATAGAGTTCAATATATCCTCTAGTATATTCTGGTGTGATCAGATCTGGTGCTGAGATTTTAGGATGGTCTTGTGTATCTTCATTTCAGATGGTTTGTGATTTTGTGCTCCACAAGTTATCTTTCTTCATGACAGTTGTTGATTGGTTGTGTTCTTGAGCTTTCAAATGTTGATCGATGAAGATTTGATAAGTGGGGTTGGTGTAGCTATTCCTGATGATTCTAACGTGCTTGCTGGTGTTTTCTAGTAATGTCCTATTTGTTTTTGTGATTCGTATTGATCATTGTGTGAGTTTTTAGTGGTTTCTATCAACCAGTATTGATTTTTGTGGTATGCAGTACTTTTGGTGGTGTATCATGTTGCAGTTGATCTTGGCATGATTTTTGGTGGATTTGTGATTTTGGGGATTTGAATTAGGACCATTTTATGCTATGTAAATCATTATATTGGTCTAGTGGTTGATCTTTGTATCATCTTATTAAATTTAGTAATTATGAGTTGAGGGTTAGGGCTTAGCCGACCTTGTTATCTAGGTTGACGAATTGTATATATAGGTTATATATTCATGTAGTTTGGGTATATGTTATGTCTACATTATTAGAGAGAGGTGTATGTGCAAACAAGTGATTTATCCTTCAGTGTTGAGTCTAAGGAGAGATTGGTGCTGTAGAGTAGACATCTGTGCTTAACTGGAACTGTAATTAGGCATTTGAAGATGCTATTCTTTCAGTTCATTTCTTCTGGATTGTAGCCCAAATCATATTGTAAGTCAGTGAGATTTTATTGAGGATTGTAGCCTTTCAGGCTATTATATTTGAGCAGTGAGCTCTAGGTAGTTTTCTTGGATGCATGTGCATTCCCCATTGTAATATTTTCAGATACTACTGTAGGGTATCATCTTACTATGGGTAGGTTCCCACCATGGTTTTTCCCTTAATCGGGTTTTCCATATCAAAATATTGGTGTTGTGTGTTGTGATTTTAATTTTCCTATCTGTCTTATTGCTGCAGTTTATTAGATCTATTTGTGGTGGTTAAGTTTGTTACTCCAGTGAAGACTGATTCACCCCCCTCTCAGTCTTCCTTCTTGATTGCTGCTAACAATAATGTGGTTCATTATAGAGATAAGTTGGTAAGTAAAGGGTGGATGGTTTATTTCCATAAATGAGGTGAATATTATAGATAGATAGATTTGGAGTTTGCATGGAATCTACAAGAAAATATAGCCATTGTTAAGGGGTTGCATGTGGATGCTAGCATGATAGGCATTACACAAATATCTGGACTTTCTACAGAAGGAGAAGATTATGTGGACACCCATGATGTAGTCTCAACCAAACTAGAGTTTACTAGACCAAATGACCCATTGTTGCAAACTTCTAGACAAGGAACCAAGAGGGTTTCTTTACTAGAAAAGTGGGTGAAAGTAACATAATTCATAATCATATATTTTTGTTGTAAGAGATGGATATTATTGCTCTACTCACACCATTTAAATCTTCTCAACCATCTATGCTATGTTCAACTCACTAATGTTCCTTACTACTTAGCTCATTTCCTCACCAAAATGGTACCAGATGTACAAAAATGTATGGATACCTCATTATCTCACTATTCTTTAATAATTTTGCCTATGAAAAGAACTATAGCTATCTAATTTTTTGGAATGAGCTAGGACAAATTCTTAAACATCAAGAATATTAAATATGTGAATTTGGGTCTAGGAGGTAGAAAAATAAGTTTTAGAGGGTTATAGAAAAGGGAAAGTAGTAAGCATGTGGTACATTTAGCTCAAGAATAATCAACTTCTTTTGAATTAAGAGACACTTTCTTCTTTGTAACCCCCAAATCTGTGAAATCTAGACAAGAGGCAAAGGAACCAGAATTAGCTCATATTTGGCATTATGTGAACCGATATAAGGACATAATGACATTGTATGTTGTCATTGATGTCAATATGCTAAAGAGGTGAGAACCAACATAGATGAGAACCAGTATAACATTGTGAACCGACATTTGTGCCAAAGTGAAGTGGTGTGCTTGTTCAAGGTGAACCGGCATATGGTTATGGGAACAGGCACATGGAAGTGTTGTATGACTACCGGTTGGTAATCTCAACTTTAGGGTTTCCGGTTGAAGTGCTTCAAGCCTGTGTGGGTCAACCAGTGACTTTGTGTGATGAGCTAGCATGATAACAAAGAATAGATTGTGTTACCATGTAAGCCTTGTGTGTGTGAAGGATCTTGCATGAAGGAGATTGTTCCTATCTACCTCGGGAATGTGTGAAGTCTATAAAATGGTGATAACATGTGATGGGTTATCAACCACCATGAAATCGGTGGAAAATGAATGATGGAGATTAATGTAGTATGCTTAATGGTCAGGATTGAACCATTTGAATTCCTTAACTTAATAGGTTTAGGGTTTATGCTACCAACCTATCTGTTTTCCTATAAGGTCAATGTTGTGACTCTTTCTAGGGTTGTTGGCAAAATTTGTGTGTGTGTATCCAAGAGAAGAGATACGTGATTCTTGCCAGACCAAAGGAGAGAAGTGATACCTATAGAGTGTAAGTGCAAAAGGTGAAGAAGAGCTTAAGCGGATTTGCATTGGCATTGAGTGTTGTTACTAGATCATTGTAATACCTGTTGATCTCTAACCACTTCAACAATTGAGAAATCCCTTAACAGGGTAGCTTTAACAGGCTTGTTGTAAATCCTTTAACAGAGTGACTCAAAACCATTGAGTTCTTGAAATCCTCTAACAAGGTAACCTTTAATAGGGTTTAACCCTTAACCGGGTATTCTAGCCATCCCTTAACTGGGTGATCCCTAACAGAACCCATTGTATCAGTCTTTAATCAGAGAAGGCTACTAATAGAGCGGACTTCTAAAGAGTTCAAAAACAAGCTTGTGGGTATTCATCCCCACCGTGGTTTTTCCCAGTTGGGTTTCCATGTGAAAAATATGTGTGTCATGTGTGATGTCTTTTTCATGTGATGCTATATTGTTTTCTATCTAGCAGTGAATCATGTTGATCTAGTTTCTTATATGTATATCTTTGATGGTAGATTACTTGTTCACGCATTAGGGTGAAATGGAAAAAGTGTTAAATTGTATGAGAAGATAAGTGTCAACCAGTTTATGCCGGTCTTAGTTATTCTGGGTTTTGCCAGTTGTACTATGTTTAATGACCGGTGTCACTGTTTGTCTGTCAATGCATAGTGTCTGCAAACAAACCGGTTCAAGAGTGTGTTTTTGTCTGTACTAATTCACCCCCCCCTCTTAGTATTGGTTGGGTACTATTCGTTCATCATTGTGTTATCAATTGGTATCAGAGCGTCCTCCAGGTCCTCTATGTTATAAGCTTAACCGCTTGAGGTAAAGTTCCTAGTCTAATGATGAAGATGGAAGGTCCAAAGTTTAACAGAGAAAATTTCAGTATATGGAAAGATAGAATGAAGATATTCATCAAAAGCATGGGTTCTCAACATTGGAGCTATGTTGAGAATGCCTATGTTGCCCCTACCACTACTCTCACCGATGACCAAAAGAGAGAGATGGAGGAGAATGGGCAAGTCATGGAAGCCCTAATTAGTAGTTTATTTGACATTGAGTTTATTGATGTCCAAGATAAGGTAAATCCCAAAGAGGTATGGGATACTCTTGAAAATATCTATGGCGGTGATGAGCATGTAAAACAAGCTAAGGAAGAAAACCTTAGAGGGAAGTTTGAAGACATGTGGATGGTTGAAGGTGAGACCATTCAACAGTATGGAATAAGAATCAAAACCATTGTTGGAGATATCAAGAGTGCAGGTGGTAAAATGGAAGATTCCACTATGGTAAGCAAAGTCCTGAGATCCCTATTGCCGGTCTATGCAATAAGGGTTGCTGCTATTCAGGAGCTAAGATCAATAGACAAGACTAAGGTGTCCCTAGACTCCATCATTGCAAAGTTGACAGCCTATGAGCTAAATAGCTTTGATGGCAGTGTTCAAAAGACTGAATCAACTTTTAAAGCTTCTACTATACCATCCAGAAAAGGAAAAGAAGCTAGCACTAGTGGTGAACCAAGACAGAGTAGAGAAATGGATGATGAGGAGATTCTGATGGCATTTGAAGCTCTCCTTGCCAGGAAACTTCCTAAAGGAACCAACAAATACAGAGGTAGGCTTCCTTTGAAATGCTTTTCTTGTAACTGGATATGACATATTGCCGTAAATTGTCCTAATGGCGACAACAAGGACAAACCGGAAAGGTTCAAGAAGTTCAAAGGAGGAAACCGAAGAAACTGTTTTGTGGCAGTTGATGAAGGTGTCACAGATGAGGAATCAAAGGATGAAGAAAATGAAGATATTGTGTTTGTTCCTGTCAAGGAAGATGTGTCAGACAAGAAGGCTCTTGTCTCTCGGTTTGATAATTCCAATGAGTGGATCATTGACAGTGGCTATTCTCACCATATGACTAGTGATTGGAGCAAGTTTCTATCCTTGGAAGAGTATGATGGTAGTGTGGTTCACTTTGGTAATGATGCACCATGCATGGTCAAAGGCAGAGGGTCCATCTCTCTAAATGGAAAGAGTAGTGCTGACAATGTGTATTGGGTTGATGGTGTCAGACACAACCTTTTGAGTGTTGCCCACCTAAATGACAGTGGTCTCACTCTAGAATTCAAGAATGGAGTGTGCAGAATCAAAGGAAAGAATGGAGAATTGGTGGCCACCAGCATGTAGACCAAAGATAATCTATTTCAGCTAAATGCAAATATAAGTACATGTCTTATGGTTAAATTTGATGATAGCTGGATATGGCATAGGAGACTCTACCATGTAAACTTTGATAACATTATGAAGGCTAGTAAGATCAAGGCAGTTAGAGGATTGCCAGTGTTAAGCAAACCAGATAATACCTTATGCAGAGAATGTCAATTGGGGAAATGTCTTCCTCAACCTTCACTGCTGACAATATGCTTGATCTTGTGCATACTGATTTGTGTGGTCCTATGAAAACTAGGAGTGTGTAGGGTGATAGGTACTTCATGATTCTCACTAATGACTGGTCAAGAATGATGTGGGTCACATTCTTGAAAGATAACTCTGAAGCTTTCGTAAAGTTCAAAGCTTTTAGAGCATTAGTGGAGAAGGAAAGCGGTAAAAGGATCAAGTGCTTAAGAGCTGATCAAGAAGGGGAATTCACTTCTAGTGAATTCAACAAGTACTGTGAAGAACATGACATCAAGAGGCAATTGTCTGCCCCTCGGACTCCACAGCAGAATGGTCTAGCAGAAAGGAATAACCAGATTGTGGTTGAAGCAGCTAGAACCATGTTGATTCAAGGAAAGGTAGCTCACACCTTTTGGAGAGAAGCGGTGAGAACTGCAGTCTATACAATGAACTGGGTACTCATCAAGAAAGGTAAGGATAAAACCCCTTATGAGTATTGGACCAGTAAGACACCTGTGGTTAGCTACTTTAGAGTGTTTGGTAGCAAATGTTACATCAATAGGAGTGAACACCAGAGCAAATTTGATGCTAAATGTGATGAGGGAATATTCCTAGGGTATTCCACCAAGAGAAAAGCTCTCAAGTGTTTCAATAATAGGACTCAGAGAATTATGGAAAGCATCATTGTAAGAGTTGATGAAACCTCTGAGAAAACTGAGGAAACCAGTAGTAAGCAAGCGGTAAATGAACTGGTTGCAACCTTATGGGAATCGGTTGTTAGTTAACCGAGTACCAGTAACAATGTTCCTACACTAGCAGATGTAGATGCTCATACTGATGGAGATGAGGATGAAGAAGAAAAACAAGAGGAATCCATCAAGACCATTCCTCAGTATGTTAAGCTGAATCATGATCCTAAGTAGATCATAGGAGATAAGGATGTAGGAATCCTTACAAGAAGAAAGGTCAGAGAAAACTCATGTATGATCTCTGAATTTGAGCCTAAAACATTCAAAGAGGCACATAAAGATGAAGACTGGATCAAGGCAATGGAAGAGGAACTTGACCAGATAGAGAAAAATGGTACATGGTCTTTGGTAGCTAGACCAAAGCATAAAAATGTCATTGGTACCAAATGGGTCTTCAGAAATAAGCTGAATGAGGATGGTAGAGTGATTAGAAACAAAGTCAAATTGGTGTGCAAAGGATATGCTCAAGAAGAAGGAGAAGACTATGAAGAAACCTTTGCTCCTGTAGCTAGATTGGAAGGAGTTCGTATGCTTCTTGCATATACAACTTTTAAAGGCTTCAAGGTATATCAAATGGATGTAAAATCTGCATTCCTAAATGGTGTACTTGAAGAGGAGGTGTATATAGAGAAACCAGATGGGTTTACCCTATCTGAAGTCAGTGACATGGTATGTAGGCTACATAAAGCCTTATATGGTCTAAAGCAGGCACCTAGAGCATGGTATAAATGTCTGCATTCCCATCTTGTGAAGATTGGCTTTGAGAGAATAAGTGAAGATAGCAATATCTACTTGAAGTCTGAAGGAGACCAGATCCCAATCTGTGAGGTATTTGTTGATGACATTATCTTTGGTGGAGATGACAAGATGAGTCATGAATTTGCAAATGAGATGAAGAAAGAGTTTGAGATGTCACTCACAGGGGAGATTAAGTTCTTCATTGGATTGCAGATCCAGTAGATGAAAGATGGAATCTTTATCACTTAGTCCAAGTATGTCAAAGAGGTGTTGAAGACCTTAGGCATGGAAGATAGCAAATCGGTTGGAACACTGATGGTGACCAATTGTAAACTATCCAAAGAGGATGACTCAACATTAGTTGATGAGAAGGAATACCGGTCAATGATTGGTAAGTTGCATTATGTAGTGCATAGTAGACCAGATATTGCACATGCAGTAGGCATTACTGCAAGGTTCCAGAAAAGCCCAAGAGAATCCCACTTGGTTGCAGTCAAGCGGATTTAGGTATCTAAAGGGAACTGTTGATTTTGGATTGTGGTATCCATATAGAAAGGATTTCAACTTAAAAGTATACATAGATGTTGATTGGGCAGGTAATGTAGATGACCGAAAAGGCACAACCGGTGGTGCATTCTTTCTTGGTGGTAGACTGGTCTCATGAATGAGTAAGAAGCAGAGTTGCATCTCCCAGTCTACTACAAAAGTAGATTATGTTGCAGCTTTCATGAACTGCACTCAGACAATTTGGATGAAGCATGTATTAAATGGCTTCAAAGTTCCTGTATCTAAACTTCTAAGTATATTTTGTGACAATACAAGTGCAATTAATATCTCCAAGAATCCGGTTTTACACTAGAACCAAGCACTTCAAGCTTAAGTATCATTTCTTAATGGAAAAGGTTCAGAACAAAGAGATTGCACTGGAACATGTTTCCAGTAAGGAGCAGTTAGTAGACATATTCACCAAGCCTCTCCCAAAGGCTACATTTATGTACTTAAGAGGTGAATTAGGGGTGTTGCCCCTTCAGGAGGTAAACTAAAAGCATATGCTCCACAAAAGTCAGGTATTGCATAGTCAAATTTTTTTTTTGGATTGATGTGATGAAGGATGCTACTCCTTAGGGGGAGCAGCATAATGGAACAGGGAAGCTTGTGCCTCCACTTTGGCATTGTTGTCAAAGGGGTGAAAATGTGAAGCGCTAAAGATATCTGCAGAAATGAAGCAGAGAAGATATCTACAGAAATTGGGGAAGAAGATGTGAAGTGGAGAGATATCTTTGTATATTGCCATCAATGCCAAAGGGGGAGATTGTTGGCATTATGTGAACCGGTATAAGGACATATGTGAGAACCGGTATAACACTATGAACCGACATTTGTGCCAAAGTGAAGTGGTGTGCTTGTTCAAGGTGAATGAGCATATGGTTATGGGAACCGGCACATGGAAGTGTTGTATGACTATCTGTTGGTAATCTCAACTTTAGGGTTTCCGGTTGAAGTGCTTCAAGCTTGTGTGGCTTAACCGGTGACTTTGTGTGATGAGATAGCATGATAAAAAAGAATAGATCGTGTTACCATGTAAGCCTTGTGTGCATGAAGGAGATTGTTCCTATCTACCTCAGGAATGTGCGAAGTCTATAAACGATGATAACGTGTGATGGGTTATCAGCCGCCATGAAATCGGTGGAAAACAAATGATGGAGATTAATGCACTATGCTCAATGGTTAGGATTGAACCATTTGAATTCCTTAACCTAATAGGTTTAGGGTTTAGGGTTTATGCTACCGACCTATCTGTTTTCCTATAAGGTCAATATTGTGACTCTTTCTAGGGTTGTTGGCAAAAGTTGTGTGTGTGTAGCCAAGAGAAGAGATACGTGATTCTTGCTAGACCAAAGGAGAGAAGTGATACCTGCAGAGTGTAAGTGCAGAAGGTGAAGAAGAGCTTAAGCAGATCTGCATTGGCATTGAGTGTTGTTACCAGATCATTGTAATAGTTGTTGATCTCTAACCACTTCAACAGTTGAGAAATCCCTTAATAGGGTAGCTTTAACAGGCTTGCTATAAATCCTTTAATAGGGTGACTCAAAACCATTGAGTTCTTGAAATCCTCTTACAAGGTAACCTTTAACAGGGTTTAACCCTTAACTGGGTGATCCCTAATAGGATCGGTTCCTAACAAAACCCATTGTATCAGTTTAATCGGACAAGGCTCCTAACAGAGCAGACTTCTAAAGAGTTCAAAAAAAAGCTTGTGGTTATTCATCCCCGCCGTGGTTTTTCCTAGTTGGGTTTCCACGTGAAAAATATGTGTGTCATGTGTGATGTCTTTTTAATGTGATTCTATATTGTTTTTTGTGTAGCAGTGAATCATGTTGATCTAGTTGTTTATATGTATATCTTTGATGGTACATTACCTGTTCATGCATTAGGGTGAAATGGAAATGAAGTGTTAAATTGTATGAGAAGAAGTGTCAACCGGTTTATGCTGGTCTCAGTTATTCTAGGTTTTGCTTGTTGTACTCTATTTAATGACTGGTGTCAATGCGCGGTGTCTGCAGACAAACCGGTTCAAGAGTGTGTTTTTGTCTATACTGATTCACCCCCCTCTCAGTACCGGTTGGGTACAATTCGTTAATCATTGTGTTATCAAACTCAGAGTCAAAAGTTGGCTCAAAAATATGCTACTGAGCCCAGACCTAGAGAAAAGAAGGGTAAATAAAAATTTGAAACTCTAACAAAGAGGGTAAATGAAACCCTACAGATGAAACCCTTGTTTCCACCCCAACCAAAAAGGAGAAAGTTTTCTCTACAAAATGGAAAGGAACTAAGGAAAATTCTAAACTTAGAAGGGTAAGAAAGTGAAAATTGATGAAAAACTTGCAGTTGAACAAGAAAAACCTAAGGAAACACCTACTAATATGATAAGTTAGAAGAGGACGCTAAAGAATTCCCCTCCTTTTGTTGAGTAAAAAAGAAAAGCCCATGTTTTTGCTACTCAGATTCAACAAACACTTCCTACTTCTACTTTTGTCTTAGAGAAATCTCCCTCTATTTCTTGTCAAGTCATTGAGAAAATTCTTTTAGTAGTTAGAAAGTATGAAAAGAAGAAAGGAAAACAAAAGGGAAAGGTTGAAAAATAGTGACAGTCTCATAGATTAAGGAAACAGAAAGGAAGTGCTAAAGGAAAAGCAAAGTGTAGTATAGTCCTAGATGTTGATTTAGAGACAAGTAGTGGGAGACCATTTATGTTTAGGCTATGGCCTCCAGTTGTGGAAACAAGAGAAGTGTCTACTAATTCTAATTTGAAATCATATAAGACTCCCCCAGAATGGAAAGAGGAATAATATATTGTAGTACCAATGGAAATGCCACATCTTGTAGAGGGTTATGTTATTGAAGAAATAGGGTAGAATGGTGTGGGTGTACAAATAGAAGATATTATAGAATAAATAGGTGAAGAGGAAGAGATTAAAATTTATGATGTGGAAGAACACCAAGCTAAGGCACAAGAAACCACACCATTAGAAAATATCAATTAAGATCCATTGGCAGAAATAGTTGTTAAAGAAACAAAGGAGGTTATTGAGATGATATTTGAGATTATAAACTATCTAAAAAATTGGGCCATTTATGGAAACCACTGGTACGACTAAAGTTCCTTACATCTTTTCCTCCATCTCTTGGCCTTCAGTTACACACAAATTATAGAAATAGGCGAAATAATTACAATTGAGAAAAAAATAATTGATAAGAGATAAGGAACAATTGTACAAGATGATGGAAAATAAGCTATAGAAATCAGAAATGGAAGTTGCAACATTGAGGAATAAAGGGAACACTATGGTTGCCATGGTGCTGCAAATTGTTAGCTGTAGACTACCAGCACAGGTATATACATTATTTCTCAATGAATAGTTACTTACTTTCAATTTATGCAAATGTATTTGGATTTTCTATTTTCCATTGTTTCTCCTAGAGACTTCTTTCATATTTTTTAATCATCTACCCTATAACTAAAAAATGCTTTGTGTGAGTTCTATATCCATAACCTTGTTGTGGCAAATAACACTAGCTGGAATCTTTTTTTTGATATCTAAGAGATGTTCAAATAAGAGCCTTCTTGTCATATTTAAAGACTAAATAAATTAGAGGTAATCAAATGCATACATATACGAAGGTTGAGAAAACAATGACACTCTCTTCAGGCTCAATTGAATAGTGTAGTGTTGGACATTGTTGTTGCTAGGATATGTTGTTGTCATTGATGTCAACATATTCTTGTGATTTATTGCTCTGGTGGTTGCAGATTGGTTTATTGGGATCATGGTTTGGTATATGGAGCATTTCAAGTATCATTATATCATTTTGTATTGGCTTTAGTGATCCAGGAGCCTAATTGATCATATCATATTATCCAGTTTATAATTTGGTTCTTCTGATCAGTGCTTTGCAAAGTTCGGTATTTCCTCTGCTATATTCTGGTGTGATTAGATCTTAGTTTAAAATTTGGGAGATTGTTTGGGATGTTCATGTGTATCTTTATTTCGGATGGATTGTAATTTAGTACTCCACAAGCTATCTTTCCACATGACAGTTGCTGCTGTTTGAGTGTTCTTGAGTTTCAGATATTGATCGATGAAGATTTGATAAGTGGTGTTGGTGCAGTTGTTACAGATGATTCTAATGTACTTGCTGGAATTTACTAATTGTGTCCTATTTGTTTTGATTATCTACATTGATCGATGTGCATGGTTTTGGTTTTTGTTTATCTAGTGGTGTTCTTCATGATATGAGACCTATTTGATGGTGTAGCATGTTGTGGTTGATCTTGGAGTTGATTCCGATGGTGTTGCATGTTTGAGAATTTGATTTAGGTCCATGTTATGTCATGTATATCATTATATTGGTCTGGTGGTTGATCTTTATATGATGTGATGTAATTTTGTAATTATGAGTTGAGGGTTTGGTTGACCTTGTTGTCAAGGTTGATGATCAGTATATATAGATGGTATAGTCATGTAAATTAGGTGAAAATGGTGTGTCTGCATTATCAGAGAATGGTATAGGTGTGAACAAGTGAATACATCCTTCGACATTGTGATTGAGCAGAGATTGAAGTGTTGTAGAGTAGACAAATTTGTTTAACCAAAATTGTCATCAAGCATTTGCAGATGCTATTCTTTTAGTTCATCTGATTTTGGATTGGTGTCTAAATATTTTGTAAGTCAGTGAGGCTTCCTTGTAAGGTAGTGAACCTTCCCTGAAGGTTGTAGCCTTCCAGGTTATTGTATTTTGAGCAATGAGCTCTAGGCAGTGAGCCTGAATGCATGTGCATTCCCCATTGTAATCATTTTCACATACTATTGCAGAGTATCATCTTATTGTGGGTAGGTTCCCACTATAGTTTTTCCCTTAACTAGGTTTTTCCATGTCAAAATATTGGTGTTGTGTTTTGTGCTATCAATTTTCTAATCTTTGTTATTGCTGCAGTTAATCAGATTTGTATTTGAGGTTAAGTTTTCTAATCCCGTGAAAACTGATTCACCCCCCCTCTTAGTTTTCCTTCATTGTTGCTACCAACATGTAGATGCTATGATGAATGAGTGGGTATTACTCACTCAAGAGCTTGATATTCATCAACATATACTAGTGTAGACGTATAAATCTGACTAGTTTCCTAAGTGAATGTTTAATATTCATCTTAACCCCATTCCCCCTATTAACTAAATTCTATTTAATTAATTTCTTCATATTCATCTATTTGATTAAATGAATTACTCAAATTGTTTAATTAAGTTCACCTAAGCTTTTTCCAGCCTTTGATTAAATAAATCACTTTATTTAATTAATTCCCCTTTCTCTCTTTTTAAATAAATTGATCCTTGCAAATAAATAAATCTAATTTATTTATTTAAAATCCCCCACTTGTATTTATGCAAGTTGCATCTATTTGATTGAAATAAAGTAATTTTATTTTAATTAAAATCTTTTTCCCTCCACTTGCATTTTCCTACATCTCCCACTTGCCTCCTTAACCCCCTTCTAGATTCTTCTAATCACTTCCAATTTAGCCTAATTTATCTCCTAATTATTGTCACAATCCTAAGCAAAGAGAAGTCACTTCTCAAAGCCTCCAAAGTCTTTGAAAACCATTAAAGGCTTTATGTCCTCAACAAGTTAACCCTCAAAGTCTTCCAAACCATTTAAGGCTCTTACATAACCATTAATGGTTAACTCAACCTTCTTGGATGATTAGAGACTTTCTCTTTAACTCAACCCTCATCTAACCCAAGGGTCTCATCAAGAATTCAGGGCTTTAAACCTGGTTATTTCTTTAACCCTTGCACAAGAGTTTACCTCTTGGGTAAAAGCTTTATCCAATGGATAACCCTAACCTAACCTTAACACTTACCTCCTAGGGTAACCTTAATGTCTTCTCAAGAATTTAATAGTTCTTTAATCTCCTCTCAAGCAACCTCTTGTTGACAATTGTCACCATTTTATTGGTGAAAATTATGAACATAGATTGCTTAACTTTCAATCCTGGCCCTTGTTAAGATTATCCAATCTTGACCATCCATTGCCCTATTTTTCCTATAAATAGAGCTCTCCTTCTCTTATTTCGATATAGAAATCTTTGTGTATCAAAATTATAGTCATTTTACTAAGCATTTTAGCCTCTCTTTGATAAATCATCATAATAGCAATTAGAAGCATTTTAATATCATAGAATATCCATGTTAGACTAGTATATCATTGCTAGGATAATTAGTTAATCTTATCATTATCTTTATGCTAGCTTAATCATCATAGATTCAATAGCATACATATCTAGGAATGCATTCATGCATAATAATCAAACATCACTCATTCTTGGAGTTGTCATTCCTAAGTCATTTTGCTCAGTGATTTGAGAGAAAAGGCATTGACTTTAGGGATCCTGTGAGATAGAGAAAAATGGGACACCCCTTGGGAAGTTGAGCCATTTCAATATAGCTCCTATAACCTACCCAAGAGTCTCATTAGTGTGTGGGTCTTTTGAAACTGGACTTTTACATTTTTGTTGCCCTCATTTCCCGCACACAACTAGCATCTATGATAGAGGCTTATGAAGGGTACAAGAGAATGATTCTGGCATAGGGAAAGAATAATTTAGATTTTATTGCAACATGTTGGCAAGAACTCACACATGACCTACAATAGAAGGAACCCCATTCCTTTTACAACTTCCATGGAACTATTTGTAGAGCCAGGAAGCACATAGAGTTGGATGGAGAGTAGAGATTGAAGTGGATGTTGCTTGTTTTTCTTCCTCCACTCCTTTTGTGGCATATACTAGATTAGAAGGGAATTGATCAATATAATGAGGAGACCATGGAACTTATGTGATAGAGGATTGTGAAGTCAAATAGATTCTACTGGAATCCTTCTGTAAGGAGTTTAGGAGTAATTTCTCACTATGATTTTAGAGAAATGACTTTCATGTTGAATAGGTTAATGGGGTTGACTTTGAGTCTAAGTTGGGAGGAGATGATAGGTCTCTAATTTGTCTTTCTTTTATCAATTACATTAAAAACTTTAGTTAAGTTTTATGGTATAAGCATCATGAACCTCTGTCTCGATGTCACCTATTATGGTATTCAGACTTTATTTGAGCACTTTTAATATGTTTATTTAGTGACTCTAATATAATACATATATACTTATGAATGTGCATGTTATGGATGCAAATGGTTAATTACTATAGTTTGCAATGTTGTATATACTAACTTGTTATGCAACACCATCTTTTAGGCTACAAGTGTTTATTATTGAAAACTATGTCAGCTCCTATAGCCATTGGCAAAGCTATCATTGATTTGGTCCAAAGTAGTTTCATGTAGATTAAGCTATCCAAGGGCAACACTCATGTGTGGACATCCTTCATTATGATCTGAATTACCTGAGCATGTGATTTTAAGTAGTTTGTTGAGTTGGTTTGAGTGAATAATTATGTTTCTAGTGGTTGTTAGGAATTGTAGTCCTAATAGGACTTCCACTTCATTTTATAGTTCTTTTATTTTAGTTAATAAATCTCTCCCTAAATCAAGGGATTAAGCTATACTTGGTTATAGAATTAGTCATAGGATTAATGTTATAAATAAGCTCACATCTGACTTGAAAAGGTTAATCATTATGTGCTATTTTTAGCAAATTATGTTTATGAAGCATGTATGTAGTTTTTGATGGATAGAATGAAATGATTTCCTCAACCAGTTGAGTAATCTTGTGAATCTATAATGAGTGCTTACCCAAGGGGGGCCATTTGAGGTAATGCTAATCTTAGTATTAGTTTAGTTTAGAGGGTATTATTTCAAGTGTTTAGCATTAGAATAATCTATTAGCATTGCATGAAGATTGAATTAATGAAGTATAAGTGTTGTCATTGATGTCAATTGTAATCAGTAATAGAGTTGTATTGCAACCGATAGTTGAGAAGTGAAGGAAACTGGTATTACTATTGAAGTAGAGAGATCAACTGGTATCCCTAACCTATTGATATGTCAAACCCTAACCGATGGAGCTTGATGAATTGATTGTGTTGATCTATGATCGAATGGCGATCGAAGATGATTATGCCACGTATGCATGATGCATGTGATGAGTTTCAAAGTGGTTTTGGTGTGTAGAAGATAATTGTTTTATCTTGGGAATGAGTGAGTGCATTGCATGAAGTGGAAACTACATGATGAGTTATAGGATCAATTGTGCGGTGATCCAGGAGTGGTCGAGGTTGTCTAGAACAATGTGCAGATGATTTCTATGTAATCCAATGGTCATGTTTGAACCGATTTGTTTGTAATCTCTATGAGATCTTAGGTTTTGTGATGTGTTATCGACCTATTGTTTTGCTTATAAAGTCGATGAGTTGTTTTGTAATAGTGTTGGCAATTTTGGTTAAGTGTGTCAGTGTAATTGATTGCCAAACCAGAAGGAGTATCTATAGAATGTGTGGAGGCAAATAGGAGCATAAAAAAGGATCTAATCAAGTAGAGTAGTGCTATTACCAGATCAACAAAGACCCTATTGTTCTCTAACAATTACAACAGTTAAATCCCTTAATCGGGTAAGCTTTATCAGGCTTGGTGTTTTCTAAATCCTCTAACCAAGTGATCCATTATGTTGGATTTGAAATCCTCTATTGAGGTTACTCCTAATAGGGTATTGCCTTTAACAGGTTGTTGTAGTCAATCCCTTAACTGGGTGGTCCTTAATCGGATCTGTTCCTAATAGGACATTTTTGTAAAGCTTCTAACAAGGCTTGGCTCCTAATAGGGTGAACTTCATGTTGGCATTGTGTTGTCATTGATGTCAACCGGTATGGGATGATTACCAGTAGATGAGATGTATGTGCAACACTGCTATGGAGGAATACAAGATGTGATATCTTGGATATCACTTTGTGTTGAAAAACATCGGTAAGGTAAGGAAGATGACCTCAGGAGTCACTAGTACATGAGTTAGTGCCTAACTTGTGTGATGAGATAGAAAGATGTTTGAGTGGTTGTTTGTGATGAAGAAGCAAAATGTTATCTGAATCACATCAATACTAGAGGAGAAGAATAAACAGGTCACCGGTATGTTGTAAGGTTGCAGAAAAACATGACTCCCACCTGATGAAGATGTAGTCATCATGAGAAGCAATGACTAGCAGTAAAATCGCCATCATCGAATCACATGTGCCTATTTGAAGAAATGATGCACAAACAAGAAAGTCACACGAGTACACTGCAAGGTGTAGAAGGAAAGATGCCACTCCACCGGTAAGAGGAACTTATCTCCAGGTATGCATGGTGTGAATCATGATTCTTTGAGATAAGAGAGAAGAGGCAAAGACATGTTGAAATTTCGGTACAGATGAAGTGTGATGTGGTTGTCACTTTGACAAACTAGCGGAGATATGATTAGAGTTGATCAAGGAAAATGCATAAATGAGAAGATGCAGAAAGAGGAAGAATGGCCTGACTAAAGAAGGAGTCTAGTGAAGGTGCTTACCGATATGTATGTTTACTAGTAATTTGGACAGGGTGTGGATGCAAAAGTCTTCCCACTTGATGGGAATGTGCATGCTTAGGTCAGTCATGTCTGAAGACTAGTTTAGGTGTTCCACCGATAGTATAGAAAAGGGCAGACATGAGGAGGTAACCGATAGATTGTGAGATACCGGTAAAGTTAGTAAACCGACTAGAAAGAGGAACCGGTAGAGTGGTTAGTCAGTGATCCTATCTGGACCAACTCAAAGAGCCAAGTTAATAGTTGGTTGATGTGGATGCCACATGGAGTCAAGGTGGCAAGCTCATAGAGGTTGGTGAAGTGCCGTGTAGAGTTAGGTATCTCTACAAGTGTGCATTGAATACGAATCCTGTGATTTGTGGATCGGGTCAGAAGTGTGTGGCTCGAGGAAGAATAAACAATAGAGAAGAATCAAGTAGTTGTTGGCACCTGGATCAAAGCAAGAAGATCAGATTGTTAGAAGACCTCGAGAAGGAAACAATAGAGGCATTAATGATGGTTTGATAGATGTAGGTCGAGGTAAAGGATTGTGTTTCCTATATTTGGAAAATGTTTATTGGAAGGCGCAACAATGGAAGAGATGAAAAGTTGATTTCCAAGGAGATCAGATCAAGCAAGATCTGATTCGATTTGGTTTGCCTCGAGGATGGTGAGGAAACCCTAACTTCCTAGATTTTGAATTGGGCTTTGGCGAGAAAACTTGGCTATAAATGTGCAGGCCAAAGACATTGTTTGTTGCTGCCATATAGAAGAATATTGTGCTACTGCGAAGTGTGATACTTTCTCATGTAAGAAAAGATCAGCCAAGTGCTTAACGAGCATCTAAGAAGTGAGTGAGAGTGAGGGAGAACTTGGTTGAAGCATTCAACTGGTAGGAGAGAAGAACCAATAGTCTTCATACCAGTGGAGCAGAAGTAAAGGAGGTTGCAAAGAAGGCAAACAAAAAATCAGCAAAGTGTTATACCAGTGAAGAGCAAAGAGTAAGGTGGAGATCCAGTAGAGAAGAATTAGAGTTCACCGACAGTTATGCAGGAGAAGAAAGCAGTCAAAGAGTGAGTTGGTGTAGAAGAGAAGGTATCTCATCGGTAGAGTAAGATACATGAAATGGTTGCAAGATTCACTTGTAACAAGATAACTACTTTTGTATTTGATGATTATTATGTGAACACTGAGTTGTAGCTTGGCATAGGGGTTGGTGCTCCTTAGGTAGGTTCCCTGAAGTTAGGGGTTGTAGCCCATAAAGTCAAGGGTTGGTGCTCCTTGGGTTGGTGCCCTAGATTAGGGGTTGGTGCTCCTTGGTTTGGTGCCCTAAACATTGTAACAATTTTCATTGTGAGGTTGGATTGGAGCAGTAGACTCTAGCAACATTACTCACCGAGGTTTTTCCCATCTTGGTTTTTCCTCGTATATGCTGGTGTTATGTGATGTCCCCTTGTGTGATTGCATTTGTGTTGGTCTCCCCACTAACTAGTAAGTCTGCATTGAGTTAGATCCATTAACCGGTATGCTCACATAAGATTGCTAAAGGGAAAAGTTTGAGAACCACTGATTCACCCCCTCCCCCTCTCAGTGGTGCATTGTGTCTAACACTTTAGAAGAGTTCAAAATAATTATGGGTATTAATCCTGACCATGGTTTTTCCCATTTTAGTTTCCACATCAAAAATCATTGTGTCAAGTGGTGAATGGTTTTTATGGTTATGTTTTGATATGGTTAATTTCCTTAACTGGAAAAACCACTTAGATATGTTTAGATGATTGGAAGTGATCTGAAATGTGCTATTACTAATGTTATTAAAGTGGTTTGAAGTTTTGGTTAAATGGTATATTATTTTCAGATCTGTTACACTGTTATATTGGTATTCCAATCAACCGGCAAACTTGATAGTGCAATTGCAGTTTATAGTACAATGTTTAAACCGGTTAGTTCAGTGATTGATTTATGAGTTGGGTTTGAGTTTGGTGAAAGCTTAGTTTGTTTTCTATCTAATGATTCACCCCTCCCTCTTAGTATTTGACTAGATCATTATTGATTCATCATATCATCAATTGGTATTAGAGCATTTTAGGTCGTCTTGTGTTTAAGCATAACAATTTGAGGTAAAGATCTAGGAGAACATGATGAAGAAAGAAGGTCCGAAATTCAATAGGGAAAACTAAAAAATCTAGAGTGATAGGATATAGAGCTATATCAAGAGATTAGGAAGTCAATATTGGGAACATGTTGCTACTAAATATATCTTGCCTAGTGGGATTTTGGTAGATGATCAAAAGAAGGAGCAACAAGAGAATAATAAAGCATTGGAGGCCATTATCAGTTCCTTGTCTGATTCAGAGGATGTTGATGTCCATGGTTTAGAGATTGTTTATGAAGTGTGAAAGAAACTTGAGGATATCTATTACGGTGATGAGCGTGTGAAGATTGCCAAAGAGGAGAGTCTAAGAGGAAAATTTGATGTCATACGGATGGATGGAGGTGAGAATATGCAATAGTATGGGTAGATGATCAAGGAGATAGTCGGTGAGATCAAAAGTGCTAGTGGTACAATTGAGGATACCATAGTGGTTAGCAAGGTGTTGAGAACCCTTCTACCAGTCTACGCTATCCAAGTTGCAGTCATTCAGGAACTCAAGTCTATTGATAAAACAAAGTTAACTCTTGACTCCATCATTGGTAAACTAATTGCATTTGAATTAAATGGTTATGATGGAAGTGTTCAGAAATCGGAATCTGCATTTAGAGCTTCAATTTCTAACCCACTGGTAAGGAAAATCAGAGAAGCTAGTCATAGTCACGAGTCTAGATCTAGCAGAGAAGTTGATGAGAAAGACAGTCTGATTGAGCTTGAAGCATTGTTGGCCAAGCAATTACCCAAAGGTATTGGTAAGTACAAAGATAAATTACCTTTGAAGTGTTTTGCATGTAACCAGATTGGACATATTGCAACTAACTGTCCAAATTGAGACAATGAGCAAAAATGTGAGAAGTATAAGAAGTACAAAAGCAAAGGTAAAAGAGATTGTCTCATTGTAGTTGATGGAGGAATTATAGATGAAGAATTTGAAGAAGATGCAAATGAGGACATTGTCTTTGTTTCCATTAAAGAAGAGACATCGGATCAGAAGGCATTAGTCTCTCGCATGGATAGTTCTGATGATTGGATTATAGATAGTGGTTGTTCACACCACATGACCGATGACCGGAGTAAGTTTCTTACTTTGAAGGAATTTGATGCAGGTGTTGTGAGATTTGGAAATGACTCACCCTGCATGGTAAAAGGAAAGGGAACCATCTCTCTTAATGGAAAGAGCAATGCAGATGATGTCTACTGGGTTGAAGGATTGAAACAGAATCTTTTCACTGTTCCTCAACTTAATGACAAAGGTCATCCACTGGAATTCAAGAATGGGATGTGCAAAATCTATGGAAGCAAAGGTGAACTGAAAAAAAAGGTAACTTGTTTCACCCAAATTCTAAAGTCAACATTTTTTTAATTGCTAAAGTACAAGATAGTTGGCTTTGGCATCAAAGATTTTGTCATGTAAATTTTGATAACATTATAAAAGTCAACAAGTCCAAATCAGCAAGAGGTTTGCCTTAGTTGGACAAACCAGTGAATGCTTTGTGTAAGGAATGTCACTTAGGGAATCTGAAATCCTCAACTTTTAAGAGAAAATCTTTCTCAGCAGAACATTTGCTAGATTTGATTCATACAAACCTCTGTGGACCAATAAGGACTAGGAGTATTCAAGATGATTGGTATTTTATGATCTTCACTGATGATTGTTCAAGAATGATGTGGGTCACATTCTTGAAGGAAAAAACATAAGCTTTCAACAAGTTTAAGGCATTCAGAGCCTTAGCTAAAAAGGAAAGTGGAAAGAAGATAAAGTGCTTAAGAACTAATCAAGGTGGTGAATTTACTTTAGAGGAATTCACTAAATACTATGAAGACAGTGGAATTAAGAGGCAACTTTCTGTACCTAGAACACCACAACAGAATGATATTATAGAGAGGAATGTTTGGTTAGTTGTTGAAGCTGCAAGAACTATGCTAATACAAGGAGGTGTAGCTAACACTTTCTGGAGAGAAGCTGTCAGCATAACCGTCTACACAATGAACTAGATATTGGTTAAAAGAGGTAAGGATAAAACTCCTTATGAATACTGGTATGCTAGATCACCTAATGTTAGTTACTTTAAGATCTTTGGTAGCAGATATTTTATCAAGAGAGGTGACTATGTTGGTAAGTTTGATGCTAAGAGTGATGAAGGCATATTTCTTGGTTACTCCACCAAGAGCAAAGCCTACAAATGTTACAACAAATGGACAAAGAAGATCATTGAAAGTGCTAATGTTTGAGTGAATGAGTGTCCTGAAGATTCAAGAGAACCCAGTGAGGAGAAGATGGAAGACGAACCTTACATTTTGATTTTGGAACCAGAACTAGTGAAGCTAGAAGTTAGTGAAATGAATACTTCAGCACCAGTTCAACCGAAACAAGTAGATTCTATAGAAGATGAAGATAGTGAGGAAGAAGAACCTGAAGATCATGAACATGTTATTCCAAGGTATGTTAGACTCAATCATAATCTTGATCAGATTATTGGAGATAAAGATGCTGGTGTGTTAACCAGGAGAAGAATAAGAGAGAATTCTTGTATGATCTCCACTATTGAGCCTAGAACAACAAAGGAAGATTTTGGAGATGATCACTGGATCAAGGCTATGGAACAAGAGCTAGACTAGATTGAGAAGAACAATACATGGACCCTAGTACCCAGGCCAGTGAACAAAAATGTAATAGGTACTAAATGGGTATTCATAAATAAACTGAATGAAGATGGAGTAGTAGTTAGAAATAAAGCCAGACTAGTATGCAAAGGATATGCACAAGAAGAAGGATAAGACTATGGAGAGATATTTGCACCAATTGTTAGATTGGAAGGTGCTAGGACTCTACTTGCATTTGTATCATATAGAGGATTCAAAGTATATCAGATGGATGTGAAGTCAACATTTCTAAATGGAATACTAGAAGAGGAAGTCTACATTGAACATCCAGATGGTTATGCTTTGACTGATGCAAAGGATATGGTGTGCAAACTACACAAGGCACTATATGGTTTGAAGTAAGGACTTAGGGCATGGTATGAAAGACTACATTCTCACTTGGTGAAGATAGGTTTTTAGAGATCCAATGAAGACAACAATATATATCTCAAGACTGAAGGAGATAAGATACTAGTTAGTGAGGTATTTGTGGATGATATTATTTTTGGAGGTGATCATGACATGTGTGATGACTTTGCAAATGAGATGAAAAGTGAATCTGAGATGTCTTTGGTAGGAGAGATTAAATTCTTCATAGGTTTGCAAATTTAATAGATGAAGAATGGTATCTTGATCATGCAGTCCAAATATGTGAAAGAAGTATTGAAGACATTTGGAATGGGAGACTGTAAACCAGTTGGGACACCAATGGTTACAGGCTATAAACTATCTAAGGAGGATGATTCTTCATCAATTGATGAAAAGGAGTAAAAGTCTATGATAGGGAAACTACATTATGTTGTTCACAACAAACCAGATATTGCTCATGCAGTTGGATTAGTTGCTAGATTTTAGAAAAGCCTGAAGGAGACACACATGGTAGAAACCAAAAAGGATATTCAGGTATCTAAAAGGTACTATTGATTATGGATTATGGATTATGGTATCCATATGTAGGTAAATTTGATTTGAAAGTCTATACAGATGTAGAATAGGCAAAAAATGTTGATGACAAGAAGAGTACAACCAGAGGTGCATTCTTTCTTGGAGGAAGACTTGTATTTTGGAGCAACAAGAAGCAAAGTTGTATATCATAGTCAACTGCTGAAGCTGAATATGTTGTAGCATATATGAATTGTACCTAGGCAATCTGGATGAAACACATTTTGGAAGGATTCAAGTTCAAGATCTCAGAACTGGTAAGGATTTTTTGTGATAACACGAGTGCAATAAATATTTTGAAGAACCCAGTGTTGCATGTGAGAACCAAGCATATAGAGCTGAAATATCATTTCTTAAGAGAGAAAGTGCAGAGTAAAGATGTGTCACTGGAGCATGTATCTACTAAGGAACGACTAGTGGATATCTTTACTAAACCTCTACCTAAGGCTACTTTTGAGTATCATAGAGGTCAGCTAGGGGTTGTACCCCTACATGAGGTCAATTAAGACGATGTGGAAGACATCAGTCCTAAAGCTTATTGATGATCTGGAAGCATGATTGGTGTAGAGTGGAGCTACTCCATAGGGGGAGAAGCTAGTTACAGATCGGTGAAGCTTGGAGTGGTTTACTAGCTGATATTGATATTCACTTTGGCATTGTTGTCAAAGAGGGAGAAGAATTGTATGATTGATAGGGAGAAGAACTGTAGCTAGTTACTAGCTGGAGACATGAAGACTCAATTTTAGGAGAGTACATGGAAAAATGTAAACCAAGATTCCTATACCTATGTATGTGCATTACTCTCAATCATCACAATCAAAGGGTATTGATATTTGTATTGCCATCAATGCAAAAGGGGGAGATTGTTGGCATTGCATGAAGATTACATTAATGAAGTATAAGTGTTGTCATTGATGTCAATTATAATTGGTAATAGAGTTGTATTGCAACTGGTAGTGATGTAGTAATGCAACTAGTAGTTGAGAAGTGAAGGAAACCGATATTACTATTGAAGCAGAGAGATCAACTGGTAACCCTAACTTGTTGATATCCCAAACCCTAACTGATGGAGCTTGGTGAATCATTTGTGTTGATCTATGATCAAATGGTGATCGGAGATGATTATGACATGTATGCATGATGCACATGATGAGTTTCAAAGTGGTTTTGGTGTGTAGAAGATAAATGTTTTATCTTAGGAATGAGCAAGTGAATTGCATGAAGTGGAAACCATGTTATGAGTTATAGGATCCAATGTGTGGTGATCCAGGAGCAGTCGAGGTTGTCTAGATCAATGTCTAGATGATTTCTATGTAATCCAATGATCATGTTTGAACCGATTTATTTGTAATCTCTAGGAGATCTTAGGTTTTGTGATGTGTTACCGACCTATTGTTTTGTTTATAAGGTCGATGAGTTGTTTTGTAATAGTGTTGACAATTTTGGTTAAGTGTGTCAGTTTGATTGATTATCAAACTAGAAGGAGCATTTGTAGAATGTGTGAAGGCAAATAGGAGCATAAAAAAGGATTTGATCAAGTAGAGTAGTGTTATTACTAGATCAACAAAGGCCCCATTGTTATCTAACAACTATAATAGTTAAATCCCTTAACCGAGTAAGCTTTAACAGGCTTGATGTTTTATAAATCCTCTAACCAGGTGATCCATTAGCTTAGATTTGAGATCCTCTATCAAGGTTACTCCTAACAGGGTATTTCCTTTAACAAGGTATTGTAGTCAATCCCTTAACCGGGTGGTCTTTAACTGGATCTGTTCCTAACATGACATTTTTGTAAAGATTCTAACAAGGCTTGGCTCCTAATAGAGAAAAATTTAGAAGAGTTTAGAATACTTTGGGGTGTTCATCCCCATCGTGGTTTTCTCATTTGGGTTTCCACGTCAAAAATCATTGTGTCAAATGGTGAATGTTTTTTATGGTTATGTTTTGATATGGTTAATCTGTTTAACTAGTAAAGCTACTTAGATATGTTTAGATGTTTGAAAGTGATATGAAATGTGCTATTACTAATGTTGGTAAAGTGGTTTGATGTTTTGGTTAAATGGTATATGAGTTTCAGATCTATTACACTATTATATTGGTATTCCAGTCAACCAGTAAACTTGACAGCGCAATTGCAGTTTATAGTACAGTGTTTAAACCAGTTAGTTCAGTGATTGATTTATGAGTTGGGTTTGAGTTTGGTGAAAGATTAGTTTGTTTTCTATCTACTGATTCACCCCCCCTCTCATTAGTTTACCGAATCATTATTGATTCATCATATCATCATAATCTTTCTAAATTTTAGTAGCATAATAGTTCCATTGTTCATTGTTTCTGCAACAACCATAACTGTAATATAATATATAGTATGTAGGTAATATTTAATGCATGTTTTCTTAAGTACAAGTTGAGTAAATTATTGATTTTATCTTTAGATTAAGATGTAGCATAATTTTTTTTTTACATTGTACATGTTCATTATTTGATATTTTGGTTTCAACAATCATCATTCTTAGTGGTTATTTTTCAGCCTTCTCTTTTACTAGAATTTTTACAATTAACATAGGGTAGCAACCTTAGATAGGGTTGTAATGCACATACAATGTTGCATCATTTCAAGTTGTACAAACCTTGGTGAACAAGTAAATGTAGTCTTCTAAGCCATGAAGGATTTATCATTATGGAGAAGTATCCCTAGTTGTGAAAGTGTGTTCCAATCTCAAGTGGAATTATAAGACTTGCCACCCCCAATGTAGAGACAATAATAATTGGGGTATTATGTTTCTATCTAGGTATTATTTCACATGAAATTATACCACCATTAATGACAATGGGACCCCAAGAGGTAAGCTACTAGTGTCATATAGCGAGGATTAACATAATAGGGCCAAGGAGTGCTAAGACACTACATGTATATGAATTTAGAGAATCATGAACATCGGGTGTTATATGAATAAGAGCTTTATCATATAAGTCCTGAAAAAATTCTTTAAATTCTCTAGAATCAACAAGAGAATGAGTATGAACATGATGAAAGAGAAAAAAATTATTACAGTTAATTTGATTAGAGTTATACCTATATATCATGAAACAAAAAGTGATCTATCTATCATGTTTAAGTCTCCAAAATATTTTTTGTGCTAGATTCAAATAAGTGTCAAAAAGGTTAAGCCTTGTCTCTTGTGGGATGGGAAGGTTAGAATTTGGTACAGGAATTGGTAAGGATGTAATAGGGAATCCTATGCATTTTCTAGTGTATTTAGTTGAAGGTTATATAGGGACTTAGATTCCTTGTTCCATCTTTCCAAGACCTTGTCCACTATAGCCATGCTTAGAAATCATGTTAAAGCTAAGCTTATAATTTATTTGTAATTATGAAGGATAAATAATTTCATCATAGACCTCATTAAATTTTTTTGTGTAAGTATATCTTGAAGGGAAAAAAGGATGAATAAATGAAGGGGGATGGATCCTTGTAGGAAGATGCACAAATTTCTTATCATCCTTTATGTCCACTTGAGATGTAAGAGAGTCCTTTTATATTAAATTGTTGGGTTGGGAAGAAGTTTAATCATCATCTAAATTTCATTTCTACTCAATATAATGTTTGGTCACTATCAAGGCTTCTAATTCCAATTGAGATTCAGTGTTGTTTTAAACAACTTTCACAACTCAAGGATAGTAATCCAATTTGAGAAACCCTTGATGGACAAGTAACTACATTTACTTTTCAAACTTAGGGATGTATACTTGAGATGGATCGACATTGTATTTGAACTATGGGATACTCTAAGACATTCTATTGATGTGTATAGGAAATTAACTGAAAGCAATAAATAAAACTGAAAACATAATAGTCTTGAAAATAAATCTAACTATACAATAGTGGTTGCAAGAAACTGTTTAATAACACAACAGTTTGTTGTGGAATCTGCTACTATAACCATCAAAGGTGTAAAATGCCTTAAGTTTCACTTGATTAGATAATTTATACTCTTAGCCAAGTGCTCAAAACTTCGTACACAAGTAAATCGCTTCCTTGAAACTACAATCTTTTGCTTCTATTAAAATTATTGCTGCTACAAATCTGTTGCTAAAGAATGATGACTCTCTAATCCTAATTACTCTCTAATACTTTTTGCTTGAATATATAAGATAATTTAATCTCTAAAAACCATCTAATATTTTTCCTTTCACCCCTTTAAAAAAGGAAGAGGATTATTCTTCTAAGTGACAACAAAACAATGACTAAGAAGTAGAGTCCTATTACAACTTGCCTTCTAATTGATTGGAAAAGAGTTTGTTTGGATTCTTTTATTACAAATCTTATTTGATGGAAATTTGTTGGTGTACATAAATAGATTAAAATTCATACACAACTTCTTTGAATTTAAAACTAAAATTACAATAAATGTAAGAGCTTTGACTAATTTTGTTGTCTTTCTTTCGCCACTTTTGTCTCAGTCAACTTCTAGTCTATGGTGCTCCTTTATTACTGCAAATCTCTTCAAATGATTTAATGGGTTTGTGCACCTCCTTTTTAGCTTTATAAATAATTTTATAGATTAGGAAATGAGTTAGATATGACCATTTTTCTAAAACTAGTTTTTGACTTTTTTTGCACTTCCAGTCAATAGCTTCATGGTGACAATTGTCAACTTGTTTCTTCTTCTTGCCAAATGCATGAATGACTCAAATATCTCACAAAAAACATGTTAATTCTTTCAAAATAATTTACATTTAATAATCACCATTCATATAATAATTTATCATTATTTAGTAATCAAGTAACTAAACATACAAATGTTTATTAATCATCATTTATCATAATCAATGCTTCATGGAAATAAGGTAAAGTATGGAAATGTATAGGAATGACATTATAAACATAGATTAACATGACATAAATAATGGAAAAAATATAGGCTCATTAGTGATTCGTCATTAAGGAAATACATAACATCATTTTGTCTCAAAACATGTTGATGACTAAGATCAAATCTGGGGGAATAAGAAGGTTCTAGGGTGATACATGTGTCAATATTTTTTATTGTTAGTGATTGAAGAATATCCCTCTTGCACCAAAGTAACCATTGGTGCAATTAAGGTATTTTTCCTTGGTTATTTATCACCTAGGTCCTAATTACACATCAATTAAGCTTACTTAGGGATCACATAGGTGTTTGTTGGAGAATTTCCACTTTAGGTGGCATTATCATCTTATCATTTCCAATTTATGTTGTGTCTCCCCTTTATTGATGTTATCTCCTTATCATATCCACCTTTCATGGTTGCACTTTTCCACCTTTGGTGGGTGATCCACCTTTAGTGGTGTTATCACACTATCACTTTTCCACTTTAGGTGAGATGATAGTTTTTTACTTTTTGTCTTTCGTCATAGAATTATGACACTTGTCACAATATTATGCATTCCTATGTTCTCACCTTGGATACATACCAAAGGGTCTCCTATGTAATAATAATTTAGTCGAACATATTGTATTGCATCATTGATGAGAATACTTTTTTTTTTCTTGTCACCCATTATTTCTATCTTTTTGTTGTAATTTCCATTTGGCCTCTAGATCTTCAGTGGCTACCTCCATAGTAAATTATTCATATGGTATTAGAGCTTATAGAGTACCGTTGGTTTACCATTGGAGAAGTTTTTTGAGCAATTTTAGAGTTTTGGATTTGTGGCTTTTTGTTGTAGGAGAAAATTAGAACTTCTTGGGCTATATTTTAGGCCACCATTGGATTCAAGGGGTTTGATAAATTTAGAATCACCTTTTGTTTCATCCAAATCCTACTCTGGAGGCCAAATCTAGAGCCATTTGAAGTTTGGAGGTGCAATGATTTAGATGTTATAATTATGCAGGCAATTTTCAAACAACGATATATTAGCATTTAGACTCCTTTTTTTGAGCAATTTTTTTGATTTGGGTCAGAGGTGATGGATTTTTCTAATTTTCATATATAATTTTTCATAAAATTATGAAGTCCCTATTTTTCCAACTTTTGGGGCATTGTTTGGGCTCATATGGACTCCTTTTCAAGTGCTTTTTTTTTTTCAAAGAGCATAATATTTTTTGTATTTTGTAGTGGTGCTATCAATTTGTAGTCATTGCAATAAAAAAATTCACTTTCATCTCATGGCCTTATTTGGATTATTTTTGGCAAATGTAATACATAGATCATAGTTTGGTATTTTGCGTATTGATTTGAGTCTACTATATCTTGATTGAGGCAATTGTAATTACTAAAAATCAAAAGTCCAATTTGCCTTTGTTTTGCAAGTGGCCATTTTAATCACACTAAGTATAAAGTTTCAAAGCATTGCTCTTTTGGGGGTTCTTTGATTGAATGAATTGGAGGGGGGTATCATGCATGATTGTGCCTTTCTCTCATTTGCACTCTTTTAATTTTCAGTTATGGGTTCTCCAAAATTTCCATTTTTAACTCTACATAATTATACATGTTCAAAAGTTAATGCATGGAGTAAACTAATAGAAAAAGGTTTAAGTCATTTGTTAGCAGCAACCAACAAAGAAGACTAAGAGGGGGGGGGGGGTGAACTAGTCTTCACTGGAACAAAAACTTAATCACAAAACATAGATCTAATAAACTGTAGTAACAACAAGGATAAGCAAATTCAAAGCAGAATACAACACCCAGATTTTGATGTGGAAAACCTGGCTAAGGGAAAAACCATGGTGGGAACCTACCCACAGTAAGATGATACTCTACAGTAGTATGTGAAAATATTACAATGGGGAATGCACATGCATTCAGGCACACTTCCTAGAGCTCACTGCTCAAATGATAATGGCCCAGAAGGATACAACCCTCAAGGAAGTCTCACTTACTTACAACAAGATTCAAACTAAAATATGGAAGAAATGAACTGAAGGAATACCATCTCCAAATGCCTAATTATAGTTCTAGTTAAGCACAGATGTCTTCCCTACAACACCAAACTCTCCTCAATCACAACATCAAAGGATGAATCACTTGTTCGCACATAAAAATCTCTTTGATAATGTAGACATAATATTGATCACCAAATTACATGACAATATCACCTATATATACAAATCATCAACCTTGATAACAAAACCCTCAACCCTCAATTACAAAATTACAACACACGATACAAAGATTGACCACCAGACCAATATAATGATTTAAATAGCATAAAATGGTCCTAAAACAATTTCCCAAACACTCAAATCCATCGAAAATCATGCCAATATCAACCTCAACACGCTACACCACCAGAAAAATTGCATAACATGAAAATCATCACCGGTTCATATAAACCACCAAAAAATCACACAATCATCAAAGTGGATCATCAAAACAAACAGGACACAACTAGGAAACATCAACAAGTAAATTAGAATCATTAGGGAACAATTGCACCAACACCACTTATCAAATCTTCATCGGCCAACGTTTGCAAAGCTCAAGAACACAACCAATCAGCAATTGTCATAAGAAAGATAACTTGAGGAACACTGAAACATGATCCATCTAAAATAAAGATACACAAGACCATCCCAAGCAATATCCCAAAAACTCAGCAAAATATCTGATCACATCAAAATATACCGAAGAAAATACTGAGCTATGCAAAATAATGATCAACAAACCAAAACAACAAACCGGATCATAAGATCTTCCCAATCTAAAATCACTGAAACAATACACAAAAGTATGTTGACATCAATGACAACAACATATCGCAGTAGCAATGACAAAAAAATCCAATAATATCCACCTTTGGCATTGATGGCAACATATGAAAGTGAAAAACAATCAATGCAAATCAAGAAGATATCTCGAGAAAACTCCCTAATGCAGGAGCATCGAAGTAGTTCATTTGGTTGATGCAGGAGCACTGGAGTGGTTCAACTGGTTGGAGTAGTTAATAGTGGAGTTGCTTGGAGATCATTACATTTCTTCATATTTTTGGATTCTGAGTTGTGGATTTGGATTTATCAGCTTGAGATCATTGTCTTTATTATATTTGAGATTCATGGCATTTGGATTTGATTCTGGTGAGATATCTATTTCGGTATTGTTCTAGTATATGTGTGTTATTACCAGTTGGTCTTGCAGTGTGTAAAGCAAAATGATTTGGGTTGTAGATGATTTCCATAACTTGCAGATCATTCGGAGATATTGTTTTGGACTTGACCGATGTTCTTGGAGGTCTGCACAAAGTTCTAAGCATTATTGGAGGTGTTCTTGGTGATTTGGTCAACATATTATTGTTTGCACATTTCATTATGAACTAGTTGATCTTTGTCCGACTTGATCGAGTTGTTGTTTCTTGAGGATGGTATAAAGAGGAAGTTTGGAGATTCATTTTGGAGGATGAAGGTTAGAGGAAGAAGAGATTCAGAGAAAATGTAGTTTCTAGAGAGAACCTGGTCTAGGAGGACTGAAGTTCGGAGGGACTGAGGTTTGGATCAGTGCAAAACAGTGCAAACTATTACCAGAGGTCGAATTGTTGAGCAGATGATCTATGGATCATAGATTTGAGTTGTAAGAATTATTTTGTAATCCTAGGCTATGGTTGAGCATGTATAAAGCCTACATGTATATGTAATTCATTAATTGTTATAAGGATTACTCTTTCTAATTTCTTGGTTATATCTTGTCTTGTATGAACCGGTTACTGGTATCTTTCATGTTGATTATGTTATAGGCTACAAGGTGGGGTTGTCCTTCATTGGATCTCCCTAACTTGTTTGTACCAAGTGGTATCAAAGCTGGTTATGAACTTATTGTTGGAGGAAGAGATGGTTATGAACCTATTGATGGAGGAAAACCTGGTTATGAACCAGTTGGTTGAAAATAGCTTGAGGTAGCTTGAAGACTTGTTCATATCATTGAGAATTGAGGAAGTACAAGGCTTGCAAGTAGATCACCGAACCTAGGAGTTTGAGCTTGAGGTAGTTGGTAGATGGAGACTTCAATAGATCGCCAAACCGAGGCAGGCTGCAGGGTGGTCTGGTAGATTCATCAAGGAGAGGCGATCCCAACATGTAGTCAGACCGTCAAACCCCTAAGGCAGTTGCAAGTACCTACTAATAGATCACCGAACTAGATCAAGTGATGGGACTCACTTTTCAATTAACCTTGAGAGTTTGATGCAAGAGCACCAGAGTAGTTCATTTGGTTGATGCAGGAGCACTGGAGTGGTTCAACTGGCTGGAGCAGTTAACAGTGGAGTTGCTTGGAGATTGTTGCATTTCTTCATGTTTTTGGATTTTGAGTTATGGATTTGGATTTATCACCTTGAGATTGTTGTCTTAATAATATTTGAGATTCATGGCATTTGGATTTGATTCTGGTAAGATATCGATTCTGGTATTGTTCCAGTATTGGCCCATTCTTACCGGTTGGTCTTGCAGTGTGTAAAGCGAAGTGATTTGGGTTGTAGATGATTTTTGTAACTTGTAGATTGTTGGGAGGTATTGTTTTAGGCTTGATCAATGTTCTTGGAGGTCCTCACAAAGTTCTAAGCATTATTGGAGGTGTTCTTGGTGATTTGGGCTGACATATTATTGTTCGCACATTTCATTATGAACCGGTTGATCTTTGGATGACTTGATCAAGTTGTTGTTGCTTGGAGATGGTAAAAAGAGGAAGTTTAGAGATTCATTTAGAGGATAGATGATGCAGGAGCATCCTCAGTTCATAGCAATCTTGGATCAAACATAAACATTTTCTTTCTGTTTTGCTTTCTATTTGCAGTTTTCAGCTTTTCTTTCTGTGTGTACCATTTTTGGCTCACTGGATCATGTGGAGTTGGATTCTACTTGAAGACTTGATCATCTTTCTTATTTCTAGACCGCATCACATTTGGATCATTTTTCGGCAAGTTATCGCTATTGGTTTCCATGACAGTTTCCTATTACTGATTGACAATTTCTTGTTACCGGTTGCCTAGACCTATTTTGGTGATCTACCAGAACCCCTTCCAAAGCTTGTGGAGCCTTGGGTGTTGATTCTAATTTTCCTTGGCATGTGGCTGACCTTTCCCCATGATCTACACTTCATCCTTTGGAATTTATGAAGGAATCTCTTGGTGGAGGCCGACCTTATTGGTTTTACATGTTAGGTCTTGTTCTTTGGGTTTTGATCCCTTTTGGGCCGATCGGATCCCCTTGGATCATATATATAATTGTAATTATGCATTAGAATGTAATGATCAAATAATCAGATAGCTAGACTAAGCGTAGAAGATAGATATTAAGATTGAAGGTCCTGGTTGTGACCTATTCTGTACTTTGAGTATGTTTTAGCAAACCTGTGAGCCAGTTTCTGTAACCTGGTTGTTACTAGTTGATTGTAATAAATATTCATGAAATAAATCACTCTATTATGCATTTCCTCCATCATATATTTGTGTTTCCATTGTGTTACTCTTTCTGATCAATTTAGATTGATATTAATGAGGTCTCTCCTAACTGGTGACTTCTTCAAGTGGTATTAGAGCGAGTTTTCATTCTAGAGGTTGCGTGTCCTGAGATTTTTGTTGTAGGGTGGCGGACTGTGGATCCGACCTATAGCTACAAAGGATTGGCATAAACGATGGCATGAAGAGGAACTAGGAATGGTGGAGCACATGGGAATACAGACCCTATTGTGATGAAAATGTTGTGAGGGATAGCAGCCCGGTTGGAAGTCATGGAGACAACCTAGAGAAGAGGCCGACACATCAACGATGTAAGTGAAGATGAGGGAGAAGAATCCCTGACAAAACACGTAAACCCACCAGTGATTGATCCAGATGAGGAAATTTTTTTGAGGGTTTTAAGTTGGGTGATTACTTAACCTCATTTTACCCCACTAGAATATGATGGAAAGATAGATTCGGATGAATTGATGGATTGGATCTTGGAGGTGGAGAAGTATTTTAATTTTGAAAACACTGCAGAAGAAAGGAAGGTGAAATATGTCTGTACATGGTTGAAAGGTCATGCATCTCTTTGGTGGGAACATTTACAAGTTGATAGATAGAAAAGAGGTAAAAAGAAGATCAAGACATGAGATCAGATGATTGCTAAGTTGAAGTCAAAGTTTATGCCAGCTGATTATCAAGTGAATCTCTTGCAAAAGTTGCAAAATTTGAGACAAAAGGAATCTAGTGTGAAGGAATACACCCAAGCATTTTACAAGTTGAACATCAGATCTAGAAATGTTGATGATGATTTTGAACAAGTTGCAAGATATTTGAATGGATTGCGGATTTCTATACAAGATGAACTTAGTTTGATCAAATTAGAGATTTTTCAAGAAGCTTACCAGTATGCCCTAAAGGAAAAAGAGAAGCTAAACAAAAGACATGAGCAGAGGTAGAGAGACAAAGGTGGAAGGATCATGAGATGATTATTTGAAGGAGGAAGAGGATATACTAGAGGTAGAGGAACCTGTACAGATCTGAACAAGGACAAGGAAGTAAACAAAGAATGTAATTCATACCAGAAAGATGATAGAAATTTCTACCAGAGAAGAGAACCGAATGGCTACCAGAATGAGAATTTTGGAAGACAAGACAAGAGAACATTCAAAGGAACTTGCTATAAAGTGGAGGAGAAGGACATCATGCTTTTGAGTGAAAGAAGACAAAGAATACTAGAAGAGCAGCAGTGGTGGAAGAAAACCCCACCAGATGAGATAATAAACTAAAAGATGGAGAACTGTTGATGATGAGGAGAGCTTTGTGTCATACCAGAAGAGATGAAGAGCCCTTGCAGAGGAAGAATGTGTTTAAGACCAGATGCAAGGTATCTGGTAAGTGTTGTAAAGTTGTTATTGATAGTGGTAGTTCATTTAATATTGTTTCAAAAGAGATGGTGAATAAGTTGAATTTGGAAATATTGAAACACCTTAATCATTATTAGATAGCATGGATTTAGGATGAACATAAGTTGTTAGTATGTGAGCAATGTTTGGTAAAATTGAAAATTGGGAATTATCATGATGAAGTCTTGTGTGATATTATGCCTATGGATATTTGTCATCTTTTGTTGGGTAGACCTTGTCAATTTGATAGACAGGCAGTACATGATGCGAGGAAGAATACATACACTATTGTGGCCAATGGGATGAAGAAAACCTTGTCGCCTTTGGAGGAACCTTTGAAGAATGAAGTCTGTACGAATGCTAGAATTTATTTGGTACATGGAAGGAGATTATTGGATAGATTGAGACATGAGAATGTGTGTTTTTCCTTAATTCCTAAGAAGACTGAGAATCTAGAGCTTGAAGAGAAACAACCGGAAGAGATAAAAGATTTTCTGATAGAATATGAAGACATCATTTCAGGTAATGTGCCTGATGGATTGCCACCTATGAGAAGTATTAGTTATTGCATGGACTTCTTTCCTAGAGGTAGTTTGCCTAACAAAGTTGCACACTGGATGACACCGATAGAGAATGAAGAACTGAATAGACAAGTGCAGGAGTTGTTGAAGAAAGGTTTGATCAGAGAAAGTCTGAGCCCTTGTGCAAAACTAGCAGTATTAACATGTGTGAAGAATGGAGAGTGGAGAATGTGTACTAATTCTAGGGAAATAAACAAGACAGTGAAATACTGGTTTCCTTTTCCTAGGATGAATGATATAATGGACTTTTTGAGTGGAGCCAAATACTTTACAAAGATAGACTTGAAGAGTGGATATCATCAAATCAGGATCAGAGAAGGAGATGAGTGGAAGACAACATTCAAGACAAATGAAGGACTATATGAATGGTTGGTGATGCCTTTTGGGTTAACTAATGCACCGAGGACTTTCATGAGGCTGATGAATGAGGTATTAAAGAAATTCTTGGGTAAGTTTCTTATTTTATATTTGGATGTCATTTTGATTTTTAGTAAGACAAAAGAGGAGCATTTGTTGCAGTTGAGACAAGTTTTGCAGAGGTTGAGAGAAGAAAAGTTGTTGAACAATATTAAGAAGTACTTTCATGAAGGACGAGTTAGTCGATTTGGGATTTGTGATATCTGAGGATGGTTTGAAGATGGACCCTGAGAAATTGAAAGCAATTGTTGAGTGGCCTACATCAGAAAGCATTGGAGAGGTAAGATCATTTCATGGATTGGCTAGTTTTTATCAGAAGTTTATTAGAAATTTCAGTTTAGTTTGCAACCCTATGACTAAGACCATGAGAGGAAATCAGAAGGTATTCAAGTGGACTACCGGAGAAAACAAAAGTTTTGAATTATTGAAACAGAAAGTGACTAAGTGACTTGTGTTGGATTTACTGGATTTCAATAAGGTATTTCAAGTGGAACATCAATAGGAGTAGTTTTGAGTCAAGAAGGGAGAGTTATAGCATATTTTAGTGAGAAGTTGATGCTTTGAGTAGGAGAAGGAATTTTCTAAAGAAAATGAGAGTGACAATATTAGGATTTGAATAATTGAAGACCTTGTATGATGATGACCCAAATTTTGTAGAACCTTGGAAAGCATGTACAGAATCAGTTATGGTAGATAGAAGCAAGTGGTTGGATTAATTCATTCAAGGGATTTTATTCATATGAGTTCAGTTGTGCATACCTATGAGTTATATGAGGGATAATGTGATAAGGGAGAAACACAGTGAATGATTAGCTAGATATTTTGGTATTGACAAAATAGTAGCATTGGTAAGTGAGCAGTACTTTTGGCCCCAGATTCATAAGGATGTTAAGAGATATGTGCAAAGTTGTAGAGTTTGTCAAGTTGCAAAGGGTAGTAGTTAGAATGTGGGATTGTATAAACCTTTGACAATACTGGTAAGACCTTGGGAGGATATAAGCATGGATTTCATACTTGGATTACCTAAAACATCTAGAGGGAATGATTCTATATTGATGGTAGTGGATAGATTCTCAAAGATGGCTCATTTCATACCTTGTAAGAAGACATTAGATGCATTACATGTAGAAGACCTATTTTTCAAGGAAGCGGTGAGATTGCATGGATTACCTAAGAGAATAGTTTTAGACAGAGACACTAAGTTTGTTGGCTATTTTTAGAGAAGACTTTGGAAGAAGATGAAGATAGATTTGAAGTTCAACTTTAATTTTCATCCATAGACTGATGTACAGATAGAAGTAGTTAATTGGAGTTTAGGAATTTTGTTGAGATGTTTAGTTGGAGATAAAACTGAAAGTTGGGATTTGATCCTTGCACAAGTAGAGTTTGCTTACTACAATTCATTAAATAGGAGTACTGGAAGAACACCTTTTGAGATTGTTACCAGAGTGCATCCTAGAGATATATAAAAATTTAGGGATATTAGCAGTGAAGACTGAAGAAGTTCAAAAGCAAAAGACTTTGCAGATCACATGACAACCTTGCATATTTAGGTTAAGTAGCATTTGGAGGACCTAAACAACAAGTATAAGGAGAAGGCAAATGAGAAGAGGAGACATAAGGAATTTGAAGTTGGCGATGAAGTGATGGTATATCTGAGTAAAGAGAGATTCCTGGTTGGAACTTATAACAAATTGTAGATGAAAAAGTTTGGGCCTTGCAGGATTTTGAGGAAGTTCAGTTCTGGAAATACATATGAAGTGGAGTTACCAGATAGTCTAAGTATTTCACCCATGTTTAACATTGCATATCTTCATGAGTATCATGAACTAGAATTCAGTGAGGACAATATTGTAGACTTAGAGAAACAGTTGCCCCAAAAGGAACCGAATCAGATTGAAGACATTTTGGATAGTAGGATTGGGCGTAGTACCCAGAGAAGTCATTATAAGGAGTATCTTGTGAAGTGGAAGGACAAACCAGTTCAAGGTTCATCTTGGACTTCTTAGGTAGAGGTAGACCACCTTGGTTTTCCTTTGACCCCAGTAAAGTGAGAGACTCACTTTTACAATAACCTCAGATGTCTGATGCAGGAGCATCCGCAGTTCATAGAAATCTTGCATCAACCAAAAACATTTTCGTTCTGTTTTTCTTTATGTTTGCAGTTTTCAGCTTTTCTTTCTGTGTGTACCAGTTTTGGCTCACCGGATCTTGTGGAGTTGGATTCTACTTGAATACTTGATCATCTTTCTTATTTCCAAACCACATCACATTTGGATAATTTTTTGGCAAGTTATCGCTATTAGTTTCCATGACATTTTCCTATTACCGGTTGACAGTTTCTTGTTACCGATTGCTTGGACCTATTTTAGTGATCCACCGGGACCCCTTCCAAAGCTTGTGGAGCCTTGGGTTTTGATTCTAATGTTCCTTGGTGTGTGGTTGACCTTTCCTTGTGATCTACACTTCATCCTTTGGATTTTATAGAGGAGTCTCTTGGCGGAGGTCAACCTTGTTGGTTTTACATGTTAGGCCTTAATCTTTGGGTTTTGATCCCTTTTGGGCCAATCAGATCCCCTTGGAATACATATATAATTGTAATTGCACATTAGAATATAATGATCAAATAATTAGATAGCTAGACTAAGCGTAGAAGATAGATCTTAAGATTGAAGGTCTCGGTTGTGACCTATTATGTACTTTGAGTATGTTTTAGCAGGCGTATGAGCTGGTTTCTATAACCTGGTTATTACCGATTGATTGTAATTAGTATTCATGAAATAAATCAATCTGTTCTACATTGCCTCCATCATATATTTATGTTTCTATTGTGTTACTCTTGCTAACTAGTTCAGATTGATCTCTTTGAGGTCCCTCCTAACCGATGACTGCTTCAACAGAGGTCAGAGGAAGATGAGATTCAAAGTAGATGTAGTTTCCAGAGAGATCCTAGTTTAGGATGACTGAAGTCCAAAGGGACTGAGGTCTGGATTAGTGCAGATTGTTACCAGAGGCCTAATTGTTGAGCAAATGATCTGTGGATCATATATTTGAGTTGTAAGAATTGTTTTGTAATCCTGGGCTGCGGTCCAGTATGTGTAAAGTCGGCGGGAATATGCAATTCATTAACTGTTATAAAGATTTATCTTTCTGATTTCCTAGTTATTTCTTGTGTTGTGTGAACCAATTATCAGTATCTTTCATGTTGATTGTGTTATAGGCTGCAAGGTAGGGTTGTCCTTCATTGGATCTCCCTACCTTGTCTGCACCACTCCCCCTAAGATCAAGACATATAAAGTAGTTTTTCACATGATCTCTCTCCCCCTTTGACAACAATGACAAAGATCTCAAAATAGAAAACCAAACTTACTCTCTCTCAGAATATGAAACATGAATATCTCTCCCCAAAACACAGACTACTCTAGCAAAGGAGTAGCACCAAATCACCAATCTAGATAAAAGGATAAGACTGTGAAGTCCACCAGATTGATGCAACTCAATGCATCTAGTTCTCATCGGGAGGGGTGGATACCCCTAACTTATCTCTCAAATAGACAAATGTATCTGTAGGCAAAGGCTTAGTGAAAATATCAGCTATTTGTTCCTTTGTAGATACATACTCTAGCTTCATCTTCGCTTCAATGACTTTCTCTCTCAATTAATGATATTTGATTGACACATGCTTAGTCTTTGAATGTTGCACCAGATTCTTGTACATGTTAATAACATTGAAATTATCACAATATATAATAGTAGGCTCATCATAAATAACTCTGATATCCTTTAATATTTGCTTCATCCAGACTACCTGAGTGCAATTACTAGCAGCAACAATGTACTCAGCTTCAATAGTAGATAAGGACACTAAATATTGTTTCTTACTAGCCCATGAAACCAACTTCTTACCCAAAAAGAATTCTCAACCGGTAGTACTCTTTCAGTCATCGACATCACTAGCCCAATCTACATCAGTGTAGGCACATAGCATGAAAACATCATTCCTCAGATACCATAAACCATAATTCATAGTTCCTTTCAAGTATCTAAGTATGCTCTTCACACTAGTGACATGACTATCTTTCAGATGAGCTTGATATCTAGCAGCCATGCACACAACATGCATAATGCACAACCTAGTTTGAGTAAGGTATAGTAGTCCACTAGCCATAGATCTATACAAACTTTGATTAACTTTAGGAGATTACTCATTCTTAGAAAATTTACAACTAGTCACCATAGGAGATCCAACAGGTTTGGAGTCATCTAGCCCAAACTTCTTCAGCAATTTCTTCACATACTTAGTTTGAGATATGAATATACCTTTTCCAATCTGTGAAATCTGCAAACTTAAGAAAAATTTCATCTCACCTATCATAGACATCTCAAATTATTTTTGCATATCACCAAAAAACTTCATGCTCAAGTTATCATCACCTCCAAAGATAATATCATCAACAAAGACTTCAACAATCAGGATGCTATCATTTTTTATCTTAAAGTACAGATTACTGTCAGCAACACTTTTACTAAAACCCAATTTCAACAGATATTTATGTAATCTATCATACCAGGCTCTAGGGGATTGCTTAAGTCCATAGAGAGATTTCTTCAACTTACATACCATATCTCCATCATCTGATAGTGAAAATCCATCAGGTTGCTCAATGTAGACTTCTTCCTTAAGATCACCATTCAAAAAGGCAGATTTGACATCCATCTAATATACCTTGAAATATTTATAAGAAGAATAAGAAAGCAACAATCTAATAGCTTCAAGTCTGGCCACTGGAGCAAAGGTCTCCTCATAATCAATTCCTTCTTTCAGAGAATATCCTTTGCAAACCATTCTAGCTTTATTTCCGACAACTTCACCGACATCATTCAATTTGTTCCTGAATACCCATTTAGTACCAATAACATTCTTATCTTTAGGTCTGGGCACAAGTTCCCAAGTATTATTATTTTCAATCTAATCTAGTTCTTCTACCATAGCTCTCATACAATTTTCATCTTGCAAGCTTCAACAACATCTTTAGGTTCAACTTTAGAAATCAAGCATTCTCCTTCAACAACTAACCTTCTTCTAGTCATTACACCTTTATTCTTATCACCAATAATCTAATTTTCAGAATGATTCAGTCTTACATACCTTAGAGTCTTATGATTGTTCTGATTATCAGGTTCCTGCACTTCTTCACTAGCAACAAGAACATCTAGATTAACTATCTCTACTAGATCATTCTGCTTAGGCTCTTTAGTTTGAATAAGCATTAAGACAATATGTTTGTTGGCAAATGCACACTCCAATGAGAAATTGTAGGTGATTGAATGTATTTTCATTGATGACAACCTTAAAATCATGTGATACCGACAGGAAGACACAGGCACCGACACTGACAAACTCTACACCAGCATATAGATCATCGACACCATGGCCGACAAAAAATTTGTTTAAATGTATTTTGTATTTAATTGTAAAATATTTTGTAAGCTGACTTGGCAAATTGTAATATGACTCATATGTATGAGATCATTGTAGATCATTTAGAAAAAATAATAATGCAAAATATGAAAAGAAGATAGTGGACCTAATGTGCGAATTATTGGGATAAGGGTTTATGTATATTGTAGAGCTTAAACTGGTACTCAATCTAGCATAGCAGATGCTGATCTAAAGCAGTACAAGACATTGGATTAGTATAATCTATTTTGTAAGTCAGAGTGAGTTCTTTGTAATTGAGCAGTGAGCTCTAGGCACTTGGCCTTCCTGCATGTGCAGGCCCCTATTGTAAGCAGTAATATTCTCTTATTGGCCAGTAAGTGAATATTGTGGCTCACAAATCCCACCGAGGTTATTCCCACATCGGGTTTCCTTGTTAAAATAATGTGTTATGGTGTGGTTTCTATTCTTATTTACTGCATTATTTTTGGTTTACCAGTACATAGTTTTGATATGCTTTTCATGTTATAAGTTAAGGAAATTATTAAACCGGTCAGATACTGATTCACCCCCCCTCTCAATATCTTTGGGAATCCTAACAATGTTGTCCATCATCATAACCACATGTTCTAATTTTTTTTCCAAGGTTCTCATCCACCATATTTTCACTCTCCACTATTTTTATCAGTCTCTTGCTGTAGCACCAATAGGCTTTTCTCTTTGTTGAATATCCTGAGAAAATTCCTTCATCACTTCTAGGTTCAAACTTTCCTATATCCTCATCTATCTTGATATAACATTTGCTTACAAATACTCTGAAATATCTCATAGTAGGAATATGACCAAACCATAGCTCATAAGGGGTCTTACGGTATCACTTTTGATGTGAACTCTATTGAATGTGTAAACAAAAGTGCTAATGGCTTCTTTCTAGTAGATCTTCATAACATTTCCTTCAATCAACATAGTCCTTGTATAATCCAAGATAGTTTTGTTCTTCCTCTCGACAACTCCATTTTGCTAAGGGGTTCTAGGAGCAAATTATTGTCTTCTAATCCCATGCTTCTCATAGAATGAATTGAACTCACCAGAACAAAATTATCCACTTTTATTAGATCTCAGACACTTCATCTTCAATCCAGACTCAGTCTCAACCTTTTCTTTGAATATCTTGAGCTTGTCCAATGCTTCAGATTTCTCCTTCAAAAAGACAAGCCACATTTACATGGAATAATCATCAATTAGTAGCATAAAATATCTATCACCCTGCACACTTCTAACATTTGTAGGTCCACATAGGTCAGTATGCACAAGATCTAGCAATCCATCTGATGTATACTATTTTCTTTTGAAAGAAATCCTCATTTTCTTACCCAACTGACATTCCTTACATACCAGATCAACATGTGTAGAACTGATCTTGATCATTGAATAAAAATTTGCATGACACATTCTCCTATGCCACAATCAACTCTCATCTATATGAGAAATCAAACAACTATTTTCACCAACATTCGAACGAAAAATGTTACCTTCAGTCTTAGTTATAGATGCAATCTCTATAGCAGAGGCATTTAAGATCTTGCATTTTCCATCCTTGATTTGTAGATCATAACCTTTATCAACTATCTGCCCAACACTCAAAATATTATGTGTAGCTAGGAAATTGGAAATCATCAAAGCATATAAAAATACTAATCTAGCTCAATCACGAAAGCAGATTGCAATGATCTATCCTAAACACACTCAATAAAGACATGAAAATGAAACATTCAAAACTAAAGACTATGCAAACCAAATGTAGATCTAAATGCTTCCTTCATGCGGCTCCATTGTCCTCCTTTCTTCTCCAAATAGCCTTTGTTTGTGGATCTCACCTACTAGTGCATGATCATGATATGAAAGCAAGTAGACAAGATGATTGCTCAAGAGTACTCGAAGCGTGATTGATTTGACAAAGTGATTATTAGATAAGGATTGAAGAAATTCATCCAATTTATAGATAAATTGGAGAGAAGACAAGATTAGCATGAAATTGATATTTAGGCAATTGATTTCAAAAATACGAAAATTGAGTGGAAAGAAGAAGGTTATGACACCTTCTATGTCATGAATTATGACATATTGCCAATGCAAAGGTTAGAAGACTAGAGGCTTATGACATCTTGCTATGCCAAAAGTATGACGCATGAGAAATTCATGCTTCCACCAAAGCACAAAAATAGGGAGAACTAGAGAGAAATTAATTAGGTGGAAAGTAAATTTGACAAATTAAAAAATGATGAAATTAGAAAATTGATGTAAATTAGGTAAATTAATTAATAATTTCTCATTCATTAATTAATTTACAAAAATAGGAGGAATTAATTAGCCAATTAAATAAACATTTAATTGTGACAAGAAGACTTAGAATAAATAAATATATTATTTAACCTAGATGGAAAATGCCAAACAAGATTAAATAAATAAATCATAAAACCTTGGAAGATGAATTAGAAATGCAAGGACGACAATTAGGTCTTGATGTAAGATTGATTTGATATCGATTCGATCATGATTTTGGATTGATAAATGATTTGATTGATAAGTGTGCCGAGGAACAATGACAAATTGATCCAAATTGACATGATTGAAGAGGATGACGATCGATGTCAAATCGATCGTAAAACGACGAGATTGACAAGTTGATAAGAGATTGACAAGATTGACCAAAATCATGATTAAAGATTGTTATCGACAAGACCAAATTCAGAAGCGAGACAGATGAAGAATGTAGAAGAATGACTCGATGCTCACAAATGATAAAAACCAAGTGCGTGACATAGGAGAAATGTTAATGCGATGCAAAAACCTAAAATGAGGCAATGCGCAAATATTAAAGTATGATCCCGCAAGCGTTGACCATTTTTAGGTGTCTACATTATGCTTCAAACCTTCAACATACAAGACATCACCAGTGTTATGCTTACCATCAAAAGAAATAGAACCTCTCCCATGAATCACACAGGCTTTGTCATATCCAAATCTAACTATTCCACCATCATATCTTTCCATACTTACAAATTTTCTTTTATCACCAGTCATATCATGTGAACAACCACTATCAATTACCCATTCATCTTTCCCTTCAACTTTAGCAGCTAAAGCTTTCTCCTTAATAGTACAGCTAGTGGAGTCAATAGGTACAGGTCCATCTTCCTTAATGGAAAGAAATACACCTTCATCTCCTTCTGATTCTTCATCTATAATACCTTCATCAACAACATAGTAACAATTCTTCTGATTTTTTATACTTTCAGTTAGGCTTGTAAGGCTTGTCATACTTCTCATGCTTTTCATATCTATCATTCCTATCATGCTTATAAAACTTATCATGCCTGTCATACTTAGCCATTTTCTCTGGGCATCTAGAAGCAAACTTTCCTATCTTATTACAAGAGAAATATTTCAAAAGCAACTTTACATCATACTTATCAACTCCTTTAGGCAATCTTTGGGCAACTAGTGCTTCAAGTTCATCTAGCTCCATTTCTTGCTCTTCCATCTCTCTTCTCTCTCTCTTTCATATCTAGATATTTTGCACTCATCAAGATCATATTTCCGCTTGCCAGATACAAATGCAGATGCTATGAATGCAGTCTCAGACTCCATGTGATTCTCCAAACTCACTTAGCTCAAATGCAACAATCTTTCCAACCAACATATCTCTTGTCACTGTAGTCACACTCTGGATCTCATCAACAACAACAACCTTATGTTTATAAGCAGGAGGCAAATATATCAACACCTTAGCAACAATTTCATCTTTCTTAATGGTTCCACCAATACATCTAATACCTGGGACAAGATCATTCACCTTAACCATGAAAGAGGGTATGTTCTCATCATCTCCCATCTTCAATATCTCATGCTTTCCTTTCAAACTCTGCAACTTAGCAACCTTCACCTGCTTATCACCTTCATAGAAAATCTCAAGCTTCACCCAGATCTCATGTGCAGTTTGAAGTCCCATTAAATTTGTCATCTCTAAATCAGTTAGGACACTAAGTAATGCTTCCTTTTCTCTAATATTATGTTCAACCTCCTTGATCTCATAAGGAGTAGATGGTCCATTCAGAGCAATAGGATAGACATTCTTTGAAATCTTCCAATAATCTTCACCAAGACATTTCAAATGCACTTCCAGGTCCTTCCATATAGCATAGTTACTCCCATCAAATATTGGACTATCCTTCTTAAAGATAACACCTTGAGCTACCATCCCGGATCTCCTCAAGCAATTAGGATTTTACCGAAGGATCTAGCTCTGATACCAATTGTTAGCAAAAACCAAGAAAGAAGATTGAGATGGGGGGCAAATCAGTATTCATAGGAACAAAAACTTAATCACAAAACACAAATCTGAAAAACTGTATTAATAACAAGGATAAGCAAATTGAAAGCACAACACAACACCAAGATTTTAATGTGGAAAACTTGGTTAAGGGAAAAACCACGGTGGGAACCGACCCACAGTAAGATGATACTATGTAGTAGTAAGTGAAAATATTACAATGGGGAATGCACATGCATTCAGACACACTACCTAGAGCTCATTGCTCAAAAGATAATGGCCTAGAAGGCTACAACCCTCAAGGAAGTCTCACTGACTTACAACAAGATTTAGACTACAATCCAGAAGAAATGAATTGAAGGAATAGCATCTCCAAATTCCTGATTATACTTCTGGTTAAGCACATATATCTACCCTACAAAACCAAACTCTCCTCAATCATAACATCAAAGGATGAATCACTTGTTCGCACATAAACCTCTCTTTGATAATGCAGACATAACATCTATCACCTATTGGCAAATGCACACTCCAATGAGAAATTGTAGGTGATTGAAGGTATTGTCATTGATGGCAACCTTACAATCATATGATACCGACAGGTAGACACATGCACCGACACCGACAGACTCTACACTGGCATACAGAACACCGACACCGAAAAGGAAGAATACTGACACCCTGGCTGACAATAATTTTGTATAAATGTATTTTGTAGTTAATTGTAAAATCTTTTGTAAGCCGACATGGCAGATTGTAATATGACTCATATATGTATGAGATCATTGTAGATCATTTAGGATATGATATGATGGGAAATATGAATAGAAGGTAGTAGACCTAATATGCAAATTAGTGGTTAAGGGTTTATGTATGCAGCAGAGCTTAAACCAGTATTGAATCTGGCATAGCAGATGCTAATCTGAAGCAATACAAGATATTGGATTTGTATAATCCATTTCTATAGGTCAGTGTGACTTCCTTTGTAACTGAGCAGTGAGCTCTAGGCACTTGGCCTTCCTGCATGTGTAAGCCCCTATTGTAAGCAGTAATATTCTCTTATTGGCCAGTAAGTGAATATTGTGGGTCACAAATCCCACTGAGGTTTTTCCCACACCAGGTTTCCTCGTTAAAATATTGTGTTATGGTGTGCTTTTCATGTTGTGGTTGTTATTCTTATTTCCTACATTATTTTTGGTTTACCGGTGCATAGTTTTAATATGCTTTTCATGTTATAAGTTAAGAAAATATTATTACTAGTCAGATACTAATTCATCCCCCCTCTCAGTATCTTTGGGAATCCTAACATCACCAAATTACATGACAATATCACCTATATATGCAAATCATCAACCTTGATAACAAGGTCAGCTAAACCCTCAACTCTTAATTACAAAATTATAACACATGATACAAAGATCAACCACCAGACCAATATAATTATTTACATAGTATAAAATGGTCCTAAAAAAAATTCCCAAACTCTCAACTCCACCAAAAATCACGGCAAGATCAACTACAACATGCTACACCACCAGAAAAACCGCATAACATGAAAATCATCCCCGGTTCATAAAGACCACCAAAAACTTGCACAACGATCAATGCAGATCATCAAAACAAATAGGACAGAACTAGGAAACACTAGCAAGCACGTTAGAATCATTAGGAATAGCTGTACCAACACCACTTATCAAATCTTCATCAGTCAACATTTGAAAGATCAAGAACACAACCAATCAACAACTATCACAAAGAAAGATAACTTGTGGAGCACCAAATCACAATCCATCTAAAATGAAGATACACAAGACCATCCCAATAAATATCCCAAAAACTCAACACAATATTTGATCACACCGGAATATACTGGAGGAAATATTGAGCTCTGCAAAACAGTGATAAACAAACCAAAACAACAAACTGGATCATAAGATCTTCCCAATCTGCAATCACAAGAGCAATACATAGAAATATTTTGGCATTAATGACAAAAACATATCATAGCAATAATGACCAACAATATCCAACATCATTATGCTGGTGGCACCATTTCAAAACTGTCAGATCCTAAAGTTGAGCCTAATATCTAAATGGAATGGCTCATCAAAAGTTTTATGTCTCTTGAAACATTGAGAAAGTATATATATCACGTGATCTTATCTTCCACATTGAAAAGTGTAAGACAATCAAGAAAGCTTGGGATAAAATTAGTCAATTGTATGGTCAAGTTGACAAGAATAGATGATACACACTTGAATATGATCTCCTAAATTTGGATCCCAAGGGCTTTGATACAATCCAAGACTATGTTACTTAGGAATACAAGCTAAGATCATGACTCAAGGATTATGGTGTTGAGAAGAAGGATACACAACTGGTCTTTATTTTTTTGGGCCATCTTCCTTCTAATTATTCAACTTTTATTTCTAGTTTCCACACTCATTGGTTGATAATGGGAAGTGCCTATACTACACTATCCTTCAATTCATTCACAAAGATGATGATGCTTGTGCAAGAAAAGTTATTCAACATGAGAAATAATCCAACAAGAAACATAAACAATCAAAGACAAAGCCACAAAAGGATAGAGCACAATCTTCTTCTCCTTAACAAAGAGATTCTACATTCTCTCCCAAGGAGAAATGATCTAAGAAGGAGAAGCTTACTTGTGCATTTTCTAAGAAGTTAGGAGATGAAGAACACCATTGTTACAAGAAGAATATTGATGAATTGTAGCATCTTCTTGAGAAGTATAGAATAAATTTTCCTTCTAGAATGTCTACTGGAGCTTCTTCCAAACAAGTAGAATTTGATAAGGGAAAGAGCCACTCTTTCAAGACAAGTAAATGACAAGCTCTTTGTGCTACTACAAGTCATAATTTATGGAGATGGCTTTTAGGTTTAAGATCTTCTCATCATATGGCATCTCCACAGTCCGTGTTCTCTTTATTTGAGCCTTGCAACATCCCATTGATTTTGATGGTCCATCTAACATATATGAATATAATTGAGAATTGATATATTGATATTGGGGATTAAACCTTCAATGATTTGTTGTGCATACCTCACTTGACAAATAATCTTCTTTCCATCTATCAAATCATTCATGATGTAGCAAGGAAGATTATGGAGTTCACTCTAGTTTCAGTTATCATTAGGGACTTGGAGAATAGAGCTATCATTTCTATTTGGGTGTTGGATAATGTATCTTGGTTGTACTTATTTTCAAAATTTGTTCCTATTAACGACTTTGATTCTTCAAATGATGATCACACTCTAAAATGGATATCAATATTGAGGAGAACTTTGGTTACTTGAACTTGGGTGTTCTCACATGTGATCCAACTCTTGAGCCTTGAATTCCATCTCCTCCTATTGACATCACATCTACTATCTCTTGATGATGCTTGTGTTTCTATAATTTTTGGTTTATTGTGCTTTAGTGCAACATGGTATACATACTTGAGATGATTATTTGATAGACAATGTAGGTTTGTTTGTGGAGTCCTACATTATAGATTCGGGAGACATCATTGATGACATAAATATTCTCTTTGATGGAGATGATCCTTCTTCAGTTGTTGTGAGGGAGCACTCTAACCCTCTAGTTCATTATCTACATGATAATTCTTTTGAATTTGATGTGATTGTGGATACTTATGTACAACATTTGGAGGAGGTCTCTTTTTCTTTAGAGGAGACACTTGATTCTTTGCATCATTTTCTATAATCATCTTCACTAGATCATGGATTGTCTTTTTTTAGCAGTGTGGCCTAGTACACAAAATTTGGAAGGGGAAAATTTCAACATCAACATGGGGACACTTGAGAAACTTTCAGAGACTCCATACATCTTGAGTTTTCTTCCTACATTTTCCTTTTATGATTGGGGAGACTTCATACCTACACCTTTAGTTTTGTTTCTTACTACATTGTTCGACACTCATGGAGAAGCTTCTACATCTAGCTTGGAGAATCTATCATTGTTGCAAGTTCTACATTGAGGGACGACTACTTAGTCTCTCTCTTTATCTCTTATTGGGGGGGGATTTTTACTCACATGGGGTTTTGTCCTTCTCATTATTATTTGAGAGTTATTTTGTGTTTTCATCTCTCTTTTGGGGAGGAGTTATCGCATTTGGTTTTCTCCTTTTCTCCTCTTGTGAGAGATTGTATTGTATTTATACATGGGTATCTAACATAGCCTAATTTCTAGGATCCATCTTGCATTGTTGGATTTTGTGTACATTCTCCCTAAGTTGCATTTAAGGGGGGGTGTTGGTGTAATTAAGGTGTTTTACTTTGGTTATTTCTTGCCTATGTCCTGATTACACATCACTTAAGCTTACTTAGGGACCACATAGGATTTTGTTGGATCATATCCACTTTAGGTGGCATTATCATGTTACCATTTCTATTTTATTTTGTGTATCCACCTTTCGTGGTTGCACTTGTTCAACTTTAGTGGGCGAATCACCTTTAGTGGTGTTATCACACTATCACTTTTCTAGTTTAGGTGAGATGATAGATTTTTATTTTTTGTCTCATGTCATAATATTATGATACTTTTCACAATATTATTCACTCCTACATTCTCACCTTTTCTATATAGCCAAGGAGCCAAGGGGTCTCCTATGTAATAGTAATCTAGATGATCATATTGTATTGCATCATTAACGCGAATACCATTTATTCTTGTCATATATTATTTATCTCTTGTTATTATTCTTTCTAGATAACTTTATAGCCAATTATTACATGGTATCAAAGCAAATAGAGTTCCATTGGTTTGCCATTGGAGACTTTTTTGAGCTAAAAAAAAAGCTCCAAGTCAACTAGTTGAAGAGACCTCATTAGTCAAATTGTCTCAACTGCTAATATCATTCTTAGAATGCTATTAAAAGAACATAAGTGGTCACATGGAAAGAGAAAGAGAATGCATCAAATGGTGAACCATGGTCCAACAACTAGCAAATCTATGGGCTCATGGGAAGGAGAAAGGAGAAAGCATCAATTTCACAAGCTAGCAAGTTGGGTTATGCTAGGTGATATATAAGGGGAAAAAAAGAGGGTACATGGATTCCATGGGATAAAAAGATATGTTATGCTAGGTTAACCACTAAAACATGAATTCTCATGGGACAATAAGTTGTGTTATGTTGTATGATCCATACATGTAGGAAGGAAGAGTCAAACTATCAAGTTGTGTTATGGTAGTTCCACTCATCCTCAAAAAGGCACCACAAAGAGGGTTGAAAGTTATAGATAGTTGTGTTATACTATTCGAACTACCTTAAAGGAGTGTAAAAAGGAATAGTTGAAAGGTCTATTAAGTTGTGTTACGCTAGTCAACTCATCTTGCTAAAATGTCATCTAGTTTCATGAGTTAAGCATTTGGTCTAAGACTTTGGTCTGGTTTCGGGCATACAACAACCTTTATAAGACATATAATAAGGATAACCAAAAAAAGAATGTTGTTCATAAGGAAATCCACAAACTTGAATTGAAAAAGGATAACCAAGCAAGGCATCATGGAAGGAAATCCACAACTTGAATTTGAGAAGGATAATCGAGCAAACTATTGTATGCAAGGAAATTTGCAACTTGAATTGAACATATGCAATGAGGAGGCCATGATGGATTCCCCCCCTTAAGATGTCAACATATCCCTATTTTAATGTCTAAAGGAAAATATAGAAACAAGGATACACACCTTCATCACCAGGCAGATATCCTTTAGGCAACAATGTAAATAACTCCATGCTAAAGAGGCATAAATCTTATGAGAAAGGAAAAGATAAATCAGTAAGATGCTTTTCGATTTGATTGTGTGTATATTTTTTGCATCAATGTTTCAGATCACACTCTATAATCCTGTTGGCAAAAAAACAACAAACTTAGAGGGGGGATGAATCGGTTTGCTCAAAAAATTTACTCAACTCAAACACAATTTCAAATCTAATAATTAACAATGAAAGCACAAATCAACACCACATCAATAACACACATAACACCAAGATTTTTGACGTGGAAAACCCAATTAAGGGAAAAACCATGGTAGGAACCTACCCACAATATGATGATACCCTATTAGGAGTAAATGAAATATTACAATGGGGAATGCACATGCATTCAAGAACACTGCCTAAAGTTCCCTACTCAAAAACAAAAAAAAGGGCTACAACCCTGGGAAGACTTACTGTCTTCCAAAAACATTCAGATTACATCTGGAAGATCATGAACTGATAAAATAGCATCTCCTCATGCCTGGTTATAGTTCTGATTAAGCACACAATCTAATCTAATTTGCAACACTTCTTCACACTTTCGAAAGATCAAAACATTTATTCACGCACTTATCCAATCACACACATTTGGATACACCCATAGATACCACGCAGATACATCTCTCATATGATTATTACTTATATTTATAAAAATCATCAACCTATATTTCAAGGTCGACTCAACACTCATCAAGAATATAACCACACATGCTACAACATAACATGCAAACCAAAACAATGTCAGCTAAGACATAATATGGACCTAAATCAACACCTTGAACAAGAAACACCTCCAAGAATTATGCCTTGAACATCTGCGACACACTATAATCATCTGGTCGGCTAAAAACATCACATAACACGAACATACCAAGGAAATAATCAATAAAAATCACAATGAACAATGTAGACCATCAACACGAATAAGACACAATGTAGAAACATGCACAAGCATCATGAATTACCACAATAACAACTGCAACATCACCACTTACTAGAATCTCCAACATCATTATACCAAACCTTAAGAACATCAACCATACTGACTGCCAAACAAAAAAAATCATTTGTAGACCTCCAAATCACAAAAAATATGAATTGAGGACACATATGAATGTCCCAAACACTCTGCCAAATCTGCAAACCAATATATTGCAACACAAAGTAAAATCTAGAACACTAATCAATACTGAGCAACTAAAAAACCAAGCGTCATGCGGTTGGTATACCGGATCACATAACTCGATCAAAACACCATGCAAACCTCTAAAAATATAGCTGAATCAATGAGAGATACTTATCTCAAAACCCTTTAATCTGCAACACATTGGCCAAACCAACTCATTTAATCCAACTGCAACACTGAAACACACAGAGGAATATATTGACATCAATGACAACACATTATTCCAAAAAACTTCTCAACAATATCCAACAGATCCATCATCGGGATGAAAGAGAGTGTCATGAGATGTAAAAAATAAAAAATTGCAGATGATGGATTACATAGTGTGATCTGTAACCTTGATGCAAAAAAGATACACACAATCAAATCCAAAAGTATCTTACTAATTTAGTTATGGATTATGAAAATTTGATCAAATTAAAGGAAAAGATAGTTGTAAGAGATCTATTGCAACAAGTGTAAAGGGATCCTTTTGAGGGATGCATAGAGGAAGATACATTTACATAAAGATATCTACCTCTAAAATAAAGGGGATATTTTTATTAAGGATAAAATCTTTGGAAGGAGAAGTATACTAACAATACACACCTTTCTCATTGCTAGGAAAAGTGAATTCTTAGTAATGTTGGAATCAATGAACACTGAGAGGGGTGGGGGGGGGGGTAAACCAGTGTTTTGATATTTTCAAATTTATTATACTAATTCTTTATCCACCAGATGCACAAGTAAGAAACTGAAATACAAAAACATTAAGCAAATAAGCACATAACCATAACACCAATATTTTTATGTGGAAACTCGGAAAGGGAAAAGCCATGGTGGGATTGAGTACCCACAATATTATTATACTATGGCTAGTAGTAGAACAATATTACAAGAGGGGAATGCACATGCATTCAGGCACATTGCCTAGAGCTCACTGCTCAATTACAAAAGTGGTACAACCTGGAGGAAGGCTCACTTCCTTACAGGATAATAAAAAATAATTACAATGAGTAATGAACTGAAGAAAAGCATCTAACTATACAAAATGATAGTTTTGGTTAGGCACAAAGTGATCCACTATGTTGTTCTGATAGACTACTCTGTTCTGCTCTGCTACTGATTACCGAATCAATAAAAACTTAAGGTGCTCACATGAAACTGCACTTAATCACTCCCAAAATCATCTCACATATCATTTCATCACCCAAAGACATTATCCAAGTCGATCTTATATATCCACACTAACAAAATTGATCTCCCACAAGCCAGCTTCTCAAAATACCAAAATATGAAATGTGTAGCTTCAAGTCGACTCAAATATTCACAAAAACATATTTCGGATCCAAAATACATGTTCACATGCTTCCCATAAGCCAGTCCAATTACCTCAATCTTACCAACAATGACCAGAATCAGCTCAAAGAATCTGGTCCACACAATACACCACCAATAATGAAGATAACCCTATTTTATTGCTCTACCGGATACCAGACCTTCTAACATGCTTAAGAAATAGTATCGAAGGATAGAATTGTGTAACAATCTGCTTCTTATACTCAATAAAATTAACTCTGATCACTAAAGACAAAAACACATCACCAGAAATGAGAAATGCTCACCAAAAATGTACACTGAGTATCACCTATAGACTTATACCAAAACTTACTCAAGATATCTAGATATCCCAAACTCCATACCAGATAAGATCAATAGGCTAAGTTTCTATCAATGACAACTCCTAAGAAATCTCATTACTAGACAACATCAATCTTCACTAGAGCATCACCGGAATAGCATCTTATGCCAACAAGTAAAACATTACACACATTCACTAAGGAGATATTTTTCTTAAGAAGACATTCCATATCAAACAAAGAACAAGTACAACCAAGGGATATATATGTACTTGCATGGAGGACCACTCTATGTAAGAAAACACCTCAAGTTATGAAAAATGCAACTCAATAAAGGAAAATTCAATCTTTGGAAGAAAAAGAGAGAGGAGTGACATATTATTCTTTCCCCCAAGCATGGAGACAAGGAAGAAGGAATATTATGTTGTTATCCAAGTATGATTGTAATTGGATTTGTACCACCACACATGACAAAGAGCCCCCAAATAAGGTAAACTATCAATATCACATAGTGAGAAGCAACATAATAGGGTGAAAGGAGTGCTAATGCACTACTTTTATATCAATAAAAAGAATAAAATCACTTCTAAGAGTAATAGAAGCTCTATCATATTGATCTTGAACAATTTATTAAAACCTTTGCAATTCCCAATAGAATGAGACAAACTATGATGAAAGCGACAATTATTGATATATCCTATAAAAGGTCAAAGTAACATTTTTATCATATTTTAATCTCCAAAATATTCTTGTAGCTAGTTTTTTTTAGTTGTCAATATGGATAGGTCATGTCTCTTGAGATGTAGGGCAAGTTATACTAGTGGAGGGAGAAGGGTTGTTTTCTCGTGGTAAAAGCATTGGCAAGGAAGGACGAAGATTGTTTGATGGAGGAGGATTTTTGGATGGACACAAGTTTCTCCTTTTTACAAAATAATCGTTAAGAATAGATGTTTGAGATGATGAATGTGGGTATCCTAGACCTTCTCTAGTGAACTGTAAGGGAGGATCTTTAACTTGGACCTTGATTCCTTGTTCTTGTTTTTCAAGTCCTTGTCCACTATAGTCTTGTTTAAAATAATATCATAGCCAATCTCATAAGATGTTTTTAATTGTGAAGGAGAAGGACTTTCATTATGAATTTTTTTGAATTTTTTTGTGTAAGGACAAGTTGAAGGGCCAAAAGGATGAATAGACAAAAAAAAGGATATCTCTTATAGGGAGATTCTCCTTTTCATCATTACTATTCATGTCCACTTTGTTACATTGGAAACAAAGATCCTTATCATCTAAGGATTGGTCTTTTCTCAATGTTATATTAGAAGGTAGGTCATGAATAAAATACATAACATCATCTTGCCTTATGATATGTTCATGATTAAGATAAGCTATAGGAGAATGAGGAGGATCTAGAGAGATTGATGTATTAAGGTGAACATGTTTACTGTGCCCCCTTGCACTAAAGTATCTTTATGAGAAGAGGATGGTTCAATTTTTCTCTTGAATGTTGTCTCTCCATTAGAGAGATCATTGATAGGAGTATTGATTCTTTCCCCATTAACATAAGATACCCTATGAGAGGTATAAGTGCTATTTATTTCAATGTCATCTCTAGGATTGTCAAGGGGATTATCCACCAATGATTTTATGTAATATAAATAGTACATTAATTTCTTTTAAAATGTTATTATATAACAACATTAAACATGGATAAAATATTTGAAGAATGATTTATAAGGGGTAAATATTGTTGAAATCCTTACTATGCAATATATGAAAGTAGTATGAAAAATGAAAGAAACATGAAATGAAAGAAGATATTATCCAAAACATGATTTTAGTAAATATAGATAATAATCAATGTTATCACATATGAAATAGAAAACCAATCAGGTTTTGTAAATTTCATTATGAAAAATCAGATTTGGAAAGTCTCAATAAAAAATGATACAAATGTAAGAAATGTTGGGTTCACCAAAATGTATATAATGTAATGATATATTTAAGAAATAAATGTAAATATGAATGAATGAAATGCATACAAAATAGATCTAAAAATAAAAATCAGAAATAAGCGTGAGACATGTTCGGTTCACCAAAATGTATTGGATGAAATTCCAATTAGGATTTCACAAGTTAAGCATTGTAAACTAGGAAATGACCTAACTTCCCAACAAAACATTAAAGGAAGGAAGAACTCAATTGATCCAGTGTAAAAGGATCCATTGCAAATCAAGTTCTTTTTCATTTGTTTAGTTGAAATTGATTTAAATGTATTTGAATGCTAGGTGATGAAAAATGAATGTAAATTAGCATAAATAGTAAGCTACATATGTGATACAAAGACATAGAGATAGATTTCTGAAAAATAAATAGAGGACTCACACCTAAAAAAATGGCTCAGATATGCGTAACTAGGGTGTTGGTCGCCCTAGTCCCAAAATTCTTAGATGTAGACATAAATCAAGTTGTGGGATCAGAATGTCATCATGAATCTTTTCCCAAATGTTTGGTAGAATTTCCAAGGAATAATGTGGTGGTGTCACCCTTATCCTTCTATTTTCTCTTTTGTAAAAGATAGATATATTTGTTGTCATCTCCTTAGTCTACATCTTTGTCTATAGGTTTTCAATCTATCGTCTACACATAAAAAGAGGAAAGATTTTGTGGATAGGGGATTGCCTAGGTCAAACCCTGGGTTTGGAATTAACCCTAACTAAATTGAAATTGTAATTAATAAATTGAATTAAATGTTGTATGATATACCTCATATCTTCTATAATTGATAATGGTTGATGATGCAATTCTCTTTGAATATAATCACAAGTATTGATGCAATAACATGATGAAATATAAAAGACTCAAACAAACACACATTCTAGCATGAAGATTGATGTAATTTGATGCTCCATGATTTTGAGATGCTTGAAGGTTATGGTGGGATGAAATGTTGCCTTAAATGCTTGAAGATGCTTGATGTTTCTTGAAGTGGATGCATTAATTATGAATAGAATGCTATATGATTGATGAATTATGAAATGAATTGAAAGGATGCTCTTATATAGGGTTCCCAAGGTGATATACCAATTAGGTCAAGTTCTAATGATTAAATTGTGACATCGAGATTTGAAATTACTAGGTGGGAAGAGTGCACTGATATATTGAAATTAGGTCTTGTTTAAGGGGGACCAAGGTGACCCAATCACACTTGTCCTTCTAGGGTGACCCAACCACCCTTGTCTGACAAAAGCAAGGGAAAACACTGGGAAATGGATAGTACACTGCCTAAGGCCTATGTTCAATTCTCCATGCAAAAATATGACATCAATTTTGAGGTAAAAAGCTAAGAAATGGCCTTGTGAGAGAATTATAATGTGACTCACTAAAATAGGAGCACATAAAGTGATGTAAATTGTGCAGGGTTACAATTTATGATGTTAGAATCATTAAGAATATCATCATAAACAACATGAAATATTTATGAAATCTTTGAGAAATGAAATGAATTTAGGAAACATGTATGAAAACTATATTATGCAATACAATAGAATGCAATGGTTCAATGTGGAAACATGAAGTGAAAGAAATCACCATTCAACACATGATTTTGATAAATATAACTAATGAGCAATGTGATCACATGTGAAAGTGCAAACCAATCATATTTTGTTAACTCCATAATGAAAAATTAGATTTGAAAACTCCCAGTTAGAATTATGTAAAATTTAAGAAGCATTCAGTTCACCAAAATAAAATAGACGAGAAAACAGGGTTCACTAGTCTAAACATGTAAATGAGGAATCAAACCCATTCACATCAACATTCATTAAAGAATAACCAATTAGGCCCAAATTTAGACCTTTGGGAGACTTGGGCACTTTGATTGGTTATTCTATTTCTTGATTTGATATGATTGACTAAAATAAAATGAGAAATTAATCAAGAACTAGGGATTTTGACAAGAAACAACATAAATAGGAAAATACAAAATTGCAAATCAGGAGATAAGATCAGATTTGGAAATGGGATACAAAGAGGAAGCTATGTTTGCAATCTGGGCCTGAAAGTGTCAGACACTGTGGATAGGTATTTTTGTAGTAGTAACCTACATTGTTGTTCATTTCTAATGTAAGATGTAAAATGTTTGAGTTGTGGTGGCAATATAGCATTATAACAGACAATGAAAGATTGTTGGCATTTCATTAAGGATATTGATAAGGTTGTTGATGATTATGATATAACTGATTAAAGATGTTTACTATCTTGATATTATTATTTTGTCATTGATGTCAAGAAATTGATTTTCTAATTCAGTATGATGTTGCCATATCTTAATAAGTATGATTTGAAGAGTATAAAGATGTCGGTAAAAGACACAAGAAAGAATATGATGAATAAGGGGATGAATAAGATATTCAATTGGCAACTATTACCGAGTCAAACAATGATGAGATCATGATGTTTAGATTGTTTTATCATCATACATATGTTGTAAATTGTAAAGGTTAATACTATACTATGTTATTAAGCAAGGAACCTAGTCGGTAAACCCTAAGGTTATCGCTATCGAGTAAATAGAAGGGTTTACCGAGTTTCACTATGGGTTACCGAGGTATGCTACAAGCTAGGTAATCTTATTCAGAGCACATAGAATCTTCTTTAGCATTTCATATGTAAAGTTGCAAATATTTGTAAAGATTATATTGTAATATTTTGAAGTTGTAAGAGAAACCTTTAATAGGGTAAAAGACTCTAACCAAGTCTATAAATTGTAAATCCTTTAACCAGGTGTTACACTTATATAGTGTTGTAAAATTCCTTTAGTAAGGTAGATCTAACTGATCTTAATACTCCTAACAGGGTAAGCTATCAGAAATAGCTAAATGTAGCTCTAACCGAGCATTCTTTATTATTGCAGTAGTGAAGTTGTGGGTGTCATCCCCACCGCAGTTTTTCTCTCTAACCAAGAGTTTTTGCGTGACCAAAATATATGTGTTATGGAGTGAATCATGTATGATTGTTATTTGTTGATTATAGTTTTATTTTATGTTATTGCACTATTTTGTTTATGCATAACAGTAAGGTTATTATTAGAGAAAAGTTTTGGAGTACTGATTCACCCCTCCCCTCTCAGTACATTAGCTTTCTATATTGGGCCTAACAATTGGTATCAGAGCTTGAATCTTGGAAAAGGGTTTAACTACCTAAAGAGAAAGATCCTAGCAATGGAAGGCTACAAACAATCTTGGAGGACTGTGCATCTTCAAGAAGAGCTAGATAATGCAAATCAAGTGATTGTAGACATGTAGAGGCAAATGCAAAAATCTCTGAAAGTAAGGAGAAGATTATCTGATGACTTGTAGGATTCTCAAGAGCTAGTGGAACAAATCAAGACATCATTTGAGAATAGTATATCTGAAGAAACTAAAGAAATGATTGGAATGTTGAAAGAAAAGAACAAAGCATTGGATGATAACCTAAAAGAAATGAAAAAAGAACATGAACATTTCAATACACAAATGACTGAAAATCTAGATGCATTAAGGATAACTGAGGATAAAGCAAGAGATCTACAAAGAGAGAAACAACAACTTGAAGCTCTAGTATCTGATAAGGATGATGAAATCATAAGGTTAACTGGTATTCAACAAAATATGATAGATCAACTAGGTTATGCACATCATGAAGCAATTCTGAAGAATGATGAAAATCAATCATTGAAACTTGAAGTATCAAGGTTGACTGGTGAACTTGAAACAAAAAAGAAATCCAAAGAATCATTGGAGAAAAGTTATGAAGCATCAAATATGTTGTTTGAGCAACTGAATACAAGAAGACTCTACAAAGATGGAGGACTCGGTTACAAAGGAAAAGACTCTACCACGAAAGGAATTCATACTACCGAGAGAGGAGAATCATCAAAACAAGCTGGAAAAAGGAATAACATCAAAAGGAAGAAGCCTATTTGCTACTACTATGGGAATCAAGGTCATACTACCAACATATGCCAGATTAGAAAAGGTAAGCAACCGAATATCTCTAAGTCTAATGGATATTGTTATAATTGCAATGAATATGGTCACATACCTAATCAATGTAGGACAAAGTCTATTAACAACCATCAGAAGGCAAAATTCAAAGGGTTTTGTAAAAACTACAATAGATATGGACATAGTATCGAAAAGTGCTGGTTTAAGCAAAAGAACTACATGAAGTATCCACACCGAGCAAACACTAGAGGTTACCGAACTCACACAGATCCTTACCAATAATATGCAGCAATACCATGGGATTACAATACAAGGATATGGTGTGAATGTTGTGGAAGATATGGACATATAAGTGCCAACTATTTTAAGGTTTGGAATGAACAACCGGAGATCATGGAGAAATCTCGATATGGCATGTTTTCATTGTCACAAAGCTGGACATTTAGCTGGAGATTGCAGAGATCAACCAAGAAGAGACACTGAGGAGATAAAAGAAAAATTCAAGATGATTTGGAAAAAGAAAGAAATTATGTTTGATGAAGAAAGCACCTTACCTACAGAGTTAGGTGCACCTATTTCAAATTAGTCAAGAAAAGGTATGAAGGGACTGCATTCTTTAAAAGTTAAAGCATAACAGTTCCTATTTTATTATGAATAGAATTCAAAACCTGCATAGTTAAGATGCAATTAGTCAGTTTGCATACTATATAGGAAACCTGTCAAGTCAGTTAATAAAGCAAAGTTGGGTACTCAGTGAAAACAGAAAATGGAGTAAATCGGTAAAAGGTGAACCGAGTGCATTTAATATCTTGACCTAACTTGCACGGAGCCCGATAAGGTATTTTTGAGTACTTAAAAGTGTTTTCGCGGTCATTATCATTCACCCAAGTTTTTGAGAAGTAGAGCAGAGAAAATCAAAGCAATCAAACTTCATTCAGAGCGAATATTCAAGGTATTTACATCAATCTATTCACATTGTTTAGCTGGTTTCTGATCTAGTCAAATTGCTAGTGTCTACCAAGTGTGAAGAGTAAGTCACTTGTAAACCCTAAGGATAACCTGTTGAATTTTACTCGAGATCTACCATGGCACCCAAGATCCAAGACCCTGTAGTTGTCCAAAATGTGGAGAAGACATCTTTGAAGTATTCCCTAACTCCTAAAGTCGCCTCAGAACCAGATGATAAAACTGCATTTTCACTCATCCCGGATCGAGTCTTATTGGTAGAAGATGTCAGATTCTTTACCAAGTGTCATGTTGAGGAACTCAGTCATGTAGAGATTAGTGACACATATGATGAACTGTGCACTAACAGCAAACTGGATAGTAAATTTGAACATATCAGAATCAAGGGATTAACTGAAGCCCTAGTCTATCCTCGTTTGTTCAAACCCCAATGGGTAAAGTTTGTATTGAGCAGAGTACATGATGATTTCATGTGGCTACAAGAGAAACTATTCAAGATCACAAAGGAAGTCATTCACCTGATCACCAGATATCCCATCTACGATCATGCTCATGCACAGAAAATGATATCACAAAAGGAGCTAATTAGTCTAACCAGAGTAGAATCCAATTATCGAGGACTAAAATTGAATAATGTCACTGTTGCTGAACTAAAATTTGCAATCAGAGTTATTGGTTACTATTTTCTCCAATCTGCAAGGGAAAACAGTGTACCATGTGCTACAGTGGACCCGGCCTACAAAATAGTAAAGAAGGGAATGAAAGTAGACTTATGTGAAGTGCTACTAAAGAACTTATTTGAGAACCTAAACACAATAAGGAAGCCGAAGAAGAACAACTCGGAAAACACACTAAAGTTTGGTTCACTACTTGTCTGTATGTTTTTCTATTTTGAGAAGTTCTTTCCCTCAATCGGTAAAGTAGTATGGGAGCTACACCGACCTATCACCCATCAGATCAATGATTACATCAAGAAGTTAGGAGATAACTTTAATGATATCATGGATGATTATTTTAGCAAATTCCAAGAGAAAATGCACAACAGGTATAGGATCCCACCACAACTGGTCGAAAAATACAAGGACAATATATGTTTTGAAGTCGACACTGATTATTGCTATGTAAATGCTATTGAACCAAGGATTCAGTCGTTGCAACCAATGGGTTATGAAATTCATTATGATATCACACAACAAAAAATTGATGCCTACCTATCATTGCCAAGGCATGCAACTAAACTAAGGTATGGAACCTATGAAGAGGTGAAGGAGAAAGTAAAAATGAGCATTGTAGTTCCTAAGGCTACAAGAAAAGCTACAAAGATGATAAAAGCCTTATCTAAGAAATTCAGAGAAGAATCCTCATCTACACCTATCAAAGGCAATCTTGCCATTACCGAGGAAGAATTAGAAGCAAAGGAGGCTGCAATAACATTAAGCACAGAGTTGCCAAAGGGAAAAGTTCTAAAAAGAAAGAAACAGGACATCACAAAGGCCCTGCCGACTCCACCAACAAAGAGACCCAACACCAGAGCATCAGCTGCATCACCAAGCAAGAAACAAAAGATTGTTGCCATTCCTAAGGTAACAAAGACTTACAAGAAATCTACTCGGAGACTCATTTTGGCAAAAGAGTCGAGTGATACAGAGTCTGATGATGCAAACAAATTCTAGATTGCGAAGAGAAAAAAGGTAAACATTCACAATGTTGAAAACTTTTTGCCAATCTTAAGGAATACGGAGGATTTGCAGGATTCAGATATGTTAAGTATGAGTCTAGGAAAAATGATGAGAAATGATAGATTGAAGAAGCTGTCATATGTACACTTCTGAAGTTTCGGTTAGCACCATTAGAACTAGCAAAGTCACTTCCGAGTGAACTCTACTCACATATTGATAATAGATGGAAATATGCAATGGATTCAGAGAGACAAATAAGAGAAAGAAGTCTTGTCCATTTATTTCTTGACATGTCTGTAGCTGAAATCAAGGAGCATTTGTCCACATACAATTCAAAATTTCTTGTGAAACAAAGAGCCTTAAAATTGATGAATGGGCTATATATTGATGTAGAGAATGAGACTAAAGACAAGTGGCAGGAGATCTTCAAACAAAAGGATGTCGGTGAACAATCTCAAATTGAAATTGTTGATGTCACCGAGCAAGATCTAGATGTCACCGAGCAAGGTCCAGACCCGGTTGACACTATAAAAATTGATGAAGATGTAATGGATGAAGCCGCACCAGAGTAGGAAATGATTGAAGGCAACACTTATGAAAAACTTGTGCCTAGTGAATCGGTCTTAGAACAAGTTCAGCCTTATCTGCTAGTGAAGCCACCCATCCCAACCGAAGCTCCCAAGGACACCGAACAAGTTACCAAAGGTAACAAATAAAGATCAAACGTCTCAAGCACAGACAAGCACAACAAATATTATAGCTGAGACCCCTAGCACTGAGCCATCCAAAGAAACTGCAACTACTACAGGAACATTCCAAAGTGTTGCATCTACCGAACAACCTATCGAGGGATAGCAAGCCTCACAAGTACTTGTCTTAGTGCCACAAAACAAAGGAAAAGAGAAGAAGGTGAGAAAGCATGGTTTTAAATTTGACTTATCTAAACTGATCGTGTTGCCCAATGTGGACATTTCCAAATTAAAAGGGCAAGCACTCACTAAATTTGGTGAACTATGCAAAGCAAAGGCCAAATAGGAGAAGCAACTGGCCATACAGAAAAAGAACAAGGTACTTCAAAAGGTTAGGACACTACTCACAGAAATGCTACCATTAGCAACAGTGTCAACTGATGCAACCATCCATATTCAGTTGGATGAACTCCTTAATCAGATTGAAACATCTGGAGTTGATGCATCCGAGTACCTAAGAAAGCTCAAGGCTAAAGAGCTCACAACAAATATGATAGAGGAAGTCCAAAAATCAATTGTTGTTGGCAAGGTAAAACTTGTCAAATTCATTGCTGAGTTGTCCCCTCAACTCAAGCACATTCTTTTGTGCGGGGGAAAAAGTGACACTAAGCAAACATGCCCTAATCTCACTTTCAATCACACATTTGTGGAATACGAAAGAGCCTAGAGGTATCACACAATTGGCTACTTCTTTTTGTGGAAGATAGAGCCACGGGATACCTATTAGGATTTCTATTCCTTTGTTGTAATTGATAGATAGAATGATGCAAGTTCAATCCCTAACCCTAAAGTGCAAGTATGAACTAATAACAAGATTGCAAAATTGAACTTAAATAATGGAAAGCTGTAAACACAAGGATAAAAGGAGAATGCAGATGTGTACCTGGGGTTAAAATTTGAGTGGAAATGTTCAGGACGGGGGCGCGGGTGCCACTGTCCTGATTCTGCACCTGAAACTGCACCTGAAACTGTTGTCCTGCAACCTGAAAAGCTGTCTGAAATGTTGTCTGACAGAAGGACTAGGGTGCCCAGCGCCCCTATCCCAAGGACCAGGGTGCCCAGCGCCCCTATCCTGGCAGGACCAGGGCGCCCCACGCCCCTATCCTAGTCTTTCGCTCTGCAATTTGGTGTGAACTTCAGTCTCCGTCTGCTTCCGTCGGATCTGCAACTTGTAGCGTCGTCCGAATCCTGAAACCTACACTTATATTTGAAAAGGTATGGTGGGCGGCTATATAGGGTTTTGCCTTAGTCAAACCCCCACTTCGGGGATTTCCACCTCCACGAATAGCCAAGTTGTATTGTAAATGTATTGTGTGTGCAGACCTTGTGTGTGTGCAAGATCTAAAATGCAAGTAAGCAAGCTAGAGCAACCTAGAAAGTAAACCCTAATTGCTTGTAAATGATAATGTAAGTGCTTCAAATCAAGATGCAAAGTGATCTAAAGCATGAATACAAATGATATGATGAAGCTTATGTAAAGACATGAAAACAACATGAAATCATACCCAACCCCAAGGGAGGGGTACAAGCCAATCTTCAGTCGGTGATCCCTTATTGTTCTTCAATGCCTTCAAAGCCTTAAATGGATGAATGAAATTGATAGATGCTTGATGGATGGATGTTGAATGTTGTTGAAGTCTTCAAAGATCTGCTCTTTCGCTACATAGAAGGCCCTTGAAACCAAAAATCTGGATCCTTTCAAATGAAGAAAGAGAGCTCTTATATATGAAACCCTAGGTCTTAATTTCAACTTTTGGCCGACCTAGATATTGAATCTCCCGCCAATTTCTTGGGGTTAAGCTTTATTTTATGATTGGATCGTGCTCCTAAAATTTCGGGAAAAATGTCCGAGACCATGTGCACTCCGGGCGCCATGGTCCCGACAACTTTTCACCAAATTTTCAGGGCCATCGGATATGATGATTTTAGAGCGAATCCCGAAGTTACAACTGATTTCGAGATGTTTTGACCCCCGAAATCAAGCTCCCAAGTTCAAAATAGGACCTAATTAGGGTTTTTGATTAAATGATGTATTAGAGGAATAAAATGAAAGGGGCACACTTTAATGAAAAGGGCCCAACTTTATGATATGGAGGACAATGAAATAGGACCTTAGACCTAATTAATTTGATTAATTAAGTGCTAAAGGAGAAATGCAATGCAAAATGCAAAATGCGCTAAGGCGGGTGCTAAACTAGGTGTGAAATTGTACCACCCTAGCAAGTGCGTACAATTTACGATGCTACATTTAGCCCCCACTTTAGCGGTGATATGAACACTACGTGCATATGCAAGCTAAAGTACAGAAAAGTAAACATTATTTGAAAAAGGATATATCCATAAGTCTGTCGAACGAAGCCCCCAGCGGTATCTGCAGTACACAGTTAGGAACCGCACCCTACAAAGCACACGTTAGATCACAAAATCACCTAATGCTTACTAAGGAAGGTGATGAAAATTTGAGGGTAGCTATATGCCCCCCCCTATTTTGGCTTGCTAATTTTAGTGAGTTGAAATAGGGTATCATGTTTACCACTTTGAATTGTTAAAGAATATTGATGACAAATGCTCACAAGAGGATTCGATATGAGATCAAAAACTAATGGAGAATCATTTGGTAAGAAAGAGGACTAAATCTCAATTCCAACACAACAAAGAGTGTGAGGATTTGAGAGTTCTCTAACACAAGATGAAGGATGTAAATGGAAACAAAATGCAAAGAGAAGAAAAGAAAGGAAAAAAAAGCATGAATACACACATTGGTGATCCATGAGAAGAATAGTGAGAGAGAAAACATGGACTTCTCGCCCCTAGATCTTGTCTAGGTGATCCATGGGAAAAAGGACATGGAAAACTAGCCCCTAGAGTTTTTCTAGGTGATCCATGGAAAAAAGGACATGGAAAACTAGCCCCTAGAGTCTGTCTAGGTGATCCATGTAAGGGAGGAGAGTGAGAAAGTCTAGCCTTATGCCGCTAGTTCCACTCCACCTCGTGCATGTGTGTGTAAGGGAGGTTAGAAGAACCTCATAGGAGTCTATGCCCGAGTATGCTACAACCTGTATATGTATAGTACAAAAGCGTGACATCTCGCTCTAAGAGTCTGTGCTCTGGTTCCGAGAATGACCCATTGCTCAAAAAGTCTAATGTTTATGTCATAAGTAAAGTAGAACAAGGATACCTACCTTCATCACAAAAGAAGATACCCCAAAAATGCAACAATGTCATAGATCCAAGCAAGAGAGTTTTGCACTCTTTAAGCAAGGATAAGATAGTTGAAAAGGGATATCTTGTAGTATGTGTAAAGGAGATCCTTAGAGGAGAAGAGATCTTTATACAAAAGACACCTATCCTCGAGAGGAATTGTCTTAGACAAAGAAGAGAATAAGAATGCAATACTTCCTTTCTTTTGTGAGGTGAAAGTGATTCTTAATGAAGGATGACGCTCTTTTTAACCCAATTGAGAGAGTGAATTCATTATGGATGTATTTTACCAAGTGCAAAAGAGGTTGTAGTCAAGGACTTACACCTCTTGTAAGAGAGAATCCTTGAACAAACAACAACAAATGCATACAAGGAATAACATCAAATAATAAAGTTCACACCATCCACGAAATAGGAAAAAGTGGATCCTTAGATAAAAATAAGGAAAGATCATTGCCTCCCAAGGATAAGGTCAATGAGAAGGACTTACACAATCTTCCAGGGAGAGATTTAGGCATAAACAAAATGTACTACATACTCACATGAGTTCATGCAAGCCAGACATTAGTGTATGTAAAATGCTCCTCAGAAGAAGTGGGTAGGATAAGAAAGAGAACACACATCTTCTCCCATATCTAGGAAAAGAGGATTCTAAAGAAAAGATGATCAATATTTCCACACTATTACCCCATAGGAACAAGAGATAACATAGAAAAATTAGGCTATTATGTTGCTTCAAAAAATATGATTGCACTTGAAATTGTACCATCATGAATGACAATGAGCCCCCAGTAAATGAGCTACCAATGTCACATAATGATGAGCAACATAATAGCCGTTAATGTTATTTAAAGACATGATAGATTGAATGAGGTATTTGAATATGACATGCTGAATGCTCAACTATAAGTGAGATCAAAACATGTATAAAATGGTAAAAATTGAAGAAGAAAAGTCACAAGAAATCTTAGAAGAGGGATGAGTGTAATTTATTAGAGCCTTATCCCTGGAGGAAAGGACTTTATGATGAATAGGAGATAAAGATTCATAATTGGATTTAGAAATTTGAGGGGAGTCATAAAAAGATTTGTTCATCGCCAAGATTTCCTTATGAGAGTTGATAGAAGTAGAAGATGATTTAGTAGGAGTGAGATCATCATCACTACTAAATATAGCATTCACATTGAGAGATGGTCTTTTAGATGCTTTGGTGGGCTTAGAAAGATTATATCCAAGTCCAAATGAATATTCATGCATGTTATGTTCTAAAGGAACTTTAATTCCTTGTTCATTTGCACCACAACCATTTCCACTATAGCCACTCTTAGCCAAAATATGGAAACCACGACCATAACGATTAGCCATTTCAGAAAGAAAAGGTGGTTTTTCATAAGACAAAGAATCAAATCCTTCAGAATTAGAGGTGTGAGGAGAAGAAGTTTGAGAAGCAGCTACAAAATTATTGCTCATAGGTTCAGGTAAGACTGATTGATCTCTAGTTTCTTCCTTCTTTTTAACTTTAAGCTCTCTAGGAGGAACCCTATACTCACCTACAAAGGTGGGATTAAAATCAAGAGATCCCCAACCATCTTTTGCGAGAACCTTCTCAGGATCAAAAGCCTTTTCATGTGTAGATTCAAGTTGAGAAGAATCTTCTTCAGGAACTTCAGACTCATCCAAAGAATTTTGATTATCAGAGGGTGATGATTCATCCATAGGTATCTTGTTTAACGAGTCATCACTAGAAGAGGAAGGCTTAGAAGGACTCCCTTTGGAAGTAGATGTTTGCAAACAAGCTTGAAAATTAGTATCACCTATCAAGGTATATGTCTTATTATTGTAAATAAGTTTAACTTGTCTATGCAATGTAGAGGGGACAGCTTGCATACTGTGAATCCAAGGTCTCCCTAATAACAAATTGTATGTTAGATTTCCCGACATAACATGGATAGGAGTAGGCAAAGTAACAGGTCCCACTGTGATGGGTAAGGTGATAATACCTAATGAAGACTTAGCCACATTATCAAAGCCTCGAATGGGATGAGAGTCAGGCTCAATAAGGGATGTATCCACATTCATCTTATGCAATAGATTAATGCTACACACATTAAGGCAAGAACCATTATCTACCAGTGTTCATCTTATAGCAGTGTCATTTATGATAACCACAATCATCAAGGGATCATATTGATGTTGAATTTCACTAGTAGGAAACTCATCTTGAGTAAACACAATTTGAGCTTTAGGATTCATCATAGAGTTAACCAAAGACACTATATTACTAGATGTATTAGGTGGAGGAACATTCAAATATTTCAAGGCATCTTGTAACATTCCATGATGAGTGGAAGAAGTTTGGATCAAATCCCAAAGGGATATCTTAGCAGGGGTAGCTTTAAGTTGTTCTATGAGATCATATTCCTTACCAAGAACTTGTGAAATACAAGGAGCTTGAGGAAGAATAGGTTGGGAAGGAGGAAGTGAAGTTGGGATAACTAGAGGAGGATTAGGCTGCCTATTGTTTCTTGTGTTATAAGTATGGGCAACCGCATTATAACTCTCTCTAGTTAATTTCTTAGCATACTCATAAGGGCTCTTAGTAGAATAACCTCCTTGCATAGTAATAATAGGTTTCTTAGGAGTGAAAAAAGAATCATTAGCATAACCACCTTGAACCACTAAGATAGGCTTATTTAAAGGTTGAGAATTTTGAGAAGGACAAGCACCTTGGATAGTGAAGAGAGGTTTGTTAGGTGTTTCATTCACATGTATCAAATTGATTGAGGATGGTTTAGGGGAATGAACAAAAGTGTTGGAATAATTATTGATAGTCTTCTCTTGCACTAAAATCTCATCACGGATTAAATCAATTTTAGGAGAGAGACAAGGGGTAGGCATTGATGTTCTAGTAGGAAAAGTAATACTAGGAAAGGTCATATCATCCTCTATCATCAAAGGATCTACATGGGGAATAAACTCTCTAGGAGAAGGATTGACATTACTCTCTAAAGTCTCACTTTTGAGAGGGAGATATTTGAAAGAGATGTTAACCATCTTGCTTTGAACTAGGGTATCCTTATGAGTAGAACCAAGTTGAGGAGAGGGAGATGCTTTATTTTTAGAGGGAGAATAATTGAGATTCAAGGAAGGTGAGAAACTATCAAGGGAGTTTTCAATTTTGATTTCATCCCCTTTGGCTAGGGTTCTCTCATGGGGAAGAGAATAATCTACACCTTCTTCTAATGGTTCATCCCAAATAGTGAAGTTGTTGAAAGGAATGTTTGAAGTATTGTCAATTTCGGGAGAGGAGATAACATTGTTTATTAATTCCTCATCCTTAGGAGGGAGAGCATCAATAGATTTGTTAAACTCATCCTCTTTCCTAAAAATATGTTCAATATGATCTTTAGGGGAGAGAGAATTAAGGAAATTTCTTATTATTTCATCTTCTTTCTCTAAGGGATGCTTATGGGTAAGACAAACTTTAGGAGAAGGGTGAGCATTTATCATTAATTCATCATCTCTAGCGGGAATTTTGTTGGAAAAGGAAATGCCATCACTAGGAAATGTAGGGATAATGTCATCTTCTTGCACAAAAGGATCCTCATGAAGGGAGTGTTTTTTAGGAGGAACATGAACATATTTCTCCAAAGATTCATGCTTAGGAAGGAGACCTTTGAAAGAAGTGTTCATAACCTCTTGTTGCACTAACATGCCCCCATTGGAAGGACCAACTTTAGGAGAAAATAAGTCAATGTCCATCAATACCTTTTCACTTAGAGAGGCATCATGTAGGGAAGGTGAAGTAACATTAAGAAAGGTGTTTATGATATCATTCTCTTTCTCTAGGATAGCTAAATAGGAAGGGCACATTTTAGGAGAATTGTCAAGATCACTCTTAAAGTCTTCATCCTTAGAGAATGGGAGAGTCTCAAAGGGATCGGTAGCAACTCTTTTAGGCACTAAAATGTTGTTATAGATGGGGGGAGGTTCTTTAGGAGAAGGAAAAATTGAAACAAGGGAAGCTAACCCATTATCACATCTATGAAATGAATGCATCATGACATCAATTTTCCTCTTTCAAATGATAACACATGCAAAATAGAAGGAAATGTTTAATTTTAACCAATGAAAGAACTTAGAATGTAGATTTAGAAAATGAAATTTATGATTCAAATGAGTTCCTAAATCAGATTTGAAATTAGTTAAGCTACCCACAAATTCAACTTTGAATTTTAGCAAAAATTTCCTCTAAATTTTTTGAATTTTGCAAGAAATTAAAACTTGTAAATACAAATTTGAATTTGAAATAGCATAAACACTCAAATTTGAAAACATAAATCAGAATTAGAGAAGATTGGAATTCACGTCGGGTTCACCAAAATGTGCGGGGGAAAAAGTGACACTAAGCAAACATGCCCTAATCTCACTTTCAATCACACATTTGTGGAATACGAAAGAGCCTAGAGGTATCACACAATTGGCTACTTCTTTTTGTGGAAGATAGAACCATGGGCTACCTATTAGGATTTCTATTCCTTTGTTGTAATTGATAGATAGAATGATGCAAGTTTAATCCCTAACCCCAAAGTGCAAGTATGAACTAATAACAAGATTGCAGAATTGAACTTAAATAATGGAAAGCTGTAAACACAAGGATAAAAGGAGAATGCAGATGTGTACCTGGGGTTAAAATTTGAGTGGAAATGTTCGGGACGGGGGTGCGGCTCCACTGTCCTGATTCTGCACCTGAAACTGCACCTGAAACTGTTGTCCTGCAACCTGAAAAGTTGTCTGAAATGCTGCCTGACAGAAGGACCAGGGCACCCAGCGCCCCTGTCCCAGGGACCAGGGTGCCCAGCGCCCCTATCCTGGCAGGACTAGGGCACCCCATGCCCCTATCCTGGTCTTTCGCTCTGCAATTTAGTGTGAACTTCAGTCTTCGTCTGCTTCCGTCGGATCTGCAACTTGTAGCATCGTCCAAATCCCGAAACCTGCACTTATATTTGAAAAGGTATGGTGGGCGGCTATATAGGGTTTTGCCTTAGTCAAACCCCCACTTCGATGATTTCCACCTCCATGAATAGCCAAGTTGTATTGTAAATGTATTGTGTGTGCAGACCTTATGTGTGTGCAAGATCTAAAATGCAAGTAAGCAAGCTAGAGCAACCTAGAAAGTAAACCCTAATTGCTTGTAAATGATAATGTAAGTGCTTCAAATCAAGATGCAAAGTAATCTAAAGCATGAATACAAATGATATGATGAAGCTTATGCAAAGACATGAAAACAACATGAAATCATACCCAACCCCAAGGGAGGGGTACAAGCCAATCTTCAGTCGGTGATCCCTTATTGTTCTTCAATGCCTTCAAAGCCTTAAATGGATGAATGAAATTGATAGATGCTTGATGGATGGATGTTGAATGTTGTTGAAGTCTTCAAAGATCTGCTCTTTCACTGCATAGAAGGCCCTTGAAACCAAAAATCTGGATCCTTTCAAATGAAGAAAGAGAGCTCTTATATATGAAACCCTAGGTCTTAATTTCAACTTTTGGCCGACCTAGATATTGAATCTCCCGCCAATTTCTTGGGGTTAAGCTTTATTTTATGATTGGATCGTGCTCCTAAAATTTTGGGAAAAATGTCCGGGACCATGTGCACTCCAGGCGCCATGGTCCCGAAAACTTTTCACCAAATTTTCAGGGCCGTCGGATATGATGATTTTAGAGCAAATCCCAAAGTTACAGCTGATTTCGAGATGTTTTGACCCCCGAAATCAAGCCCCCAAGTTCAAAATAGGACCTAATTAGGGTTTTTGATTAAATGATGTATTAGAGGAATAAAATGAAAGGGGCACACTTTAATGAAAAGGGCCCAACTTTATGATATGGAGGACAATGAAATAGGACCTTAGACCTAATTAATTTGATTAATTAAGTGCTAAAGGAGAAATGCAATGCAAAATGCAAAATGCGCTAAGGCGGGTGCTAAACTAGGTGTGAAATTGTACCACCCTAGCAAGTGCATACAATTTACGACGCTACATCTTTATTTATTCTAGAAATTGTGTACATTTTCTTTATTTATTAAAGACATCAAAAATAAAACTGATGCAATTGATAAAGAGATCACCGATCTCTCATCCAAGTTGACCACTGAGCCTAATTCAGTTCAGAATTTTTACAAAAAGCTACAATAGCTCATGGCTCAACAGTTCGAACTGAGGAATGAAGAGCATAAAATTAGGATGGATATAATGACCCTTCATACATTATTCCTTCCTCATCTCTCATCAGTACAGGAGCAGCTCAACTGAGCTACAAGCTTATCAACTACACAAGAGGGAAGCACTCTTGATGGCTTGATATCACTCTTATCTAATATTCAAGCACATAACTCATTAATGGAAAGTCTCAAGGACTCACTCTCAGTCGCCCTCACTGACGCCCGGACCAAGTATAAGACTATTTTTGATCAGTTACCACCTCTGGATGCAAATTAAGTTTTTAATGTTTGTCAAAAAGGGGGAGTAATATTATGTTACTACATAGAGGAAAGCCCAACAAAGAGGGAGTAATTCTACACTTGGAGAGTAGTACAGTTTTGATAACACAATTTTGAGTATTGTATACAAGGGGAGTATATCGAGTAGAATATATAGAGCATTCAGAGCACACAAGTACAAAACATAACCAAACATGCAAAATTCAGAGTTATGTACAGGATAATGATAAGGGGAGTATATCTACATATACTATTGACTATTGTACATATTGTCAAGTATATAGTTTTTTTGAGTTATGACTTTGTAAGTAGTTTTTGTCAAACATCTCAACTAATGTCAAAAGGGGAGATTGTTAATACTTATCAAATTGCCATTAGTTTCATATCCAAAGTCATACTATATTCTAGTCGGTTAGTATTACCGAATCATGCAGTTGGTACACACAGAGAAGTCGGTATGAATAGTCTAGTCAATTACTGAAGAAAGCAGTCACAGAACACAGTATTCACTGAGCTGTTTACTCAGTAAAGTTTCATGGCTACCAAGTGGTAAAGTTAACTCACCAAGTTGATATTCATCAAGTGAAACGTTTTACCAGATACATTGAACCTGGACATGCACATGAAAACGTGTTACAAGATCGAGGCACATCTAACCGTTTTTGCATTGGGAATTGTATTAGGAGATTGTGTACGATTACAAGGCCAATCTAACCTATGAGATATTTTGTTTAGTTATTCATTCAAAGAATCTTTTTGTAAGATCAAAGCAATGAATCAGATCACCGCTATAAGAGATCTATATATACAACATGATTCTAGGGTTAGAAAGAAGACATGATATGATATGAGATGCAATGAGATAACAGTGTGTATGCATGAAGGAAGACTGTTACAAAGACATAGAGAGGACACCGAGAAGGTTATCAGTGAACAATCAAAGAATAGAGTAAATAGAAGGGTTTACCGAGTTTCACTATGGGTTACCGAGGTATGCTACAAGCTAGGTAATCTTATTCAGAGCACATAGAATCTGCTTTAGCATTTTAGATGTAAAGTTGCAGATATTTGTAAAGATTATATTGTAATATTTTGAAGTTGTAAGAGAAACCTTTAACAGGGTAAAAGACTCTAACCAAGTCTATAAATTGTAAATCCTTTAACCAGGTGCTACACTTATATAGTGTTGTAAAATTCCTTTAGTAAGGTAGATCTAACTGATGTTAATACTCCTAATAGGTTAAGCTATTGGAAATAGCTAAATGTAGCTCTAACCGAGCATTCTTTATTATTGTAGTAGTGAAGTTGTGGGTGCCATCCCCACCACAATTTTTCTCTCTAACCAAGAGTTTCTGTGTGACCAAAATATTTGTGTTATGGAGTGAATCATGTATGATTGTTATCTGTTGATTATAGTTTTATTTTATGTTACTGCATTATTATGTTTATGCATAACAGTAAGGTTATTATCAGAGAAAAGTTTTGGAGTACTGATTCACCCCTCCCCTCTCAGTACATTAGCTTTCTATATTGGGCCTAACAGGAAGCTAATGAGCTAGAACTAATTAAATGATTGGTGAGCTATGCATGAATATTGTTAATGAATCTAAGGCAAAGGAAAGTTAGCATGAAGATCTACAGCTCAGATTGAACCACAATACCCTGGCACAAGTTCCAAGAAATGTATGCAAGTTCCAAGGTGGGGTAAAACATTTTCAGATCGAAAGATACATTGAACCTGGACAAGATTGAAGATCTGATGGCTATGATTGATCATGGGAAATATGATCAAGGAGATTAAGCGGTTACCTAATTGTTTATAAATAGGAAACTGATGATAAATAATGTATGCAGGCAAGTGTATGCACAGGGATGCTACATAGTGATTACCAAGCATAGAAGCTTGAAGACCTGTTAGAATAATAGAGTATAGAAGCCTAGTATATAGAGAAGATTAGTTCTATGTCTAGATTGTATTGAACAAATAGGAATTTGTTTTAGCATTTTAGATGTGAAGTTGCAGATAGATTTTTATTACTGTTATTTTGTGAAAGTGATAGAAAATCTCTTAACCGAGTGGACTTAACAATCTTATTTGTAAAACCCTCTAGCAAGGTGACATTCTAATTGAGTGTTTGAAATCCTTTAACAAGGTCACTTTTAACAAGGTGAAGATCCTAATAGATCTGAGGGAAATCCCTTAACCGGGTCACATCTAGCAATGTGTTTATAATCTTTAACAGGATTTGCATTTAACCAAGCATACTCTAGAAGAGTATATTTCTTAATGGGTCCAAAATCCCACAGTGGTTTTTCCCTATTTGGGTTTCCACGTTAAATCTGGTGTTATGAGGTTTATGATGTTTATATGCTTTCAAGTTTGCATGTTTGACAGTTTTGGTTATATTACTGAAGTATATGTTACCGAGGTTGAATCTGATGTTTTTATGGATGATTAATTGTGTATGATTCACCCCCCCCCCCCCTCTCATCTTGTTGGCTATTGGATCTGTACTTAGATTAAGTATCAAAACTATCAAACCCATTCACATCAACATTCATTAAAGAATAACCAATTAGGCCCAAATTTAGACCTTTGGGAGAGTTGGGCACTTTGATTGGTTATTCTATTTCTTGATTTGATATGATTGAATAAAATAAAATGAGAAATTAATCAAGAACTAGGGATTTTGACAAGAAACAACATAAATAGGAAAATACAAAATTGCAAATCAGGAGATAAGATCAGATTTGGAAATGGGATACAAAGAGGAAGCTATGTTTGCAATCTAGGCTTGAAAGTGTTAGACACTATGGATAGGTATTTTTGTAGTAGTAACCTACATTGTTGTTCATTTCTAATGTAAGATGTAAAATGTTTGAGTTGAACATCACCTAAATACATTATGTTGAGAAACAAGGTGAAGAAAGATTGCAATATTAACTTTCTTATGTGATTACAAATCTGAAAAGATTACAAAATCCAAAACTAAATATGAAATAAACATGTGATTACACCATTCAACATAAATATAAAATCAACCATACCAAAAGAGACACTAGATTTCCATGGAGAAACCCTTTCGGGAAAAAACCCCACCAAAGAATGAGGGAAGGTATATTATGTTGGAATCCAAGAACACTGAGAGGGGGGGGGGTGAATAAGTGTTCTATCGGATTATAAGATTTTAGCCTTAACAAAGAATTCATTCATTAACTAGTAAACATAAATACATATAACTAAAAAAAATAATTCAATCACATAAATGAACACGATAACACAAAGAATTTATATGTGGAAAACCTCAATGAGGAAAAACCACGGTGGGATTTGTGACCCACAATATCAATTCACTGGCCATATGAAGAGATATTATATATAATAGGGGCGTGCATATGCAGGAAGGTACACTACATAGAGCACATTACTCATCACCAAGAGTCTCACTGACTACAATCAATTTCTAATATAAAATTGCAAAACTGAACTCATATAATGCATCTGCTATGCCTGATTGAGTTTCGGTTAAGGCTCTGACTGTTCTAGTTCTTAAACCCTAAACCCTTGCTGAAATAACATACACCTTATGAGTACCTTAGAAATCATCTACATATCATTACAGAATATTGTTTTCACATACAAATGATCTCGCATACATAAACTTCTCATTTCAGATCTTATCATGAATGTTATATGTTAAATGACCTAATAGACTGACTTATATACCCTTACAAACATTTATGCCATATGTCGGCTTACATACAAAAAGATAATACATGTTGGCTCATTACAAATATATATGAATTATAAAATGCTTTTCCGAATACTACCCTTTTGTCGGATCTCCAAGTGATGTCAGCTTCCCATATATGTACCTAGTTTGCCAGTTACCTTTGAAATCCTTGATGCTGGTGAATTGTCTGTTGGATGTTAATGTGAACCAAAATATGTTGCCAATGTTTCCATTAATGACAACATAAGAAATTGAATGAGTGTCAATTTCCAACAATCTCCCCCTTTGGCATTGATGGCAACACTCATGTGAAAAATGGTTTCAATCTACCTTGCTAATCCTAGAATGTGATTTTGATCCACTTGAGCTATATATACCATCTAAAATATGATCCATACATATTTCTCCTTCTATTTTTCATATACATCACTCCCCCTTTGGTATCAATTCCAAAAACTAGTACAAAGAATGAATAAATCAATAAAATTCTGTATAGGGGAATGTCTCTCAAAATACTAACTAGAGTTGAATGAGCATGAAGATTTTCGGGTAAGCATTCTTCAAAAACTCCAAGTATGTGTCCCAACTAGATTTGAATGTCCCTAAAATTGACAGAAGTCCATTTAGGAAATATGCACAAGATTCTTGTTCCTTGAGTTCTATCAGTGTGGGTTTTCCCATCATATCTATACACTCTTTCTTATGTACATACAGTGTGTCCAACTGGGGATTCACTAACCCTTTGATCTCCTTAGCTCTTTGTATGATTTTATCCTTGTCTCTTTCAAGAGCTGAAATTTGGACTTCAAACAACAAAATTTGACCATCTACAGATGTGGTTAAGAAATTTACTCCATCAAAGTTATTTACAATGTCCGCAATTGTATTTTGAATATCTTTAATGCTTTTGTCTTTACCTATTGTAAGTAAGCTTGAATTGCAGCATACCCGGTAAATATTTGTACATTGCCTCAAAGATCATTTACCATTTTCAATCTATCTACTATTTGTACTTTGTCTGATTCAATCACTGATTAAAAGTGGCATTCTTGGCCTGAGCAAAACGGTCCAAAGCATGTCGGTTAGAGATCTGCAGCAGTGATTGAAATTCCTTTGAAATATGCTATGTCAGCATTTTGAGCTTGCCAAATGGACTTGCTCCCTTATCAATTTGGCATTCCGGGACTAACTGGTGCAAAATTGGAATGGAATGATCAATAATTTTCTTTTCCTCAGTCCCTTCCTTGATCATTTTTTGAGATGCAATCATCATGAGTTCAGTTGAACTCACCTCTGTTATGCTCTTTTGTCCAACATTTGCAGTGGTAATTGCCAACAATGTAGTTCTGACTACCGGTTCTCTGTTGGATTCCTCTCCCTTTTTCTCTGATGATTGTGCAGAAATACTTATTTCAATTTGAACTTCTTTTTCCTTCTCTCCTTCCTGATTTTTCTCTTTATCCTTCTCCTCTGGTTTGTTTTCTCCAATATGATCTTCTTTTGCACCAATGGCTTTGCCACTTGGTGCAGCATCTGTTACTATTGGCTCCACATTTGTTGTATCCACAACCTGTTCATTTTGATCCAAAGGACTATTGTCCTCAACATCTATAACCTATTCATTATGTACACTAGCTTTTTATGTCTATATCTCCTCTTTATCCTATACATTTGCTTTTTCCAGAGATTCTGCATTTAATTCCTTGACATCTTTCAAAATTGTGGATGGGCTATCCACTACAGCTTTCCCTTTGCCATCAACTGAGATGTCTGAAATGTTAGACTTAGGATTAGATTTCGGTGATGTAAAGAAATCAGGGTGGTCAATAAAGAATTGAACCCATGCTTTGTTGGTTTCACTGATTATTTCTTTAACTCTACTTGCCATAAGGCTAACTGTCCTGTGATTGCTTCTGGAAATTGTCCTATCAGCAGTCCCAAGACACCTATCCATCTCCTCTGGGGCAACTGAACCACAATTAGTTAATAATGCTTTAATGTTTATGTGTTGGTCTTCATCTATAGCAGATGATCTTCTAGCATTTAGATTATTATATAATTGTGCTAGTATTTGCTTTGCAATCTCTAATAAAGCCTTCTTATATATGTCTAAGTGTAACAAAACAACTTCCTCAATTTCTTTTTGCTCATCATCATCCAAATGTTCATAATAATGTTGAATGTTCTTTAACATACCATCCTTTGTTATCTCATCTATTAAATTAGCACAAGACATTGGTGGAATAATAATTACATTATTAGTTTCAATAGCTTCATCTATGCCTTCCTTCTTCTTCTTCTTGCTAGATGATGCATGAGTTTCTTTTACTGTCCTTTTCTTTTGAGTAAGCTTCCTTTCTGCTGGATTACTTTCTTTGTTGCCTCTCTCTCTTCTTTTGATTAAATTATGTTTTAATTTCAAGTTATTTTTGCTTGGTAGTTCCAAATGATTTTTTAGATTTATCTGTTGGTGCATCTGTAATCATGTTAGATTATGCATCCAAAATTCTTGCATCTACCTCATAACCCATTTCCTCAAACCATATCTTCTGGGGTATCACAACTTCCATAAGAGTTTAATCCTTTTACACCATAAACAAATTTTAGCTGAGTATTTCTCAACTATGTGCTTTGGAATTATTTCCCTTGACTTCATGGCTTTCTGAAATGATTTGAAGTATCCCCAAACTTTGTCATCTCTTTGGTTCTCCAAACTAGTGATAGCACCCTTAATCTACCCGCCTACTGGTATATCGAAGTCCCATTTCCTTTTGCCCAAACTCAGCATCTCATTCAAAAAGAAAAGCATTAGGCACACTATCATATTTCCATATTGGAAAACTCCTTTCTTTTCCCCTTTGATCTTGCCTAAGTTCATAATCAACTCCTATTTCATCCATTCACATAGATCATATTTTTCATCCTTCTTCAACATTTGATAAGCAACAAAAATTCAAGAGCTAGAAAATGAGTTAAGTAAGTTAGATTGGGTTACCTTGTAACCTATAATCATGCTGACGAATTTGACATCCTTGTCAGTAATGGTACTGACTCTCATTGACCTATTATCAGAGGTTGCACCTGTGAGCTTGTTGATTTGATCACTTGATATCTTCTTCTCTGGTTTCTGACCTATCTGAGGTAAGCTAGTGATAGCCCTAATTTCTCCCTTGGTGATCTTATGGGGTCTATCCAACCAAATAAATTCACCATTAACTTTTCTCAGCACATACCAGATTATTTTGTCCTCAAACTCAGGAATATCAAAGATTCTAGTTAACCCTAGGTCTGCAATATGTTTGAATTCAGGCTTGATGATTCCGAAGTCATTCAACAGTTCAGATATGTACATGGATTTGATCTTAGTTTTTCCCAAGTCCTCTAGATTGCAGTGGATGTAAGATCTGACATCCTCAACATAAACAATGCCTTCAAAAACCCTAAAAAAAAGCACTGACCGAATCATCCAGAGTTGCAATATGTGGGCATCTTTTGAATATTGGTCTCAGACAATCCTTAACCTCTACTAAAGTGGGATGTCTAATGAAAGTGGGGACAAAAGTAGAATGAGCCTCCATTTCAAATGATTAAATTGCAAAAAAATACCTAGAAATAGTCACCGATGACAAACCCTAGATATCTTCTTTGAATGCAGTTGAAATCATTGATGGTTTCTTTTGATCGCTTTGAATCATCTTTGACTCACTTTGTATCACTTTGAATGCAAGGTGAACATACTAAAGTGAATTATTCCTTTTACCCTTTGAAAAAACCCTAATTTTCCATCGACATAAATGCCTTCTGGTGGGACATACTAGATCTTGATTCAACATATATATGCCAGATAAACTTTCTCAGATCTCTGAACCTTTCTTCCAGATCTCTTTCCCGAGGAATATGCAGGATTTTCAAGAAATTTTCCTACCCCTAAGGAATCTGCCTCAATTGCCAGATGAGCTTCATGTCGATTGAGTAATCAGAGTAGTTTCATCTCCTGATTGATCATTTGACTTCCCGACCCATATCTTGGTATGATCATGCCGGATCTCATTGATCTTTTGCTTTCCTTTATCATTTGATCCATCATTGCTAACCAGTGAATTATCGCTTCTACAAAACTTGGCTATGTGTCCAATCTTGTTTCATGCATAGCATGTAACATTGTTCATTTGAATTGATTTTCTATATCCGGGATAATTGCTTGACCTGCACTGATTAGCCATATGTCCAAACTTTCCACATTGCTGACATTTTAAATTCATTCTACAATCTTCTATCTTATGACCATACTTATTGGTTTTGGAACATTGATCGAGGACAAAGTTATAATTTTGATTTGCTCTACTTCTACATTGTCTAGCCATATGACCAAATTTATTACAAACAAAGCATCTACCATTAAATTTGTGAGTATTGAACTACCTTATCGGTGTCCTCTAGTTCTGGTTGTTCTAATCATTATGCACAATGAATGTCTAATCTTCATTTGTAGTACCGAAGCTCTGACCTTTTTCAAATTCAAGTCCTTTGGAGTCTTTATTCTGCCTTTGGCTCTCCAATAATTCATTAAGTCATGTTGAACTAGTCTTGAATTTGTCCTTATACGCATTTGCAATAGTTAGATCATCTCTTAGGATTGTCATCTATCTTTCAAGTTCTTGTTCATTATTTTGGAATTGCACTAATTTTGTTCTCAACACATCATTTTCATTAGCCAACCTAATTCAATCTTCAAATGTATCCTTCAGTGATCTAGCAAGGTCTTCCTCCTTTTTCTTTCTGTCTTCAATCTCTTTTGCCATCCTCATAGTTAGGGCTTGTGTTTCATTCTTCATAACTTCATTTTCTTGACTCAGCTTCTGACATAGGTTCTTTAGAGTATCTTTTTCTTCATCATCTTGATCTTGCAATTGTTCCCATAGTTCCTTTCTTTTGGCTTGAGCATTAGATATCTTTTCTTGTAGAGTAATAATGAATTCTTTTGCAGATCTAAGTTCATCTTCCATCTTTATGTTCTTAACTTTTTCAGCTCCAAAATCTTCAAGAGCAACTTCAAGTTGCTGCCTCAAACACATCTCCATGGATTCCAGATTCAATATTGTTGGCATTTGCATGAATATTGCATTATTGATATGTTATGTTGTCATTGATGTCAATTAACCAGTAATGATATTGTTGTAATATTACTGTAACTGGTAAGAAGAATTTGTGGAGTGAACCGGTAACTGGTGTAAACCTTATCTATTGATGTAACTGGTAAACCCTAACCAATTAAGTTTGGTGAATTGTTTATATTGGTTTATGATCTGATGATGAGCGGTAATGATTATGACAAGTATGATCATTGTATGAAGACAATTCCAAGAGATTTTGGCAAGTTGTTGTAATGGTTTTTGTCTAGGGAATGAGAAAATGTATTGCATCTAATACAAAATGCATGATGAGTTACTAAGCTAGATAAAGCGGTGATCAAGGAGCGATCAAGGTTTTCTTGATTGTTGTGCAGAGATTACTATGTAATCCAATAGTCATACTTTAACTGATTTGTTTGTAATCTCTATGAGAATTATGTTTTTGTTGTGTTACCAACCTGATTGATTTGTTTATAATTTTGATGAATTTGTTTAGTTTAATGAGTTGGCAAAGAGTGAGCATAGATCAGTTGAGTGTGTGGTTGCCAAACTGGATGATGTATCTGTAGTTTGAGTAAAGGCAAATAGGAGCATGAAATGGATCTGATCAAGCAAGTGTAGTGCTATTTAGATAGATCAACAAACTCCTATTGTTTTCTAGAAATTACAGCAGAATTGAAATCCCCTAACAGGGTAAGCTCTAACAAGCTTGGTGTTATTCAAATCCTCTAACAAGGTGATCCATTAGCTTGGATTTTCAAATCCTCTACCGAGGTTACTCCTTATAGGGTATTTTCTTCTAACAAGGCATTTGTAGTCAATCCCTTAACTGGGTGATTCCTAATAGGATCAGTGCTTAACATGACTTTTTGTAAAGCTTTAACAGGCTAGGCTCCTAACAGGGCAAACTTCAGAAGAGTTCAGATAGTTATCTTGTGAGTCTCATCTCATTATGGTTTGTACCTATTTTGGGTTTCCACGTCAAAAATATTTGTGTCAAGTGGTGAATGTATTTGTGGTTATATTTTCATGGTTGATTTACTTAACTACTTAACTATTTTTGATAAGTCATGATAACTAGAAGCATTGAGAGATAAAGAAGTTGTTTACTGTTAATTTGTTGTAACAGTCAACCAGTTTATCCTATGAGTTTTTATCTTGATAGATGTATTATATTGAGTGATTGATTTTTGAAATTTGGTAAAGTTTGTATTAGTTTTTCTATCTACTGATTCACCCCCCTCTCAGTAGTTGACCAGATACTTATTCTTTCATCATACCATCAATTGGTATCAGAGCATTACAGGTCCTCTAAGGTCTTAACCTAACAACTTGAGGTAAAGATCTTGCAGATCATGATGAAGAAGGAAGGTCCAAAGTTTAATAGAGAGAACTACATGATATGGAGTGACAGAATCAAAATTTATATCAAGATTTTGGGAAGCCAGTATTGGGAACATGTCGATACTAAGTATGTTGCACCTACTGGGATGTTGACTAATGATCAAAAGAAAGATCAACAAGAAAATCATCAAGCATTGGAGGCTATTATCAGTTCTTTGTTTGATGTCGAGTATGTAGATGTTCATGATATTGAAACTGCATATGAGATATGGAAAAAACTTGAAGAGATTTATAGTGGTGATGAACATGTTAATATTACTAAAGAAGAGAGTCTGAGAGGAAAGTTTGATGACATGTAGATGGTTGAAGGTGAGAATATCTAACAATGTGGTCAAAGGTTAAAAGAGATAGTTGGTGAAATTAAGAGTGCAAGAGCTAAAGTGGAAGATTCCACAGTTATTAGTAAGGTACTGAGAACCCTGCTACTAGTTTATTCTATCTAAGTTGCAGCTATTTAGGAGCTGAAGTCCAATGACAAAACTAGGGTAACTCTTGACTCCATCATTGGCAAGCTTACTACTTTTGAATTAAATGGTTATGATGGCAGTGTAAATAAATCTGAGTTTGCATTTAGAGCTTCTATTTCTAACCCATCTGTGAGGAAAAGTAGAGATGCTAGTCAAAGTTATGAATCCAGTTCCAGTAGAGAAGTTGATGATGAAGATAGTTTAGTTGAGCTTGAAGCGTTGTTGGCCAAGAAATTGCCTAGAGGTATAGGTAAATATAGAGGCAAATTACCTTTGAAATGTTTTGCATGCAACAAGATTGGACACATTGCTGCTAATTGTCCTAATGGTGATAATGAGCACAAACAAGAGAAATTCAAGAAGTACAAGGGTAAAGGCAAAATATATTGTCTTATTGTTGTTAATGGTGGTATCACTGATGAGGAATCTAATGGTGATTCTAATGAGGCCATTGTGTTTGTAGCCATTAAAGAAGAGATGCCAGACTAGAAGGCATTAGTATCCAGGATGGATAACTCTGATGATTGGATCATTGATAGTGGTTGTTCACATCACATGACCGGTGATTAGAGAAAATTTCTTTCTCTAAAGGAATTTGATGGCAGAGTTGTAAGATTTGGTAACGACTCACCCTGCATGGTTAAAGGTAAGGGAACTATTTCTCTTAATGGAAAGAGCAGTGCAAATGATGTCTACTGGGTTGAAGGTTTAAAGAATAATTTTTTAAGTGTGGCACAACTCAATGACAGAGGATACCCATTGGAGTTTAAAAATGGTATGTGCAAAATCTATGACAACAAAGGTGAATTGATTGCAACCAGGAAGCAAACTAAAGGTAACTTGTTTCACCTTAATCCTAAAGTTAGCAACTGTTTAATTTCAAATATATATGATAGTTGGCTTTGGCATAGGAGATTTTGACATATAAACTTTGATAACATTGTTAAAGTGAGTAAGTCCAAGACAGTGAGAGGTTTTCCTTAGTTAGACAAACCCGTTAATGCTCTATGTAAAGAATGTCAGTTGGGAAAGATGACATCCTCAAATTTCAAGAGAAAATCCTTTTCAGTGGAACATTTGTTAGATTTGGTTCATACTGATCTTTGTGGACCAATAAGAACAAAAAGTATTCAAGGTGACATATATTTTATGATCTTCACTGATGATTGCTCAAGGATGATGTGAGTCACATTCTTAAAGGATAAGATTGAATATTTTTGGTAAGTTCAAGGCATTCAGGGCCTTAGCTGAGAAGGAGAGCGATAAGAAGATAAAGTGTAAGGAAAGATCAAGGTGGTGAATTTACTTCTAAGGAATTCACAAGGTATTGTGAAGAAAATGGTATCAAATGATAGCTTTCTGCACCAAGGACACCACAACAGAATGGTATTGTAGAGAGAAACAACTGGTTAGTTGTTGAAGCTGCTAGGACAATGTTGATACAAGGAGGTGTAGCGAAAACTCTTTGGAGAGAATCTATTAGCACAACTCTCTACACTATGAACTGGATTCTGGTAAAGAGAGTAAGGACAAGACTCCTTATAAATATTGGTATGGTAGATCACCTGATGTTAGTTATTTTAGAATATTTGGAAGAAAATTTTTTATTAAGAGAGGTGATTATATTAGCAAATTTGAGGCTAAAAGTGATGAAGGTATATTTCTTGGCTATTCCACCAAGAGTAAGGCCTACAAGTGTTTTAACAACCAGACACAAATAGTTATTGAGAGTGTTGATGTTTGAGTGGATGAAAATCATGAAGTCTCAGAGGAAATCAGTTTGGAGAAAAAGGATGAAGATCCTTGCATTTTGTTTTTGGAACCAAAAACTGTGAAATCTAAAATTGACAAAGTAAATATTGATGTACTGGTTCAATCGAAAGAGATAAATTCAGAAGAAGAAGATGATAATGAAGAAGTTGAACCCGAAGATAATGATCATGTTATTCCAAGATATGTGAGACTGAATCATAATCTTGAACAGATTATTGGGGATAAGGATGTTGGAGTACTAACCAGAAGAAGAATCAGAGAGAATTCTTGCATGATCTCCACTATTGAACCAAGAACTGCTAAGGAAGCATTTGGTGATGATCATTGGGTTAAAGCTATGGAGGAGGAATTAGATCAAATTGAGAAGAAAAACATATGGAACCTAGTACCCCAACCAGTAAATAAAAATGTGATAGGTACTAAGTGGGTATTCAGGAACAAGTTGAATGAAGATGGTGTTGTGGTTCACAACAAAACAAGTTTGGCTTGCAAAGGTTATGCACAAGAAGAAGGAGAAGACTATGGTGATAATTTTGCACCAGTGGTAAGACTTTTACACAAGTGACAAGATTGGAAGGTGTCAGAACTTTACTTACATTTGCAACACATAAGAGATTCAAGGTATACTGGATGGATGTTAAGTCAACATTTTTGAATGTGATATTGGAAGAAGTATACATTGAGCAGCCAAATGGTTATGCTCTGAATGATAAGAAAGACATGGTATGCAGATTGCATAAATCTTTATATGGATTAAAGCATGCACCAAGAGCATGGTATGAAAGGCTTCATACACATCTGATGAAGATAGGATTTCTGAGAACCAATGATGATAGTAACATATATCTCAAATTTGAAGGAGATACAATACTAGTCAGCGAAGTATTTGTTGATGATATCATATTTGAAGGTAATGATGACATGAGAAACAATTTTGCAAATGAAATGAAAAATGAGTTTGAAATGTCTTTAGTGGGAGAAATAAATTTTTTCATAGGCTTGCAAATACAACAAATGAAGAATGGTATTTTCATCACATAGTATAAGTATGTGAAAGAGGTCTTGAAGACATTTGGCATGAGTGACTGTAAACCAGTTGGGACACCTATGGTTACAAGTTGTAAGTTGTCTAAGGAATATGAGTCCATATCTATTGATGAGAAGGAATATAGGTCAATGATTGGAAAATTGCACTATGTTGCTCAGAGAAGATTGAACATAGCTCATGCAGTTGGCATAATTGAGATATTCTAGAAGAATCCTAAAGAAACACATCTGATAGAAACCAAAAGAATTTTTATATATTTGAAAGGTACTGTTGATTATGGGTTATGGTATCCATATGGAAGAAAATTTGACTTGAAGGTGTACACAGATGCAAATTAGGCAGGAAATGTTGATGATCAGAAAAGCACAATTGGTGGAGAATTTTTTCTTGGAGGAAGACTTGTTTCATGGAGTAGTAAGAACCAGAGTTGTACTTCACAATTTTCTACTGAAGTTGAGTATGTTGCAACTTACATGAATTGTACACAAGCTATATGGATGAGGCACATTTTGGAAGGTTTTAAGATGAAGATTTTAGAACCTATAAATATTTTATGTGATAATACAAGTGCCATAAATATTTCCAAGAACCCTGTTTTGCACGCAGGAACCAAGCATATTGAATTGAAGTATCAATTCTTGAGGGAAAAAGTACAGAGTAAAGATGTGATCTTGGAGCATGTCTTTACCAAGGAGCAGCTTGAAGATATTTTTACTAAACCTCTGCCTAAGACTACTTTTGAGTATCTTAGAAGTCAGGTAGGGGTTGTCCCTCTTCATGAAGTCAGTTAAGTATGATGTAGATTACATTAGTCTCGGAGCTACTTGTAGAATTTTACAGAAGGATTGATGTAGAAGTGGATTTATTCCATAGGGGGAGCATCAAGTTGCAGATTGTTGATGATGCATAGTGAAATTTGACATTACATGTTTTACTTTCAATTTGGCATTGCTGTCAAAGGAGGAGAAGAATTATGTGATTATGGGAAGAAGAACCACTGGCAAGTTGAAGACATGGAGAGCATAGTGAATACTTGGTAATGTAAACCAGGATTCCTATTCACAATCATGCAGCAATCAATGGTATTGATATTTGTATTGCCATCAATGACAAAGGGGGAGATTGTTGGCATTTGCATGAAGATTGTATTAATGATATGTTATGTTGTCATTGATGTCAATTAACTGGTAATGATATTGTTGATATTATTGTAATATTACTATAATCGGTAGGAAGAATTTGTGGAGTGAACCATTAACTAGTGTAAACCTTATTTATTGATGTAACTGGTAAACCCTACCTGTTGTTTTTGATAAACCCTAACCAATTAAGTTTGGTGAATTGGTTATATTGGTTTATGATCTGATGATGAGTGGTAATGATTATGACAAGTATGATTATTGTTTGAAGACAATTCCAAGAGATTTTGGTGATTTGTTGTAATGGTTTTTGTCTAGGGAATGATCAAATGTATTGCATCTTGTATGTTAGGAAATAGGAAATCATCACAAAATAAGATAAACGTAATAGCTCAATCACAAATGCATTCATTGCAATGAATCTATCCTAAGACACATTCAATAGAGACATGAAATAAAAACATTCAAAAGCAAAGAAATTATGCAAACCATAGACACGATTTGAATGCTCCTCCATGCGGCTCCATTGTTCTTCTTTCCTCTTCAAATGGTTGTGGATCTCACCTACAAGTGCACATACATGATTGAAAGCAAGATTGACATTGATTATTGATCAAGAGTACTAGAAGCATAAATTCGATAGCCTGATTAAAGATTATTAGTTAAGGAATTTGATTGAAGAAATTCATCCAATTTATAGAAGAATTGGAGAGATGACAAGATTAGCATGATTCAATTCAAATGGAAATTGCAAATCAATTATGTCAATTATGACAAATTATGACAAATTATGCACTTTCTATGCAAAATTTGTTGATTGATAATTTATGACAAATTATGACAACTTCTATGTCAAAATTGATTGATTGTCAATTATGACAAATTTATGACAAATTGACATGTCATTTCCATGAATTTTGGAGAGAAATAGGAGGAAAATTGAAATTAGGAATTAGAAAAATTAGAAAATTGGGAAAATAGGAAATTAGGAAATTGATGGAAATTAGAAATTAGGTAAATTAATTAATAATTTGTCATTTATTAATTAATTCACAAAGAGGAATAATCAGCCAATTAAATGAACATTTAATTGCAATGAGAAGACTTAGGATAAATAAACAATTTATTAATCCTAAAGGAAGAAATGAGACACACAAGGTTAAATGATTAAATCACGAAACCCTAGAAGATGAATTAGGTCTTGATGAAAGATAATTGACTCGATTCAATTTGATTTTGGATTGATAAATGACCAATGTGATAAATGATTTGATTGAGAAAAATGCGCCAATTGACGAGGAACAATGACAAATTGATCCAAATTGACATAATTGAGACAGACAATGATCGATAGCGAAATGATCGCAAAATGACAAAATTGACAAGAGGAAAAGGATTGATGACAAAATAGATTGCAAGATGACAAGATTGAAAATGACCACGATCGATGACAAATCGATCGCAAAATGACAAGATCGAACATGACAACGACCGATGACAAATCGATCGCAAAATGACAAGATTGAAAATGATAAAGATTGATGACAAATCGATAAGAGGACAAAACCCTAATTAGGATTGACGATGTCCAAAATGATGACAAATAAACACGCACATTGATGCAATAAGATAAGATCGATTAAAATCATGACTGGAGATTGTTGTCGACAAGACCAAATTTGAGAACAAGATAAATGAAGAATGTAGAAGAATGACTCAATGTTCGCAAATGATAAAGACCAAGTACGAATCATAGGAGAAATGTTAATGCAACGCAAAAACCTAAAATGAGGCAATGCGCAAATGTTAAAGCATGACTCCGCAAGCATTGACCATTTTTAGGTGTCTACATTTTGCCCCTCTTTGAGACAATGCGATTTTAAGCATTGTTTCAAAGAACCGTAATGAAAATGCCCCAGACAATAACAATGACATATGAAAATGTCCCAAACAATAATAATGACATATACATGCCCCCTCGAGGAATTGGTCGGAAATGTCTAGAAAAGAGGCCAATTGATCGATAAGAATGATAGGATTGAACGGATTGACAATCGGAGATCGGATGCATGAAGGACAAGCAATTGAAGATGCAAAAGACCATGACCAACATAAGATGGAGAGAGTGCACGTCCATCTATGCACTGACAAAGATCTATAAATGAGACCAAGAGAGGGAAAATTGCTCATTTGCACTAGCCAAGGAGGAGAATTTGTTGCTCTGGACAAGAACACTTGCAGATAGATGGCGAACATTCCAATGGCGGATCACCTCGAGGAACACGTACACACATTCAGATGATCGGACGATGTAGGAGCAGCGGTATGGATCTTAAATACCCATGTTTTCAATTTCATGAAGTTTGATTGCTTGCGGGACATTGCGGGGCCCACAGGGGATGCAGAAAAGGACTCCTGCGCTTGTGTAGGGTCTTCTGCGCTTGTGTAGGGAGACACAGGCGCAGGTTACCTGACACAGGTGCAGGTTACCTTACACAGGCACAATTGTGTAATGCAAACCCTAATTTTAATTTTGGTCAAAATGACATGCCAATGATCCGGAAAAAGGGGACAAGGGTAGGATAAGTCAAATTAGATGAAAAACACCCTGGGTAGACATGAAAATGAGGAAATGCAACCCATAGGAGCAAACCCTAAAACTGACAAAATTTGCCCCAATTGTGATGCAGAGTCGACAGTATCCGTTGATCACGCGAGAGAACTGACCTGATTGCTTCATGCTACGACATAGACTCAGGAGCACAGAGAGAGATACCTTAGTGGGACTTGGGATATACTATGTCACATTCATGCCCGAGATTAGGGCAAACATAGGACTGCTTACTGCATTGGCAGAGCGATGGCATTCAGAGACCTCCTCATTCCATCTGGCGACTGGAGTGGTGACGGTGACACTGGAGGATGTATGGCGTATCCTCCGCATTCCGATTCATGGAGAGATGTACTGTGCAGATTGTTTGAGTGCGATGCAGATGATCTGGACATTGTCGAGAGGGAGATCCGCTGGGAGACTATGGCAGGAGAGTATGATCAGTGATGTGTGGTGATAGCAGTTGTGATAGCATGTCTGCTAGCAGGAGACAGACGAGGACATGGATTCCCTATTGGATGGGGAAGAGTGCTAGAGTAGATGGTGATAGAGGGGACGGTGTATGCATGGGGACCATGCGTATTTGCTATGCTATATTTTCAGCTGCATCAGATAGCGTATCAGGGAGTGCAGACTTTGAGCTGTGGAGTCACATTGCTTCAGGTATGGGCATTTGAGCACATAGCCATATGTCGACCGATCATAGATAGATAGGTAGTACCACACCGACCATATGTGTATTGCTATGATGGAGCACTGAGACAGGGTCCTTTTGGATACATATTGTATTAGCGACATGAGCTAGACAGATTGAGAGAGTTCATATGGAGGCCATATCATGATTGCTCAGGATGGTCAGATGATAGTGAGGAGTTACCATATTGTAGACAGGAGAGGTACCTGATTGGGCGACCAGTGAATCGCCAGAGAGTGATTGAGTTGTACCTGCCAGAGAGAGTCAGATGATAGTTTGGAGAGACGTAGGATGTACCTAGGAGGACTGCATGCGTCACCCGATCTCACAGAGAGACGAGTCAGTGGGGGAGTATGATTCAGCCACACATAGCATATGCCGACTTTGCAAAGCTACAATAGAGACAGTGGGATTGGAGGTCAGATGTGGCAGACGCTGGGACGACAGATGAGTATGATAGATGGTTTGCACAATGACGGCCAGTGCCTTTGACTGATCCTGATATCCCAGTACCGAGGCGACAGGAGGACTTTCCACTCACAGGAGAGGAGGGAGATGATGAGGATGAGGAGGATGACAAGGATGATGAGGATGATGGGGATGGGGATGAGGACGATGATGGTGGGGAGGATGATGATGAGCCAGACTCAGCTGATTAGGAGACATTGCAGGATATTCCCATAGAGTCGGAGATAGCTAGGATAGAAGAGATGGAGATGTGCAAGGCTACCATAGCGAGTCAGTAGGACTATATTGCAACATTGGAGAGACAAAATGCCAGCTTGAGGACAGAACGAGATACAACAATAGCTCAGGCACAGCGAGAGGGACAGAGAGTCACTGAGTTCATTAGGTCGATTAGGGATGCCAATGCACGGGAGATGGCACAGATGCTGGTATAGACCGGAGAGGAGAGACTATATTGAAGGACACTATATGAGAGTGCAGTTCCATCGGAGTGGAGAGCACCTTCATATCGGGCATGATCGAGGACAGAGAGTAGGTCACGCTCTCGGAGGTCATTGAGCAGCATGGGGGTGAGTGGACCTATGAGACCACCACAGCCAGGACTAGGAGGGACATCATCCACGAGACATGGCAGGGATGAGGGGGATAGAGGGAGAACCCAGTGACAGAGGCACATGCTCCTTATGACAGACAGTGGACATTATGTAGTTTGACATGTTGTAGTCAGCCTGCGGGCCATACTTAGGACAGACAGTCCGATTTTGTACTCCGATATTATTATGATATGTGATATGAAATGCATCGATATGATGGGATGCAATGTGTTATGATTTGTAGTTATTTTGCTATGTATGGATGACTTATGTACTTGTTTATGAACATGTATGGATGTATTTTTATGTATTTTTGATGTATGTATGAAATGAAATGGATAAAATGCTTGATGTAATATGTGATGGAATGCAAATGTACTAAACAATGAATGCAGGATACAGCATATGTGTTTGGATATCGGAGCACTAGACCGAACTGACTATCCGGACTGATGGAAGAAATGTTAGTAAGAAGAAATGAGACAGGGGAGAGTTAGAGACGAAGAAAAACTTGCTTTCAGTAATGCACTTTGTAGGTGAGAACCTTTATTTTTATGTAGCAAAATGGATGTGTAGCATCATGGCATTGAAGGCCAGAGCTGAAATGCAACCCTTTTTGCAAAAGATAGACATATCACAGACAAACAACAATCACAATCAAAAAAGAAAAAGACCATGAGCCATCCCGGTCACTCTAAATCACTCAGTGACATCATCAAGCAACATAGGAACATGATCGAAGCCAAAGATAAATCAATAAAAAGATAAGATACACAAATTCAAGCAAATCAGACAAACATCTTGATCTTCATTGTCAAAAGTTGAAAGTGCTGATAGGACGATCATCCTGTCTAGTTTCAGGAAATGCGGTACCCTGTCTAAGATAGGACATAGTCTGGTTTCGAGTATACCACACCTTGCATAAGACCTATGATAATAGGAACAAGGAAAATGATTTTGATACTGATATTCGATTGATATGACAATTGGGATCAGTTTGAATGTTTGGTTTTGATTGAAAAAGTTCATCTGGTTAAAGCATGATTTCATTAAAGCACAGCGTGTGATTGCGAGAGTCGTTGGATGAAAGCTCAGTGATTTGTCTTATGCACAAAAGGAATAATGTATTGCAAAATGTTTGTTTTTGGATTTTAATGTTTTGAAATGTTTTTTGTGTTCATTTTTTCAGGACTTTTTATGATTTTTAGGGATTTTCATTTTTTCAGTTTTTAGATACTTTTTTCAGGACTTTATTCGATTTTTTTTTTTGTTTTGCTTGAAGATTTTTTTGGATTATTTCCAGACATTTTCAATTTTCAGAGATTTTTGAATTATTTCAAGACATTTTTCAATTTTTTTATTTTTTTCAGGACATTATTCAATTTTTTTATGATTTTTTCAGGACATTATTCAATTTTTTTGTTTTTATTTCAGGACATTATTTGATTTTTAGAGATTTTGCCCCCAGTGTCTAGCAAGGCAAGGAATATGACAAGTGAATAAACAGGCTTGTTGAAATGATGGTGGATAGAGGGAAGACAAAGGCCTTTCATTATGGAGACAATGTAGATGCAATTTACAAGGGCTATTGCGTGATGGGACAAGAGACTGGATATGACAATGTAAAGCAGGAACATGGCATGAGGGACATGCCAAGAGGTTTTTGAAACCATGTTTAAATTTTGCGTCCTTATGTCAGATCAAGATCAAGGAATGAAAAAGAGTGTATGGATAGTGATAAGATATGGATAGGATAAGCAAGACCAAGAATGGATAAGGGACATGGACTGAAAGTCGGGATAGGCTAAGGGATAGTGGTAGAAAGTTTCAATAAGACAGGGATTATGGATGAAAGGATGTAATAAGCAAATGGATAAATGACCAAAAGCTATGATGGACTGAAAGCTGCAAACAAGATGCATGATGCTCATGAAGATCGTCAGCCTTGTCAAGATCAAATGTGGAAAGGGAAAATGAACATGAGGGATGATAGGACAAGGAAGGGTAATGACATGGTATGATAGGATAATGAAGGGCAATAGGATATGAAGGAGGAAAACTGCCCCCAAGTGTGATTGTGCAAGAAGTTCATAAATTACGCATGACGCTTGTTTGCCAGGTTTTCATCATGGTACTTGCCCAAGGCGCCTGTTTGCCAGGTTTTCACCAGTGGACGAATTATTTTTGCTTTACTTTTTTCTTTTGTCTTTTTTTTTCGTTTTTTTTTTTTGATTTTTTTTTTTTTTTTATTTTTTCAATAGAAGATGGACACATGATAGGGGATGGAAGAAGGACTCAAGCGTCTTTTTGTTTCGATAGTAGTCTTGAAATAAATGGACCATGACCTTTAAAAGTATGCTCAAAGATGTTGGTAGGATAAGGACATGGAAAATGAGATGAAACTAAGACAAGGATTTATGCAAAGGATTGGACTAGAGGGATGGAAGGATGGAAAATATGCATTGGATAATGGATGGGGTATTGGAAGAATTGGGCTTCAGTGGATAGTAATGTAGGAAAGATCGACATTGGCACACACCTTGAGGGGTGATAGACTGATGGAGGAAGAGTGGGTTTCAGATTGTTAGATTTGGATGGAGGAATAGCTTGGGATTTTGGGACATAAGAGCCCAAAATGGATGATGAAGGTGATGGAGGAACAGATTTGAGAGGTTCGGATGGAGGAATAGCAACTTTGGATGCCAAGTTGGATTTTTCTTTTTGTGCTTCAAGGAGCTTCTTGGGGATCCACATGGTTTTTGATGTTTCATGCTTTTGTGGTTCCTTGGAGTGCATTGCTTGCACAAGGGATATAGGAACCCATATATATTTTGACTTTTGTTTTTTATTTTGCTCAGTGGGCCTTTGTGGCCTTTTGGATATTTCTTTTTCTTTATAGATCAAATTTTTCTTTGTTTTGACATGCCGATTATATTGGACATGTTGATCCTTGAATACATGTGGATTGCTAGACTTATGACTTTTATACTTGGCATCCAAATTGCTTGGAGGAGGAAAGGAATGCATGGATGGATATGAATGAAATGGAGTTCTTTTGGATGGATGGAATTTACTCAAGGATGTGTGCTTTTGCTGATGTTGCATAGGAGATGGAGGGATATAGGGACCTAGAATGGATGGAAGCAATGATGGGGAAGGTGGACATTTGGATTTTGACTTTGAAGGGATACCAACACCTTGAGTGTGAGCTCTGTAGCCATGAACATTAGTATACTCTTTAATATGAAGGGGTTCTTTCTCATGAAGGTCTACTCCTTTGCCTTTATGAATATCTTGACTTGTAGGATACTCTTTTCTTTGGGAAGAAGACGCGAGTCCATTATGAGGTGGATATGATATGAGAGAAATAATGAGATCTTGAAGTGGATCAGATTGCACCAAAGTGGAAGAACCCATCATGCATGTTGAGGGTTCATGAACATCTTGCACTAACATGTTAGAATCATGAGGGGTATCAGGATCATGAGAGGGACTAGGATTGTGTAGTGGACATGGATCAATGACAGGCTCTTCAAGAGATGGTATGGGAGAAATAATGGGATCATCAAAAGAAATGTGATCTTCGAGTGGATATGTAGCATTAGGACAAGGAGATGGACGAATAGGTGGATCTTGTGGAAGATCTGAAGGAATGATTTGATCTTGACAAGGAGGAAGATCATTGGAATCCTCTTTAAAGGTGCTTTGCTCTTGAATTTCAATGGGATCATAGGAAAGGATGGAAGGGATATCTGGAATGTCAATGGGATTTGAAAGGATATTGTGTTCTTGGAATGGAAGAGGATCATTTGGGATTGGATGAACTAGGATATCTTGATCTTGCTTAGGTAATGGAGTGTCAATATGACTTTGGATAGGATGGACAAGAATAGGGGAATCATCATGAGTGTCTGGGAACATGGAGTCCTGGTCAACAATTGGATGGGATGATAAGGTTTCAGGATCTTGATCTTGATCTGTTTCAAGACACATTTCTTCATGCTCTAAATTATCCTCTTGACATGAGGTTGGACTTTGGATATGCATGAGGGATTCTGACAAGGGATCAATGTTTTGGCATGAAGGAAATGCACTTTGAACATTTGTGATGGATTCTAGCAAGGAATCAATGCTTGAACATGAGGAAGAGGGACTTCGAATAGGGTCCTCTAAAATAGGTAATGGCAATAAAGTGCATGGTTGCATTGGATCTTGTATTTCTGAAACATGACAAGGATGGGCATCATGAATTGGATTATCTTGGCAATCAATTATGGATAGCTCTTGGATAATTGCATCCTTGGGTGTATTGTTTGATGAGAACAATATGGAAGGTTCTTGTGAAACTTCTAAAGGTGTAGGGATAGATGCCACTGGAGAGTCAATTTGTTTGTGGGGGGATGAGGCATTGCTAGACATAAGTGTATTATCTTGATCTTCCTCAATAAACTCACTTGGTAATTTCCTTAAGAGCATTGCAATAAAGCCACCTTTCTTTTGAGGTTTTGACATGGTTGTATCTGGAATTTGAACTTGTTTTTTATTTGATGTCATGTTTTGATATTGGACTTGGTGTGGGCTACAACCTTTGTTTTTGAATGTTTGGTTGTTGTTGTTGACATTGATATTCCACCATTGGTTGAACCACTTGTTGACATTGTATAGTTGGTTGCACATAATGTTGAAATGGGACCATTGGTTGTGTTGGTTGTATATGTTGAACAATTGGTTGAACCATTGGTTGTATTGGTTGAAAATTTGATTGATAGTAAACACCTTCTTGTTCTTGTTGTGGAGGCACATAATGTTGAAACTGATGTTGTCTCTTTTCTTGAAATTGTTTCATCATCTCTATTTGTGAGAGGAGAGCTGGTATGTCTGATCATTTGATAAGAGATCTTACATCAATTGGCTCAATCTTTAGATTTTGACCTGGAAATTTTTGAAACACTTTGGACATTTGTGATCTATTCTTCTCAATGTTTTTCACTCTTTGTTCCAATATCTCCTCTTCTTGAGCTAGTTTCGCCTCTAGTTTTTGTATTTGGAGACTTGTTTCATCATAAAACGTTTGATTGATATTGCCTTGTTGTTGGGTTGGATAGAATTGTGATTGCATTGTTGGTTGATATGTCAAACTTTGTTGCATCATTGGTGCTTGGAACCTTGTTTCAATAGACATGTCACTATGCAAATGCAATATTTTTGGAATTTTTCAAGGATAATGTATGATATGCAACTAAATGCAAACTATATAGACGAAAATGCAATCTATGGCAAGAGTGCAACCTATGTTTTTGGTTGTTTTTGAAGATTTTGACAAACTTTTGAAATGCAAATCTAAGAGAGGGACCCTTATATCTAGACCTTAAAGGACAAAAGGACGTAAGTGACAAAAGGACAAATGACAAAGTCTCCCCTATATGCTTGGATACTAAGCTAGGTTTGATCAAATGATATTGATGACAAAAGGACAAAAGATTTGATAAGGTCTAGACTTCTTAACAATGACTTAGGGTTTATCAAAGATTAGGATTACTCAAGTATGACAAAACCTAATTTTTGGCACTATATGCAAAAGGACATTACTATGCAAGTGACCTTAATATGATATGATAATGACCTAAGCTTAATGAAGAGACCTAGGGTATGCAAATATGAATGAATGACAATGATATGACTTTGATGCAAGAGGACATATGCAAATGGATGAGTCTTATTGATATGCAAAGGAATATGACTTAGGTGAAACCTAACCTTGGTACTTGACAATGACTTTTGCAAAATGCAACCTACGATGAACTTAAATGTAAGTGACATGAATGTTGAGACAAGATTTTGAACAATGTTTGACAACCATGTTTGAAGATGAATTTTGAAGATTTGTTGGACCTTTGTTGGATGAATGTCTCTTGTGTTTAATCTTATGTTGGATCAATTTGTTTTTCTCTTTGAAATGGGACGCAATTCAACTTTTGACAAGCAAAGAATACAAGATATTACAACTTAGACTCAAGACAATCATGCTCATTTCCACATTTCTTATGGTAGGCAAAGACATTAGGTACTTGAGAGGTAGACTCATTATGGGATTCAAGGAGAATACATAGATGCTTGACCCCACGGGCTCCCCTCCACAGCACTCACTTCTCAGGGAAGCCAAGCATCAGTCCCCATGGAAATCTCCCCATGGCAAACTTAGTATCTCTTCCAAGTATCCAAATTTGTCCTTCTCAAGCAACTAGAAGGGTTTTTGGCCTCTAAAAACAAGGTGTTTAGTAAGGATTTCTGTTAAGCATTACTCCTTGACGTCACACAAGCGTGATTGAGACATTAAGCCCATCAAGATACCAAACAAATGTAGTCGCGCAAGCACAATTTAGACCAAGAGGCCCTACTTAGATGTTGATATGAGAAAGAGTCCAAGGGTCATCACTTCCCAAGTAACTGCAATTCCCACGTAATACTTCCTTCAAAGCTTTCACTCATCAGGTATTTTTTTTATAGTGAGTTAGAATGCCAAGGAATTCTAGCCGTACTCACTTTGGGTCGTTCCCTTCTCACGATTATCACTTGCTTGCAAAAGCAAAGTGGTCGGGAAGGCAGGCCCTCTAAAGGAGACACACAATCAACAACACAAGCATGGTATCGAAGATCTGGATTTCTGATCACCCTAAGAAGGATGAGCATATACTCTCCTACTCCAATGTCATACTCAACAATCAAAGCAAACAAATATTCATTCCAACCTATTTAGAAATTACTAGGTGCCTAAAAATTAAATACAAACACAAAGTTTGATTGTTTCTCCAAGGCAACCTGCAAAAAACCCAAGTTAGAAGTTTGATACGCTTATTCTTTGACTTTCAAATCTGCACAAAGCGTGTTAGTAGTTTGATTTATTGTCTTTGCCATGCGTATGCCAAGATTTTGCACAGATAATTAGTACCAAAATCCAAAGCACAGAAAATAGAATGCAAAAACACAACAAATTTCAAGTAAACACTGCATTTTTTTACCTCTGTTCTGGACTTTACATAGGAGCATAACCCATGACACAGGCGTGGAATGCAAGATACAAGTGTAGAATGTCTTCTACACAGGCGCAAAATGCTCAACATAGGTGCAGGATGCAAGACATAGGCACAGAAGTCTCCAGAAAACCCTGCACGACCCTGTTTTTGGGTTTTTTGGCTTGCAAATCAACTTGAGAGCACTCAAAACACTATAAAGAGGTTAGAAGGTTAGTTTTTCACATCGGGTTCACCAATTAATGTATGTTAGGAAATAGGAAATCATCACAAAATAAGATAAACGTAATAGCTCAATCACAAATGCATTCATTGCAATGAATCTATCCTAAGACACATTCAATAGAGACATGAAATAAAAACATTCAAAAGAAAAGAAATTATGCAAACCCTAGACATGATTTGAATGCTCCTCCATGCGGCTCCATTGTTCTTCTTTCCTCTTAAAATGGTTGTGGATCTCACCTACAAGTGCACATACATGATTGAAAGCAAGATTGACATTGATTATTGATCAAGAGTACTAGAAGCATAAATTCGATAGCCTGATTAAAGATTATTAGTTAAGGAATTTGATTGAAGAAATTCATCCAATTTATAGAAGAATTGGAGAAATGACAAGATTAGCATGATTCAATTCAAATGGAAATTGCAAATCAATTATGTCAATTATGACAAATTATGACAAATTATGCACTTTCTATGCAAAATTTGTTGATTGATAATTTATGACAAATTATGACAACTTCTATGTCAAAATTGATTGATTGTCAATTATGACAAATTTATGACAAATTGACATGTCATTTCCATGAATTTTGGAGAGAAATAGGAGGAAAATTGAAATTAGGAATTAGAAAAATTAGAAAATTGGGAAAATAGGAAATTAGGAAATTGATGGAAATTAGAAATTAGGTAAATTAATTAATAATTTGTCATTTATTAATTAATTCACAAAGAGGAATAATTAGCCAATTAAATGAACATTTAATTGCAATGAGAAGACTTAGGATAAATAAACAATTTATTAATCCTAAAGGAAGAAATGAGACACACAAGGTTAAATGATTAAATCACGAAACCCTAGAAGATGAATTAGGTCTTGATGAAAGATAATTGACTCGATTCAATTTGATTTTGGATTGATAAATGACCAATGTGATAAATGATTTGATTGAGAAAAATGCGCCAATTGACGAGGAACAATGACAAATTGATCCAAATTGACATAATTGAGACAAACAATGATCGATAGCGAAATGATCGCAAAATGACAAAATTGACAAGAGGACAAGGATTGATGACAAAATAGATTGCAAGATGACAAGATTGAAAATGACCACGATCGATGACAAATCGATCGCAAAATGACAAGATCGAACATGACAACGACCGATGACAAATCGATCGCAAAATGACAAGATTGAAAATGATAAAGATTGATGACAAATCGATAAGAGGACAAAACCCTAATTAGGATTGACGATGTCCAAAATGATGACAAATAAACACGTACATTGATGCAATAAGATAAGATCGATTAAAATCATGACTGGAGATTGTTGTCGACAAGACCAAATTCAAGAACAAGATAAATGAAGAATGTAGAAGAATGACTCGATGTTCGCAAATGATAAAGACCAAGTATGAATCATAGGAGAAATGTTAATGCGACGCAAAAACCTAAAATGAGGCAATGCGCAAATGTTAAAGCATGACTCCGCAAGCGTTGACCATTTTTAGGTGTCTACATTTTGCCCCTCTTTGAGACAATGCGATTTTAAGCATTGTTTCAAAGAACTGTAATGAAAATGCCCCAGACAATAACAATGACATATGAAAATGCCCCAAACAATAATAACGACATATACATGCCCCCTCGAGGAATTGGTCGGAAATGTCTAGAAAAGAGGCCAATTGATCGATAAGAATGATAGGATTGAACGGACTGACAATCGGAGATCGGATGCATGAAGGACAAGCAATTGAAGATGCAAAAGACCACGACCAACATAAGATGGAGAGAGTGCATGTCCATCTATGCACTGACAAAGATCTATAAATGAGACCAAGAGAGGGAAAATTGCTCATTTGCACTAGCCAAGGAGGAGAATTTCTTGCTCTGGACAAGAACACTTGCAGATAGATGGCAAACATTCCAATGGCGGATCACCTCGGGGAACGCATACACACATTCAGATGACCGGACGATGTAGGAGCAGCGGTATGGATCTTAAATACCCATGTTTTCAATTTCATGAAGTTTGATTGCTTGCGGGACATTGCGGGGCCCACAGGGGATGCAGAAAAGGACTCCTGCGCTTGTGTAGTGTCTTCTGCGCTTGTGTAGGGAGACACAGGTGCAGGTTACCTGACACAGGCACAGGTTACCTTACACAGGCGCAATTGTGCAATGCAAACCCTAATTTTAATTTTGGTCAAAATGACATGCCAATGATCCAGAAAAAGGGGACAAGGGTAGGATAAGTCAAATTAGATGAAAAACACCCTGGGTAGACATGAAAATGAGGAAATGCAACCTGTAGGAGCAAACCCTAAAACTGACAAAATTTGCCCCAATTGTGATGCAGAGTCGACAGTATCCATTGATCACGCGAGAGAACCGACCTGACTGCTTCATGCTACGACATAGACTCAGGAGCACAGAGAGAGATACCTTAGTAGGACTTGGGATATACTATGTCACATTCATGCCCGAGATTAGGGCAAACATAGGACTACTTACCGCATTGGCAGAGCGATGGCATTCAGAGACCTCCTCATTCCATCTGGCGACTGGAGAGGTGACAGTGACACTGGAGGATGTATGGCGTATCCTCCGCATTTCGATTCATGGAGAGATGATAGAGTATGCCCCAGTGACAGGGAGAGATGCACTATGCAGATTGTTTGAGTGCGACGCAGATGATCTGGACATTGTCAAGAGGGAGATTCACTGGGAGACTATGGCAGGAGAGTATGATCAGCGATGTGTGGTGATAGCAGTTGTGATAGCATGTCTGCTAGCAGGAGACAGATGAGGAAATGGATTCCCTATTGGATGGGGAAGAGTGCTAGAGTAGATGGTGACAGAGGGGATGGTGTATGCATGGGGACCATGCGTACTTGCTATGCTATATTTTCAGCTGCATCAGATAGCGTATCAGGGAGTGCAGACTTTGAGCTGTGGAGTCACATTGCTTCAGGTATGGGTATTTGAGCACATAGCCATATGTCGACCGATCACAGATAGATAGGTAGTACCACACCGACCATATGTGTATTTCTATGATGGAGCACTGAGACAGGGTCCTTTTGGATACATATTGTATTGGCGACATGAGCTAGATAGATTATGAGTTGCATCAGTTTGTGTACCATGGGTCAGTGGGATTGGGCTGCAGGGTCACATTGTTACAGGTGTGGGTCGATGAGAATTTTCTAGTGACGAGACTGATACATTTCAGGGGCAGAGGTCATGGGCACAGTTTCATACACTTGTATGACATGATCACCTCACAGCCATGGATTGGTAGGTTAGAGCACTAGCGGCGGTCGATTGATGATATTGATATGGTTATCTGGAGGCCATACTTGGGATGTGAGCAGTGAGAGGATGATGCGGTAGAGCTACCCTACACCTTTTAGGGCAAGTATCTGATTGGGCGAATGCCCTATGTACTGGAGAGGCAGTTAGTGGAAAGGGTGGGTAGGCAGTTTGGTAGGATCCAGCGGATGCCACAGGGTTCAGGCATGTATGCACGGACTGTCAAGGATTAGGCACAGTTTGGGTCTTTGCTATCATATGATCAGGTTGTTATGCAGCTAGTAGAGATGATGCCCCTACCCTGGGACATGTGGCTAGAGATCGAGGATGTCGGCATGGATGCCAAGTACATAGCATACTAGGCCAAGCATCCATTCCCATGCCTGATGGATCCAGGGGAGCTACTAGATGGAGATGGTGGTGGGGATGGTGATGATGATGGAGATGATGGGAGTAGAGGCTGATGGAAAAGGGGGGCAGTTGGAGAGAGGAGGGTTGCACCACGAAGGGAGGGTGGAGAGGATAGGCAGGCTCAGGTGGTGAGAGGTCGCGGTGGATTACCGATATAGGTGCCAGCAGCACAGGGTCCTAGACAGGTGCAGGTATAGGGACAGGTACAAGGATAGGTACAGGGATAGGCACCAGTATAGGTACAAGCATAGGGGCAGGCACCCGTACAGGGGGAGCCATAGGCAGAGCCACAGGGGGCTGAGGTAGAGGAGGATGAGCTGATGGAGCTGAGGAGATCTGCCAGGGATAGGCAGATGAGATCCAAGACCTAGAGAGGGAGAGGGATAGGCTCAGGAGGTAGCTCAGAGATACTAAGCGGGAGCGGGATTAGGCCATTTAGCGCTACACAGAGGCTAAGACAGCACTGAGGGCTGGGAGGCAGGCGATAGAGGATACAGGGGCTAGATATGCCTATGTCCTATGAGCAGGGGAGGAGATTGCCTACTAGTGGGATCTCTATTATGGTGCAGTGCCAGCTGATCAGCGGGTGAGGAGCTTCCATAGACCATCGCGGATAGCGATAGCTACGGGAGGGAGCCGGAGGAGATAGGCATCTAGTGGTGGGGTTAAGGGTCCTCCACCACCACCAGATAGAGGGGACATGAGGGATGATCCTAGGGCAGGTCCTTTAGGGGCTCAGATTCCATCGAGGCCACGCGGCTCCAAGGGAGGGAGTTCATCATAGCTGTAGAGGGCGCCCTATGTATCAGTATTGTATCATTTTTGTATGAAGATGTAGACACCTTCGGGTGATTGTAGCCATATGATTTTGACATCATTGTATCATGACACTTTTGATTATATATATGAGATGATTCTTCTTTGCGGCAGCTATATGCATGTGTACCTATGTGATGAGGTGTTCTTATGTGATGCTTATGATATGGATGCAAATATTTATATAATGAAATGCAATATTTTTGTTCTTTTATGTTTTATATGTGTATGCAAATGTAAATGTGAATGTATGTAATGCAAATGAATATGATAATGCAAATAATGATTTACATGATGAGAATATAAAATGTTCTAACATGTGTTGTGTGTAGGATGTGATGCAGTTGTGATATCTATATATATGTATGAAATGATTAATATGTGGTAATGCAGGTGAAACTACATGAAATGAAAATGTTTTTGGTGTGTCAATATACTCAGTCATGTGATAGCAGGCTACGTGGACTCAAGAAGGAAGATGGAAGTCAATCAAGAAAGGGGGATGGAAGACAGAAGATATGAAAGTGAAAGAGATTCTTGTGTGTTATCATCGAGCTTTATTATGGCAAGTAGGTTATGACAATCAAGGCATATGTTCGACCTAGAAAGTCATTGTACCTGTTTGCATGGAGATAAGACAGTCAAAAACAAGGAATGCCCCAGTTCACACTAGACTCACAGTGTCCTCATATCCTTGGACAAGTCATAGCATTACTAAGAGACAATCCACAGACAACAAATACAAATAGGTGACAATACCCCATCCTCGCCTTTCTAGTCAAAGACATCCTAGAGATAGAATCTCTAGTCAGAGACATCCTGGAAAAGATAAAAGACATGTCACCAAAAGATAAAATCAAAAGAAAACCAAGACTTGACACCAACATCCACTGTATTCCTCAAATTTAGTGTCTCTTGTCACTTGTATAAGTCTTATTTGATTGTGGTCACAATGTTTACTTTCACAGAAAGGATAGATAGCACTGAACCATATGTTGTCTGATTCTGTTGAAAGATTTGATTTTGTTGAAGCCCATTGTTGCTGCTATGTCTCATCTGAAACTGACTGAATCCATGAAACTGATACTTTATTGTGGAGAAGATGAAACTTTATTGCGGATTGGCGATGAAGATGCTGCTTTATTGCAGATTGTGTGTGGATAGACTGAAGGAAGCTGGAAGAAACTGTACTCCTCGAAACATGTGATGTTCTCAGTTCCACACCCATCACTAGACGTAGGATTTGCTTTAGCCACAGATAGGATCTAATTTATTATGGATGGAAAGGGAGGTGAAAAGAGAGGTTTATTATGAATGGCTAACCAATCTTGGGTAGATCAATAACAAGCCATGATGGGAATGGGTAAGTTTATTATGAACGAATAGGCTGTGAGTGTGTGCAAAGTGAAAGGATGAAAGCGAATCCTGAGGGAGGGAGAAGCAATGTCTCTACACATGGCACTGGTGACCCAGTTTTCACCATGGTACTTGCCCAGGACGCCACCAAAGTGGTTTTCACCATTGGACGAAATTATTTCTCTTTACTTTTTTTGATTTTTCAATGTTTTTTGTGTCACAAGGCACCTGTTTGCCAGGTTTTCACCAAGTAACGATTTTTTTGTTTTGTTTTATAATTTTTTTTGTATTTTTGAAATTTTTGATTTTTTTGTATTTTTGAATTAGGATACGCCAAAGAGCTATGTGTAGAACCTGCTAAGGTGCATGCTGTTGATAGGATCCTCCAAAGGTTCACCTTCTGTAGTTGAGAGCTGATATGCCCCAGATCCATATGCTGCTGTAATGATGTAAGGACCAAGCCAATTTGGTTCAAACTTGCCCTTCTTCTCTCTGTCTTGCTGATTTTTGGGGTTTTCTCTGAGAACCAAATCACCTACCTCAAATGTGCAAGGCTTGACCTTGTGATTATAGTTGTGACTCATTCGTTGTTGATAAGCCTTGAGATGATTAAAAGCAGTTTGTCTTCGTTCATCCAGTAGTTCAAGCTCTTGTAAGCAAGAGACCCTATAGTCTTCATCACCGATGATGTTTTGCAAAGAGACCTGTAAAGAGGGTAGCTCGACCTCAATAGGCAAGATGACTTCAGTGCCATAGACAAGTGAATAGGGTGTAGCTCCCGTAGGTGTGCGGACACTTGTGCGATAGGCCCAAAGTGTAGGATTAAGTTGGATATGCCAATTACGGCCAGCGTCGTTGACTGTCTTCTTTAGGATTTTAAGGATTGTTTTATTAGACACCTCAGCTTGGCCATTACCTTGGGGGTAATATGGTGTGGAGAAACGATGGGAAATATGGAAGCAGTCATAGAGTTCACAAGCATCCTGATTTTTGAAGGGACACCCGTTATCAGTGATAATGGAAACAGGAATACCGTATCGGCAAATGATATAGTTGAGGATGAACGTAGCAATTTGTTTTCCAGTGACTTGTGTGAGAGGCATGGCTTCAATCCATTTTGTGAAATACTCTATGGGAGTGATAATGAATTTATGACCATTGGAAGAAGGAGGGTGAATCTTGCCTATGAGATTGAGTCCCCACTAACAAAAGGGCCAAGGAGACGCAATTGGTTGAAGTTCTTATGTTGGCGCATGTATGAGGTCTCCATGAATTTGACATTGCTTACATTTCTTGACAAAATGATATGAGTCCTTTTCCATATTGGGCCAGTAATATCTAGTCCTGATGAGTTTCTTGGCCAAGGTAGGACCACTAGCATGTGGACCACATACCCCTTCATGTACTTCACGTAACACAATCTGAGCTTCGTTGCTTTCTAAACATCTAAGAAGAGTGCCATCTAGACCTCGCCGATATAGGATATCAGCTAAAATGTCATATCGAGAGGATTGGCGAATGAAAGTGCGACGTTGGTTATTTGATAGATCAGGAGGTAGGGTATTGTCACGAAGGTATGTGAAAATGGAACCATATAACTGGGACTCGAGACCGACAACACATATCATCTCAGTAGGAATGATCTCATATGAAGGAACCAAAAGGTTATCCACCAAGAACTCATAGCGGGTCTCATTTGGAGGTAGATCGATCAGTGAAGCAATTGTAGCCATGGCATCTGCGACGCGATTCTACTCTCTTGGTATCTGCTCAAAATCTATCTTTGTGAAGTGTTGTTTCAGGTCATCCACCATTTGTTTGTAAGGCATTAATTTTTCATCTTTTGTTTGGTAATCATCAGTTGCTTGATGGATTACAAGTTGAGAGTCCCCAAAAACATGAAGTTCCTGGATCTTCCACTGAACTGCGACCCGTAATCCAGTTGTTAATGCCTCATATTCTGCTATATTGTTAGTGCAAGGAAATGATAAGTGGTATGATTTTGGTATAGAATCCCCTTGAGGAGTTATAAAGAGGATCTCAGCTCCTACCCCATGCTGTGTGTATGAGTCATCGAAGTACAGTTGCCATGGCTTCGCATGTGACATTGTTAAAATGGATTCATTTGGAAATTCTGAATTTAGAGGAACATCATCTATCATGGGAGCATCTGCTAATTGATCTGCTATGGCTTGTCCTTTTATTTCTTTTCTTTCCACATACTCGATGTCAAATTCACTCAGGATCATTACCCATTTGGTTAGTTGCCCAGTAAGGGTTGCTTTATTGAGAAGGTATTTCAATGGATTGATTCTTGCAACCAACTTAGTCTTATGAGTGAGCATGTAATGTCATAATTTCTATGAAGCAAAGACCATGGTGAGACATGCACACTCAATTGGTGTATAGTTTAGCTCATATCCCACTAATGTGCAACTAATGTAGTACACTGCTTTTTCTTTACCCTCAGCAATTTGTTGTGCTAAGAGTGCCCCTAGTGCTATTGGAGTAGCTGATATGTATAATAACAGAGGTTGATCTGGAACTAGTGGCATCAGAAATGGCAGATTCAGAAGATAATCTTTGAGTGTCTAGAAAACATGCTGACAGTTATCATCCCATTTGAATTTGATGTTTTTATGTAGCAGGTGTTGAAAAGGATTACACTTCTTTGCAAGTTGTGCTATGAATCTTCGTATGGACTGGAGTCTGCCTTGTAAGGATCAAAGTTGACTGATATTTCTTGGTGGTTGCATCTCCAAGATGGCCTTGACTTTTGCTGGATCAACTTCGATTCCTCTTTTGGATACAATGAATCCTAGGAGCTTCCCAAAGGTTACTTAAAAAACACATTTCTTGGGGTTTAATCTTACTTTGTATTTTTCCAACCGATCAAAGATGACTGAAAGTATGTCCAAATGTGTATTTCTGTCTATTGATTTACCCAAGAGGTCATTGACATAATCTTCCATGGTTACATACATGAGATCATGAAAGATAGTAGTCATGGCTCTTTGATATGTAGCACCTGCATTTTTTAGCCCGAAGGGCATGACATTCCAGCAGAAAGTTCCCCAAGGACAAGTGAATGATGTTTTGTGTTGATCCTCGGGCGTGATCTTTATTTGATTATAACTAGAGAATCCATCCATCAATGATAACATTTCATGACCTGCTATGAGATCGACAATCAAGTCAATATTTGGTAATGGCAAGTCATCCTTTGGACAAGCTTTGTTGATGTCTCTGAAATCTGTACATATTCTGATGCTGTGATCTGGTTTACTGATAAGCACTAAGTTGGAGATCCATTCAGGATAACCAATTGGGCATATGAATCCGACATCCAATAATTTCTCAAGTTCTACTTTGACTAGTAATGCCACTTGTGGATGCATCTTTCTTAATTTCTGTTTCACTGGTTTTGCCCCAGATTTAACTGTCAAATGATGCATTACTAAATCCGGATCTAATCTAGGCATATCAGCGTATGACCATGCAAAGTTGATTTGTCGTTCTTTAAAGAAACTTATGAATTTTGACCTTTCTGACTCCGTCAATGATTGAGGCAGGAATATGTTCTATGGAACCTCTTTTGTACCAATGTTTGTTTTGATAGTCTCTTCTACCAACATGGATGACTTTTCCTCATATGATGTTGGGAGAATGTCGAGCCTTCCATCTTCGAGTGCCTCAGAGAGGTTTTCACCCTCAGATACGTCCTTTCTTTTTACTTTTTTGGGGTCAGACAATGCCATAGTGTGGTTTTCGCCATAAGACCCTTGGTTTGTTCTTATTTTCATATTTTTGCGACTAGAAGGTCCGACACCCTTACCAAAATATGCCATGCTGTTGAGTTCTATAGTGTATCCCACTTTATGGTCCTCAAGGGGAAGATCATCTCATATGCCAAGATAGTCAATAAAAGCTTCATCATTTTGGAATGTGTTAAACTGTGCAGGTCCTTCATGATCCCAGTTAATGAGTTGGTGGTGAACAAGGGGAAGGCCTTTAATGTCTTCGAAGTTAGCGGGGTTAAGAGTGAAGATGCAGTTATATTCGGGTATGTCAAGGTAATTATCAAGGTCATCGATGGCACTCTCCCCATCAGTCTCGATTGTGAGCGAATCCAAATTATCATCACTAGTAGTGCATTTTGGGACAGGTGTTCTCATCCTATGTGATTTCAACCTAGGACCTTGAGACAAGGACTGTGTGGAATCTTCATGGGTTGTTTCTTGACCAGCTTTGAATCTTTTATAAAATTCCTCTTCTTCTATGGGTTCATCTAGCTCTCTGAATGTTTTGGTGAGCTCGTAGTCACTGGAGGATTTGTCTGAACCCTATTCCCATTCGTTGGAGTCTGTGGAATAGTGATCCTCTTGTTGAATTTGGCACCTTTGATTTGTAAGGCTTCTTCTATCCTTTGAGTGGGGACTTTGGAAGTCAAGAAACCAAGTCCTTTTAAGTGTTCCTTTTTGAAAGTTAATTTAGGTTGTAAAGGTTCAATAATGCCTTCCTTTCATAACCTAAGAGGACTTTTTCCATCATACTCAAATTTTTGTAGGATCTTGAAGCCTTTGCCATTTTTCTCACATGGTAGACTGATGTGATCTTGTGTATCATCTCCAGTGTCTTTGTAAAGCATTTTGTACAAGTCTTCCTCTTCCAGTTCGCCCCATCTTTGAAAGGTAGTAGGGTCCCATTTGAGTACCATGATGGATACTTCCTTGTTAGGATGTGGTCTTCCATATTCTTTTGGTGAACTTATGACTTGTCATAAGTACATGGTCTGATTTAAAGTGTATTCCCCCATGCCCTTGTCCTGAAACTTGCCTTTAAGCTCACCTTGTTTTGATGTTGAAGGTTTTAATGACTCAGGATCAATATATGCCGAAGAAGGAACAGCTTCACGATTACTGGGAATGATGGTCTTAGTTTTTGATCTCAGGGTATTGCAGTATATGAATAGATTAGGATCACCGTTAACTGTTACCTCTACTCCATTGTGAGGAAACTTAATGCATTGGTGATATGTAGATGGGACTGCCCTCATTTCATGAATCCAAGGATGTCCTAGCAATATGTTATAAGTTAGATCTAGATCTAGGACTTGACAAACCACATCCTTTGTAACTGGCCCAACTCTGAGAGGTAAGGTGACTATGCCCTTGGACGAACATTCTTCATCATCATATGCCTTTATGGTGATTTGTTTTGTAGAATTCACAGCTTTATCAGAATATCCCAATTCTTTAATTGTGCTCAATGTACAAATGTTCAGACCTGCTCCTCCATCTATCAAGACTCATTTTATTTGATGTTTGTGTATGAAGGCTTCAATGTGTAGTGGTGCATTATGTCGTCGGCTTCTGTGAATGTAAGGGAATGTGGAACGGAAAGGTATCCCACCAAGGCTTGAAACTGGTCCATGTTTAGATCAGTAGGAATGGTAGTGTCTCTCAAGATTTTGTCAAGAATAGCTTTATGTGTGGGGGATATGCATAGGAGCTCCAGAATGGAGATGAGCGTGGGTGTCTTCCTTAATTGTTCTACAAGGTCATACTCAGGTTTGGTTGACGAAGAAGTGGTGTTTTTAGCTAGAGCACCTTGCAAAGTGATTTTACCTTGATAGGTTGTAACATGACATTCAGAGGTAGGTTCCGAAGAAGATCCAACACCTTTTAGTACAATCTTGGGTCTTTGGGTAGAATTCTCAGGGTTTTTGTCCTTGATGATAATGGTAGAGACGTAATTGTCCATAGAAATGTGATTGATAGTTGAATCATAGTTTTAGGATGCTCTGGTATAGTTGGTTTGATCATCTGTGGCTTTAGCTTTTCCTTTGTCATGCTTTGGGAACGGTTCCTTAAACATCTCATGTTCTTGATTGGAGGAATGTCCCTCAATCTCAATGTCACCTCTATCAATGAGATCTTGTATGATGTTCTTCAATCGATGACAATTTCCTGTCTTATGACCCTTTCTCTTATGAAATTCACAATACTCATCGTCATTCCACCAATTTGGCTTAACCTTTGGTTCATATGGAGGAAAATATGGAACTATGATTACCTTGTTTGCCACTAGCTTTTTGAAGACTAACTCAAGTGGTTCTCCCAATGGAGTGTACTTCCTTCGTGATCTGGAAGTTGTTTGAGTATTCACTTGATTGTTTGTAGAACTTGATCCCGAAAAAATGATTTTGGGTCGCACTGTATTGGCATCAACAACACCATCATTGACTGTGTTCTTGTTTTTATTCCAGAATATTGGCTTGTCTTTTCCTTTAAAGTCATCTTTGTTTTCCTTGAATATCTTAATGACTCCTTGTTCAATTAGGACCTTCTCTATTGCTAAGCCTTTTTCAATGACATCCTTGAAGGTGGACAAACAATATTTCCTTAGATCATAGCCAATGTCTTTGTTAACATTATGGGTGAACATCTCCACCATTTGTTTTTGTGGAATTTCACAAAAGCATCTGCTATCTAGATTTCTCCATCTTTGTAAAAATGATGAAAAAGATTCTCCATCCTTTTGCTTAGTGTTGCACAAAGTAGTGACTGATATGTCTATCTCTATGTTGTAGGAGAAATGTTGAATAAATGCCTCTACTAAGTCACCCCATGACTTAATACCAGGTGGGAGTTGGGAGAACCATTCCATAGCTTGATCACCAAGGCTTTGTGGGAATAATCTCATCAAATATGTCTCTTCTACTGCTACCTCAATGCAAGCTGTGAAAAACTATCTTATGTGTGCCTTAGGATCCCCTTTTCCTCTATACTTATCAAATTTAGGTGTCACAAAGTGTGTAGGAAAAGGAGGCATTGGAATGCTCTTGTCAAATGGATAAGGACATATGTCTCTCATTGTGTATGTTGGCTTTGGTGTATTTATGTCCTCCATTTTCTTTTGTAAGTCCCTAATTTGTTGCTCCAAATTGCTCTTAGGTGGAGATCGACTTCTTGGACCATACCCCATGCTTGAGGCACCAATTGGAGGAGGAGCATGTTGCATATATGGATGATATTGATCATACACATGTTCATATGGAGGCGGTCTATAATGATGCTGCATATATGGACCACTTGGTATAGATTCATGTTGAGGAATGCCATATCTATTTTGTGCATGTATACCATACTCTATAGGCATGTCATGTTCTAATGTGTTGCCCCCAAATTTGACATGAGGTTTCCTTGTGTCCAAATTTTGAGCATGCCTTTGAATATCCAATTGCTTTGGTGGTTGATCCTTAGCATTGGTATGTGATTGAGCATATTTCTCTACATAAGACTTCCATAATGGTCTGCGAAGGTGAGTATCATATGCTTGACCATGTGTATGTGGGACCTCTAGTTTTTTAAGCAAAGATGATGGTGATTCAGGTACCATATGTGGTCCTCTATTTCCTCCACTATTAGGCCTCCTTTGATCCATGTTGGAGTGAGGTTGTTGCAAAGGTCGATTTTCCATTATTTGAGACATGTCAAAATCATGAGGTATTTTGGCTCCACTTTGTGCCATCATTTGTAAGAAGTATTGTCTATCCCTCCTCATTATTTCCTCAACCAATCGATTGAAATGGGGATTCATAATGGATTCTTCCACATCTGCTGAATGTATGGAAAATTTGTCATATTGTCATTGTGTGTATCATTGTTGTTTGTAGTGTCCATGTTCTCAACATTTGGAATGTTTCTATAGGCATCCATGTCAGGTAATGTGTTATGATCAGTATTGAAAAAGACATCATTGTCATACTCATAGACACTCATGTTTGTGGACTCTTGAGCCTCTTTAGTTTCTCTCCTAGATTTTTGAAGATGGGTTTCAACCATGAACTAGGTATTGACCAAGATGTGTGAGACTAGATGAAAATGGAAAAAGTATGGAAGACCAAGAGTTGGATGAAATGTAAATGAATCTGAGGTGTACTTGCAATGTCCAAAGTGTAAGACCAAGTATGTATGTAGTAGTGTAGGTGTGACTTCCAAAGAGAGGATAGTTTCTCTTGATGAGGTAAGTTGACCTTGACTCTAAGTAAGACCAAATGAGACCCAAAGGTGATAGACCTTGATGAGGGACCACTTAGCAAAATGTTGTTGTATGTACTGTGTTGACAAAGTATGATGAGGACAAGCAAGTGACCTTTTGACTCAAGTTTAGACAAATGTGAGGTGCAAAGCAATTATGGACTTTGTGAGACCCAAAGATAGGTTGAATGCTAAATGAAACCTGGAGAAATGACCTAGGAAGCTCAAGAAATCCGAAACTGACTGTGTTTGTTTGCTGGACTGTAATAGTTTTTTTTTTTTTTTTTCAATTCTGATCACAGACGTGCCTGTATACTTCACAGATGTGATTTCCTGACACATACGTGGTTCTGTTTAACACAGATGCACTTCTAAGATTTTTGCAAAGTGCAATGTTGATTCTGGAAACACAGACGCATTTTTGCCCTTCACAGACGCGGTTATACAACACAGACGCTATTATGTCTGACACAGATGCATTTCTGCAAAATTTGTGTAATTTTTTCCAATCTGTGAAGTCATTTTGTTGTGACCAAATCTGACTGTTTGATTGTTTTTCGTGACAAGAAGACACAGTGTTGATGAAGACCCAATGTTTGTAAGTGTCTAGACTCCAAAATGACCCAAAAAAAAAGTGTGTTGTTTGATGTAAAAATGTTTTGCATACACTTGAAGACACAAAAGACACAATGTTTTTCTATTTGGTCTTGAATGTTTGAATGTTTAAAATAAGTCAAGCACAATTCTTATGGCTGGCCAAGACAATAGTTGTTGATCCCACATGGGGTTTTACCCCTGAGGCTACGCTATTCAGAGCAGATACTTAGATGCTTGACCTCACTGGCTCCACCCTCGGCACTCACTTCTTGGGTCAGCCAAGCATCAGTCCCCATGAAAACTCCTCATGGTGAACTTTGTATCTCTACTAAGAACTGTATGTGTGTGGGTTGCTACCAGAGGTCCAACCTCGTACCCCAGCAACTAGAAGGATTTAGGCTTCTAAAACAAAAAGGTGCTAGTAAGGGCATTCGCTTGTGTGGCCATACATGCGACACTTTCAGCTCTGTAAATACAGAAGGTTCCCAGTTGGTAGGGGTTATGCCCTACAACTGATCAAATAAATTTGATCAAACGGGTTTATGGGGAGACATAGTGTCGGTATGAACTAATCAGCACATGTTATCCATAGTTTTCACCATGAATACAGTTGTTTATAGTGGTTCGAAAGAGGTGGGTTTTCCTCACTACCACTTGGGTCGTTCTCTTCTCACTAGTAGTCCTAATGACCACACGGGAAGATAGGCCCTCTAAAGATTAAACAAAAAGAGTCTATTGCTCAAGACACAAAAGACAATGGTTCAATTTTAGTGCACCAATTGAAGTGTTTGCTAGTCTATGAAAACAAGGCACACAATAAAAATCCAAAAATCCTTGCCAAGGACCTGCAACAAAGAGTTGTTAGTAGTTTGGATTGTTTCAAATAATCACCCCTTCCTGCAAGCACACAAGTTAGGTAAATTTTAAACCCAAAAGACTTTGTGAAAATAGGGGCCTTCAACAAAAATGATTTTGCTTTCAAAACAAGCTGCACCAATTTCGTTAGCTAGATCTGAAAATGTTAGCTCAAAATAAACCGGATTTGAAACCTTAAATGCAAAAACCCAAAACTAAATCAATAACTCAAAATTTGAAATCAGTGCACACAGACGCGGTTACCTTCGACACAGACGCGACTTCATGATGCAGATGCGGTTCTGTGAGACATAGATGTAGCTCCAAAACACAGACGTGACTTCTAGACATAGATGTGTCTAAAAACACAGAAGATGTGGCTAAGGAACACAAATGTGATTTCCAGAACCTGCAAAATAAAATACTGTCGATAACATAGACACAATTCCAGATGTCGCAGATGCGCCAAAAAATAAAAAATGCGATCCGAAAGTATGCAGACATGAGAATATCAAAAATGCTATCAAAAACATCAGATCTGCAACTTCAAAACACAAAATCTGCAACAAGCATGTTAAATGCAAAAAGGGACAAGAGTCCCACCGGGCGTGCCAAAATGTTTATGGTGAAAATGGATAACAATAATGTTGATATTGAAAGGCTAAATGAATTCAACCACAAAACCCTAGCCTAACAACAACAAAGATCCACCATAACATATGAAGATTACCTAAGACAATGCAAATCAAATGAAATCACAAAGATTATACCATCACATGTCCAATAGGGTTTGGATCTCCATTCTTCCTATCTCTATTGATCTTGCTTGATATATTTGCTCTCAGATTTTATGTGCACAAGAGCTCAACAAAGAACGGAATGTGGTTGCAAGTAGGATCGCATATGCTCAAAAGTGTAGTGTAGTCAAGTGCATAAATTGATTAGGGTTTGATAATGAAGGAAGCATCTCCTTATATAGAAGACACAATATGAAATGGAGGGATAAGATTGAGAGGTGTAAAAGGAGGTCGGCTATGATTAGAGGGTAGGTAAAGAAAATAATAAACTAATGAAAGGGGTAGGTAGTGTATGAATTAAGAGATGAATGACACGTGTCATGGGTAGAAAAGGCTAATGAATTAATTAAATAAATAAAGATTTATTTAATTAATAGAAGAAGTGGGATAATTAAATAAATAAAATATTTATTTAATTTAGGAAAAGGATAATTTAAATAAATAAATGTATTTATTTAAATGAGAAATAAGGCTAGAAGAGGATAAATGAATTAATTAAATCAATAAAGATTTATTTAATTAATAGAAGAATTAAGCTTAGATAATTAAATAAATAAAAATATTTATTTAATTAGACTGGACACTTTTGGGTGTCTACACTATGTAATCCAACAGTCATACTTGAACTGATTTGTTTGTAATCAATATGAGAATTATGTTTTTGTTGTGTTACCGACCTAATTGATTTGTTTATAAGGTCGATGAAGTTGTTTAGTTTAATGAGTTGGCAAAGAGTGAGAACAAACTAGTTGAGTGTATGGCTACCAAACCGGATGATGTATTTGCAGTTTGAGTAAAGGTAGATAGGAACATGAAATGGATCTGATCAAGCAAGTGTAGTGCTATTCAGATAGATCAGCAAACTCCTATTGTTTTCTAACAATTACAACAGAATTGAAATCCCCTTACCAGGTAAGCTCTAACAAGCTTGGTGTTATTCAAATCCTCTAATAAGGTGATGCATTAGCTTGGATTTTCAAATCCTCTACTGAGGTTACTCCTTACAGGGCATTGCTTCTAACAAGGCATTTGTAGTCAATCCCTTAACCGGGTGATTCCTAACAGGATCAGTTCTTAACGGGACTTGTTGTAAAGCTTTAATAGGCTAGGCTCCTAACAGGGCGAACTTCAGAAGAGTTTAGATAGTTATCTTGTGAGTCTCATCTCACCATGGTTTTTACCTATTTTGGGTTTCCATGTCAATAATATTTGTGTCAAGTGGTGAATGTTTTTTTGGTTATATTTTCATGGTTGATTTACTTAACTACTTAACTATTTTTTATAAGTCATGATAACCAGAAACATTGATAAATAAAGAAGTTGTTTACTGTTAATTTATTGTAACAGTGAATCGGTTTATCCTATGAGTTTTTATCTTGATAGATGTATTATATTGAGAGATTGATTTTTGAGATTGGTGAAGTTTGTATCAGTTTTTCTATCTACTGATTCACCCCCCCCCCTCTGAGTAGTTGACCAGATACTTATTCTTTCATCATACCATCAAATATCTCCCTCAATTTGTTAGGCTTCCTCCGAGGCACAAGGCTCTGATACCAATTGTTGGAATCCAAGAACACGGAGAGGGCAGGGTGAATCAATGTTCTACTGAATTATAAGATTTTAACCTTGACAAAGCATTCATTCATCAACTAGTAAACATAAATGCATATAACTGAAATAATGCAATCACATAAATGAACACCATAACATAGAGAATTTATACATGGAAAACCTCAATGAGGAAAAACTATGGTGGGATTTGTGACCCACAATATCAATTCATTGGCCATATGAAGAGATATTATATATAATAGGGGCATGCACATGCAGGAAGGCACACTGCATAGAGAATACTTCTCATCACCAAGAGCCTCACTGACTACAATCACTTTCTAATATAAAGATGCAAAATAAAACTCAAATAATGCATCTGCTATGCTTGATTGAGTTTCAGTTAAGGCTCTGACTATTCCCGTTCTTAAACCCTAAACCCTTGCTAAAATAACATACACCTTATGAGTACCTTAGAAATCATCTACAAATCATTACAGAATATTGCTTTCGCATACAAATGATCTCACATACATAAACTTTGCATTTCAGATCTTATCATGAATGTTATATGTTAAATGACCTAATAGACTAACTTATATACCCTTACAAATATTTATTCCATATGTCAGCTTACATACAAAAAGATAATACATGTCACCTCATTACAAATTTATATGAATTATAAAATGCTTTGCCAGATACTACCCTTTGCCGGATCTCCAAGTGGTGTCGGCTTCCCATTCCGGTACCTAGTTTGTCGGTTACCTTTAAAATCCTTAATATCGGTGAAGTGTCTTCCAGATGTTAATGTGAACCAAAATATGTTGCCAATTTTACCATCAATGACAACAGAAGAAACCGAATGAGTTTCAATTGCTAACATATTATTATTCTTGAAAAGAGAGAACACCACAATAATAAAATTCAATACTCTTCTCCAAATTATCCTATAATTACTTAGACACAATGACCAACTGATGATTAAACAACTATGCCTTGGATCAATCCTATAGCCAAATGGGAGAGGGAAAAGTATTGTTGTTTTCCTAAAACAAGGGGACAAAAGCACTTGCAAAAACCAATGCCTTGGAGAATGAATAGATAATAGACATAATAAAATAATAAATAACTCTTCAATTGACTCCTCATAGGTGCCAAACCCAAATCCACTTAGTCTTTACACATTCTAAGTTCTTTGAAGCTTGTGGTGATTGTTCAGAACCTCAAATGGACACTTTTTCTCCTCCCAAAATTGATATCCTTATGCAAGACCCTTCATGTCTAATTATGGACATGGTAAGGAGTATAGTTTATCCATTTTGATTTATATTTACCACCTCTTTATGTTCAACTTTTGAAAATCAATAGCCATAAAATATAAATATTTAATATTTTCCTCACATGTCCTGGGGAATAATTTTCAAAGAACATGGAAACATATGAATGGCTTAGGATTGCAAGGTTAATGTCATCTTATCCTAACACATTAAAGGTTTTCATGTAGTGTTATAAGGAACAACTAAGTTATGCAAGTAAAATTGTAGATTTGGTCTTGCATATGTGGAGTAGCTCAAAGGTAGGTAGTAAAACATGGTCTTGGCGTTATTACACAAATAGGGATATCACTAATCATCTAACTAATCTGAGAGCATAAATATCTTTCTTGTAAATACAAAGCATGGACTCGGGAAGCGAAAATGTAACTCACTAGTTGGTTGTTAAATAGACTATCCTCAATTCTAACAACTGACTTCTTAACCTCTAAGTCCCTTTCTTTGATTTCAACCTTATGCTTTTTCATAGTGTCTTCCTTTTCTTTTCCCATTCTTGTTTAATTGGACAATTTCCTATATTTAATTGTTAAGTGAAAATCCAAGGGTCAATGTTTTTGGACTTTCAGAAACCTTAGGAGGGTCAATTTTATGGACAAGGGTTAAATCCTATTTCTTGTCTCAATTATGGCTAGTTGTGATAGTCTTGTCCCTTGCTATTGGTGAACTTGCAACTGTGTTTCCAAATCCTTGGACCTACCTTAAATTCTTGACACTTTCTATTGGTATCACCTCAATTGATCCTCCAACTCCTTAATTCTTTTAAGTGTTGCTTGAAGTTCACTATTCTCATTTCCTTCTTTTAGAAATAATTTCATAACATCCTCCATCCTCAATCCTTCATTGGGGTCAATAAGTGAAATTAATTCCTTCTACTGACTTAAGCTCTAAGAGATTTAGCCTTTTTTTTTTTTTTCTATGGATGGGTCTTCATTGGATTATGGATCGGAACTATATTTTATGTAAACTTTCTTTATTTTTGTTTTATAGATTCATGCTCTTTGCTCCTAAACAAATATTCCATTTCTGAATATGTTTCAATAGAAAAAACACCCTCCTTCTTATGAGGCAACTACCCATGCATAACCCCTTTATCCTTTAGGAAATGTGAACACCACCTCAATTTTTTCTTCTTTTTAGATTTCCTCTTGGTTGAAGAGGAAGAGGGGGGCCTTCTTTCTTTTGTGGGACTTAGGTCTATAGTGATAAACATGGATTTATAGCTTAGCTATTGTGAATTGATTTTTCGATGATGTTAGTTGATCCTCTTGTATTTTTATGTCTATATTATCACAAGGGTTGTGGGATGATCATAGAGGAGGAGGCGATTCACCCTCCATTTCTTCTTATGATGATGGATTTTCCTCATGAGGTGCATTTTACTTATCACCCCTTGGTGGGTTAATTCCTTCCCTTGTCATAAATTCTTCAATTAGAGGATGCCTCAAAGGTAAATCATAGATATTATTATAGGTACAAAAATCAATTGAACAGACTAGAATACTGAGAGGGGATGGGGGGAATCAATATTGTACTTCAAATTCTAAAACTAAAATAGTTAATATGCTGATCATAACTTAATCTTAATTGTCCTTGTAACACAAAAATAAATTGCATAACATATCCACAAAAGAGACACCAAATATTTTAATACGTGGAAAACCCAAAGAGGGAAAAACCATAGAGAGGGTTAACTCTTAAGATAATATAACTAGTTATATGAGGTTACAAAATAGGCTCACTGCCTGAGGGCTCACTACCCAGGGAACTTATTGCTCAAAATAAAAATGGCTTACTTCCAAAAGGAGTGAACTGACAAAGTTGCATCTACACATGCATGAAGTAGTTCCAATTAAATCTTTGACATCTCACTATTGCTTGCAGGAGATCATGTTAAGAATATTCACAAAATGCTTCACCAACTTACTACAATAATTTAACTATTTGCAATAGCTTTGGTTAAGAACCTCTACAAATCACTTCACCAACTCACTACACAATTTTTCTTATACCAAACCAACACTTCACCTCTATCGCTTACCACTTCTATTCTTCGCTCATACACTTGTACAAACTTACACACATACACATATATTCATACATACATTTTTTATCATAAAGGGATTGTTGTTGGAAAGAGACACTGCATTGGTGTTCAGATGTTGTCATTGATGGCAACTAGAGTCAGATATCAAATACGTAGTCCATGATTCATTCATATTGGAAGTCACATTGAGATCCAGCGAGGTCCGATGAGATAGAACGGTGTATCTGACAGTGTATAGTATTTTGGTTGGCAGAGCATTTGTGTTGCAGATCTCAGAGAAGCATTGTGGATGTGTAATATGCATTATTATTTTTTTTCTAGCCTCTGGTGTTAAGCTTGGAGTGTGTTGGAGGATCCGGTAGACATGTTTTTTAGAGAGAATAGTGCTTATCAACAATAATGTGTGATATTCATTGTGCAGATCATGCAGAGTAATTTTGGTGATTGTTTGTGCATTCGAGGATGTTATGACGACAAATTGGAATTGTGTGGATAATTTTTTTGGTTTGCATGATTGTTTTGGACTAGATTGAGCCAACTTGGGCAACACATTTCATTTGTGTGTTATGCGTTTTTGGCCTGACAAGAAGAAGACCTAAATTGATGTTGCAGATATATAAGAGAGGTTGATTTGATCATTTTGGGAATCATTGGTTATGTGTGAAGTGTGTATGAGTGATTATGCATAGTTTCAAGTGTGTGATTATAAGATTTAAGCTCCAGAATATAGCATAATTTCAGGACAAAGCAAAGTATTTTGTGCATAACCAAAACTATTTTTGGCATTTGTAGATGTTGTTTATCAGTTCAAGCATTCAATTATTATCTGTAATAATTTGTAAGGTAGTGATCCTTCCAAGGTTGTAGACCTTATTGTAATTTGAGTTGTGATCTCTAGGCAGTGTGCCTGAATGCATGTGCTTTCCCCTCATGTAATATTATTATACTTCTAAGAAGGTATATTAATATTGTGGGTTTCAATTCCACTATGGTTTTTCCCTTAACCAAGTTTCCACGTAAAATCCTGGTGTTATGGTGTTATTGTTATTTTCTTTGTGTTTCTACACTCTAATTTTATTCATTTGCATTAAGTGGTTAAAAGGACAGATTAAGAAAATTAAAAATTGCAGAACACTACTTCACCCCCCCTCTCAGTGTTCCTTGATTCCAAAAATCCTATATATATACATGTATATCAATTTGGAAATATATCAAGTCGACCTCTGATATATTCAACAAAAGAACATTTTAATGACATGCTACAATCACTAGAGTAGAATATCAATATAGATCTTCAAGGTCGGCTAGATTGGAAAAGAACATATCCTCAAAACACCAAAATAGTTGACACGCTACCATAATGCCACAATTATTAGAGCACAAAATAGAATAACCAAATCATAGCTAAGACCAAAATTTTTGGAGCACACTAATCATGATCCAAGATAGCATCACATGATTCAAGACATGAAAACAAAAACACCAAATGAATGTTACTAGTAATCAAAGAAATTGGAGGAAATTAGAGCATGATAATATTCTTACCACTGCATATCCGAATATAAAATTGAATTATGATATTCAGAGAACAGTTTTCAAAGCACATGAACAAATGTCACAACCAACACCAAAAACTCTCACACCCATACATTCATATCCTCATGATTTCAGAGCAATAATCATCTCAAATATTGCGACAACAAAAACATCAACAACAACAAGGATCTTGCAATTTTTAACATACATACCTATCTTCCACTATGCTACAACTCAGCATATACAACCTCTCATATATCAATCCACATATACTGGATGGTACAAGAGCACCTAGGACTTAGGCTTATAGTCTTTTCACAATTTTGGCTTGTACTGACCTTAGCCAAGTCAGGTTTCTAATAAGGACTCTAGGAGGGTCCAAAAAGTGAGTGTGATGTTTGTTTTGGGTCAAGTGTAGGCCTAGCTGAGTTAGTTTTCTTCCTAGGTTTGCATTTTGCACATAGGTAGTAGTTTGAGTAGGAAATTGACCTTCTTGATGGTCAAAAGTGGAATAAATTAGTATAAGAATTAGGGAGGTTTAGTATGGTCTTAGGAATGCTTAAAACGTCATGACAAATGACTTGAAATAGATTTTATAGGTTGGCAAACCAAAAAGTGAAAAGTTGTAAAAGTTGTCATGACAACTTTTGTCCTAAAATGCTTAGTGATGGAGTTAGGGATAGCACAATTCCCTAGAATACCTCCACACATAGAAAAGACTATAATAACCTCCTCTTGCACAATTACCAAGGTTGGAAGATTGATTTTGTTTGATTAACATTCTGAAACTACTCATTTTTCGGACTGTTATCACTATTTTTGGCTTATTTTGTTTACAATGTGAATAAAAATGGACTGAATCCATTGATCCAGTTATGGATTGAGCTTCTTTGGTGTATTTAAAAGTCATTTGTTTCATTTCAAGCTTTGTAGATAGTGTGTGTTGGTGTTTTCTTAGTTTTGGCTTGTATATAGCAATTTTATGTAAAATGGTTGCCCCATAGAATCCCTCTGTGCTACCATCACAGTCTGTTGGGATATGGAAGGAAACCACTTGTACAATCTACATATGTAGGGAGAAGTTCTATAAGTGATGTTTGACATGGATATCACCTTGTTCTAGGGGAGTCCAGGGGCAACCCGACTAGAGAAGACAGGGTGAAAATTCAATGCATAGTGCATAGGTGAACACAAACCTATAGCCAACTCATTGGGAGAGGTTAATAAGATCCATATAGACTTTCCATTACAAGGAGAAGCCTTGACAAGACCTGTAGATGTCCATTTCACTAAATTGATCAGTCACTGCCGGTTAGGAGGCCTAAAAACCCTTCAAAACCCTCATTTTTGGGTTAGGGCATTGTACAAAGAGTTGGGAAACCAAAACCACCAAAATCATGTGGGGATAGGTGAGTTTTTGAAGAAAAACCAACCTTGTTGTAGGGTCTTTTGGACCATTTTCTTCTAAGCCCTAGAAAACCGGATTTTGGAGGCCTAAAAGGGGCTCATTCCTTGTAGCCCTTTTCTAGACAAAATGGTGAAATTAGTAGGAAGAATAATGGATGAAAACCAAAAATGGACCCAAAAGGTATTCATTTCATGTTAAAATCCACCTCCACACCTCAGCAACAACTCACAATAGTAGGAGGTGAAATTGACAAGTTGAAGACAAGATAGCAAGAACGAGCATATGGAAAACACTTTGAATTGGTAGGGTTCCTAGTTAAACACTTGATGAAAAAACCTTGAGATTGGAAAGAAGCAAGCCCTAGAAGAGATTGAGAAGGAGTTGGAGGTCTTGGAGCATAGCTAGACCTAAAGAGGTTGTTAAAATTGAGCAACACCAACTAGGTGGAGTGTGAGAAAGCTAGGTGAACCCCATCACTAGATCTCTCATGTTAATCACCAAAATCACACATACCAATCTAGATAACCATATTTTACCTCAATGACAACATGGATAAGTAATTCCATTAGTCTCTCAACAATCTCCCACTTTATCATTGATGGAAAAACACATATATCAAAACTTGTCATAACTCCCCCTTAGATAATGCTTCCAAGATTCCCCAAATTCAGAACTCAACATAATATTTCTTTTATACACAATACTTCTCCCCCTTTGACATCAAGGACAAAGGGTAAGAACAAAATGAGTTAGTACCAAAATAAAAACTGCACTGCAAAGGAAAGAATACTTCACTTACACTTTTGAAAGTTCCTCTTATGCTTCTTCAATTCTAGATATAAATATTTCCAAGAATTTATTGCCAAATGGATACTTAAACTATCACTCTATGCAAAAACTACATTTGATAGCAAAAGAGAATACCGAAAATATGTTCTGTAAAGTGGAAAAATCGAACCCTAGTTGTTCTCCCCCCCCCAACTCCAAGGAGAGAGAAGGGAGGTCACTAGGGTTGATGGTTTTCACTTAGGAGAGACTTTACATTCAAAAGAGGGGTTGAAACCCACAAGATCCAATCCCACACAATGCAAGACTGGATTCTAAATGAGTTTCAAGGGTTAAGACATCAAGGATACCCTCTTTTGTAAAGAATGTAGATAGAATGATTGAACTAGGAATGCATGTAAAGTAAGAAAGATTCGCTGATAAATAGAGATAGGGATACGGGATGAAGCTGCGGACCTGGAATTAGTAGTAAAATGTTGAGACGATGCTGCTCTGCAAATTTGAGCAAAAGTTGATAGGACGATGGCGCCCGGAATGCACACGGTCCTCCGAAAAATCTGCGAAACGAAGGGGGATCTGTTCGTCTCTGCACAAGGATTCCAGATCTTCAATTACAGCAGCGTACCTACAACTTACACACAGAAAAGAGAGGACGATTGGGGGGTTAGGGATTAGGGGTTTGCCTTTAGGTCAAACCCCAGTTTTGGAATTAACCAAGAAATGAGAATGCTGTAAATGTAAATTTTTGTAATGTAAACAAGTACTGATACCTTGTTGTAAGAATGTTTGTATTCTTACATGCGAAGGTGTAATGTATGTTGTTTGTTGTATGTTGTATGTGATCTCCTCTTCAATGGTTGAATCCTTGTCTTGAATGAAACACCTAGCCTTGAATGGAGACTTAGAATGCTCAATTGCTTGAAGGAATGCTTGAATGCTTGAATGTTTGAATATCGCTTCCGCCTCTTGCACACATATGTTTTTTTTTCTCTTTTTTGGAAGAGGAAATGTAATTTATATACTTGTCAATTAGGGTTGAGAGACTAATTTTCTTGACCTTAGGCTGACTTAGAAACAATATTTTCCAATTTGCAAACTTCAAGACCCAATGCCCAACAAGAGACCGGGCCCAAAATAGGGCCAAGGACCAGGGCGCTGGGCGCCCTGGTCCCACCTCCCGGGACAGCAGGGTGCAAGGAGGGATCAGGCCAAGGTGCAAAAAGATGTAGTTTTTGGTGTCGTAAATAGGTTTTGAGGTCTCCATTCAGGTTCAACATTGCGCCGCCATCATGAAGACCCAAATGCAGTCGAAATTGCAAGTGTCGCAATTTCAGGACACTAGATTTAGCCCCCACTTCAGCGGGAGTATAAGCGTATGCCCATACTTCTGGTAAAGTACAAGGAAACAACATTGAAAGACTTTTACCACATCAAGGAGGCAAGATACCCCAAGCCCCTAGTGGACTAAGGATCTTACGACTTCGATTGACAAAGTAAAAGGGAAGATCATGAGGGAGAACCATGACTATCAGTAGTAAGGTTCCCTCACTATGAGTCATGCAAGAAAGATATCAAAAATTTTCAAGGCAAAGCTAAATTTGTCAAGAAATTTTCAAGTATCTTGGAGAGATATGAATGGGGTGTATGCCCCCCTATGTTAAAGCGATCGCACATGCCTCATCGGGGGTGATTTCTTTAAGGTAGTGAAACATATAAGAAATGAGAAGGGAAAGGAGCATGCTATCACAAGGATTTAGCCCCCAAGTGTGAGATAAGCCCAAGGATAATAGACACAAAACACAAAGCACGAGGTGACTTCGCTTTCCTCGGGGTCAGTATGCTGTATGATAATTCATGTATATCATATGTATGTATGCATAATTGTTCTTCATTCCCCAATCAAGGAAGGTCACCTAGAAGAAGGGAACACATGTGTCTTTTGAGTCAACATGAGAGACCAAAAGAGATCTCAACGCTTTGCATTGTCCTCAAGTAGACAACACTAAGGACAACAAATAGTAGAATGAGAATAACACATAGAAGAAGTAACAAAAGATATCAAGAGAGGAGGAGAGAGTCTGCTATGCTAATGAAACTAGTCTAGCATGTCATCTACCCCCCGATCTTGCTGATCAATATTTCAGGAAGGCAGGAAACATGCTAGAGGAGGAACATCCAACATAGCAGATGGAGCTATCACAAGATCCACACAAGGGCTATGTTCATGTTCCAAGCCACGTAGTTCTTGTCTAGGAGCTAGGATAAGTGCTTTAGAAAATTCGTTAGATAAATGGTTATCAACATCAACATATTCATATTCACTATCAGAATGAACAGAAGTAACATTTTCATCATGAATAACATTTTCATCTATATCATCATCAAGATTTATAAAAATAGGATCTTTAACTCACACAGGATCAAGACCATCATGCACCTTATGTTTAGGAGATTTTGGCTCAATTTTCGGCTGAGGAGAAAATGGAATAATACTAGCTAAAGGTGTTTTTGGGGATTGCAAAGTTTGAGAAGCAGCTGCCTGAGCTCTAAGATGACACTTTCATCGGCGTTCACATGCAGAACGATTTCATCTAGTCTTAGTAGGAAGTTGAGAAGATTGAGGGGGAGGAATGTTCTCATCCTTATCACTTGGGTGTTTAGGTTGTAGTCTCTTAGGTTGAATAATAGGAGAAGAGGAAGGTCTCTTTTCTCCATAAGAGGAAGGAGGAGGAACTGCTCCATATAAAGGAGGAATATTTGGTTTAGGAAGGAGACCAAGCCCATCATGACGAGGAGGTATAGGTCTACTTTTAGGAAGTTTATTAGTCATAGGCATAGTCACATTCATAGGGATGGGTTGGGAATCTTCTTGAGGAAAGACATTAGTTTTATCTTTCAAAGGAAGAACTTCCTTCTCAAGAATGATAGGAATATCAAGTTTGGGTGTTCTAGGTTCACTTAGAGATAGGATCATATCTTTTTTCCACTTTTGATAAGATTTGAAAAGATGATCACTCCGCGGTGGAAGAGATTGGAATTGTTTAGGCCAAAAATAATCAATAGGAACACTAGAGGTTCTTTCAGCTGGTTTAAAGAGACTATGATTGATAGTAACAACTTCACCATTATGGGGAAATTTCAAACACTTGTGAATAGGAGAAGTAATAGCTTTCATGGAAGATAGCCAAGGATAGCCTAGCTTCACACGAAATTGTTCAGACAATGGAATAATAGAAAAGTCCACATCAAGGGATTTGTTATGGACCTCAATAGGTAATGTAATAGGACCAATTGCAGGAGAAGAAAATGCATCAAATAGTTTCACAACCACATTTGTTTTGTCATAGATCACTTGATTCAATTGCAAAGTAAAAAGAAATTCTTTAGTAATGATATTAATCATACAAGAAGGATCAATAAGCACTCCACGGCAAGGTGTATTCTTGACTTTTGCAACTATATAAAAAGGACCATCAAGTGCCCTGATAGTTTCACTGGAATCAAATGTGATGGAAGGTTCCTTAGGGATTTTCTGCTACTCCACAAAGTTAATCACATTCGGAGTCATGGACACAAGACTATCAGGTGAGAAAGAGGAATCATTTGTCTCAACCACATTAGAGGTATGAGAAGGTAATGGATCAGTAAAAATCTTAAGATTTTGGTTAGGAGGAGCTAAAGATGTGTTGCCTTTATCATTCACACCAGAAACAGAGATAGTATTATTATCAATCAAATCTTGAATTTTACCCTTTAAAGCAAAACATTTTTCAGTATCATGCCCAGGTTGACGATGAAATTGACAAAAAGATTTGTTATCAAAATAGGGTGAGTTAATCTTTGCAGGATCTATTTGCTTTATAGGAGGAAGAGTAAGCACATTTTGTTCCAATAACTTATTCATAATACTATGCAATGATTCATTCAAAGTAAACTTTCTTTCTTTCTTGAAAAACTTAGAAATAGGAGGTACACCTGATGCTGCGTTCACATTGTTGTTGATGATGTTTTCATTGAGCTTAATTGACTCTTTGTTCGGTTTAAACTTCCCAAATGGTTGTTGACTACTATCACCCTTATCACTCAGAGCCATAGGATTTGCTTGTTCCATTTGACTCACAGTCAGTTGATAATTGTGAAGAGTTGCGCACAACTGTTGGAAAGAAGTAAACTCAGAAAATAGAAGTTTTTCTCTAATATCTTTTTGTAAATTAGAAATAAAGATCCTTTGAATATCATTGTCAGGTACTGGAAAAGAAATTTGAGCATACAAATGCTTATATCTACCGATGAAATCAGTCACTTTTTCTTTAACACCTTGTTTACAATGCATTAAATCAATCAAAGTAACTTTAGGACTTATATTGTTTTGAAATTGTTGAATAAAAGCATTTGCAAGTTGTTCGAAAGAAGTAATAGAATAAGAAGGCAACGAGCAATACCATTGTAGGGCTTTATCTCTTAATGTTCTAGTAAATAGTTTTGCAAGCAACCTTTGGTCATAAGCAAAATCAGTACATATTGTTTGAAAAGTCTTAACATGTGTTAGAGGATCACCCTTACCATTATAAAGCTCCAATTGCAGGATTTCAACATGTTTAGGGGGGATAGCTCGAACAATGTCAAGAGAAAGTGGGCTCGCAACATCAAATGTGGGCACACTAGACTTAGATTGATTTATAAAGGCAATTTGTTGCTGTAAAGAAGAGACAGTTTGTGCAAGATTGTTAATGGTCGCTTCAGTCGAAGAGTTCATATTAGACATGTTAGATTGTGATGGAGGTATTATGTTATTGAAAGAAGGTATTGATTGAGAGTAAGGTGGCGAGACACTATGATAGTTAGTCATAGGAGATGATTGGAAAGGAGGAACACTACAAGGAGGAATGGAATGATTAAACGAATTGCCCCCTTGCGTCATGTTCATTTGTGGAGATATAATAGGAACACTCATTGAAGGAATGAATGAAGAAGTTAGATTGAATGAAGGAAGAGGGTTTATTGAAGAAGGATTGCCCCCATGACTGGTGATCATAGGTGGAATGTCTTGTATTGAAGTAGTCATTATGTTTGATGCAAAAGTAGGTATACTAGCAATAGAAGTTGTCAAAGGAATAGAATGATTGACTTGAGTAGGAGGTTGTGTATAACCCAAAGTTTCGGCACAACTCTTCATAGGCATCACAGTTGAATCCACAATGTGTGCAATACCACGCAAAATATCAATTCCATTCTTATCACTTTGAACCATACATTTTAGACCCTCAATTAATGAAAGAGCTTGACTATCGGGGTATTCTTGAGACATCCATTGTCGAAAATCATCAAATTGGTTATCCAGTTTTGAAAGTTGTTCTACAGAAACCTCATGGAGAGCTTCTGTTATCACTGTTTTAAAATTGGGTTCTACCTTCCCCATAATTGGCTATGGTACTTTGAGAATATTCAAATAGGGTGTGGTCCCAAGTGCTTCAGCTTTGTTCTAAACCTAGAGGGTTTATGGGTTTTTCAAGTTTTACTTTATCTTTTGTGTTAGATCCCCTGGTTTCTATTCTGTCGTTACTTTATTCCACTTAAGTCATGGGTCGCGGGGTCGTAGGAAGTGTCCCCCCCTTTCTATTTACCTAGGCGGTTATGTTGATTATTTGAAAAAATTTCGCCCTGTTTTATTTCCTTCTAAAGTGTCGGGCCTAGTAAACGCCGATCAACTTGAGGAAAGATCCGACGATCGGCACTGTTTCGCAAGGGTTAAGTGCTCGCCCTTTAAGGCCGCGAAATAGCAAGAATGAATATCGGCCGTCCATGTGTCATGCTGAGGAAGTAAATGATGTGGCCGTCAAAGAAGGTAGGCCCCCCCCTCTATGGTTTTCTTCTGGCGTATTAGACGGTGGCACGTGGCACAAGTCGCCACAGTCAGCGGGTTAAGATTAAAGTTCAAAAGTGGGCCCTAAAGATGAGTCAGTTCACAGGTGGAGATGACCTGGCAGGGACAGCTCTTACAATTCATTGAGACCCCGTGGCTCCTTCTAGCGAATGAAAAAGTGACAGGTCAGCTCCGAAAGTGACAAGGCGCCAGGTGTCCATGGCGTGTCCGTGGGCCCGCCTTTCCTGAGAGCTTCTAACAGGGTTTAAATGCTGAGCAAGTTGAGATATGATCTAACGGCTCGCGCTATTTCGCAGGGGTAAGATGCCCACTTCTTAAGGCCGCGAAATAGCGAGAGTTAACCAGGACCGTCCACATGTCTTGATGACACGCGGTCTAAAAGGAAACTGTGGGTCCCTATGGTTCTTGCTTGACGAATGAAAAATTGATAGGTCGGCTCTGAAAGTGACAAGGTGCCAGGTGTCCATGGCGTGTTCGTGGGCCCACCATCTCTGAGAGCCTTCTCAAGGGGTTAAACACCGATCGACTGCAGAGAAGATCCAACGATCGGCGCTATTTCACAAGGGTTAAGTGCTCGCCCTTTAAGGTCGCGAAATAGCGAGAATGAATATTAGCCATCCATGTGTCTTGATTATGACGTAGGAGGTAGACCTGTTGAGACGAAAAGTGGGGCCCCCATGGTTCTTCTTCTGGCAAGTGACGGAGTGACAAATCAGCACAACGGATGACTAGATGCCAGGTGTCAGTTACGACACAGCGGGCCTACCATTCCTGAGGACCTTTTCGAAGGATTAAACAGTGATCAGCTTGAAGAATGATCCAATGGCTCGCGCTATTTCGCAAGGGTGAGGTGCTCACTTCTTAAGACCACAAAATAGCGAGAGTTAATGAGAGCCGTCCACGTGGCATGATGATGACATGGCCAAAAGGGAAAAACATGGGCCTGCCACAGTATAAAGGGATACATTCGGCCAGTATCAAAACAAAATGTAAAGGGATTTTCTAAGCCAATGATCAGATGCCGCGTGGTATTATGTAGCCAATAGGAAGATGGGACCCAGACTAAAGACAAAGCCGTCAAAATGCAATTCACAGTGAGACACTTGTAGGAAGGCTGCGACCCGTTGGAGTTAAAATATGAATTCTCGTATGAATTCAATTTTGAAGGGACGGCTGAAGCATGCGGAATCAATGTTATAGTTAAGGCCCAGAGTACAAGCATTTGATTTCCTAACAACCAAGTATAAAGATCTTTTAAAAGGATTTTGCAGAAGAGTAACGCAGAGTTATCTTTTGCAAATACAGAGAAGGTGAATCAGTTGCACAGCGAATTCCTTCAAGCAAGCATCAGGTTCTTTCTTATTTTGCAGCTATTTTTGTGTGGTGTAATAAGTGAAATTATTCTCGTGTTACAGGATTGTTTAAGAAGTGATATTCATCTTGTTGCATTTTCAAATGGCTCCTAAAAGGGAATTTTTTGGCAAGGTTAATTATTTAGAAAGAAGTGTATGTGATGACTTTTTAGAGCAGTTGACGCTGTCAACTAACCAGGCATCTAAGGCCAAAGAGTTAGTACCCAGGGCTCCCCGTTTGAAGATTGGAGAAGGATTGTATGACAAAGGTAATTGGTTGAGAGACTCACAGGTTGGAATGTCCGGGTTGGGGCTGTTTAGAGTCGGATTTGGAATGAGAAATTCTCCTGCTCCTCAAAACAGTGTTTGGGAACTAGATGTTGGGAAATTAGTAGTCCCAGGAGTATTTATGGATACAAACTTGTTAACCCAAATGGCATTAAACTATGATTCAATCACAAGGTGCATCTGGGATGTAAATGGGAAAAACCTCGTGGAAATCAATGCAGAAGAGTTGAGAACAGCGTTTGGGCTCAGTGAGTTTACAAGCTTCTTGGAACCCATAAACTTCACACAATTAGCTCAGGTGTACAGGGCACAGAGGAGTCATCTTAGGAATGGGCCTCTCAAAGAACTTTTTCTGAAAGTAGGAGGGTTAGCAGTTGTAGGGCCCAACACACAAGAGCCTTTTTCATTAAGTATGTTTACCTTGAGGGCAAAAGGGATGTATTGGGCACTTTGCCAAGTTCTAGGAGAGGATGCTGAATCGAATATGCCAAACCATTACTTGCTAATGATTGTTCAAATTTTGAATCCTTCTCTTGCTATTACATTTGATTATGCTTCTTATATTACCGATGCTATCCATGGAGGGTTGATAGGGATAAAGAATGGAAAGGTGGATAGGCCATTTGGGTGGTATTCACTCTTGATGCACCTCTTTCTCTTCAAAGGTGGTGATTATTTCGCCAGTGGTATGGACCTGGTAAAAGAAAAGGAGGGAGAGAAGATGCCGGTACAACTATGGAGTACTGTGTTGTCATGGGACAGAGAGGATGCTAGTTTTCTGAAATTTGATAAATATTTTGCATCCAAAATAAGGACTCTCCTTTGCTCTGACAACCCAAGAGTCCCCAAGGTTCTTCTGGAGTTCTTAAGACCAAAAGAATTCGTAGAGAATATCAAGATAGTTCATAACTGGGGTGATATGTACTTATATCCAGTCTCTACAGTTTTTAGAGTCTTTGGTTTCAGAGGCACCCCATTTTTGTTACCATACCAGGTCCCCCTCAAAGTTGGAATAGCTGAGATTCTCAGACAAATTGGTGACCTGCAAGAGGCAGAGTTAACAGGCAGAGGTAAAGGGACTATTTTCCCTGCAGCTACAGTAGCCCACCAATTTGTAATCACCAAGGGAGGCTAGAAATGTTTTGAGGATTTCCTCAAACCCTACCATTTGTCCACTGTAGTGTCTAGATGTGCTGATCCAGAGGATTTTTACAATGGTGTGTTCCGGAAGAAAGTAGTATGCAGAGGTAGGCCTCATCAATTCCACTTTCCTGAAGACCTCATCAGGAATGAATTTGATTTAGATGAACAGGAGTTGAGGAAGGAAAAGTGGGTGGCTTACAGGAAAGCCCTGGATTTTGTGCATCAATTTGATGCTAGCTATGACCCATTGTCTAGCTTCTTCCCATTGGAAGAGAAGATAAAATTTTTGATTATTTGCTTTGAGGATGTAATGCAAACAATAAAGGAGAAGAGGGAAGTTGTAATCAAGAATAACCCTGAGAAAGCAAGAATGATTTTGGGAAAATCAGCTCCCACTAAAGCAATCCCTCCTGGTGATTACACCCTGCATAAGAAAGCAGGTTATAGTGTGCTGGTGTCTACAACAGGGGAGCCCTCTTCATCCAAAGGAAAGAGGAAGGTACAAGAAGTCATTGACATCCAGGATAGCCCAAAGAAGCAGAGGGTGGGGAAGGAAGTGAAATCAGATACACCCTTGTATTCCCCATCCCAATCCCCTCTCCACATAGGAGATGAGCAAGCAGCAACTGAATACCTCTCTCAGTTGGGCAGCTTGGGGGAGATTGCATATACATATGATGAAGTGGAAGAAGGGATGCCAGAAGAACCCACTGAAGCACAGATGGACATCACTTCAACTGAACTTAAAGGCCAGGAGTGGGATCCTGAGATAAAGAAGGCCACTAGTGCCTTTCTAGTTGATGATAGTTTTGTCACATCTGAAGCATTCATGCAATTTATCTGGAAGCAGCATATAGATAAATATAATGCTAGATGTGAAGCAAGAAAGGCAGAATAGCCTAATAAAGATCCAGCCTCAGTGGAGGAAGAAATAAAATAGGAGATGATGGAAGAATTCAAAACCATCACTCCTGAATAGGGAAGGGATCTTGTAGCACAAGCTGGAGTGCTCATTTTACCAGAATGGAATATTGTTGATGCTCTGGTGCTGGATGCAGTAAGAAAGGAGACTAAACCCATGGAAGGGGTTACATTCAGTAAGGACAATGCTGCATTAGTCATGTGGTCCCTTAAAAGAAATGAGGATAAGAAAGGTAAAGATACCTCAAGGACAAGTCACATTGGTGGACTGATGATTAAAAGAGTAGAAAGTACAGGGGTAGTAGAGGCTGCTAGCACTGTGTTAGAGACTGCCAAATTTAATGTTGCAGTGGCTGAAAAGGAAGCCAAAGAAAAGGAGGCCCTCCAGCTTAAATTGGAAACAGTTTTGAAGGCTTATGATAATGCTAAGGAGGAGATAAGAGGCAAAGATAGCATTATTGCTAAATTGCAGAGCCAGCTAACAGGACAACGCCAACAAGGTGAGTCTTCAACATTAATGATCACCTCTTCTCCTGCAAGACCTCCACCTACTAGCCCCATCATTGAGCTCCCACCGTCTCCTGCACCTTCCAGCTCTCAAATGATTGAGATAACTTCCCAAGAATTGGATAATCTAAAGCAGACTCAGGCCTATTATGCAGGGAAGTATGAGGAGAAGATAAAAGCCACAATCTCCAGTTTTGCAGACACTATAAATGCCTCACTCCTTCACAATAGTGTAGGAAAGGTCATGGAGATATGGACTGAATTAAGAAGAGATAAGGCCATTTTGACACCCATTTTTGACAGATGGAGGCCTAGGGAGCAAGACTTAGAGTTCATGTGTGTTTCCTGTGATGAAGCAAGAGCTAATCCCATTATCAAATCCACTTCTGATATCACTAAGAGTTTATTGCAATTGGCAACAGAGGTGGATAATGTGGAAAGAAGGGTTAAATTGCTTAAGAAGGAATACACTGATCAAGTTTGTGAGTTGCTCCCAGGGATTTTTGCCAATCCAGATCAGCTGAAAGATAAGCAGATATGGCTCAATGAGATAAATGCCAAATTGTCAGCAAGGGTCAAGGGAATCATTGATCTGGATGATACCTCTTTCTTTGTTATAACCATATAGGAAATAGAAAGAATTAAATCACACTATAGTTTTCTTAACTCAGAAGTCAACAAACTGAGGAATTCTTGGAAAAGGTTGAATAAAGTTAAGAATGATGTGATTAGTTTTGTATGGCTGACAGAGGAGACATACAGTGAGTGGGGAGTTAAATATTCCACTTGAGATCCGAAGCAGTTGGAGGGCACCCCTGAAGAGCCAGAAGAGGTTACAACTGAACAACCCGTTGAACAGACTGCTGGGGAATCTGAGAAGAGCGCATAACTGATTCACGTAAAAAATTGTAACCTCTTCAATTTTTGAAATAATTGTAACAAACTTTCCTCGAGAAGTCCGAAGCTTTGTGCATCCATATTGTTATAAATGGATACCAGGACTAGAAAGAAAGGGATCACAAAAATTTTGTAAGAAAACGCTGCAGAAATATTATCTGAGCTTTTCCAAAGTTTAATGGAGAATCAGACTTTTGTAAAATCTTTTCAAATGAATATCAATATACAGACCGTCAGTTTTGAGTGAAGCTTTGTGTCGTCTTCAAACTTGTCCTTAAGTTTATTTACTGTTTTCATTCTGAATAATCCAGGATTTTCTGTTTGATTGAAATTGTAAGGCAATCTCAGTATGGGTGTTTTTAGCTTTTCTCTTTAGGAGGGAAATTAAATATGCATGATCATTCTTACCAGTAAATACTTTGGGAGAAACTTTGAATTTTGAGGACCATATTTTAGTTTGAAGTGATTGAATTCTTGTTGGTGTTAGGCATTCGCAAGGATTAATGGAAACCAAGTTGATGGGAAGTATAGAGATATTTTGTTTCAAGAGTTTTATTTGAGGTTGAGTGACTCTGTAGCCTTAGATAAAGCACTGGTACTAATCGAAGTTGTTTATTGCATGCTTTGTTGATCAAATATGTTGAAGTTGAGTATTGTTTCATCCTTTGTTTTCAGTTGTTTTCACGGTGAATAAACCCACTGGTTTTCTGGACTAGTTTGCTGTGGGTTTGTTGCTTAAGAGTGTGAAGTTAATTCACAAAGGGTATACCCACCTGGGCTCAAAGAATAGCCCGAAGTGTAGAAGGTCTAACAAAACCTTGTCATATGTTGTCTCTAAAATCCCTTTATCCTTGATGTCTTCTCGGCACCCATTTTAGATTGTATTATTAAGGGCATTGAAGGGGAATCAGATTTTGAGAACAACAGCTTCTTCATCATTAAGAGGATTAGAGGAATTACCCATGTCCTCGTTAAAAAGGCCATTCAAATTAGGTTCCATCTCCTCAGTAATTAAACCTTGGAAAGACTTAATTCTAAGGCTTCGTCTAACGGGAATAGTGTAAGTAGGGCTTATTGTTGTAAAACTCATGCACTAAAGAGAGAGAGAAGATTTTGAATTTTATAGGTAGAAAATTTGAATAAAATCAGCCAATCTCCTAGATTTAAGCTATTAAATACAATCAGGACAATCTCCCAAAATTTTGGAAAAAATGTCAGGGACCGTGGCGAACGGAGTGCACACGGTCCTCGCAACTTTTTTCAAAATTTTCAGGGATGAAAGTTATGATGTTTTTAAAGCTAATCTGAAAAAATTGAGTGATTTTACGATCTATAGATAGGCCAAATTAAAGTTGCAATCTCAAAATTGAATCCTACCAAGATTGTTGAAAAATGCAAAATTTGAATTTTGAAAAAGAGAGGGAAACTGAAATTTTGAATTTTATGATTTTAGAGGGAATGCTAAAAGCAATGCAGGCTTTGAAATTTAAAAGTTGACTCAATTTCATGCAAAATTCAAATTTGAAAGCGGAAATCAAAGTTTCCGCAATTAAACACTTAATTTCAAAAGTCACAAATTGTAAAAATTTGAATAAAGCACTGAAATTTCGAATGAATGCCAACACACTTTTCAGACTTAGGATAGTAAGGAACACAATTTTGATATGAATTTTAATTTCAACAATTTTTTGAATGATTATAAGCCTTTATCCAAGCAATCACTAGACCAACTTTGACTTTAATTTTGAAAGTGTTAGAATTGATAAAATCAGCCAAAATTCTGGATTTTAGCAGAAAAACACAGTAAGATCTAGCTCCCAAAATTTCAGAAAAAATGTCAGGGACGATGGTGCTTGGGGTGCACACGGTCCTTGCAACTTTTTTCCAAATTTTCAAGGATGAAAGATATTGTGATTTTGTTGCGGAATCCAAAGTTACAGCCGATTTGGAGGTGTTTTGATCAGTGAAATTATCAGTCAAAGGCTAAATTAGGAGGGTTTTAAAAATTAGGGTTTTGACACTTAACCACTTAATCTTCAGAATTAAAGCACAAATAAGAATTAACAATTTGCAATAGAAGGGTAGATCTAAAAAAAGCATTAACAATTAAACATTTCACAAGCTTAATTACTAAAAAGAAAATTTTAGGGTTTTTATGCAATTAACCTCTAAAATTTGCAAAAGATCAAACATGAAAAATGTAATTAAGGAAGCAAAATTTTCAGATCTAACCATGAATAATCAGAATTAGGATGTTCACGTTGGGTTCACCAAAATGTAAAGTGGAAAAATCGAACCCTAGTTGTTCTCCCCCCCCCCAACTCCAAGGAGAGAGAAGGGAGGTCACTGGGGTTGATGGTTTTCACTTAGGAGAGACTTTACATTCAAAAGAGGGGTTGAAACCCACAAGATCCAATCCCACACAATGTAAGACTAGATTCTAAATGAGTTTCAAGGGTTAAGACATCAAGGATACCCTCTTTTGTAAAGAATGTAGATAGAATGATTGAACTAGGAATGCATGTAAAGTAAGAAAGATTCGCTGATAAACAAAGATAGGGATACGGGATGAAGTTGCGTACTTGGAATTAGCAATAAAATGTCGAGACGATGCTTCTCTGCAAATTTGAGCGAAAGTTGACAGGACGATGGCCCCCGGAGTGCACATAGTCCTTCGAAAAATCCGTGAAACGAGGGGGGATCTGTTCGTCTCTGCACAAGGATTCCAGATCTTCAATTACAGCAGCGTACTTGCAACCTACACACAAAAAGGAGAGGATGATTGGGGGGTTAGGGATTAGGGGTTTGCCTTTAGGTCAAACCCCGGTTTTGGAATTAACCAAGAAATGAGAATGTTGTAAATGTAAATGTTTGTAATGTAAACAAGTACTGATACCTTGTTGTAAGAATGTTTGTATTCTTAAATGCGAAGGTGTAATGTATGTTGTATGTGATCTCCTCTTCAATGGTTGAATCCTTGTCTTGAATGCAACACCTAGCCTTGAATGGAGACTTAGAATGCTCAATTGCTTGAAGGAATGCTTGAATGCTTGAATGTTTGAATGTTTGAATATCGCTTCCGCCTCTTGCACACATATGTTTTTTTTTCTCTTTTTTGGAAGAGGAAATGTAGTTTATATACTTGTCAATTAGGGTTGAGAGACTGATTTTCCCGACCTTAGGCCGACCTAGAAACAATATTTTCCAATTTGCAAACTTCAAGACCCGATGCCCAACAAGAGACCGGGCCCAAAATAGGGCCACGGACTAGGGCGCTGGGTGCCATGGCCAGCGCCCTGGTCCCACCTCTCGGGACAGTAGGGTGCAAGGAGGGATCAGGCCAAGGTGCAAAAAGATGTAGTTTTTGGTGTCGTAAACAGGTTTTGGTGTCTCCATTCAGGTTCAACGTTGCGTCGCCATCGTGAAGACCCAAATGCAGTCAAAATTGCAAGTGTCGCAATTTTAGGATGCTACATGTTCTAACTAAGGTTGAACAATCTTTTTACTTTCAGGAATATACTTACCACTTCTTCTTCTTGCTCCTAATAAAATGTAAGATCCAATTGGAAATAATTTATCTTCCTTCTTTGTGCACCATCAATATCACTGAAAATATCAAACACTTTACCCAAGGAACATAACTCAGATTCAATAGAGTCAATTTTTGTTTTGAAATGTTCCACAACAGTAGGCCATTAGAAACAATATTTGTAAAACTTGCTTGCTTCAACCACACAGACTCTTATGTTCTTTATATCTTTAGATAATCTATTCTGAGCATATATGCACCTTTTCTACATGTCATTCTAAATATATTCTTCAAAAACTAATTCCTTAACAGACTGCTTCATTTGATCTCTAAGCACATCACACATGACATTTGACAAGATGTTTGCAACATTGTCCAAAGAAATACAGTTTTAGACTAGATAATCAACCAGAATTTCCTCAACTTGATCCTAATCATAAGAGGGATAGTCAAGCCACAATTTGCCAATATTTTTCAATCCAACTTATTCTTTTATCAAATTCAAAATATTGTCAACACAACATGAAGCATCTTCTTCATCCTTTCTTTCTTCAACAACATGCTCATCCTTAATCACAACAAATGATTCATGATTATCTAGAGAAATAACCTCATGCACAACTTTGATTTTTTCCTTCTTCATTGATCCTGGAGAATTCATCACATTTTTCCTCTTTGAACTCTTACTACTAGAGGTACTTCCTTCAGGAACACAGATATAACTGGGAACCAAACCAGAGAATAAATTCATCTTCTAAAACTCCAAGAAATATTCTTTGCATGTTAGATCTTTATTCTCCAAACAAGCCAAATATCTAAAAATCTCTTTTCCAACTGAAATGTTTGATTTTCATGTAATGTTTTCTTTCAAGGACAAAGAATTTATGAAATAAAGCATCAAACAAATAATCAAGGAGCAAAATATGAAAGCATAGCCTTGTTCCTTAGTCATCTTAATGTTTTCCACCAACTATGCTCTCAACAATTCACATAAATCAAAGTTTTTGTCTTCTCTCACCATCTGATGCACAATGTATACAGCAATAGTTGAAGTAGAACCTTCTCTATTTTTGAAATAGATCTTATAAGAAACTCCATAAGAAACATAACTCATAGTAGGGTTCGAAATAGTGTCAATAATGAGTGCCCATTGATCACCTGATACACCGATTAGAGTTTCAACCTTTTTATTTTTTATCAATTTCTTTACCAGAAGGGGTCCACTATGACATAAACTAGTTACAACAAAAACAACTTCTTTCAAAATCAGACATGGCTTATCCAAAATCATATAATCATTCTCAATGCAATTCAAAAGATATTATATCATGTCCCCATCTTCAAACCAAGGAAACTCATGTTCCAAAGATCTAAACCATTATATCCTAAATTTTTGATTTCCTGCATATCTTCATTCGAAAGAGAATTTCCCAATTTCCTCATTTTCTCATGATTGTATTCATCCAAACACACATCCTCAATTATTTGAGTAGTTGCTACCTTAGAATCCATAAGAAGAGATGTGAAAAATACCTTATGTACAAATCAAGTTCCGAATTTTCTTCTTTTCTCTGCTTTCTCTATTCTTTGATTTCTTCAATTTCAGATGCTAAAATGATTGAAACATTGAACATTTATCTAACACATAACACCTAGGGTTTTGCCACCAAAACTATCTTATCAACATGATGTCAGCTAAAACTTTACTCTTCTGCATGCACAATCTACTAGAACATACATTACCAACACCAGCTTGTTCTGCTACAATCATTCCCTTCTCATAGGGGGGACAAATATATTTTTCATTGAATCTCCCCATAACCCCTAACTACTGATTTCAGAGGAAGAAGCACGTACGCCAGATATGAGTGCAGAGGGCTTAGTAGATTCCTTCTTTTTCCATACCATAACATTCCTTTTAGGTTTATTTTTTGAAGCCTTCTCATTCCTGCAATTGTTAGAAAAATGTCTATATGTGTTGCAACTAAAACTCTTTACCTTCTTTTGTCTTGAGTTCACTTGATTTCCTTTTAATCTACACTGATTAGTGTAATGGTGGAAAAATGGTGAATGATAGATCAAGAGGAAAACTGCCCTTTCCCTCAAAGAGAGATGTGAGTCTCACTATTGATTACCTTTCAAACACTTTTCACCATGTTAAATTAGGAAGAGGAGAGGATAATTCACTAGATTCAACCTTCAAAGATGAAGATTGAATCTTGAATGAAATGGGAATGACAAGTTGATCCCCTCTTCCTTGTTTGAGATGGAAAGGAAATTGATTGAATTATGTAATGCAAAATTGAAAAAGAACTGATTATAACTTGAGATCAGAATATGGGATGAAGTTGTGCACTGGATCTGGAAGCAATATGTTGAGATGAAGTCGCCCTATGAATTTGAGGAAAATTTGTTTGTACCATGGCGGTAATGTACATGGTCCTCTGAAAAATTCGCAAAACAAAAAGGATTTTTTTGCCTTTGCAAATGGAGCCTGAATCCAAAAGTATAGTTGAGCACCTGCAACCTACACACATAAAAGAGAGGAAAATGGGTTGGGATTGGGGGTTTTCCTTTAGGTCAAACCCTAGTTTTGGAATTAACCAAGTAATGAAAGACTGAATTGCAAATCACCTCAAGGGAGGTTGTGGTAGCAATGTTGATAAAAATGCTTGTGTGGAATTGAATGTTGGAATCAATCTCCTCTTCAATGTTTGATTCGTTGACTTGAATGCAACACCTAGCCTTGAAGGGAGACTTGAGAATGCTCAATGATGGAAAATAATGCTTGATCACTTGTGCTACTTGAATCTATCCAACTTTGACCTATCCAACCTATGCAAATGAGAGGATGAATGCCCCTTAAATACATGTTAGTGGATTTGATTTTTGTCATAGGCCGACATCAAGGGAGTTTCCCGCTAAATACATAATCAACAATGAAACCCTAGGAAGGGTCCTACCCCAAAATAGGGTAGGGACAGGGGTACCACGCCCTTGTCCTACCCCTTTTTCCAAGGCAGAGTGCAGATGGGGTGATGCAGAGGCCAAGGAAGAAGCTATTTCTAAGGGTTGAGAAATCTCTAGTCTTCGATAATGATAGAGGATTCGATCTTGCATGCGTGAGGATCCTAATGCAATAAAAAATTTCTAGGGTCATAATTTTATGACACTACATTTAGCCCCCACTTTAGTGGGAGTATAAGCATACGCCAATACTGCTAATAAAGTACAAGGAAACAAGATTGAAAGACTTTTACCACAACAAGGAGGCAAGATGCACCAAGCCCCCAGTGGACTTCGGATCTTACGAATTCAATTGACAAAGTAAAAGGGAAGATTGAGAAGGGGAGAACCATAACTGCAAGTAGCAAATTCCCCTTCACTATGAGTCATGAAAGCAAGGATACCAAAGATTACAAAGAAAAATAAAGTTCACTAAGTAATTTTAAGTATCAAAAGAAGGAAAATATGAGCGAAGTGTATGCCCCCATGTTAAAATGATCACGCGTGCCTTATCGGGAGTGATTTCTTTAAGATAGGATACACCCAAGAGAGAGAGAAGAAAGGGAGCACGTTATCACAAGGATTTAGCCCCCAATTGAGGAATAACCCAAGGATAATAAACACAAAACATGAGGTAGTGTCGCTTTCCTCGGGATTAGTATGTTGTATGATAACTCATGTATATCATGTATGTATATGCATATAATAATATTCATTCCCCAAAGGAAACTACCTTAGAAGAAAGGGAAGAGAGGATGTCTTTTGAGTCAACATGAAAGAGACCAAGAAAATATCTCAATACTTTGCATTTTCCCCAAGTAGACATTTAGGGAACAATAGAAGAACAGGCATACAGATAGAAGAGTGGTCAAAAAAGAGAAAGAAAGGAGAGAGAAAGATGTTTAGTGCTAATATTGCTAATCTAGCATGACATCCACCTCCCAATCTTGCTGATCACTATTTCAGGAAGGTGAGAAACATGCTAGAGGAGAGAAATCGAGCACAACAGATGGAGCTATCACAAGATCCAAACAAGGACTATGCTCATGGTGTAAGTCACTTTGTTTGATTCTAGGAACTAGGATTATGGTTTGTGAAAACTCATCTGATAAATGCTTGTCCACATCAACATACTCATACTCACTGTCATAAGAATTAGGAGTTGTATTGCCATTATGAATAACATTTTCACCCATTTCTTCATCAAAGTTTAGAGAAAGAGGAGCAAGAACATGAATAGGATTAAAACCATCACATGTTTTATGCAACTTATGATTTAGAGATGTAGGTTGAACATCTTGATTAGGAGAAAAGGGAATCATGTCAACTATCAGAGTCTGAGGAGTTTGAATATTTTGAGGGATAGCTTCACGAGCTCAAACATGGCATCTTTGTCGATGTTCTCTTGCACAAAGATTTCGTCGAGTCTTAGTGGAAGGATGAGAAGGAGGAGGAACATTTGAACAAGTGGGAATTTTTCTCTCCTTGATAGTGGAAGGCTTAGGTTGAGGTCTTTTTGGTTGAACAATAGGAGAAGCAGGCCTCTTCTCTTGATAAGAGGAAGGAAGTGGAATTGCACCATAGAAAGGAGGAATATTAGGTGTAGGAAGGAGACTAGGTCCATTATGAGGAGGAGGTATAGGTCTAACCTTAGGAAGAATATTGTTGTTCTCCTTAAGAGAAGGTAAAGTCACATCCATAGGAATAGGTGGACAATATTCCTTAGGAGGGAGAATAGTTCTATTTGAGAGGGGAAGAACCTCATATTGAAGAATAATAGGAATATCAAGTGTTGGAGATCTAGGTTGACTTAAAGATAAAATCATATCATTCTTCTATTTTTTATAAGATTGAAAAAGAGCATCGCTCCTTGATGGAAGAGATTGAAATTGCTTAGGCCAAAATAAATCAATAGGAACACTAGGGCTTCTTCTGGATGGACCAAATAAGCTATGGTTCACTATTATGATTTCTCCATTGTGAAGAAATTTAAGACACTTGTGTATTGGAGAAGCAATAGCCTTCATGGAAGATAACCAAGGATAGCCCAACTTCACATGGAATTGCTCTGAAGACGGTATGATAACAAATTCAACATCCATGGATTTAGCATGAACTTCAATGGGAAGGGTGATAGAGCCAATGTTAGGACAAGAGAAGCCATCAAATAACTTCACAACCACATTAGAAGCATCATATATTATTTTATGCAATTTTAAAGTTAAAAGATACTCTTCAATTATGACATTAAGCATGCAAGAGGGATCAATAAGGGCACCATGGCAAGGGATATCCTTAACCTTCACAACTATGTATAAAGGGCCATTGGGTGTTCTAATGGTCTCACTAGGGTCAAATGTAATACAAGGATCATTAGGCAAATCTTGTGTATCTACCATATTAAGCAAGTTTGGAGCCATAAAGGTGAATTCTTCAAAAGAGAAAGAATTAGGCACAATCTCAATAACGCTAGAGGTATGAGATGGCCAGGGATCAGTGAAAATCTTAAGATTTGATTAGGAGGAGCTACTGATTTATTCCCTTTATCATTCACACCTACCAGAGATATAGTATTATTATCAATAAAGTCTTGAATCTTATTCTTCAATGCAAAACATTTCTCAGTATCATGACTAGGTTGATGATGAAATTGGCAAAAATAATTGTTATCAAAATAAAGGGATGCCAGATTAGATGGATCAATTTGTTTTATAGGAGGAAGTTTGATAACATTTTTGTGCAACAACTAAGACATAATACTATGTAAAGATTCATTCAAAGGAGTGATTTTCCTTTCTCTTTGTTTTTGAAATAGAAGGCACACCTGTTGTAGCATTCACATTGTTGTTGTTGATTGTATCGTTGAACTTGATGAAGCTTTTTGTTGATTTGAACTTTGCAAATGGTTGTTGAACACTCTCCCCTTATCACTTAGAGCCATAGGAGTGGGTTGCTCCATTTGACTCACAACCAATTGATAATTGTGGAGTATTACACACAACTGTGGAAAGGAAGTAAAATCAAACAAAAGAAGCTTTTCCCTGATATCTTTTTGTAAATTAGAAATGAAAATTCTTTGAATATCATTATTAGGTACATGAAAATAATTTTGAGCACACAAATGCTTATATCTACCAATGAAATTAGTAACTTTTTCTTTAACACCTTGTCTATAATGCATTAAATCAGTCAAAGTGATTTTAGGACCAATGTTGTTTTGAAATTGTTGGATGAAATCATTTTCTAGTTGTTGAAAGGAAGCGATATAATAAGAAGGCAGAGAGCAATACCATTATAAAGCCTTATCTCTTAGTGTTCTTGTAAACAATTTTGCAAGCAATCTTTGATCATAAGAAAAATCAGTACACAAGGTTTGAAATGTTTTGACATGCAGAAGAGGATCACCTTTTCCATTATACAGTTCCAATTGAGGGATCTCAACATGTTTAGGTGGCATGACTTTAAAAATATTAAGAGAAAGTGGGCTCGCAACATCAAAGGTGGGCACACTAAACTTGGATTGACTCATAGAAGCAATTTGTTGTTGTAAGGAAGACACGGCTTGGGAAAGATTGCTAATTGTTGCTTCAGTAGAAGAATTGATGTTAGACATAGTTGATTGAGAAGGTGGTGTGATGTTATTGAAAGAAGGCATGGACTAAGAATATGGTGTTGGGACATTATGATAAGTATGTATAGGTGATGATTGGGTAGGAAAAGGGACACTTAAAGGAGGAATAAGGTTGTTGAAGGAATTGTCCCCTTGTGTCACGCGGATTGGTTGAAGAATAATAGGAACACTCATGGAAGACATAGGTAAAGATGGAGGATTAAATGAAGAAGAGGTATTTCCCCCATGACCCATGGTTGTAGGAATGACATTTTAAGTTGAAGTAGCCATGATGTTGGATGTGAAAGTAGGAATACTAGTCATAGGAGTAGTGAAAGGAATTGAAGGATTCACTTGTGTTGAAGATTGTGAATAACCTAGGGTTTTGGCACAACTCTTGATAGGCATGAATTTAGAATCAACAATATGTGCAATGCCATGCAATATATTGTTAGGTCCTGGGGACAACTGAGATGGGGGGGGGGGGGGGAGGGGGTGAATCAGTTGTCAAATAAATTCAAACCAAAAACAACTTAACCAACTTAATGCTCAATACCGGTAAACCAATTAAGTATGCCGGTAAACAATTTTAATAGTTAATTGCTTTACCGGTAAAGATTAGTGCATGAAACATAAACACAAAGTCATCCACAACACATAACACCAATATTTGTATGTGGAAACCTTGTAAGGGGAAAAACCATGGTGGGAAACCTTACCCACAATCAGATGATACTACTGCAGATAGTAAGTGTACATAAATGGGGTCTGCACATGCAGAAAGGCCAAGCGCCTAGAGCTCACTGCTCAATCACAAAATGGGAGTCACACTGACTACAATTGGATGGTTAAATCCAATAAGATTGTACTACACAAAATATCATCTTCATATGTTGGATTCAGTACCGATGTAATGCTGATATGCTTTCAAAAAAACCTAGCTTCACCTTCAAATGATGTCCGTGTGTATTACACTGCTTAATCTCACATATACCTTCACACAATTCTTCTTTGCATTCCACATTTGATCTTACAATAAGATCTTACATTTATACCATAACCTAGAACCAATTTTAGTAGATCGACTCTACAAGATATTACAATAAAAACATTTTACAAACAATATAATATCCGATGCAATAACCGATTGAACATGTCAGCTTAATGCATCATTTACAACAATAATTAATCATCACCATAGCATGCCATGCTGATCTGGAAAAGATAACCTACCGGTGTAACCCTGGATAACCCTGGACCTATTTGCCGGTAAAAGCAAATATGCAAGTATGAATATACCAATGATTAATTCATTAATACAAGATGTCCACATGATGTCTTCGATATTACCAAGTGTCTTCCATATCATTCCAAGTGTCGGTGAACCATATACCAATAACTGTGCAATAGTTGCTTGCTGGTGAATGTTGTTGGATCTCCAAAGTGCTAGTGTTTTAGTAGGTGTTGACATCAATGACAAAACCATACCAAAATACCAACATATATCAATTCCATTCTTATCACTTTGAATCATGCCCTTAAGGCCTTCAATTAATGGAAGAGCTTCACTATTAGGATATTCTTGGGACATCCATTGTTGAAAGTTATCAAATTGATTATCAAATGTGGAAAGTTGATCTAAAGAAACCGTATTTAAAACTTCTTCATCATGGGATTCATTAATGGGGTGAATAGGCACATGATTAGGATGGGAAGAATTAGCATCATTGTCATTAAAGAAGTCACCCAAATTAGGCTCCATCTCCTTGGTAATTAAACCTTGGAAAGACTTAATTCTAATACTTCATTTAATGGGGATAGGATAGGTATGAATAATAGTGGTAAAACTCATGCACTAGAGGGAAAATTTGAATTTTGAATTTTTTGAACAAAGCTTACAAAATTGATTAATGCAAAATTTAAGAAAATAATGATTACACAATTTGAACTTTGTTGGAAGAAGGGGATGACACAATTTCCAAAAATGAAAGGAAATTGGAATTTAAAATTAGGGTCAAGGGAAGACCACTTAATGTTAAAATCAAAATTTTTAAAATTAGGGCAGACTATAATTAACCAATTAATTTTAAAAAATTTCTTGAAAGTCAAAATTTTGAATTTTGAAGGTATTACTGATTCTAGAGGGATCAAAAATTGATAAAATCAACCAATCTTCTGGATTTAGGCTAGTAAATACAATCATAAAAGTCTCTCAAAATTTTGGGAAAAAAGTCGAGGACCATGGCGGGAATGCACATGGTCCGACCAACTTTTTTCAAAATTTTCAGGGATGGATATTACGATGATTTTAAAGCCAATCCCAAAAAGTTAACAAATTTTGCGATCTCTAGATGGGCAAAATGAAGGAACAAATGTAAAGATAGGACCCTATTAGGGTTTTAAAGAAAATGAGGAATTGAATTGCAATTTTGAAAAGGGTCAAACCTAATGGATAGGGACATGTTGGAAAATGTTTAGAAATCTGAATTTGAATGAAATTGATTTGAAATTGACACAAATCCAATTAATTTTAAAAATTAGGGTTTTACAACTTAACCACTTAATTGTAAAACTTGAATTGTAGGATTGAAGACAAATCTAAGAACAATCAAAAATCTGAAAATTAAATGGAAATCCAATTTTTGCACAAGTTCAAGATGATTTTTGAAAATTAGGGTTTTAACAAGTAATCTCTTAATTTGGTAAATTTTAATTGCAAATTGAACAAGACAATGAGAAAATTGAATTTGACAATCAAAACAATTTTCAGATCTAAGATAACCACAAGCAATTTTTTTATAAATTACAAGTTCAATTTTAAATTTAAAAACTAGGGTTTTTAATGATTTAACCACTAAGTTTGCAGAAATTTGAAACTTGCAAATGAAAAAAATGCAATTTTGTTCAAAGGAAAGCATGCTTCACATCAGGTTCACGAAAATATAATGGTGAAAAAATGGTGAATGATAGATCAAGAGGAAAACTACCCTTTCCCTTAAAGAGAGATAAGAGTCTCACTATTGATTACTTTTCAAACACTTTTCACCATGTTACATTAGGAAGAGGAGAGGATAATTAACTAGATTCAACCTTTAAAGATGAAGATTGAATTCTGAATGAAATGGGAATGACAAGTTGATCCACTCTTCCTTGTTTGAGATGGAAAGGAAATTGATTGAATTATGTAATGCAAAAGTGACAAAGAACTGATTATAACTTGAGATTGGAATATGGGATGAAGTTGTGCACCTGGATCTGACAACAATATGTCGAGAAGAAGTTGCCTTGCGAATTTGAGAAAAAGTTGTCTGGACCATGGCGGGAATGTACACGGTCCTCTGAAAAATCCGCGAAACAAAAAAGGTTTTTTTGCCTCTGCAAATGGAGCCCGAATTCAAAAGTACAAGTGAACACCTGCAACCTACACACATAAAAGAGAGGAAAATGGGTTGGGATTGGGGGTTTTCCTTTAGGTCAAACCCCAGTTTTGGAAATAACCAAGTAATGAAAGAAAGTACTTGTAAGTAGCTGTAAATGAAAGACTGAATTGTAAATCACCTCAAGGGAGGTTGTGGTAGCAATGTTGATAAAAATACTTGTGTGGAATTGAATTTTGGGATCAATCTCCTCTTCAATGGTTGAATCCTTGACTTGAATGCAACACCTAGCCTTGAAGGGAGACTTGAGAATGCTCAATGCTGGAAAAGAATGCTTGAATGCTTGATCGCTTGTGCCACTTGAATCTATCCAACTTCAACCTATCCAATCTATGCAAATGAGAGGATGAATGCCCTTAAATACATGTTAGTGGATTTTATTTTCGTCATAGGCCGACATCGGGGCAGTTTCCCGCCTAATGCACAATCAACAATGCAACCCTAGGAAGGATCCTACCCCAAAATAGGGTAGGGATAGGGGTGCCATGCCCTTGTCCTGAGAGGACATGGGCACCACACCCCTATCCAAGGGGGGACAGTGGCACCATGCCCCTGTCCTACCCCTTTCTCCAAGATAGAGTGTGGACGAGGTGATGTAGAGGCCAAGGAAGAATCTATTTATGAGGGTTGAGAAACCTCTGATCTCCGATTAGGATAGAGGATTCGATCTCGCATAAGTGAGGACCCTAATGTAGTAAAAAATTGCTAGGGTCGCAATTTTATGACACTGCAATTAGCTTTATGACCAAATTTATGATGTGTGACATTGACATTGAAAAAATACATTCACTTATGATCCATTTATTCCATTTACAAACGATCTATAACTTCTGTTATTATCTTGACTATTGCAGTTGTTAGCCTTATGTCCAAAATTACCACATCTCAAGCATTGAATATTTTGATTCACATTTCTTTTGCAATCTACAACTTTATGTCCAAAATTATTGCATTGAAAATTGTGTCGACTTAAGTTTTCACCTCAAAATTGATCTGCAACTTGTTAGTCCATTATGAAAAATAAAAGCTACAGGAACACAAGCTTCAACCAATGAAACAATGTGAAATAAAGTAAATAAAACAAATTATATCTTCATGGATTATGTCTCATTACGTCCTAACCCCAATTTTCTTGGTTGCAAATTGTTGTTGCTCTCAGACAAGCACTGGTAGCTTCCAAGATGGCAAGTGTGGAATGGACTGATAGATGATATGAAAAAGCTATGTGATAATATGCTAAAATGCTATGAAAATGATTTATGCTAATTTTCTCAAAAAATCTAAAATGCTTAGACAAATGAACTCATGGATGCAAAGATTAAGACTCCTAGTTAACTTAGACTATTGGACATTGGGCTCAAAATGCACTAGAACTCCTCTATTTATAGATTTTTGAGTGCATAAGCTTAGGTGGCAGAGATCAATGGTCATGAATAAATCTTACTTTTTGGATGGCAATGAGCAAGAGGCTGAAGGTTGAGAGAAAGGGGGAAGGAGAAGACAAGTGTCAATCATCTCACTTTGACTGAGGGGAAGACTGAGAGAATATAGGATTGGTTGGAGAATATTTAGGGATAGGGGGACAAGTGGAGATGGACTAGGGTTAGGTGGACAAAACCTCTTGCAAGAATATAGGAGTGTTGGAGCAAAAATAGGGAGGTTTCAAAGATTATGTGCACGTACACATTTTATTCATGAATATGGGAGTTGGAGATAAGTGACTCATAAATGATTTATTTTTATTTGATTTTATTGATTTAAATTAGCCACATGATGGATGATTTGGCAAAGGTGGAAATGAAGGGTGAGTTGGAAAGGTGGATGATAGATAAATATTAAATATTTAATTATTTGGCTTAGAAGAAAGGGGGTAATGAATGAATTAATTATATGACAAGCCTAGCTCCTTATGGGCACAGATTATGTTTGCCAAATATTTAAATAATGGACCAAGAGAGTACATTTTAAAATTCTCAAATTTTCCTTCGGGTTCTGCTATTTGGAATTTCCTTTGTAAATGTAGATCAGTTATTCTGCCTCATCTCTCATGGATTGTTCATAATGGTAGAAAGGTCAGATTCTGGGATGAAGTATGGAATGGACACACACCTTTGGTGAATATTAGGGATTGGTCTCCTCTGATCACTGTTCTTTCCTCCCTTTGGGGTGTTTTTGTAGCAGATTATTTTGAAATTGTGACTAGTGGACCCCTTAAGCTAGCTAGATGGAAGTCGATTGATTTCTTAGATGTTGATCAAAGCATGAAATTAGATTTTGAAAAGATTTTGGGGGATAGAATTGTATTTATTTTTTATTCTAAGGATGAACTTATTTGGACAAAGAATATTTCTTGTAAGGACACTGTTAAAGATGGTTACAACTCTCTTATGGTTGCTAAAGATTTATCTTCTTGGCCTTATAAGTTGTTTTAGCATTCGGCTTTTCTTCCCAAAGCTGGAGCCTTTGCTTGGTTGGCAGTTTAGGATAGAGTCCTTATAGGTATGAGACTAGACAGGCTTGGTATTACTATTGTTTTCCCTTGTGTCCTTTGTAACAAAAATTTGGAATCTTCTTCACACCTATTCCTACATTGTGATTATGCTTATGAATGTTGGCAGTGGTTGTTTGAGAAGTTAGAAATATCCTTTGTTATTGGTAAGGATCTCATTTCCCATTTTAGATCTTGGCCCTTTATGTTTGCCTCATCTTTTTATGCATGTCTTTGGATCATATCTCCATCTATTGTGATTTGGAATGTTTTGCTAGAGAGAAACAACTGGATATCTAAAAAAACAAGGTCTCTTGTGTCTGAGGTTCTATTAAAAATTGAGTCTTCAATCTCTGAGGTTGCTTTGTCATTTATTTATAAGAATTTGGAAAATCTTACTTCTTTTTCGCACTAGGATAGTAGAGTTACTAGAGTTTGGAAGTTGCTGTCAGTTTTACCCTCTCATGGTTCAATTTTAAAAAAGAATGATGCAATAGGTAAGAGATGCTCTGCTAGATGGAAACCTCCTCCACAGGGGTACTTGAAACTGAATTTTTATGGGGCCTCTCATGGTAACCCTGCGTCGGCTGGGGTAGGCATGGTAATTTATGATCACAATGCAAATTTTATTTGAGCTAAGTGTCATGCTATTGGTTTTAAAACTAACAATTATGTGGAATTTCATGCTTTGTCTTTTGGATTGGATATGGCAATCTCTTTGGAAATTAAGGACTTAAAAATTGAAGGTGATTCTATGGTAATTATTCAATGTGTTATGAAAAAGAAATCGAATTGTTAGAATTTGCAGTATATACTTGATCCAATTTTACAAAAAATAGAATTGTTTGAATCTTTCTTGGTATCCCATTGTTATAGAGAAGTTATAAGATTGTAGATTATTTGGCAAATTTAGCCATTGATAGCAATGCTAATTAGTGAGAGGTGGGTTTTGAGGAAATTCCTTCTAGGGTATGGGAAGGTTTGCAACAATAGTCAGATGATTTTCTTGAGTAATGTCGATGTAATATTTTATGATGATAATTATTCACACTTTCCCCTTTCATTTCAAGTATTCATGTTCGTTGTCTGGAGAAGAGTTCGAGGTCATGGTATTTGATATAATAATGTTTTTCCAAAGGTTTTTTGATACTTTCTTTTTTGGCAGGAAGGTTTTTGGCTCATGGGATTTGGCACAGAGCTTTGGAAAATTTTGTCTTCTTTCATTGATAGCAGCTATGGAGTCTACATTTGAAAATTATCCGATGGGTTTTTTTGGCAAATTGTCATATGGGCTCTATGCAAAACTAATATTATATGTGTTGTGACCGCATTTTGTATGTGGTTTTGGGTAGGGTGTATAAATTGATCCATTAGATACTATAGGTTTATTTTATGAGTTGTGACCAGAGGTTTTCTTCCCAGGGTTCTTTCCTCTGGTATGCTCTTTGAATCCTGTGTACAAAATAAAAAATATTAATAAAAAAGTTTAGTGGAATAATCCACTTTTATTGAAAAAAATAAAATGAATGAATTAATTAAATGTTTCAACTCAATTAATTAATAGAAGAATATTAAATACTAATAAATTAATCTTTTCAAATTAATTATTTAATAAAAGAATAATCATTAAATAAGTATAAAATATTTATTTAATTGCTCATAGCCAATTTTATGTGTATACATTTTGCCCATCTTTGAAATGATGTTGAAACAACATTGTTTCAAAGATTAAATCAAGTCTCGATGATGCCCTTGACGATGATGAAAATCCTGATTGTGTGCCCCCTCAGGAGATTGATCATGAAATTATGAAAAAATTGATTGAGCGATTAATATCACAATAATTGATTGAAAAGATTTGATTAAAAAAATAGGCCCTTCAATTAAATTTACTTTTGAAAAATAAATAAAATTTGCCCCCCTTTGAAAAATTAATTACCCCTTCAAAAAATCAAAAAGGTAATAATAAAATTAACCATGGGCCCATTTTATCCTCATTTCCAATTTGTCAGTTTTTGGAAAAAAAAGAGGAGTTGTGTTGGAATCCTGAGATTGCAAGATGGTGATCCTATATGAGAACCACATATTTGAGCACGTTCATCGATATCAGCGACCTATCGAGTACGGCCCACCAGTGAGTGGTCTATTTGAGCTTTGTTCTTGATATCCATACAATTTTTTGTGTTTTTCTCATGATTTAAGGGTCTCGTTGAAATTTTTCCATTTTTCTCGTTTTTGTTTCACGCTTTCATTTTTTAGGTTAGTACTTCTGTTCGTTTAGTGCATTTACTCGATGTGTTCATGCATATGTCATTTTTGTTATCGCTTTTGCTTGTATTGCACTTTGGCTTTCTAGGGCTATGCATATGCTATATAGGTTAGCACTTATGCTTGGAACTACACCTGCATATAGTTTGGTTGTGCATTTGTTTTGTTGAACAATGCATTTACTCTAGTTTGCACCTGTGCTCATTTGGTTCACACATATGTTAAAATGCACAACATTTTTGTTGAAAACTAAACTTTTTTTATTGATGCAATGTTTAAGTTCACTCTAATGGATTTGATTGGATGTTTGATGCTCCAATTTGATAGATTGATAGACAATTGATGATGATTAATAACTATGAATGATGATTTGATTGATTTGATTTGATAGATAGATTGTTGATTGATAAGCAATTTGATTTCTTGATAGATGTTTTGATCGATAGGATAGATGTTTGTTGTAACCATGATTGATGGTTTGATTAATTTGATAGGAGCTTGAAGAGACTGATTTAGTCTTTGATGAAGAGCTTGATATGTTGATCATTTGATTGATAGTGTGATTTGCTTGATAGATAAGATTTTACTGAAATGTTTGATTGATAGGATAGATGATTGATAGACAAACTTGTCTGATTAAATAGGAGAAACTTGATATTCTCCAATGTTGGGAGAAATTCCCAGCAATGCGCCACTTAGTTCCAGAGTTACCCCAGGTTGAGGTTAGTAACATTAATGTTGGTGGTCTTCATAACCTCTTGTATATGCCTAATATCACGCATCATAGGGGTCTTTTGACAAAATTGGCCAAGAGATGACATAGTAAGCATAACATGTTTCACCTACCCACTGGTGAGATTAGTGTTATGCTCGAGGATGTGTATGGGATCTTACATATCCCTATTACTAGCGAGATTTTCTAATATGACTACCAAGATCTAGGAGGCACTAAGGCTTGGAGGGAAGTTTTTGAAGATGTGAGCATTGATGGCAGGGAGATCAGATGGGAGGATATGATTATGCATTATGAGACTCTCCCAGTTATACTCATAGGTTTGATTGGTGGATTCATCTACCTAGATAGGAGATCATGAGGGTTTTCTATCAGATGGGGAGGCATTCTTCAAATTATGATGGAGTACTGGACTTGACATGCTTGGGGTATTTGCATGCTCGCACATCTTTATCATGATTTGCATCAGATCGTGTATGATAGTGGGGATAGCTTGTCTACTCGGTGCACACTCTTATAGATCTAGTGTTAAGAGTATATTGTTGTCACACTACCATTGCATGATAGAGTTCAAGGAGATGGTCAGCCTTTTGTTTACTTGTACAGAGGTATCATTACTAAGCCTAAGCTGGGTAAGCTAGAGTATTGGAGATGGGTTCTTGATTCTATGGATTATGTTTTTTGGCAGCCATACATTCATTGTGAGCATTAGTTAGAGGATACTCGTATGTTACCATTGATCTTGCAAAGTAGATATTTGATTGGTCATACTCCTTTCATCATTTAGAGACAATTATTTGGTCAAATTTTGAGACATTTTGGCTACATCCAGCATATGCCTTCTGGTGTGGCCATGTATGTGCGAGCATACAAGGATAGGTGAGATTAGGGTCCTTCCTTGTCTTTTGATGTAGCATACACAGTTTTTTTGGTTGTTCCTCATGTTGCTTATGATTTGAGACCTCATATGTTAGATGCAGGTATCACAACTGATTATGCTCAGTTTCTTCTTACTCATCCATTCCTTTGTATTACTGATCTTGCAGACCCTCCTCCCAGCTTAGGAGGTGAGGAGACAGAGACATAGGTGAGAGATTAGAGATGCACAGGAGGTGGGAGGATATGATGGGGATGAGGGTGGTGATGGTTACGGAGGGAGGTGAGGATGGAGAGGAGGCAGGGCTAGAGTCCGTGGAGGACCTTTTGGACGAATTGGTCGGATTGGAAGGATAGAGGGACCACTTCCTATGGAAGGTAGAGATGCAAGCCAGTTTGGTCAGAGGGATATAGGTAGAGGTAGTGATAGGATTGGATCAACAAGGGGAATTCCCTCTCCTAGTTTGGGTAGAGGTGGTGGATTGGACAGAGGTCAGGGGAGAGGGATCAATTTTGGTCAGATCCATCTAGATCATGAGGTCATAGAAGCATAGGGAGGATGGGATGATGTAGAGGAGGAGGATTTAAAGGACCATGTGCTACTGATTCATCAGTGGATCATGAGATCCACATAGGGTCAAACTCTAGCTGGTGGAGAGGTAGGAGAGGTGGGTGGTGATGAGGCTATGCAGGATGCACCTCAACAGGAGACTATGGATGATCTTAGAGCATAGATTAATCAGCTGAGAGCGTAGGTACAGGCTCTCACCCTTGAGAGATAGAGAATTGAGTGGATACCGAGATGCATAGGGTTTACTCGATCATATATAAGAGGTTGGTTCTGGTGCACTCTCAGCTGATACTGCGCATTAGTGGAGATTATATGAGGATCTGGTCTCAGAGAGCCAGAGAGCAAGCAATTATGCAACCACTCAATTACCAGGTAGGATGGATACCAACAGTGGTGGGGTTATGGGGCCTCCTCAGAGGGATAGAGATAGGGATCTAGGAGCAGGACCATCTGGTGTGTCTTCTTGTCCACCTCCATAGAGACAGATAGATTCGGGTGGTAGTGACACTAGACACCCTTGATTTATATCTTTTGAGACTTGATTTGTATCATGGGACATTGTATTTATTGAGTATTTCCTTGTGATATATTATATACTTGGACTTTTTTATGTTCATGATGATATGCAGACATGGACTTTATATGATGCTTTGATTCATAATTTATTATGCATGTTACTATGATGATGATGCCCTATATGCAATGATTACATGGATGATGCTATGATGTTTTTTTCTTTCCTTTATATTTTATGATGTTAAAACAATCTATATGCCTCTATGATATGATGATGATCTTTATGAAATGATGTTACCTATGATTATATAATCTATATGATGGTGATGATGATGTTTCTATGATTTACATGATCTATATGCATATGAAAATGATTCTATGATGCTTAACTTAAATGATAAAATGTAGTGATCTATATGAAAATGTTTATAATGGTGACTTATGTAATGTATGTTTATTTCTATTCCATGATGTACATGCATATGATGATGAAATGATACTAATGAGATGCATTTGATTTTGATTTGATGATTTAAATGATGTTTATAGATGATAATCTAAATGTGTATGATGATTAGATGATGAGATAAAAATGATATAATAATATGGTTAATGAATCTAAATGTAAAAATGCAATTAAATGAACTTAATGGATAAATGATTGTAAAGGAATTAATAATAACTAGATGCAAAAATGATAATGATATGATCAATCCAAATTGCACTCTATTAAAACTGTGAGATTTTTCCAAGATGAAGAGCTGAATGAAAAGTACAAAATAGAGACAAAATATAGGACAAGAATAAACTTTATTATCATCAATAGATGAATGATCAATAGTTGTTCATACAATGAATATGAGCCTGCATATATAGCCAAGGCAATATGGATATGTGAGCACACAAACATGACATGTGGCTCAATAAGAAACAAGGGTAGGTAGGAAATAGGTGTGGTAGGTAGGAGAAACAATAAAATATTTCACATGAGGTGGATCACCCACCGAAGGTGGAATTATCACTCCACAATAAGTGTATATGATAGAGTAGTAACAATATCACACCATAAAAGGTGGAAATTCTCCTACACGCACTATCCCAATGTGGCACAAACACCCAAGTGTCTCATACCCAAACTACTATGAAATGCATTATCTTAAGTAAAATTAAATAAGGTATAATAATATCCAAGATGAATAAATAATTACACCAACACCCCCCCTTAAGTGCAACTTAGGGGAATGCACTTAATTCTATAATGCAACTAAGCAATGCAAGATGGGTCCCAACTACGAGGCCATGTTAGATACCCATGTACAAATGTAAATGCACACAAACCACTACAATGAAATCTCTCACAAAGTGGGGAAAGAGAGAAAAAGCCAATGGGAAAAAATCCTCCCCCAAAAGAGAGATGAAAACTAGATACAAATAACTCTCATAGAAGCATGTGAAGGACAAAATCCCATGTGAGGAAAAAGTCCCCCCATATGAGAGAAGAAGGGAAGCTAGGTAGTCCCCCCTCAATGTAGAATCTATACCAATGATAGAAGATCAAGAATGAATGAAGAAACTACTCCATGAACGTCGAAGAACATTCCTCCCCTTAGGAAGAAACAAAACCAAAGGTGTATCCATGAAATCTCCTCAATCATGAAGGGAAGATGTAGGAAAAAAACTCATGATGAAAGGAATCTCTGAAAATTGCTCAAGTGTCCCCATGTCGATGATGAAAGATACCCCCTCCAAAGGTGGTGAACTTCTCCACACTGCTAAAAAAGGCACTCCAAGATCTAGTGGAGATGAATGTAGAACAAGTCCCAAAGACTCACATGTCCCCTCTAAGCATAAAGAGACCTCCTCCAACTGATGTACATAAGAATCCACAATCATGTCAACCTTGAAAGAATGATCATGTAGAGAATGAACAAGAGGGTCAAAGTGTTCCCTTGCAACAATCAAAGAAGGATCATCTTTATCAAAGAGAAGATCAATATCATCAATGATGTCTCCCAAATCTGCTATGTAGGACTCCACAAACAAACCTGTAATGTCTATCAAGTAATCATCCCATGAAACTGAAGCTAGGAGACAAGATATATCCTGCTACATTGAATCACAAGAAGGCAAAAATGTTGCACTATTTGCATCATCAGGTGCAATAGGTGATGTGATATCATAGGAGGAGCTGAAATGCAAGGCTCAAGAATGGGGTCACATGTGAGAATCCCCAAGTTCAAGTACCCAAAGTTCTCCTCAAAATCTGAATCATCACAAGAAGTATGATCATCATGTGTAGAATCATCATATGTGAAATCATCCTCATCAACAAAATCTGAAAAAGAGTATAACCGAGATGCATGATCAACCACCCCAGTTGCAATGATAGCTCTAGTTTCCAAGTCTATAATGAAAAATGACTCAGGTGTGAACTCCATAATTCTCTTAGTTTCCCCATGTGTGATTTGATAGATGGAAAGGAGGTTGTTTGTCAAATGGGGTACACACAACACATCATTGAAGGAGTTATCCCCAATGGAAATAGATCATTTCCCAATCACATCCATGTATCTATGATTGCCCATCAAAATCTGTGGCATCGTGCAAGGCTCAAATGTAGAGAACATAGACTGTGAAGATGCTATATGATGAGAAGCCTCTAAATCTAGAAGCCATCTCCCTGAATCATGACTTGTAGTAGCACAAAGAGCTTTTCATTTTCTTGTCCCAAAAGAGTGAGTCTTCCCACTTGTAGAAGCCATGAATGCTTTCCCTTTCCCCTCTGAATGTAAAAAAGTGGAAGTTGATGAATCCTCCTTCTTGTAGGCATTAGGCAAATCAATGTTGTGCTTTTTGAGGATATGTGAGAGCTAATAAATCTTCTTAGAATGACAATGACGCTCCTCATGACCAAATTTTTTACAATAGGAACAAGTAGGTCTCTCCCTCTTTGGTGAATTGTCCCTCTTGGAAGAGGATGAATCTCCTTGGTGTGAAGAAGGTGATGCTTTGTCCTTAGCCTTTGATTGGAATTTCTTCTTGTTTGAGTTATCCTTTCCTTTTGATGCTGTGTGAAATGGGGAAAAGGTTAGACAAAAGCCTGTGGTTGTATAACACACAAAAACACAAGAAACTGTTAGTGTTAATCAACCAAAAACTATTCTAAGCAGGCATATCAAAAGAGACACTAAAAACATGAAGAGATATTTAACTATGGAAGCAAATACAACAAGGCATCTCCAAATGCCTTCTACCATTCTCTTAGCTCCTTCTCCCTTGTTCCTCTCCTCTCCAAGTTTCAAATTAGTGTAGCTCTCAGCATCTTTTTGCACTATGGATGCTTATGAAGATTCAAGATTGTAGATGATTATGAAAAGTATGCAAATACAAGCTTAATAACCAAATAAGGATGATTTATCTAAATGCTATTTGTTAATTTTAACCAAAAGAGTGAATGTGAGTAAGATATGCTAAATGCTCTCTAAAATTCTCTATAACTTTGATACAAACAAGTTTTCAGGATCTGGATTATGAAGAAATGGGCTCCATTTATAGGAAAAATGGAGCAATGGATGGTTGAGATTGATTAATCTCAACAAGGGTCAAGATTGAATGATATCAAATCCATGTGAAGGCTTTCAACCCAATCCCAAGATGACAAGTGTCAATATTAGATAGGTTGAGAGGAGAGGGAATAAGCATTAAATGCTTGACATGACCTAAAGGTTAACTTGGGAGTTAAGGTCAAGGTTGGGTTGAGTGAATAAATTCTTTATTCAAAGAATAAAGCTTTTATCCAATGGATAAACTCTTGTGCAAGGGTAAAAGGGATAACCATGGTCAAAGCAATAAATGCTTTAGGAGACACATGAGTCACATGAGGGTTGAGTTAGGGGTTAACCATAAATAGTCATGTAAGAGCCATAAGTGGTTTGAAAGACTTTAGAGGTTAAATTGTTGAACACACCAAGCATTTAATGTTTTTCAAAGACTTTGAAGTCTTTGAGAAGTGACTCCAAGTTGCTTAGGAATGTGACAATAATTAGGGGATGGATTAGGCTAATTGATTAGGATTAGATAGGTTCTAGAAGAATTTAGAAGAGGGTTTTAGGAGTGCAAATGGATTTGGTGGGTGAAGGAAAATAGGATTTTATTTAAAATAAAATTAATTTATTTGAACTTGTGATTGCAACTTGCATTTTTAGGAAAATGCAAGTGGGGGGGATTTATGATTTTAAATAAATGTTTTATTTAATTTATTTAAAAGAGGAAAGAGGATTAAATTGAATAAATATAATTTATTCATTTAATTGATTGTGATTTTGGTTTAATGAATTAATTAAAATAAATTGAATAATTTATTTAATTAATAGGAGAATGTTTGAAGATGAATTAATTAAATATTAATTTAATTAACTGATGGCTAGTGGATTTTTAATTAAATAAATACGAAATATTCATTTAATTAAATGGACATATTTATGTGACTACATTTGCCCCTCTTTGAGACGGTGCGGTTTATCGTGTCATTTGAAAGAAAGAAAAATGGGTGTGAAGAAATATGGCCCATAAAATTTTAATTTAGTGGGTGGTATGCCCCCTCGAGAGATGGGCCAAATTTTTTTTGAAAAATCGGGCAGTCTCTCGGAAAAGAATGAAAATTGGTAGGGTGGTAGAAGAGAAGAAGTTAGCAATACTAGTGAAAAATAGAAGAAATCAGAGTTAAAATGGAGAAATGGGAGGCTCGGGAAGTTCACGGGGACCACAGCGGTGAGTGGGGGAAAATTAGGGTTACGACGAGGGGTTTATATGGGGAGAAAGGGGTGAAAATAGGCTCATTTGCATTCGCGGCCATAGTGAAATTTGAGCTCTAAGAGTGATCTTTTGGAGGAGCAAGCAGCAGTCAGGATGTCGGTTCCTATAATAGAGCACCGATTAGAGTGATTTCATCAATTCCAGCGACCAGATGACTACGGACTAGCGGTATGTCAATTTGAATTTTTGAATTTTATGCATTTTTTATATGTTTTTTGTTGGGTCCAAGTTGAGTCAACACAATAGCACTAAAACTGTGTTTTGGCATTGTTGTTAACTTAATTAGTGCTATTGTGCCACTATAGAGCTATTGCATAGTGGTTTTAGTGCTTTTGCCAAGGGTAGCGCTATTGCATAGCTGTTTTAACACTTTCATTTGTTTAGCGCTATTGGGTAGTTGATTGAGAATTGTTGTTTGGAGGTGGCACTTTTGTATAGTCAATATAGCGCTATTGTTAGTTTAGCATTGTTGAGTAATTGATTGAGTAATTGATTGAGCACTTTTGTTAGGATATTAGCATTGTTGTGTGCAAGATAGCGCTTTTGTGTAGGAAAATAGATGCTCCAGTTTGTTTGAACAAAAATCTCCCGATGCCAATGATGGATGGATGGAGAGATGAGGTGAGAGTTGTTTTGAACCATAGCAGCCCTGATGAGACTTAGGTCATTAGGATAAATGTCTGTTGAAGTCTAGGTGTGCCATGATTGCTTACCTGTTGAGACCCAAAGATACTTGATCAAAGTATTTGTTGATAGTCTAGGTTTAACCTTAAGAAAGTTTGAAACAAAACAACTGATGATGATGGTTGATGCACTTGTGTAGGAGGATCTTCATGTCTTACAGTTGTGTGAGAGGCATCCCGCCACATAGGTGTTGTGCGATCGCTTGATAGAGGCCAAGGTGGATTGCATTGTAGCGATAGTCCTTTACGATGTGATGTATATGCTCATGATTCAAATGAATCATGGTTTGATTACAACATTGGTAGAGCGGTGGCATACTGAGACATGTACGTTTCACTTAGTGCAGGGGGAGATGACAGCTACACATTCGAGGAGAGCTGGTGACATATGACCGATCTTGAGGATAGCAGCTATACAACAGTTTTTTGAGGAGGACATGTATATTGATGATGGGTCGATTGTCTGGGAGGACATAGCAGCCTTGTATGAGCCATTACCAGTAGTGTTATCAGGGATTGTTGGGGGACTGTTGTGTCTAGATAGATGATCACATGGACTTGCCATTGGTTGGGGGTAGGGGATTGAGCAGATGATGACAGAGGGGACTCGGTTTGAATGGGGACTGTGCATGCTATCGCACTTATATCCAAAGCTACATGAGGTAGCATATCCAGGGATGGGCTCATTGGGAATGGGTATCACACTACTACATATTTGGGCATGGGAGCATTTACCAGTTACCTGACCAGTCAGTTTGAGATTTCGAGTAGTGGATCAGCCCTATGTATACATGTATGGAGGGATGATGAGCCAGCCCCACCAGGGGAAGTTAGAGTGGTGGCGGTGGGCACTGGATGACTTGGATACAGTGATCTAGAGGTTGTATATTGAGTGTGAGACGTAGGAGGATTATGCAGAGGCATTGCCATATGTGTTCATGACACGGTACCTCATTGGTAGGACAACCTACAATGTGGAGAGATAGTTTCCTGGTAGGGTGTTAAGATAGTTTGGGTAGAGGCAGGGATTGCCTAGTGGTTCGGGAGAGTATGCATGGTTAGTATGAGAGAGGTACTTATGGGGGCCAGTGCTACCCTATGATCGGGCATTGGCAGAGTTCCACACACTACAGGCGAGACCATGGCATATGAGGCTGGGGATGGTGGATGTTGGGGTGTCAGAGGAGTATATGCAGTATATTGTAGCATATCCGATTCTAGATTTTGAGGAGGAGAGGGGATGGTGATGGTAGAGATGGTGGTGGTGGGGATGGAGGAGGAGGAGGAGGGGGTGGTGGGTTTGGAGGAGGTGGCGGATTCAGAGGTGGAGGTGGGGGTGGTGGTCTATTACAACGGAGAGGGAGAGGTGGGCAGCCATTACGGCTATCTTAGGGACCTTTGATGTAGGGAGGCATGAGATTAGATGGCAGGGATGCAGGCGAGGGACAGGCACTTATGGATACAGAGGAGGGAGCCAGTGGAGAGGGAGCCACTGGGGATGCACCTATGGATACGGGGGAGGGAGCTATAGGTGGAGATCTATGGGATCATATGATAGGATATTTGTAGACTCGTGTAGAGGATTTGGAAGCAGAGGTAGCAGCTAGAGATGTGCAGCTATTTGCACGAAAGTTAGAGCTAACTGTGGTGTTGCGAGAGAGGGATGATGTAGTGGAGAGATTAGCAGAGCTGCATGAGAGAGCCCGGGTTGGAGTAGGAGTGCAGGGTCCTACTAGGGAGGTGATGAGGGAGATTCGATGGGCACAAGCGGAGATAGAGTATTGGTGGGGGTTATATGAGTAGGTGGTGCCAGCTAGTCAGTGAGCACTGAGCTATTCCCAAATGCGGTAGGTGAGATCAAAGTGGTCTCAGAGGATGCAGAGAAGTGGTGGTGTGATGGGTCCTCCACGGAGAGATAGATCAGGTGGTGCAGGGGCTAGTGGGGGAGTAGGTGGTGATGGTGGTGCAGCATCTGGTCAGAGTGGCATCTGAGAGAGCATTTTGTATGCATGTATTTATATTGTCATTTTGGACTGTGTCTTGGATGGCTCTTGGTAGCTAATATTTTGGACATCATTATACTCTGATACATGTATATTTTTGGCGATATGATATGATATATGAGGAGATCCCATATTTTGTGTTGATATGCATGTTGATGATATGTATGGATGTTTATGCAGGATGATGATTTTATGATTTTATGCTCAAATGGATAGTTGTACTTGCTATATGTATGTGTTTATGAGATGATTCCTATATGCATGTTTTTATGATGATTTATTTTTACATGATGTCTATATGCATATTTTAGGATGTGATGCTAATATGTGAATGTGGGTTGATATGCATGAATGATTTATGTATGTAAATGCGATGATGATTATATGTGCATAATGAAATGATGATTATGATGGTACTTTGGTTTTTATGTTTTGATGAGATAATGAAATAATGATGTGTAATGATGTTTATGATATAATGTGCTAAAATGAATGATTTTATATATGTAAATATATCTAAATGTCTGTTAGATGAGTGGAATATGGATAAACAAGTGTAAAATACAAATGTTTAAATGATGATTTCTAAATGAATGCATATGGATAATGTATGAACCAATGTGGAAACAAATAGTTTTATTATGATTCTAAATGGAGAAAAATATGATGAAGTGAAATGATAATGTAATGATAATGCAACTCATGAATAACTGCACCTTAATGCAATTAAAAAGTGGAATGAATGCATGTTTGTAATGAATCCTAAATGAAATGAATTGAATGAGTATACAAATATACTAAATGGATAAATTAATTCACTTAACTAATGGATAGATAAATAGGTGTATGCAACGATAAATGATGATAAATGATGATTGGTAACTGACACTAAATGAATGCATAGTAATGGCTAATACAATCAAGGACAATTTTATCATATGAATGAATCTAAATGTCATGATTATGCAATGATAAAATGATATAATAAGACTAATGTCAATAAATAATAATGAACTATATGTAATTTTATGTAACTAAATGATATGAAATGCACTCGATGCAAATGCAACTAAATGTAATGATGATGATGATATGATCATGATAGATGAATGCAAGGTTGTTTAGACTTTGCATGATGCACTGATGATGTATCAGAGTACTCTATCATGATTGTATCCAAGACCAACTCAATTTTCACATAACTACTCATATTAACTTTGTTCACACTTGCACACAAAACTATGTATATGAATAATGAATGAATAAATGGATGGGCAATATGCAACGAAATGCTATATAAATAGATGAGATGGAATGACGATCCAGAGTGCTTTATTTTCATCATTGAGATTTTAAAATGTTGTAAGAAAATACAAGCAACTTTACATAATGATTCAAGATGACCTGAGTATTCTTTACATGGATTTTGATATAGCAAGTTAATACAAGCAACTTGATATAATGGATCAAGTTGACTTGAGTACTTCTTGCGGAATAGACAAAGATTATATCCTTTCATGCATGACTTGGAACGTCCTCCTTGATATTTTGCCGATCATATCCCGAGACAAGTTCATACCGTAGTAAGAGATAAACCAATATCGAGTTTGGATGAGGCAGTAGGAACCAATGATGGAGCATGGTACCTGCAAGAAAACAACATATATAAAGAATAAAGAATATGGACCCTCGATAATGGTTCATACTCATATGGTCGAGGTATACATTGTAGTTAGCAAGCCATAGTGATCTATGACTATATTTTGCATAAGATCACAAAACTTAGTGAACTTCCCATGTAGACACCATTAGGACATGCCCCACTACTTCATCAGAATAATTCGCATAAGATACACAAACAATGTTGTAGGAACCTGATATATATAAATGAATGAATAACCTACAAATCAACTAAGTACTTGATAGCTTAAACACACTTTTCTTGTCAAAGAAAATGTCATCTTGTCTTTGTTTTGGTAAGGAAGGATGCATCCTTGTTTAAGACAATTTGCATGTTTGATGTTGATTGTTTGGTTGATCAGATAAGTGGTCATTTGTTTGAGTTTTTCACAATGTTTGCTTGGTATCAGCTTGAATTCATATATACAAAGCATTGCCATGTTTTTGTTTGTTTGATGTTTTCAAAATGTTTTTGGATTTTGTGAGATAGTTTTCCAATGTTTTGGATTTTGATGATTGTTTTGAATGTTTTGGGATTTTGTGAGACACTTTTGAATGAAGAACCAATGAATCATAAGTAATGTAGAATCCACTTCCATCAACTAGATTAAGGGCATTGCCCCCAATTTAGGCATGACTTTGAAAAAGTAGGATGCAAGATGCGTGAAATACTATCCTTGATTGTTGGTCAATACAAACCATGAGGTGGACGGATGGATGTGTGCATGTAATGAATGTGATCGCAACAAGTCTGAAAGACAATGGAGCCATAGCCTTTATGAGTGGCACCTGTTTTCCAGGTTTTCACCATCACACTTACCCAAGGTGCCACCAGAGTGGTTGTTCACCATTTGGATGCATGATGTTTTCTTTACTATTTTGATATTTTTGTATTTTCTTCAGGACATCTATCTGAATGTTTTTGGTGTTTTTCTAGTATGTAGGGGAGCCTGATGCTCTGTACGGATTATGTATAAAACCATTTGAGGTGCATGCTGTTGATCGGATCTACTAGAGGTTCTCCTTCGGAAGTAGTAAATTGGTATGCCCCGGACCCAAATACAATAGTAATAACACATGGACCCAGCCAATTTGATTCAAACTTTCCCTGATGTTCTTGGTTGGGTTGATTATGAGGATTTTCTTGAAGAACAAGATCACCTACCTTGAATGTATGAGGTCTAACCCGATAATTATAGCTTTTGCTCATGTGTTGTTGATAGGCCTTGAGGTGATTATATGCAGCTTGTCGCTTCTCATCAAGTAGCTCTAAATATTGGAGATGAGATACTCTATATGCTTCATCATCTACGAGATTGTGTAAGGAAATCCGTAGAGATGTTATCTCGGCCTTGATAAGTAAGATAGCTTCTATGCCATAGACTAGTGAGTAGGGAGTTGCACCTGTAGGGGTTCGAATGCTAGTTGGATACTCCCATAGTGCTGGATTCAATTGAACATGCCCATCATGACCAGCATCATTGATTGTCTTCTTGAGGATTCTTAATATGTTCTTGTTTGATGCTTCAGCCTGACCATTGCCTTGTGGGAAATAGGGAGTGGAAAAGGGGTGCTGGATGTGAAATTTCTCACAAAGCTCATGAACATCCTAATTTTTGAATGGAATTCTATTATCTGTGATGATGGACATGGGTACACCATACCGGCAGATGATGTAATTAAGGATGAATGAGGCAATCTACTTGCCAGTGACTTGGGTAAGTGGAACAACTTCAATCCACTTTATGAAGTATTTAGTGGCGGTAATAATGAATTTGTGGTCATTGGATGAACATGGATGGATTTTACCCACAAGGTCAAGTCCCCATTGGCAAAAGGGCCATGGTGTTGTGATTGGTTGCAATTCCTGTGCTGACGCATGTATTAGATCTCCATGAACTTGGCATTTCTTGCATTTTCTGACAAAATAGTAGGAGTCTTTTTCCATGGATGGCCAATAGTATCCAGTGCACATGAGTTTCTTGGTTAGTGATAGACCGCTTGCATGAGTTCCACAAATTCCTTCACGTACCTCTTCCAATACCTTTGTTATCTCATCCTATTCCAAACATCGAAGGAGAGTACCATCAAGACTATGTAGGTATAGGATTTCAAAAATAATGGTATATTGAGCGGTTTGGTGAATGAAGGTTTTACGTTAGTTATTTGATTGGTCAGGAGGAAGTGTGTGATCGCAGAGGTAGGTGTAGAACTCACCCTACCATGGGGATTCAGAACTGATAAGGCGACATATCATCTCAGATTTGGGGATATCATAAGCAGGAATCCAAAGTTGTTCGACCAAGAACTCATAGCGTGTTGAATTCTGTGGAAGATTTAGGAGAGATGCAATGGTAGCCATAGCATCAGTAGCTCGATTCTAATCTCTGGGTATCTTCTCAAAGGTGATAGTAGTGAATGATGTTTTTAATTTATCCACCATTTGTTTGTACGGTATGAGTTTATCGTCCTTGGTCTGATATTCATTTGTTTCTTGTTGAACAACCAGTTGGGAGTCGCCATATACTTGTACTTCTTGTAACTTCCATTTTATGGCTAGCCTGAGTCCTGTGATCAAGGCCTCATATTCAACTATGTTGTTTGTACATGGAAATGTGAGTCTATAAGACTTCGGGATGCTATCACCTTGAGGTGTGATAAACAGAATGCCTGCCCTCGAGCCATGCCTAGTATATGAACCATCAAATTATAGTTTCCATGGTTGTGCTGCTGTGATCATGAATATCTCTTCATTTGGAAAACAAAAATGAGAGGATGAACGCCTATGAGGGGAGCATCACCCAACTGATCTGCAATAACTTGGCCTTTGATAGCCTTATGGTCCACATACTCGATGTAAAATTCACTTAGAACCATCACCCATTTAGCCAAGCAACCTGTCAATGCTGCTTTGCTGAGTAAGTACTTGAGTGGATCAATCTTTGCAATGAGCTGTATTTTATGTGTCAATAGATAGTGCCTCAGTTTAGTGGCTATCAAGATTACTGCTAGGCAAACTTTCTCAATAGGTGTGTAATTGAGTTCATAGCCAACTAGTGTGCGAGAGATGTAGTAAACAACACACTCTTTCCCTTCTGCATTGTGTTGTGCCAATAATACACCCAATTCTGTACTTGTTGCTGAGATATAGAGTAATAAAGGCCTCCTTGGATTTGGTGGAATCAACAAAGGTGTGTTCATGAGATAGTCTTTAAGCATCTGGAATGCTTGTTGGCATCTGGTATCCCATTGAAAGCGGATGTTGCTAGCATCTAGCCCCAAAGTATGCTGCGCTATTAAGCTCAATGGCGAATCTAGCTTTATAATCCCCGCTTGGTATGTTATCCTGTAGTTCCAAAAAGTCAATGATCGCCTCATCATTTTGGAAATGGTCAAGACATGGGGGATTAGGTTAGTTCCATTCGATGAGTTTAAGATGGATAATGGGCATTACCTCATCGATTAGGTTAAGTTTGTTAGATGTATCAGTGAGGGTTAATACATTGTGATGAAGGTCATTGATGGTACTCTCCCTATCAGAATTAGGCATAGGATGTGATGTAGGATCTATGGAAGAAATTTCCAGCTCAGGAACCCAAGAGGTCTTTATCTGTGCTTCTCCATAAATAGGGATGTTTTTACAAGGTGGAGGTGGTGATGTGTCTTCCTCATCTGAAGTATTAAGCTATATGGAATCGAATTCCCACTCATGTGAGTTAGTTTTTGAGTCACTTTTTAGTAACCAGTTACTGTACCATACTGGGATATCCTTTGATTTAAACACTATAGGTATGATCAATTGATGTACCTTTGTAGATGAAATGATTGGTGTTGCAGGAAGGATTATGGGGATCAACGAATCCGATACGGGGAGTATCGATAGTGTTGACTTTGCTACTTTTGCTGGAATTGCTGGTGGTGTTGAGACTGTTGTGGGTTCTGATATAGTTGTTGTTGCTAAGGGTGCTTCTGATGTTATTGTTGATGGGGTTGCTAGTTTAATTAGTGGGATGATGGGTGTTGTAGATGGTTTTGTTGGGATTTTTAGCCTCAATGGGGTAGTTTCTATGGTGCATGGTGTTGCTGATATAATCAAAGGTGACCTCTTTAGAGTTTTAGGTTGATATATAGGTTTGCTGGGTTTTCCTTTGAATCTGAGCTTAGGAAGAATCTCCTTTTGAAAGCCCAGGCCATTGTTATCTTTGGGTTTTAATTCCGGTTGCAGTGGTTCATGTCATCCTTTCTTGTAAGGTCCTAAAGCACTCTGACCATCATAACCTATTCTTTGCATAATGAGAAGACATTTGCCATACTGATCTGCGGGAAGCTTAGCTTGCAGAATGTTGGTGGTGATGGGATCTTTATAGATCCATTTTGCTAAGTCCTCATCTCTGGTCTCTTCTTCTTGACTCTTTTCAAGAATGAAAGGTGTTAAAGCACATGCTGGCTTGACCAGTGGCATTTGAAGTAACCATTGAGGTTTGCCCTGTGTTCTAGGAGAAGTGGGAATTTGTCCAACACAAAAGAGTTGGCTGAGATTGTATTCCCCAGGACCTTCCTCTTCTATTTTCATCTTGAGCTTCTCTTGCTTGGGTATAGTGGTGTTTGAACTAGAAAGAGAGGTTGGACTTACATATGATGTGGATGAGATGGCTTCTCTATTGTTGGGAACGGTAATCTTTGGTTGATGACTTATATTATGACAATATGCAAAGGGATTTGCATCTCCCAGGATTGTGATTTCTACACCATTATGCGGGAACTTGATACACTGATGGTAGGTGGATGGAACAACTTGCATGGCGTGTATCCAAGGTCTTCCTAATAATAAATTGTATGGTAGAGGAAGGTCCAGAACTTGATAGATGATGTGTTTCACCATAGGGCCTACTCAGATCGGTAGCACCACAGATCCTTTGGATGAATGCTCTACATTATCATAGGCTTTGATTGTGATCTTCTTACGGGGATCCATTGATTCAATTGCATATCCCAATGCTATAACCAATTGTAGAGTACAGATATTCAGAACTGCTCCATTGTTGATCAAGACTCGCTTGATCCTATGCTGGTTGATGAACCCTTCAATGTGGAGTGATGAGTTATGAGGTTGTTGGAAGGATGAGTTGTCACTTTTAGAGAAAGTGAGACAAGGTGATGACCTTATATTTCCAACCATGGCTTGGAACTAATCTGTATTTAGGTTTGTCGGGACTGACACCTCTTGGAGAGCTTGATCCAAAATTGTTTTATGGGATGGAGATAGGCACAATAGCTCTAAGATAGATATTAGTGTGGGTGTTTTGTCTAATTGGTCCACAAGGTTATACTGCTTTGGGATAGATGGGGTGCCTTGTGGAGTTGCTTTTATGGTTATCTTGCTATGACGTGTAACAACATTGCAAGTGGAGCATGGATTTTTGATGGTAATAGTTGCAATCTGTTCATTGGCATCATATAGGTGATTCACAGTGTAATTATATGTGGCTTGCGTATAATCAGTGGTATCCATGTTTCTCCTTGAAGTGGAAGGACCCCTTTGATCTTGTGATGGAGGTGGATTTTTAAACATGATATGATCATTGTTTGTTGTTTTTGGGTCATGTCCTTTGATTTAAATTTCACCTCAGTCAATAAGATCCTGAATAAGATATTTCAATCTGTGACAATTGCTTGTCTTATGCCCTTTTCCTTGATGGAAATCACAATGTTCAGTATCCCTCCACCATGAAGGTTTGACTTGAGGTTCATAATTTCATGTTTTGGGTAAGGTAACTAGATTTTGAGAAACCAACTAACATAACACTGTTTCAATGGGTTCCCCTAAGGGAGTGTATGTTCGTTTTGGTTTAAAATTTTGTTGACATTGTCTAGGTTCCTCTTCAGATGTGTTGAGTCCTTGATTTGGAGGAGCAACTATGTTAGTCCTGGGTGGGGGGTTCTGTCTTGCAAATCAAACCACAGGTTGTGCACTTTTGATAGTTCTTGCATCCACAACCCCATCGTTGATGATGTTTTTGTTCCAGAAGTTAGGTTTGTCAATATTGAAGCATGGGCAAGGGACATCCTTTGGTTCATTATATATTTTGATAAGCTCTTTTTTGATGAGATCCCGCTCACATTTTAAGCCTTTGGTGATCATGTCATTGAAAGAGTTTGTGTCTTTTACATCTAGGTGAAATTCCATTTCGTCATTTAAGTTGGAAATAAATATTTCCAATAGTTCTTGTTTAGGTAACTGAAGATAATGTCTGCTAGACATTTGATGCCATCGTTGCAAAAAGACTGAAAATAGCTCACTTGGTTTTTTTTTAGTGTTACATAGATCAACCATTGTGATATCACATTCAATGTTGTTTGAGTAATGTGCCAAGAATTTCTGGATGAGTTCTTCAAATGTCCTAAAGCCACCTGGTAATTGGGAAAACCATGATGTAGTTGATCCTCCCAAGATTTGGGGAAAAAGTTGCATTAGGTAAGTATCCTCGTATGCCACTTCGAGGAAAGCTGAATGGAATTCTCTAACATGATCATGAGGATCTCCTTTTCCTCTATACTTTTCAAACTTGGGTGTTTCAAACCCTCATGGAAAAGGTGGCATATGAATATTCCTATCAAAGGGATAGGGACAAATGTCATTAAGTGAAAATTGATTGGTTTTTACACCACTATGAAGTTGTTGGGCGAGATTTTTGATTTGTTTCCGCAGCATGTCTATTTCATTTGGAGGAGGAGGAGGAGGTGGGGGATTACCTTGATGAAGGTTATATCTAATGTGATCTTGACCTCTTTCATCCTCATTACGAATTTGGCATTCAGATGCTTGTCTTAGTTGTGCAACATCAAAGTCAGAGGGTAGTTTAGCCCCCTCTTGAGCAAGTCTTAAAAAGTGAGCATCCACATTGCTCTTAAGTATTTCGTCAAAAAGTCTATTGAAGAGAGGGTTGTTTTGTGCCCTTTCTATTGCTGCAAGAGTAGGAGTACTTGGGTTTTCATCATTTGCATTTCCTCCAAGAGCTTCTTGGAATTCATTAAGATTTTCCTCCTCTTCCTCTTCAATTTCTTGTTGTCTAGACCTGGATTTGGTATGAGCCATTTTGTTTACAAGTTTTTGTTGAAGTTTGATGAAAATGATGATGAGTTGGTGGTGAAATGAAAGATTGATGTTTGGTGAAGTGCTTTGCATATAGATCCCTAGCACTAAAGGTAGATGTTACCAAAGTTCTTTCTTGAATTGTTTGTTGTGTTGGATTGACAAAGTTTGATGTGATAAGGTTTAGAGAGATTTGAGATGTGTTACAGACTCAACTACCTAGTAATGAGAGTATTCACTCATAGACTAGTTTTAATCTATGTAGAAATGCCTCTTAGGATGAGTTTATCCTAGATGTAGAGACACTCTAAAAAGTGATGTATTTGTGTTTGATTCAAGCAATATCAAAATAGAACTTAGGAAAAAAAACCTCTTGGTGTTTTGAGAGTTGGAAGTGGATTTTATAAGATATGGATATGATAATGGATGAAATGTGTACTTCAATAAAAACTTTGTGTTAGAAAAGGAACAAACTCTTCCTCTTCTCTTTCAGGAGTTGGTGGTTCTTCCCTAGTTGAGTTATATGTGATGCAAATGTTGGGAAAGAAGTTAGGATTGATTTTTCCTCCTTTGTTCTTGTGATAACTCAAAGCTTGATATTGCATAAAAGCTCTATGGTTTAATGACTCTTGATCAAATTCGTTTGATTTCCCTTGAAGATATAGATGCATGCGACATAGGAAGGTCCTATGAGAGACAAAGATTTTTCTATTAAGATAGAAGAATTTTCTCTTTTTGATAAGAGCCTTTGAGCTCAATGGTCTTTTCTTCAAGTTGATGTTTTGAAGGAGATTCTTCTTTCTCAAGATGTGAAGAATGGTCATATAGTTTGATACTTTTTGTTGTTGCTCTTTGTTTTTGATCTTTTGTGTCTTGAAAATGTGTGTGTTGGATGAATACTTGTGTTGGATTTTGGATTCTTATAATGTTTCTTTGACAAGAAAACAAAGCAAGCACACAAACACAAGAATGTTGCCTCAAAAGGCACAAGTATGGGTCTAGATCAACCCAATCTTTTAAAAAAAAATTTATAACCCTTTCCTTCAAATGTATTTTAGGTGTTTCCAAAGCCTGAAGTCGGCTCAATTTGCACTGGTCTTGACTCAAAAATGAAAACAGTTCAAACACTTTTTATCCCTAAGGTCAAATGGCCAGTTGCGATAATTTCAGCCCACATCTTGATATTTCTTCGACTTTGGTACTACATACCTTATGAATCCCATTGTGGCAGGTAAGGATGTGATATACTAAGTCTTGCATGAGTATAACAAATAGATGATCCTATGATGGGAAAGTCACCACTTTCATCAAGCCACAAGTGACTTTTCAAAAAGCTATGTTTCTACTCAAGGAAATATGTATGGTGAGTATCTTGGGAGCAAAACCATCTATGCTCTTGCACTGAATTTATCACAAATATCCTCAATCAATAGAATGGTTGGGCTACTACTTAAAGGTGTTTAGTAATTTTTGATGTTTTTGGACATAAGTTCATTTTGCACTGACTCACTTAAGAGCCTTGTAACTTGTGGTGGGGCCCATTTGTCCTTTCGGCAAGTTACACTATAGGAACAGCTATACCCAAGGCTACAGCTTTCGCTCTCACTTGATTTCTATAGCGACTCAAAAGATTTACCACATGAAGTCATTCCCAAGAGTGATGTGTCTCTTGGCAGGCCTCTCTTAAAAAGATAAAACTTGAGTGTTACTAACACTTTTCTCTTGCACCTAGGACCACGAAAGCCAAGGGAGAGGATAGTGTGTGTTAGAAGTAGGACCACTCGACCAACTCTTTTGCACAAGTGTGCCAAACACAAAATACACTTGTTCTTTTTAACTTGTCATTGCAATGATGTTCTATCTAATTGAAGATGTTGCTCCAACAACCATGATGTTCTTTTTAACTTCAACGGCAAAATGTTGAGTAAACTAGAATTTGAAATCCTGGTCAACTTAATGAGAAACATGTTTTGCATGAAGTAAAATGATTTTTGCAAAATTGAGACAAGTTGATTGTTCTTTTTACTTTCATAATAAGTTGAAGTGTTGATTGTGAATTTTAATTTGATGCAAGAAATAAATTTTGCCTTGTTGATTTTAAGCACCAAAAGAAAAATGAAGCCTAACTTGCAAGAAATAAAGTTTGATTGTAAGTTTTTAGAGCGCCCAAAATGAAGTGAACCTAACTTTGCAAAGAAATAAAATTTGATTGTAAGTTTTAGAGCACCAAAAATAAAGTGAACCTAACTTGCAAAGAAATAAAATTTGATTGTAAGTTTTAGAGCACCAAAATGAAGTGTTTTTTATTTTTAAGCCAAAAAATGAGTAAATTTAAAACCTGCACATGAAGCAAATAGTTAGTAAAATTCGACCATATGGTGGGCTTCCACAAGCCTAAAAAAAATGATTTTATTAGTTACAAGGCCTTTTTTACAACATTCTGTTAGAATAGCTCTACTCTGTGTGAAAATAGAAGCGCTACTTAACACAAACGCGCTACAATAAAGACAAAAGCACTCAAGGAAATGATTTTTACAATAATACAAAAGTGGTAAGACAAAAACACAAGTGCTGACTGATGAACAAATGTGCCATACTACCAGAAAAAGCACTAATTCTTGGACAATAGCGCTATTGTAAGAACAAAAGTGCTATGATACCAAAAACAATAGTCCTAAACCATGAACAAAAGCGCCAAAGTGTGAAGTGAACAAAAGCACCAAAGCGTGACCTGTGTGTCAAGCTAAACAATCAAAAAGTTAGTTTTGTAAACAAAAAATGTTGTTGAGTGCTTGATTCATGTCGGGTTCACCAAATGATGCTCTGCAAAATGGGGCAAAGGTTAGACAAAAGCCTATGTTCATATAACACACAAAAACACAAGAAACTGTTAGTGTTAATCAACCAAAAACTATTCTAAGCAGGCATATCAAAAGAGACACTAAAAACATGATAAGATATTTAACTATGGAAGCAAATACAACAAGGCATCTCCAAATGCCCTCTACAATTCTCTTAGCTCCTTCTCCCTTGTTCCTCTCCTCTCCAAGTTTCAAATTAGTGTAGCTCTCAGTAGCTTTTTGCACTATGGATGCTTACGAAGATTCAAGATTGTAGATGATTATGAAAAGTATGCAAATGCAAGCTTAATAACCAAATAAGGATGATTTATCTAAATGCTATTTGTTAATTTTAACCAAAAGAGTGAATGTGAGTAAGATATGCTAAATGCTCTCTAAAATTCTCTATAACTTAGATGCATACAAGTTTTCAGGATCTAGATTATGAAGAAATGGGCTCCATTTATAGGAAAAATGGAGCAATGGATGGTTGAGATTGAGTAATCTCAACAAGGGTCAAGATTGAATGATATCAAATCCATGTGAAGGATTTCAACCCAATCCCAGGATGACAAGTGTCAATATTAGATAGGTTGAGAGGAGAGGGAATAAGCATTAAATGCTTGACATGACCTGAAGGTTAACTTGGGAGTTAAGGTCAAGGTTGGGTTGAGTGAATAAATTCTTTATTCAAAGAATAAAACTTTTATCCAATGGATAAACACTTGTGCAAGGGTTAAAGAGATAACCATGGTCAAAGCAATAAATGCTTGAGGAGACACATGAGTCACATGAGGGTTGAGTTAGGGGTTAACTATAAATGGTCATGTAAGAGCCATAAGTGGTTTGGAAGACTTTAGAGGTTAAATTGTTGAACACACCAAGCATTTAATGTTTTTCAAAGACTTTGAAGTCTTTGAGAAGTGACTCCAAGTTGCTTAGGAATGTGACAATAATTAGGGGATGGATTAGGCTAATTGATTAGGATTAGATAGGTTCTAGAAGAATTTAGAAGAGGGTTTTAGGAGTGCAAGTGGATTTGGTGGGTGAGGGAAAATAGGATTTTATTTAAAATAAAATTAATTTATTTCAACTTGTGATTGCAACTTGCATTTGTAGGAAAATGCAAGGGGGGATTTATGATTTTAAATAAATGTTTTATTTAATTTATTTAAAAGAGGAAAGATGATTAAATTGAATAAATAGAATTTATTCATTTAATTGATTGTGATTTTGGTTTAATGAATTAATTAAAATAAATTGAATAATTTATTTAATTAATAGGAGAATGTTTTGAGGATGAATTAATTAAATATTAATTTAATTAACTGATGGCTAGTGGATTTTTAATCAAATAAATATGAAATATTCATTTAACTAAAATGGATAGGTTTATGTAACTACACCTTTATTTCCTTTGTTCCCTTGATTTTTCACTAATGCTTGAGACTTAGAAGTCTTAAGAATGCCCATGCTTATCAACTTAGTTTGTTCCATCATCAACATTTCGGCGAAAGCATCAAATGTAGGCATTGTGTAGCTTGAACCCATTGTCATCCTATAGGTTTGGAAACTAGAAAAAAATGTTGCATATTCTTGGGATCTAACATGGTGAGATTACTATCAATTTGATATCCCCTAATCTCATCAACTTGACCATAAATATCTTGAGACTTTTTCCAAGCATCCTTAATTAGAGTACATTTCTCAATATGAAAAATGAGATCCTTTGATACATACTTTCTTAAGGTACCAATTGACATGATATTCTTAGTGAGCCAATCTAAGTGAGCAACAAGATCACCCTTAGGATCAGCAAGAGCAACAATAGTTCCATCAATATAATGAGTTAGTCCTTTTTCCATAAGTTTACTCCATGCATCAATTTTCCAAGTAGCATAATTATGAGGAGTTAAGAGAGGAAACTTAGGAGAACCCATAGCAGAAAAATGGAAAGAACACAAGAGAACAAAATCACAAGAGACACCCCCCAAATTCACTCAATCAAAGTACCCTCCCCCAAAAAATGATGATTTTGGCACTTTATATGTAGTGCGTGTACAATAGGCCACTTGAAAACAATGGAAAAGTGGAATTCTGATTTTGTTTTACAACTACCCTGATAGGCTGAGAACTGTTACTACTTATCAAATTGCCATTAGTTTTATAGTCAAAGTCATACTATATATTCTAGTTGGTTAGTATTACCGAATCATGCAGTTGGTACACATAGAGAAGTCAATATGAATAGTCTAGTCGGTTACAGAAGAAAGCAGTCACAGAATGCAGTATTCACCGAGTTGTTTACCGAGTATTGTTTCATGGCTACCAAGCAGTAAAGTTAACTCACCGAGTTGATATTCATCGAGTGAAATGTTTTACCATATACATTGAACCTGGACATGCACATGAAAACGTGTTACAAGATCGAGGCACATCTAACTATTTTTCCATTGGAAATTGCACTAGAAGATTGTGTATGATTGTAAGGTCAATCTAACCAATGAAATATTTTGTTTAGTTATTCATTCAAGGAATCTTTTTGCAAGATTGAAGCAATGAATTAGATCACCACTGTAAGAGATCTATTTATATAGCATGGGAAGAGAGAAATGAGTGTGGATGAATATGTATGAATGCATGTGTGTGTATGCATGAAGGAAGACAATTACAGAGACACAGAGAGGTCACTGAGAAGGTTATCAGTGAACAATCAAAGAACAGAGTAAACAGAAGGGTTTACTGAGTTACAATATGTGTTACCAAGGTATGCTACAAGCTAGGTAATCTTATTCTAAGCACATAGAATCTGCTATAGCATTTCAGATTTAAAGTTGTAGATATTTGTAATGATTCTATTGTAATATTTTGAAGTTGTAAGAGAAACTTTTAACAGGGTAAAAGACTCTAACCAAGTCTATAAATTGTAAATCCTTTAACCAGGTGCAACATTTATATAGTGTTGTAAAATCCTTTAGTAAGGTAGATCTAACAGATCTTGTTACTCCTAACAGGGTAAGCTATCAGAAATAGCTAAATGTAGCTCTAACCGAGCAATCTTTATTATTGCAGTAGTGAAGTTGTGGGTGCCATCCCCACAGCAATTTTTCTCTCTAACCAAGAGTTTTTGTGTGACCCAAATATATGTGTTATGGAGTGAATTATGTATGATTGTTATCTGTTTGTTTGAACTTTATTTTATGTTACTGCACTTTTCTGTTTATGCATAACAGTAAGGTTATTAGTAAAGAAAAGTTTAGGAGTACTGATTCACCCCTCCCCTCTTAGTACATTAGCTTTCCATATTGGGCCTAACAAGAACTACAATGCAAAAGACCAGCAAGATAGATCTATGCAATACAAGTGCCAAATTGGCCAAAAAAGACCATATACTGAAAGTATAACTCCTACTCAAAATCACTACAAAATGATAGCAGATTATGAAAGTAGATGAAAAATTATGCACTTAAAAAAAAATGGCACCTAAAAAGGAGTTCATATGAGCCCAAACAAAGTTCTAGAAGTTGCAGAAACGAGGATTGAATAGGTACAATCACAAAAAAATGAGATTTCTGAAAAATTTGTTCATAAAAATTAGAAAATAATTCCACCACAAGAAATTACACGAAAAATTAGCCCATTTCAAAAAAAATTGCACCCAAAAAGAAGCAAACATGAGCAAGATATGGCCTTCCAAAGTTGAACTGCAAAATTGAAAAGCTCAACGGGAGGGGGCTGATAAATTTTTGAAAAATGATGATGTCAAGAAACCACTATGTTAAATTTGATGGTCGTATGGCCATCACCAAAACTTCACCTCCCTGCCTGCATGGCGTCCGTACAGTAAAAACGTGCTAATGTGGACCAACCAGATGTTGCCAAGTATTGTACGAAATGTACGAAAAAGATGAGGTGGTAAGTATGGTTCATCTGATTGGTAGTGTGACATGCCAACCTGACTGGGAATCGTACGCTGATGTGGCTACTAATGATTAGGTGCCAACTGGGCACTACATGGACCAATGGCTAGATGCCACATGGCATAGTCGACAAAAAAAAGAAAAGGGTCACTGACTGGAGCAAGCAAGCAGGTCGCGAAACTCTGGCAGTGTCGGTCCGAGCTATCATCGGGACCCGTCGGCGACAAGATGGGCGCTTAAGGAGATGAGTGGCTATTGTGGAGAGAGAACATGGTGTCAGAAGACAAACGCTGGAGGAACTCAGGGGTCGCTGATGGTGCTACTAGTAAACGTGCAAAGATCAGAATTAATCTGCAGTGTTCACCAACGGGAAGTATAGGCGACGAGGTGTGGGGGGGGCGGGGCCCCCGAAAATGGTACACCCTGCAATAAACGTAGGCTACGACGAGTACGGGGGGGTGGTCACGGGACCCCCCCCCCCCCCCCCCCCCTCCCAAAATATTAAAAAAAAGGATTTCTTTTTATAACAAAAACTTTTACATGCACAATTAAAAAACTGCAAAAAATTTGATATATTTGAAAATTAAAAATTTTGTAGAAAAAATAAAATATATATATATATTTTTGAAAATTTCGTATCCTATAGCCAAATTGGCTAAATTTTTCCTCCAAGCCCCAAATTTGACTTTCACCCAATATAGGCAAATTTATTATCAAAATTCCTGGAAACGGTCACCCAGACTCAACGACGAGGTCAGATCTAGTCTAGGACTGTTAGGCCCAATATGGAAAGCTAATGTACTGAGAGGGGAGGGGTGAATCAGTACTCCAAAGCTTTTCTTGAATAATAACTTTATTGTTATGCATAAATAGAATAGTGTTGTAACATAAAATAAAGTTAAAACAAATAGATAACAATAATACATGATTCACTCCATAACACATATATTTTGGTTACGTAGAAACTCTTGGTTAGAGAGAAAAATTGCGGTGGGGATGGCACCCACAACTTCACTACTGCAATAATAAAGAATGCTCGGTTAGAGCTACATTTTAGCTATTTCTGATAGCTTACCCTATTAGGAGTAACAAGATCTATTAGATCTACCTTGCTAAAGGATTTTACAACATTTATTCTAAATGTTGCACCTGGTTAGAGGCTTTACAATTTATAGACTTGATTAGAGTCTTTTACTCTATTAAAGGTTTCTCTTTCAACTTCACAATATTACAATAAAATCATTACAAATATCTACAACTTTACATCTGAAATGTTATAGCAGATTCTATGTGCTCAGAATAGATTACCTTGCTTATAGCATACCTCGGTAACCCATATAGTAACTCAGTAAACCCTTTTGTTTACTCTGTTCTTTGACTGTTCTTTGAAAACCTTCTTGGTGACCTCTATGTCTCTGTAATAGTCTTCTTCCATGCATACATACAACCTTAACTCATGCTGTATAAATAGATCTCTTAAAATAGTGATCCAATTCATTGCTTCGATCTTACAAACAAGATTCCTTGAATGAATAACTAAACAAAATATTTCATTGGTTAGATTGACCTCGTAATCATACAGAATCTTCTAGTGCAATTTCCAATGTAATAATGGTTAGATGTGCCTCGATCTTGTAACACATTTTCATATGCATGTCCAGGTTCAATGTATCTGGTAACATGTTTTACTCAGTGTATGTCAACTCGGTGTGTAATGCGTTCTGTGACTACTTTCTTCTGTAACTGACTAGACTATGCATACCGACTTCTCTGTTATACCGACTACATGATTTGGTAGTGCTAACCGACTAGAATATATAGTATGACTTTGAATATAAAAACTAATGGCAACTTGATAAGTAGTAACAATCTCCCCTTTTGACATTAGTTGAGATGTTTGACAAAAACTACTTTCAAAGTCATAACTCAAAAATCTATATACTTTGCAAAATGACTACACTTGACAATATATACTATAGTCAATGAAATAGTATATTCAGATATACTCCCCTTATCATTATACTGTACATAACTCTGATTTTGCATGCTCGGTTATGTGCTTGTGTGCTCTGCTTACTCTACATACTCTGCTCGGTATACTCCCCCTGTATACAATACTCCGAATACTCTATCAAAATTGTATCACAAAAACTGTATAACTCCCCAGATATATAGTATCAATCCATATATTGTATTACTCCCCCTATCTGTATTACTCCCCCTTTTTGACAAACATCAAAAACTTAATTCCCATCCGGGGGTGGTAACTAATCAAAAATAGATTTATACTTTGTCCAGGCGTCGGTGACAGCGACTGAGAGTGCATGCTTTACACTTTCCATTAAAGAATTGTGTGCTTGAATATCAGCCAATAGTGATCTTAAGCCATCAAGAGTGCTTCCCTCTTGTGTAGTAGATAGGCATGTAGCTCGGTTAATATGTTCTTGAAGTAATCAAAGATGAGGAAGGAATAATGTCTGGAGTGTCATTATATCCATCCTAATCTTATGTTCTTCATTTCTTAGTTCCAATTGTTGAGCCATGAGCTGTTGAAGCTTGGTATAAAATTCTGAACTGAATTTGGCTCTATGGTCAACTTATTTGAGAGATCGGTGATCTCTTTCTCAATTGCATCAGTTTTATTCTTGATATCTTTAATGAATATGGAAAATGTGCAAAGTTTCTTAAATAAATAAGGAATATGCTTGAGTTGAGGGGACAACTCAGCAATGAATTTGACAAGCTTGACTTTCCCAATAACTAGAGCTTTTTGTACCTCTTCTATCATTTTTGCAGTAAGCTCCTTGTCTTTTAGCTTGCTCAAGTACTCAGATGCATCAACTCCAAATGTTTCTATTTGATTAAGGAGTTCATCTAGTTGAATGTGGATGGCTGCATCGGTTGACACTGTAGCTAAAGGTAGCATATCTATTAGCAGTGTCTTCACCTTCTGAAGTACTTTATTCTTCTTTTGAATGGCTATCTATTTTTCTTGTTCGACCTTTTCTTTACATAGTTCACCGAAATCAATAAGTGCTTGCCCCTTTAATTTTGAGATATCCACATTGGGCAACACTATCAGTTTAGTTAAATCAACTTTGAAACTATGCTTTTTCGCCTTCTTCTCTTTACCTTTGGTTGGTTGGACCAAGAGAATAGCTTGTGAGGCTTGCTAACCCTCGGTAGGTTTCTCGGTAGAGGCAACACTTTGGTTAGTTCGTGTAGTTGCTATGGTGTCTTTTAGTTTCTCGGTACTGGGTGTCTCAGCTGCTACATTTTTGGTGCTTGAGGGTGCTTCAAAGATCTGGTCTTGAGTAGTCTCTTCTCCTGTTGTAGACTTGTGACCTTTGGTGCCTTGTGCTATATCCTGAGGAGCTTCAGTAGAGATAGGTTGCTTGACTGGCGGATAAGGCTGAACTTGTTCTAAAATGGATTCACTAGATACAAGTTTTGCATATGTAGTGCCTTCTATCATTTCCTGCTCCAGTGCTTCTGCATCCATGACATCTTCATCAATTTGAATAGTGTCAGCCAGGTCTTGCTTGGTAGCATCCGGACCGTGCTCGGTGACATCAGGATCTTGCTCGGTAACATCAACAATTTCAACTTTAGATTGTTCACTGGCATCTTTTATTTTGAAGATTTCCTACCACTTTTCTTTTGTCTCCTTTTCTACATCAATGTATAGCCCATTCATCAATTTTAAGGCTCTTTGTTTGACAAGAAATTTTGAATTGTAGGTTGTCAAATGTTCCTTTATTTCTGCTATAGACATATCAAGAAATAGATGGACTAGACTTCTTTCTCTAATTTGTTTTTCTGAGTCCATTGCATATTTCCACCTATTATCAATATGCAAGTAAAGTTCATTTGGAAGTGACTTTACTAGTTCTAATGGAGCTAGCCAAAACTTTAGAAATGTGCAGATGACAGCTTCTTCAATTTGTCTCTTCTCATCATTATTCCTAGTCTCATACTTGACATATCTAAATCCTCCAAATCCACCATATTCTTTTAGATTGGCATAGAAGTTTTCAACACTATGTATATTTACCTTCTTGCTTTTGACAATTTGGAATTTGTTGGCATTTTCAGATTCTGTATCACTAGAATCTTTTGCTAGAATGAGTCTTTGAGTAGATTTCTTGTAGGTCTTGGTTACCTTGGGAGCAGTAACACTCTTTTGTTTCTTACTTGGTGATGCAGCTGACGCTCTTGTATTAGGTCTCTTTGTTGGAGGTGGTGTCGGTAAGGCCTTTGAAATGTCCTGTTTCTTTCTTTTCAAAACTTTACCCTCAGGCAATTTGGTGCTCAATGTTATTGCTGCCTCTTGAGCTTCTAATTCCTCTTCGGTGATGGCAAGAGTACCTTTGACAGGTGTGGAGGAAGATTCTTCTCTGAATTTCTCCATTAAAAATTTATCATCTTTGTTGCTTTCCTTGTAGCTTTAGGTACTACGATGCTCATTTTTACTTTTCCCTTCACCTCTTCATAGGTTCCATACCTCAATTCCATAGCATGCCTTGGTAATGAAAGATAGGCATCAATTTGTTGTTGTGTGATATCAAAGTCAATCTTGTAACCCATTGGTGGCAAAGATTGAGTCCTTGGTTCCACAACATTCACAAAATAGTAATCAGTGTCTACCTCAAAGAATATATCATCTTTATATTTCTCTACCAGCTAGGGTGGAATCCAGTACTTGTTGTGCATCTTCTCTTGAAATTTGCTGAATTAGTCATCCATTATATCATTAAAATTATCTCCCAATTTCTTGATAAAGTCATTAATCTGATGGGTGATTGGTCGATGTAGCTCCCAAACTACTTTACCGACTGATGGAAATAATTTCTCAAAGTAGAAAAACATGCATACAAGAAGTGAACCAAACTTTAGTGTATTTGCCGAGTTGTTCTTCTTTGGATTCCTTATTGTGTTCAGGTTCTCAAACAAGTTCTTCAATAACACTTCACATAGGTCAACTTTCATTCCCTTTTTCATAATTTTATAGGCTAAGTCAACTGCTACACAGGGTACACTATTTTCCCTTGCTGATTGGAAGAAATAGTAACCAATTACTCTAATGGAAAACTTAAGTTCTGTGTCAATGACATTGTTCAATTTTAATCCTCTATAATCAGATTCTACTCTGGTTAAATTAATTAACTCCTTCTGTGATATCATCTTCTGTGCTCATGCATGATCATAGATAGGATAACCAGTGATCACATGAATGATTTCCTTGGTGATTTTCAATGGTTGCTCTTTTAGCCACATGAAATCATCATGAACTCTGCTTAGAACAAACTTAACCCATTGGGGCTTGAACACACAAGGGTAGGTTAGGGCTTCAGTCAATCCTTTGATCTTGATGTATTCATACTTGCTATCCATTTTACCATTGGTGCACAATTCATCATAGGTATCTCTTATCTCAACATGACTGAGTTCTTCAATATGACATTTTGTGAAGAATCTAACATCTTTGACTAACAAGACTCGATCCGGGATGAGTGAAAAGGTAGTTTTGTCATACGGTTCGGAGGCAACTTTAGGAGTCAAAGCATATTTCAGTGAGGGCTTCTCGACATTCTTGACAACTATGGGATCTTGGATCTTGGGTGCCATTGTTGATTTTAGGTAAAACTTAGCAAACTATCCTTAGGGTTTGATGGTTTACAAACTACAGACACTTCACACTCAGTAGATAATAACAATTTGACAAGATCAGTAAACTAGCTTGACAGTGTGATGAGATTTGATGTAAATACCTTGGATTTGCTTTGAAATGAGGTTTTATCACCTTGATTCGCTCTTCTCTTCTCTCTTGAAAACTTGGTGAATGAAAATGACTGCGAAAATACTTTTAAGTACACAAAATACCTTATTGGGCTCCATGCGGGTTAGGCCAAAACATTAAATGCACTCAGTTCACCTTTAACTGATTTATTATCCTTTCTGTTTTAACCGAGTAACCAAATTTTTTTCATTTACCAACTTGACAAGCTTTCTGTATACACCGACTTGATAGGTTTCCTGTAAAGTACTTTTGATAGAATTTAAAACTTACTAATGCATCTTGACTATGCAGATTTTGAATTTAGTACAAATAGAACAGGAACTGTTATGATTTTAACTTTCAGAGAATGCAGTCCCTTCATACCTTTTATGATTAATTTAGAATAGGTGCACCTAACTCGGTAGGTAAGGTGCTTTCTTCATTTGACATGATTTCCTTCTTTTTCCAAATCATCTTCAATTTTTCTTTTATCTCTCCAGTGTCTCCTCTAGGTTGATCTCTGCAATCTCCAATCAAGTGTCCAACTTTGTGACAATGAAAACATGCCATACTAGGATTTCTCCATGATTTTTGGTTGTTCATTCTAAACCTTATAAAACAATTGGCACTAATATGTCCATATCTTCCACAACATTCACACCATATCCTTGTATTGTAATCCCATGGTACTATTGCATATTGTCGATAAGGATTTGTGTGAGTTCGGTAACCTCTAGTGTTTGCTCGGTGTGCAGACCATATATAGTTATTTTGCTTAGACTAGCACTTCTCGATACTATGTCCATATCTATTGCAGTTTCTACAAAACCCTTTGAATTTTGCCTTCTGATAGTTGTTAACAGACTTTGTCCTACATTGATTAGACATGTGACCATATTTATTGCAGTTGTAACAATAACCATTGGACTTAGTGATATTCAGTTGCTTACCTTTTCTGATTTGGCATATGTTGGAAGTATGACCTTGATTTCCATAGTAGTAGCAAATAGGCTTCTTTCTTTTGATGTTATTCCTATTTCCATCTTGCTTTGATGATTCTCCTCTCAGTAGTATGAATTCCTTTCTTGGTAGAGTCTTTTCCTTTGTAACCGAGTCCTGCATCTCTATTGGGTTTTCTTATATTTAGTTGCTCATCCAACATCTTTGATGCTTCATAATTCTTCTTCAATGTTTCTTTGGATTTCTTCTTTGTTTCCAGTTCATCGGTCAACCTTGATACTTCAAGTCTCAATGCTTGATTCTCATCATTCTTTAGAATTGCTTCATGATGTGCATAACCTAGTTGATCTGTCATATTTTGTTGAATCCTAGTCAATCTTATGATTTCATCATTCTTATCAGATACTAAGACTTCAAGTTGTTGTTTCTCTCTCTGTAGATCTCTTGCTTTATCCTTAGTTGTCCTCAATGCATTTAGATTTTTAGTCATTTGTGTACTGAAATGTTCTTGTTCTCTTTTCATTGCTTTTATTTGATCAGCCAATGCTTTGTTCTTTTTTTTCAATACTCCAATCATTTCTTCAGTCTCTTCAGATATACTGTTCTCAGGTGATGTCTCAATTTGTTCCACTAACTCTTGAGAATCCTGCAAGTCATCAGATAATCTTCTTCTTACTTTCAGAGATTTTTGCATTTGCCTTTGCATGTCTGCAATCACTTGATTAGCATGATCCAGCTCTTCTTGCAGATACACAATCCTCTGAGATTGTTTATAGCCTTCCATTGATAAGATCTTTCTCTTTAGGTAGTTAAACCCTTTTCCAAGATTCAGGCTCTGATACCAATTGTTAGGCCCAGTATGGAAAGCTAATGTACTAAGAGGGGAGGGGTGAATCAGTACTCCAAAAATTTTCTTGAATAATAACTTTACTGTTATGCATAAATAGAATAGTGTTGTAACATAAAATAAAGTTTAAACAAATAGATAACAATCATACATGATTCATTCCATAACACATATATTTTGGTTATGCAGAAACTCTTGGTTAGAGAGAAAAATTGCGGTAGGGATGGCACCCACAACTTAACTACTGCAATAATAAAGAATGCTCAGTTAGAGCTACATTTTAGCTATTTCTGATAGCTTACCCTATTAGGAGTAACAAGATCTATTAGATCTACCTTGCTAAAGGATTTTACAACATTTATTCTGAATGTTGCACCTGGTTAGAGGCCTAACAATTTATAGACTTGATTAGAGTATTTTACCCTGTTAAAGGTTTCTCTTTCAACTTGACAATATTACAATAAAATCATTACAAATATCTGCAACTTTACATCTAAAATGTTATAGCCGATTCTATGTGTTCAGAATAGATTACCTTGCTTATAGCATGCCTCAATAAGCCATATAGTAACTCAATAAACCCTTCTGTTTACTCTATTCTTCGACTGTTCTCTAAAAACCTTCTTGGTGACCTCTATGTCTCTATAACAATCTTCTTCCATGCATACATACAACCTTAATTCATGCTGTATAAATAGATCTCTTAAAATGGTGATCCAATTCATTGCTTCAATCTTACAAACAAGATTCCTCGAATGAATAACTAAACAAAATATTTCATTGGTTAGATTGACCTTGTAATCATACACAATCTTCTAGTGCAATTTCTAATGTAATAATGGTTAGATGTGCCTCAATCTTGTAACACATTTTCCTATGCATGTCTAGGTTCAATGTATCTGGTAACACATTTTACTCAGTGTATGTCAACTCAGTGTGTCATCTTTACTGCTTGGTAGACATAAAAAGATACTCGGTAGATAGCTCAGTGTGTACTACATTCTGTGATTGCTTTCTTCTGTAACCAACTAGATTGTGCATACTGACTTCTCTGTTATACCAACTACATGATTCGGTAGTGCTAACCAACTAGAATATATAGTATGACTTTGAATATAAAAACTAATGGCAACTTGATAAGTAGTAACAAGGACGCCTCCAAAAGATGTTGATCCTCAAATCTGCCTCTTGATGCCGCAATAATGCCTCTCAAAGATGAATCAATGATGCTCTAATGGCTCTAATACCATGTGATATTTTGCCAAGATCAAGAGCTCAATGAAAAGTACACAATAGAGACAAAATATAGGACAAGAATAAAATGTATTCTCATCAATAGATGAATTATCAATAGTTGTTCATACAATGAATATGAGCCTGCATATATAGACAAGACAATATGGATATGTGAGCACACAAACATGACATGTGGCTCAATAAGAAACAAGGGTAGGTAGGAAATAGGTGTGGTAGGTAGGAGAAACAATAAAATATTTCACATGAGGTGGATCACCCACCGAAGGTGGAATTATCACTCCACAATAAGTGGATATGATAGAGTAGTAACAAGATCACACCATAAAAGGTGGAAATTCTCCTACACACACTATCCCAATGTGGCACAAACACCCAAGTGTCTCATACCCAAACTACTATGAAATGCATTATCCTAAGTAAACTTAAGTAAGGTGTAATAATATCCAAGATGAATAAATAATTACACCAACAAAAACTAATGCAATCCTAATGTAATTAAAATGAATGCAACTAATTAATGATTAATGATGAACAATATGATGATCATGCAAACCTAATGATTGAAAGATGAAATGAACCTAATTGAATGCAACCTAATTCAACTTAATATGATCAACGCAAATTGTTTTTGTTTGTCCAAATATAATCAATCTTTATTTCAACCATTGATCTCGAATGAAAAGGGATGAAATGCTTATAATGCAAATGTGAATGACACTAATATAAAATGATCTAACTTAAATAATACCGTCATTCCTCACATACTTTCTTGTAAATGTACTTGATTTCATCATTGAGATTTTAAATTGTTGTAAGAAAATACAAGCAACTTGACATAATGATTCAAGTTGACCTAAGTACTTCTTACATGGATTTCGATATAGCAAGTTAATACAAGCAACTTGATATGATGAACCAAGTTGACCTAAGTACTTCTTGCAGAACAAACAAGGATTATCCTCTTTCATGCATGACTTGGTACATCGTCCATGATCTTTTTGCCAATCATATCCCTAGACAAGTACATACATTACTAAGAGATAAACCACATACAACAAACAAAGAAAATAATCTTGCCCCATCATAGCTCCTCTAGTCATGGATATAATCGAGTTGCATAGGGTACATGATTACTAAAATCGAGATATAAAAAGAATCATGTATGTCGCACATATGTTCTCATAATCATTAACTGATATAATCATCTTGATGAATGATCATTGATAATCCTTCATTACTTGCTAGTTGAAATCTTTGTATTCTGAGTTTCACGATTCAGTTGTTAGAAATGTCTTGATCTTCATTGCCTTGTTGCTTGCCATCTGTTTTAAAACCCTAGGTGTTTTTGATTTTTTTCTAAGGTTTTTGAATGTTTTAGGATTTTTTGAAGCTTTTAAAGATGCAAATGTTTTAGGATTTTTCCCTCAGCGGAAACAAACTTTATGATGAATATACAAAGGATAATCCAAACCATGGTGGGATGTGATGTAGATATGATTGATTATGATAAAATCCAAGACAATGGATGCTGCAAATCTCCTGCTAATGGTTCAAAGCAATGGATGTGATAGATGAAATGGATATGCTAGGATTGATAGATGCAATAGGATGGATAGATGAGAAAAGAAATCTCATAGATGGAAGAACCCACTTTCAGATAATGCCTATTTACCAGGTTTTCACCATCTAAATTTATTGCATTTTTCCATTTTTTTTACTGTTTTCACTGTTTTACACTGTTTTTGTATTTTTCTCTTTATACTTTTTAGGGATTTTGCCGCTTTTCTAATTTATAGACTTTCTGATTTTTCACTATTTTTTTTAAGGTATTTTTTGTTGATACTTTAAAGCATAGAATTTATTTAGATGCATAGTATTGATAGGCTCATCGAACCAATCACCTTCTGGTGTAGATAATTTGTATGCTCTTGAACCATATGATGCTACCACGACAAAGGGACCCAACCGGTTTGGCTCAAATTTGCCTTTCTTTTCTCGATCTTGTTGGTTGTGCGAATTTTCTCTTATGACTAGATCTCTAATCTAAAAAAATTGTGGCTTAACTCTATGATTGTATCTTCTCGCCATCCTTTGTTGGTATACTTTTAAGTGATCTAAAGCATTTTAGCGACATTCCTGAATCGGTTCAAGTTCTTGAAGCCTAGAGATTCGTTGTTCTTCCTATGGGATAAGACCTTTCAAGGACACCCGTAGAGAGGGTATCTCTACTTCTACTCATAATATTGCTTATGATCCATACACAAGGCAATATGGTGTTGCCCCCATTGGTGTATGAATGCTAGTTCGGTATGCGCATAGAGCAAGATTTAGTTGAACATGTCAATCTCTACCAGCTTCATTGATTGTTTTCTTCAGATTCTTTAGGATTGTTTTGTTTGATGCCTCGGATTGACCATTCCCCTATGGTTAATATGGTGTCGAAAACCTATGTTGGATATGTAATCACTCACATAGTTTCTTCACATCTTGATTCTTAAATGGCCTCCCATTATTAGTGATGATGGTCATAGGGACACCATAGTGATAAATTATGTAGTTCAAGATGAATGATGATATTTTCTTTCCTGTCACCATTGTCAAAGGAATTGATTAAATCCATTTAGTGAAATAATCATTAGCAATCAAAATGAACTTATGTCCATTAGAAGATGAAGGATTTATCTTACCCACTAGGTCAAGTCCCCATTGAGAGAACGACCATGATCCTGCCATAGGATGGAGTTCTTGTGCTAGTGCATGGATGAGATTCCCATGGATTTGACATTGTTTGCATTTCTTAGCATATGTAAATGAATATCTCTCCATAGTAGGCTAATAATAACCTAATCGAATAAGTTTCTTAGCTAGGGTTAAGCCACTTGAGTGCATGCCACAAATACCTTTGTGGACTTCATTGAGAAATTTCTCAGATTCCTCATGTTTGAGACACCTAAGTAGAGTGCTATCTAGACCTCGTCTATATAAAGTATCAATAATGATAGTATAGCAAGATGACTGATGGATAAAATTTATTTTTTGATTGCAGGATAGGTCTGGGGGAAGGATATTCTTATGGTATGATGAAAGAATAAGTATTCAGTCAACTACTGAGAGGGGGGGGTGAATCAGTAGAAAGAAAAACTAATACAAACTTCACCAATCTCAAAAATCAATCTCTCAAAGTAAACTTACAACTATAAATGTAATACCACTGTCAAGATAAAAACTTATAAGATAAACCAATTAACTGTTACAACAAATTAACAATAAACAACTTCAAACTCATAAACATCCAAATGTTTTTTCATATGTCAACAAACTTCATTTCTTAATGCTTTCAATTATCATAACTTATCAAAGTAGTTAAGTAGTTAAGTAAATCAACCATAAGAACGTAACCAAAAAAACATTCACCACTTGACAAAAATATTTTAGACTTGAAAACCCAAATGGGAAAAACCACGGTGAGATGAGACTCACAAGATAACTATCTGAACTATTCTGAAGTTTGCCCTGTTAGGAGCCTAGCCTGTCAAAGCTTTACAAAAGTCCTGTTAAGAACTGATCATGTTAGGAACCACCTAGTTAAGGGATTGACTATAATGCCTTGTTAGGAGCAATACCCTATAGGGAGTAACCTCGGTAGAGGATTTGAAAATCTAAGCTAATGGATCACCTTGTCAGAGGATTTGAATAGTACCAAGCTTGTTAGAGCTTACCCGGTTAGGGGATTTCAATTCTGCTATAATTGTTAGAAAACAACAGTGGTTTGCTGATCTATCTAAATAACACTACACTTGCTTGATCAGATTCATTTCATGCTCCAATCTACCTTTACTCAAACTGTAGATACATCATCCGGTTCAGCAACCACACATTCAACTGATTTTTTCCAACTCTTTGCCAACTCATTAAACTAAACAACTTCATCGACCTTATAAACAAATCAATTAGGTTGGTAACACAACAAAAACGTAATTCTCATAGAGATTACAAACAAGTCGGTTCAAGTATGACCATTAGATTACATAGAAATCTCTGCACATCAATCAAGAAAACCTTGATCTCTCCTTGATCACCGCTTCATCAAACTTAGTAACTCATTATGAGATTTGAATTATATGCAATACATTTTCTCATTCCCTAGACAAAAATTGTTACAACAGTTCACCAAAACTACTTGAAATTGTCATCATATAATAATCATACGTGTCATAATCATTTTCACTCATCATTAGATCATAAACCAATATAACCAATTCACCAAACTTAATCGGTTAGGGTTTATCAAAAAACAACAGGTAGGGTTTACTAGTTACTATTTCCACTCTCCAATATATAGCAATACCCGTTCACTCCACAAATTCTTCCTACCACTTACAAAACAATATTACAATATCAACATTATCATTACTAGTTAATTGACATCAATGACAACATAACATATCATTAATGAAATCTTCATGTAAATGCCAACAATCTCCCCCTTTGGCATTGATGGCAATACAAATATCAATACCATTGATTGTTGTTGTGATTATGAATAGGAATCCTGGTTTACATTACCAAGTATTCACCATTCTCTCCATGTCTTTAGCTTGTTGCTGGATCTTCTTCCTATAATCACATAATTCTTCTCACCCTTTGATAGCAATGCCAAATTCAAAGTAAAACATGTAATATCAAATTTCATTGTGCAATATCAACAACCTGCAACTTGTTGCTCCCCCTGTGGAATAACTCCACTTCTACACCAATCCTTCTAAAAAATTCTGCAAGTAGCTCCGGGACTGATGTAATCTACATCATGCTTAACTGACCTCATGAAGGGGTACAACCCCTAGCTGACTTGTACAATACTCAAAAGTAGTCTTAAGCAGAGTTCTAGTAAAAATATCTGCAAGCTGCTCCTTGGTAGAAACATGCTCCAAGATTGCATATTTACTCTATACTTTTTCCCTTAAGAAATGATACTTCAATTCAATATGCTTGGTTCATGTGTGCAAAACAAGGTTCTTGGAAATATTAATGGCACTTGTATTATCACATAAAATCTTTATAGGTTCTAAAATATTCATCTTAAAACCTTCCAAGATGTGCCTCATCTAGATAGCCTGAGTAAGTGCTCTTTAAAATCTTCAACCAACTTTTTATAGGGCATCAACTTTTCATCCTTGGTTTGATAATCATCATTTATTTGGTTGATTATGAGTTGTGAGTCTCCATAAACATGTAATTCCTTGATGTTACATTTAATGGCTATTTTGATCCCAATGACCAATGCCTCATACTCTGTAGCGTTGTTTGTGCATGGGAATCACAATCTATATGATTTTGGAATTGTGTGGCCTTGAGGTGTTATGAACAAGATTCCTACACCTGATCCATATTGTGTATAGGAGCCATCAAAGTATAAATCCCAAAAATTTGTGCTAACTATCAGAATGTCTACATCAGGAAATTCAATGTGCAATGGTGTGTCATCCTATAGGGGTACTTCAACCAATTAATCAACAATTACTTGTCCTTTGATAGCTTTCTGATCAACACATTGTATGTCAAACTCACTTAATATTATAACCCATTTGGCGAATCTACCTGTCAATGTTGGCTTGCTTAGCAAATACTTCAATCGATCTATTTTTTCTATCAATTTCACAGAATGAGTCAACAAATAATGTCACAATTTCTGAGTTACAGATACAACTGCTAGGAATGTATTCTCAACTAATGTGTAGTTCAATTCATAGCCTACAAGTGTTCTATTGATGTAATATACTGCTCTTTCTTTTCCTTCTTCATCATGTTGTGCTAAGAGAGCTCCTAGTGATACATTTGTCACTGAGATGTAAAGCAACAATGGTATCCCTTTGATCAGTCATACCAGTACTAGAGGATTCGCCAAATATTCTTTGATTTGAATGAAAGCTTCCTCACATTTATGATCCCATTTGAATGGAAAATTCTTGTGTAATAAGTGAGTGAAGGGATGACATCTATCAACTAGCTAAGATATGAATCTTGTGAGATTTTTCCAAGATCAAGGGCAAAATGAAAAGTATAAAAGAGAGACAATAGAATGACAAGAACAAATTGTATTCTCATCAATATACAAATGATCAACTGGATTAACCAATACAATGAATATGAGCCTACTTATATAGGCAAGGCCATATGAATATATGAGCACACAATCATGACATGTGGCTCAATGAGAAATAAGGGTAGGTAAGAAATACTAGGAGTAGGTAGGAGAAATAATATAATATTCCACAAGAGGTGGATGACCCACCGAATGTGGAGTGTAATAGAAAAATAAGACTACAAAAGGTAGAATTTCTCCTACAAGCTATATCCCTATGTGCACACTTCCCAAAGTGTCTTATATCCAAACTATGAAGAGATGCATTATACTAAGTTAACTTAAGTAAAGTGTAATAATATCCATGATGAATATTTATTTACACCAACACCCCCCATTAAGTGCAACTTAGGGGAATGCATACTTAAGTCAACAATGCAAGATGGGTCCCAGCTACGAGGCCATGATAGGTACCCATGTACAATATGCAAATGCAAGTGAAACTATGCAATGCAAGCTCTCACAAACAGAGAAAGGGAGAAAACCCAATGGGAAAAAAATCTCCCCCAAAAGAGATGAATGTACAAAAGACTCTCAAAGAAGAAGGATAAAACCTCAAAGAGGAAAAAGTCCCCCCCATAAGAGAGGAAGGAGAATTCAACTGAACCTCCCTAATGAGACATCTTGTACCCCCAAGAGAGCTCGCAACTGCTGGAACTTACTCTCGGTGAAAGGTTTGGTAAAGATGTCGACAACCTACTTCATTATAGGACAATACTACAAATCAATGACCTACTCCCGAATAAGCTCTCAGATGTAGTGCATATGGATCTCAATGTGTTTGGTCCACTGATGTTGAACCGGGTTCTTCAATATTGTAATAGCACTCTGTTTGTCATAATGTAGAACTATCGGCCGTGGAGGGGTGAACCCAAACTCTTTGAGAATCTACTGAAGCCAAATAGTCTTAGTCATTGCGTTAATAGCTCCTTGATACTTAGCCTCAATCGAAGAGAGAGAAATAGCATGCTGCTTCTTGCTCTGCCAACAAATGGGGCCCAAACCAAGGTTAAATTTGTAACCTGAAGTAGACTTACAATCATCAAGATTGCCAGCCCAATCGGAGTCTGGGTAAACAACCAAGCAAAGTCCTGTGCCTACTGCATAGTGAATCCCATAGTGATGTGTACCCTGGATGTAATGAAGGATACATTTGGCAGCTTTCCAATGAAGCTTATGTGGTTCCTGCATGAAGTGGGAAACCATGCCAACTACAAATGAAACATCAGGGCGTGTGTGAGTCAAGTAAATGAGACTACCCACAAGCTGATGATACAATGTGGCATCAACTGGTGGAGAAGAGAACTGAGCCTCAAGCTTCACTCCTGAAAGAAAAGGAGTTGGTGCAAGCTTACAATCAGCCATATGAAAGCGTGCAAGAAGATCAAGAGAATACTTGGGTTGTGAAAGAGTGATCCCAAAAGATGACTGTGAAATCTCTATCCCAAGAAAGTAGTGCAAAAGACCCAAGTCAGTCATAAAAAATTCTCATGCAAAGCATATTTGACACTACTAATAATGGATGCGGTGCTCCCTGTAATCATCAAATCATCAACATAGAGAACAAGTATCAAGTGTGAGTCATCCTTCTGCAAAATATAAACATTCAGATCAAAATGACACCTGGTGAACTCTGTTGAGAGAAGAAAGGAATCCATCTTGGCATACCAAGCCCTGGGGGCCTACTTAAGGCCACAAAGAGATTTACTTAGTCTGCAAACCAAGGAAGAATCCTAGATGAAACCCTGTGGTTGTTCCATATAAATATCCTCATCAAGATCCCCATGAATAAAAGCACTCTTCACATCCATTTGATGTATAACCCAACCATGAGCTATGGCAATAGCAAGTGTAAAGTGAATGGAGTTCATCTTGGCTACAGGCACAAAGGTCTTAGTATAGTCAATAGCTGGAACCTGAGAGAAACCTTTCACAACAAGCTGAGCCTTATACTTATCCACACTACCATCCACTGCAAACTTGGTCCAATAGATCCACTTACATCAAACCATCTTTCTCCCCTTAGGGAGAGGGACTAACACCCATGTGTTGTTCCCCATCAAGGAACTATACTCTTCCTCCATAGCGTGGTCCCACTTAGGAACCTCTGAAGCTTCCTGAAATGTCTGCAGATCAGAAGTGGTAGCAATTAATGCATGTGGAAGGTCTTGATGTTGTGATTGAGTCCTTCCTATATCTAAAGGATCCCCAACAAGAGAACCCACTGACTCAAGTGTCTATTGAGTGCAACGAGGTCTAGGTGGAGGTGGAGAACAAGGCTCCTCAACTGCAAGTGGACCCTACAAAGGTGTAACCTTGTGATTCGGAGTTGAAGGAGTCTCATCATTTGAATCACCAACATCACTATCCACAATGGAGGAAGGTGGAGGTAGAGAGGCTAAGCTAGGAGAGCTTTCCTCAAAATGAACACTCCTCTCAATGAACACTTCATGTGTCTCAGGATCCATCAATTTGTATGCCTTAACACTCTTAGGATATCCAAAAAATATGCAAGGCCTACTCTGAGGTTCCAATGCCTTGCATTTCTGCAGAGGTATGCGAGCCCATGTTGGACACCCAAAGACCCTGAAATGTCTCACAATTGGTTTCCTACCAGCCCAAGCCTCAAAAGGAGTAATACCTTATAAATATTTATGATTAACCTGATTCTGGATGTGTGTGGCATAACTGATAGCCTCTTCCCAAAAGGCGGGATCAAGAGAATGTCCATGTGTCATACAACTAGCCATTTCTTTGAGAGTTCTATTCTCACACTCTGCAACTCCGTTCTTCTGTGAAATGTATGCAACAGAATGTTGAAGATCAATCCCCTCAAATGTACAAAAATACTCAAGTCTTTTGTTCACATATTCCCTTCTAGTATCTGTGTAAAGAATCTTGATCACTTTCCTAGATTGCTTCTCCACACGAGTCTTGAAGTCCTTCTTAGCATTTTCACAAAGGGAGATTGTTAGCATCTCAGTAAGTTTGTTGGTATGAGGATATTGAGAAGGTTGTTGGAGATTGTTGATATAATTGAGAAAGGATGAATACTATCTTAATAATATTATTTTGTCATTGATGTCAAGCAATTGATTTTCTGATTCAGTATGATGTTGCCATATCTTAATGAGTATGTTTTGATAAGTATAAAGATGTCGCTAAGAGACATAGAATGAATGTGAAAATAAAAGGGGAATAATAAGTTATTTAATGGGCAACTATTACTGAGTTAGATAGTGATGAGATTATGTTGTTTTGATTATTTTGATATCCTATATATGAGTATTCAAAGACTGAACAAGAAGGAGAAAAGATTTCAAGCTATAGAATTAGTTAAGGCTTGATATTGTTCTATGTTACCGAGCAAGATGCTAGTCGATAAACCCTAAGGTTATCACTATCGGTTAAAGAAGGCAAAATATCTACCAAGTGAAGTTCAGTATTTACCGAGTAACAACCAAGTAATAACAAAATGTATTGGATGGATAAATACATTATTAAATGTAGAATACCAATGAGCTGGAGTTGATCAGATGATTGGTATGTCATCCAAGAAGTTTGTTGAGGATCTATGACATCGAAAATAAAAGAGTTAACATAGATTGAATGGTCATAACCTAGCACAAGTTCCAAGGAGAGGTAAAATGTTTTCAGATTGAAGGATACAATGAACCTAGTCACGTTTGAAGATCTGATGGCTAAGATTGATCATGGGAAATGTGATCAAGGAGAGTAAGTGGTTAGGTATTATTCATAAACAAGAAATTGTTGATGAACAATAGATGCAGGCAAAATAGAAGAACAGTGACACTATAGTAGTGATCACTGAGCACAAAAGATTGAAGATCTGATTGAAGAACAGATTGAGAAGCCCAACAAGAAGCAAGATAAGTCTTATGACAAGATTGTTTTGAGCACATAGAATCTAATTTAGCATTTCAGATGTGAAGTTGCAGATATATTTTATTACTGTTATTTATTTTGTAAGTGACAGGAAATCTCTTAACGAAGTGGACTTTAACAGTCTTATTTGTAAACCCTCTTGCAAGGTAACATTCTAAATGAGTGTTTGAAATCCTTTGACAAGGTCACTTCTAATAAAGTGCAAGACTCTAACAAGTCTAAGGGAAATCCCTTAACCGGGTCACATCTAGCAATGTGTTTTTGTAATTTGTAACTAGATTGGCTTTTAACCGAGCATACTCTAGAAGGGTCTATTTCTTAGTGGGTCCAAAATCCCACAGTGGTTTTTCCCTATTTGGGTTTCCACATTAAATCTGGTGTTAAATGTGTTATGATGTTTTACGTGTATCTATTTATGAGTATTGAATGATTTATAGTCATAGTTGCATATCAGTAAAGGCTATCGAGGTTGAATCTGGTGAATATATTATATTGTGAGTTCTTATGATTCACCCCCCCCCCTCTCATCTTAACTAACAGTCCTAAAATTTGTCAAATACTTTACTCTTATGAATAAGAAAGTAGACCCAAGTGAAGTAGGAGTAGTCATCAATGAAGGTGAGGAAATAGCGAGCCTTACTAAATGAAGATTTTGGAAATGGACCTGCTACATCGTTGTGAACAAGCTGAAGAACTTCCAAATCTCTCCAATCTTTCCCCTTATCAAACTTCTCCTTGGGATGCTTTCCCATGGAACAACCTAAACATACACCCTTTGAAAAACTGATGCAAGGTAGACCTGTAACCATGTCTTTAGTGTTGAGCTACTAAAGATAGTTGTAGTTGAGGTGACCAAACCGCTCATGCCATAGCTTACTTTTTGAATTTGAATGAGTAAGCAAGGCCCTACAAGGAGAAATTGGCACAAAGTGGGAGAATGAATAAAGCCTTGAGTTGTCATTGACTTGTCCCATGGCTACCAAGGCATCATCATCAAGTTCCTTTACCACAACTAAATCAGGTGTAAACTCAACCTTTTTCCCATTCCCATAGTGAGTGATTTGGTAGATAGAGAGAAGGTTGGTAGACAAGTTAGGAACATAGAGAACATTCTCAAATGTTCCATCATCCATGCAAACTAAACCTTTCCCTTCAACCTCAACTTGTGTATCATCACCTATGTAAATGTGAGGTACCTTTGATGGCTCCAATGAAGAAAACTACTCCTTTGTAGAACCCATTGTATAAGAGGCACCTAAGTCAAGTATCCACTACTATGAAGAACCTGTTGTTGCGACAAGTGCTTTCCCTTTTCCCTTAGACTATGAGGAAGAGGAAGGAAATGAATCCTTCTTTGTGTAGGCGGATGGCAAGTTCATGTTGTTTTTCTTGAGAAGATTTGTCAACTCATCAACTTGCTTGGTGTGGCATCGATTCTCATCATGACCATACTTCTTGAAATAAGAACAATTTGGTTTATCCTTCTTAGGTGGAGTCTCCTTCTTGGAAGAGGATTAAAAATCGCCTTGTGATGGAGAGGATGATTGCCCTTTTTCCTATTGTGGCTTTGAATTAGATTGCTTCTTCTTCTTGTTGGAATCTTTGCCTTAACTCCCTTGACTCCCTTGATTAGCCACCAAAGCCTTGGAATTTGAAGACTTGAGAAGCCCCATGTTCAACAACTTAGATTGTTCCAACATCAACATTTCTGTGAAAGCATCAAACGAAGGCATAGTGTAGGAACTCCCCACTGTCAAACGATGAGTTTGGAAGCTAGAAACAAATGTTGCATATTTTGGTGTAAGCTTGTCCAACAAGTTGAATATCAACTAAGCATCCTTTTTGTCAATTCCACAATCCTTAAGATTTGCTCTTAGCTCATTTTCTTTGGTCACATAATCTTGGATTGTATCAAAAATTTTGGGATCCAAGTTGGTGAGATCATTGTAAATCTTGTAACCTCTGATTTCATCAACTTGACAATACAATTTCTAAAACATATCCCAAGCCTCTTTGATTGTATTACACTTCTCAATGTGAAAAATGAGGTCATCTGATACATAATTATGCAAAGCTCCAAGAGCCATGAAATTCTTAGTGAGCCATTCTAACTGAGCATTAGGATCAGCCTTAAGATCAAGTGGTGCTGCTATTGTTCCATCTATGTAATGTGTGAGACCTTTTTCCTTTAATTTGCTCCATACTTTAATTTTTCAAGATGCATAATTATGCGGAGTTAAAGGTGGAAATTTATGAGGACTCATTGCAACAAAAATGAAAGAGCACAAGGAAAGAGAGGCACAATCACACAAGACGCCCCCCCAAATTCACTCAATCAATGAACCCCCCAAATAATGATGATTTGGCACTTTATACTTACTGCATGTACAATGGGCCACTTGCAAAAAATGGCAAAGTGGACTTCTGATTTCAAGTTTATAACTGCCTTAATAAGGCCAAAGTAGACTCAAACTAATAATGCAAGTGATCTAAAGTAAGATCCAAGCAAATTACAAGTACCAAATAGGCCAAAAAAGACCAATATCTGAAAGTACAATATCCACTCAAATTCTCTGAAAACTGATCATAGATTATGAAAGTAGACAAAAAATATGCACTTTTAAAAAAAATGGCACTTAAAAAGGAGGTCATATGAGCTCAAATGAAGCCTTTGAAGTTGAAAAATTGAGGATTGGATAGGTACAGCTAAGAGAATTCAAAAATTCTGAAAAACCTATGCACCAAAATCAGAAAACAACCACACCACTGCGAAGAGCACGGAAAATTAGCCAAAATCAAAAAACATTGCATCCAAACAGGAGCAAAATTGAGCAAGTTATGAGCCTCCAAAGTTGACCCCAAAATCCAAACTCCTCAATAGAGAGGGGTCTAAAATTTTCAAAAAATGCTAACGTCAACAAAACATTGTGCTAAATTTGATGGTCGTCTGACTGTCAAAATGGCCGTCGCACCCCTAGAACAGGCTGACTGGGCGTTGACTGTGCATTGATGACTGGGTAGAAGGTACCAACCCCCAAAAAAAAATTCTTTTTTTTTTTTTTTTGAAAAAATCTAAAAATTCCATACCATACCGCCCGAATTGGGCAAAAAAATTCTCCAACACCCAAAATTTGACTTCGCTAAAATAGGTCGAGTTTATACTCAATTTTTATGGAGACAACCCCCTAGATGCAATGGTGAGGTCGAAAATGCTCTAGGATGCCTCCAAAATGCGCAATACCTCAAATATGAGAATATAAGCCTTCCAAGATGTCTCCCAAAACCAATCAATGAAGCCCCAATAGCTCTGATACCATGTGAGATTTTGCCAAGATCAAGGACACAATGAAAAGTATAAAAGAGAGACAATAGAATGACAAGAACAAACTATATTATCATCAATATACAAATGATCAACTAGAATAACCAATACAATGAATATGAGTCTGCTTATATAGGCAAGGCCATATGGATATGCGATCACACAATCATGACATGTTGCTCAATGAGAAACAAGGGTAGGTAAGAAATACTAGGGGTAGGTAGGAAAAATAATATAATATTCCACAAGAGGTGGATGACCCACTGAATATGGAGTGTAACAGCAAAATAAGACCACAAAAGGTGGAATTTCTCCTACAAGCTATCTCCCTATGTGCACACTTCCCTAAGTGTCTCATATCCAAACTACGAAGAGATGCATTATCCTAAGTTAACTTAAGTAAAGTATAATAATATCCATGATGAATATTTATTTACACCAAGAAATCTTCTGATTGACTGCAATCTACCTTGTAGAGAATGCAACTGGCTTATGTTCTTAGGTGACTCCATCTCCATGATAGCTTTAACTTTCTCAGGGTCTACTTTGATTCCACGAGCTGATATAATGCACCTAAGATTTTTTTTCTAAGGTAACTTTAAATGCACATTTCTTTGGATTAAATCTTAACTGATATTGCTCAAGCCTATCAAAGATCTTACCCAAGATCTTAAAGTGTTCTTTCCTTGTATAATATTTTGTAAGTATGTCATCCACATAGTCTTCCATTAACGTGTGCATCATGTCTTGGAAAATTGTTGACATGGCCCTTTGATAAGTTGCTCTTGCATTTTTAAGCCCAAGTGGTATGATATTCCAACAGTAAGTACCCCACGAACAAGTGAATGTTATCTTCTCCTAATCTTTAGGGGCGATTTTTATTTGATTGTACCCCGAGAATCCATCCATTAAGGAGAACATTTCATGTCTTGCTGATAAATCTATAATTATATCGATGTTTGCTAGTGGGAAATCATCTTTGAGACATTCTTTGTTCAAATATCTGAAGTTGGTGCAAAATGTTATGTTTTTATCTGGTTTTGACACTGGTACAATCCTTGAGACCCACTCTGGATAAGTGACAGGTCTTATGAAACCCGCATCTAATAGTTTCTTTAGCTCTATTTTGACAAGGAAAGCGATATGTGGATGCATCTTCCTTATCTTTTTCTTAACTGATTTTTCTTTTGGATCTACATTGAGATGGTGCATGATAAGATCCAGATCAAGTCTTGGCATGTCTGCATAGGACCAAGAAAAAATTATTTGCCTTTGTTTAAATAACTCTATGTAGTCTTTCTTTTCTTCATCTGATAATGATGCAGTAGGATGTAGGACCTTGGGATCCTTTGGTGTGCCAATGTTTATTGCTTCTGTCGGCTTTATCAATATGAAAGATCTCTCATAAAAATATGTAGGGAGGGTGTCAAACCTTCCATCTTCTGGTGCCTCAAGGAGGTTTTCACCATCATATACATCCTTTATTTTTCCTCTTGACTGATCTAGTCTTGCCATAAAACGGTTTTTAGCACTAGGTCTTTTTCCTTGTTTTATTTCAATTTTGCGACTAGAAGATTTGGCACCCTCCTAACTACAAGAAGCATTACTTGATTCACCAGTGGAAGATCTCTTAGGTGTGATTGGTTCAATGGAATTAAGATAGATGGCTAAGGAATGATCATTGGAGAAGATATCCAATTCAGGGTTTTTAGTGCTTTCCCAGTCAATCAATTTTGGATGAAGCATAGGTAGGTCATAGTCTTCATCATCATTGGGTACTTCAATATTCATAATGTAATAGTCATAATTTGGTGTTGAGTAGGTATTGTCATAGATATAACTCTCTTGAGGATAATCTTTCCCAAGTTCTCTCCAATTAGCTCTAACGAAGTCATGATGGGTATTTTGTGATTCACTCTCAAGTGACTCATCATATGATGTTTGTCCCTCAAACAAATGAATTGTATCAACACATACATCTTTAGTACTGTAGGTTCCCTCTGGGTCAATGTCATCAGATTCATTTGTGGCTTGAAGTTGACATACTTGTGCACATGACGTAGAGGATTTTTTCACTATTTTCTTTGCTAGCTTCTACCTTCTCTTGAACTCATCTTCTTCTGGATTAATAGTCATTCCTGCTTGACTTTCTATCAGTTCTTCTATATTTCTTCCATATCTTGGTGTTTCTTGCTCAATGTTTGATATAAACCTGATATTTTTTTGATCTTATAATGATTTATTAGTGACTATTTGTGTTCCATGTGTTGTCAATTATTTATTCTTCTCATTCTCTTTTCTTTATTGTCTTGCATATGCCTCTTTTCTCTAAATCCTGATTTCTTCTTGCCTTCTTTCCAACTTTATTGTTTGTTTTATGAAAAGTGTGTCTTCACTTGTAACAATAGTTTGTTCCTCATTATTCTCTTCACTTGATGCATTGTATAATGGGTCTAGACCCCATTCATATTCATTTGAATCTCTCTTTAAATCATCGTCTAGAATCACACCACTATATCTGACAGGAATGTTATACGATGAGAATAGTTCTTTGATTTTTGTCATCTGTTCTTTTAATGTTTCTAGAATATCTTGATCAGGTTCCATGCTTGCTTGTATTCTTTGGACTTGTTTGTAATATTCTTCTTCTCTTTTGATAGAAAGCTCTTCCTATTGCCTCTCATATTCTTCTTGTTTCTATTGCTTGATGTAGCCTTTCTTGCCATGGTTCTTCTTTAGGAATTGCTTTATTTCTCCATTTTGGGTGTTGATAATTGTGTTGCTTTTGTTTTGATTGAGGATACCCAAGTCCTGATATCTCTCTTAGATTTTGTGTAAGGACAAATGGGTCCTCAAATACCTTCCTGGTGCTTACCAATTAGTCCTTTTCCTTCACATCCCATCCTTTGCATGATTTTGTAACCATTTCCATATTGATGTATGGGAATAATGACTTATGCAGTTGTTGCTATAGTTTAATTTTCATCTTTGTACAACCAACTAAGAATGTCCTTGTCTTCAGTTTCCTCTAAAAATGTTCCAGCTCTAACAAAAAATCCATTAAACATTTCAATTTATTTATGTTGGATCCATGGTTGAGCATTTGTAGGTTTTCCATATGATTTAGGTGAAAGTGGTAAATTATGCCAAGAGTACTTCCCCATTCCTTCATCATTTAGTTTGAGATTTTTCTCTCAGTTTTGTCATAATATTCCTGGAGTTTCCTTGGTGGGATAGACTGCTTCTCTATTATGTGGAACCCTTACATCTTGTGTTCATTTTAGATTATTGCAATATTGGCTGGAGTCTGTTAATATAGTGATTTCTTATCCGTTATGAGGAAACTTAACACACTAATGGTATGTAGAAGGAACTGCTTGCATGTCATGAATCCATGGTCTTCCCAAAAGAATGTTATAAGATAGATTCAAATCTAGAACATGGCACAGTGTATCTCTTTCTACTAGTCCTATTTTGATTGGAAACACCACAATCCATTTAGAAGAACACTCTTCCTCGTCATAGGTGTTGTTCTCAAATTTTGATTTCCCTATCCCCCCTATAATAAAATTGAAAGCCTTTGTTGCATGTGGAGAGAATGACAAGGAAATCAAAACCTAGAATAACATATAACAAGGTTTATGCAAAACCTTCTACACTTCAAGCTTGTCATAAGCTTAGGTGGGTATACCTCTTGTGAATACTTTCACAATTTTAATATACGATCCATAGTAAACCAGTGTTAGAACCCTATGAGCCTCATCACCTCAATGATACTGAAAACTAAAGAGAAAACATGTATTCATTTTCAGTCTTGACCCCAAGGAAGATAGAAGAATTCCATAAATGATATCAATGCCTATTTCGGGCTACAGAGTCACCCAAACTAAACAAGAATTCCAAATTTGAGCATTCACATACATTTCATTGCTTCGGCTTTATCAACCTAATATATGCTTGACATTTATATAAGTATTTTATTTATTCTAAACCCAGTCATCAAATTCAAGCAGAAAATAATTGATTTACTAACATAAAAGTCTCACGTATATTTAATTCCCCTCCTTGAGAGAAAAACCTAAAACATGTCTGTAAGATTGCCTTGTAAACCCTATTAAATGAAATAACCCTAGATTATTTAAAAGAAACTAGTAAATCAATGAATGCATACAAGAAGACAACAAAGACTTAGGCTTAGAATGCTTTGATCTATATATTAATATTCATTTTGAAAATCTTACATAACTCAAGGTGATTTCTGAAAGAACCAAAAAACCTTAGATATATTTCAGCAGAGTTTCTTTAGAAATTCTTGTGATCACCTCTTCTCAAGTCCTGGTATCCATTTATAATGATATGGATGCAAACAAGCTTCAGACTTTCCTAGAAATAGTTTGTTACAACCACAATTCCCTCTTAAAAGAGGTTGCAAGTCATTTTCAATCCTAACTTCCTGAGGGTTGTTGCGATACTGCAACATCAATCAATCATCCTTGATCCTCCGCTTCTTGCACTGCATATTTGTCTTTCTGTCCTTGAAATGTGTCATTACCAGGCCATGGAAAGTTAATAATTTTCTTTTTCAATTTATTTAATCTTTTCCAGGTGCTTCTTAACTGCTTGACTTCAGCCTCCAAAAAACCATAGTGTGACTTCATCTTTTCAATTTCTTCAATTGTTCAAATAAATAAAGATGTGTCATCTGAATTGATGACTTCATTTATCCGTTGAGACAATTTATGTCCTAGCTCATCTAGCCATACCTTTTCATCTTTCAACTAACTTGAACTAACAAAACCTCTAGGAAACAGTTCAAACTTTTGGTTAGCATATTCTTTTCTGTACAGGTTGTCCTTTCTCTCTAAACCAACTCTTCCTTTTGCTAACCTAGACATACCTTTAACCAACTCACATGTGGATTTAATATTGGCATCAACCTCTTCCTCTTCATAAGATGAACACAAAAGTTCCAAATCCACTTCCCTTTCCATCCACTTATTTAAAATTGGCTCCAAAGTAGCCTTGTCTTCCTTCAGATCAATCAACATGCTTAAAACTCTTTTCATATATATGTACACAATAGAAGCTCCTACCATGTCAGCAAACTTCAAAATTGTGCCTCTAATATTTTCCTCATATTTACTAGCAAATATGGCTTGAGCCTACTTCAATTTCTTCATTTCATCTTGAATAGATTTAGTGGATTGGAAATCGGGGTTTACAGGGGACAAGGGAAACTCAATGATTGGGCTAGCAGAGGGAGGTTTGGCTAGAGAAGAGGCAATCATCAAGGTAGAGGATTCACCTTGATGATGTTGCCCTGCTATTTGATTCTTCAATCTGGCAATCATATAGTCCCTTTGGGATATTTCATCTTTGGCTTCATTGTAGGCTTTTAGAATTACCTCCAACTTAACCTGGAGATCTGCCTTTTCTTTTGCCTCTTTCTCAGCCACAACCATGTTGAATTTTGCTGATTCCAATATTGTGCCAGCAACCTCCACTACCCCTATGTCTTTTACCCTCTTCACAATCATGCCTCCGAGATAACTTGATTCTGAGGTGTCTCTCCTCTTTTTATTCTCTTCCCTCTTTAGTGACCACATAACTAAAGCAGCATGATCGTTGCTATAACTTATTCCTTCCAGAGGCTTTGTCTCCTTCCTCACGGCCTCGAGCACTAATGCATCTGCTATATCCCATTCAGGGAGAATCAAAAATCTTGTTTTTGCAATCATTTTCCTCCCTTGTTCTGGGGTGATGTTCCCAAATTTTGTCAACATTTCTCGCTTTATTTTTGCTTCAACTGCAGATGCATCTTTGTGAGGATTCTCATTTTTTCTTTTCTCACATCCTTGAATTGGCCTATATTTCTCCTCCAAACAAACTACAAGAAGGACCCTATTTTGATGAAGTTATCATCTGCCAAAAATTCTTCACTGTCCTACTTAATGATAGGGTCCAGTTCTTTTCCTATGAAGTCTTCTACAGTTAGGTCCATTTGGGCACTTGTCGGCTCCTTAGGCATTCCTTCTTGCAACTCCTCATAAGTGAGGGAAATTTCCTCAAGGCTTCCTAATTGTAGTAGTTGTGCTGCTACTACATGTCCATCCCCTACATGGATTGGTTATTGAGATGGAGAATACAAAGGCTCATTTGTTTGTACCTCTTTTCTGACCCTTTGCCTTTTAGGAGAGTCTTGAATTTCAACTATATCTTCCAATGCCCTTTTATCTTTTGAAGTAGAAGGCTCTTCCCTTATTGGCATCAGTACACTATACTTTGACCTTTTCTACACTGTGTATTTTCCTGGGGAGATCACCTTGGATAATGAAGGGTTAGCTAAAGCCAATTTGGTTTTTTCAGAGTTGGCTTTCATCACAGCCTCCTTTTCCTTCAGGGTTTGCATTAGATCCTCAAAGTAATCTATCAAAAATTTAATCTTTTCTTGAAAAGGATGAAAACTGACAAGGGGATCATAACCACTATCAAAATAATGAATGAAATCCAAAAATCTCCTGAAAGCTAACCATTTTTCTTTCTTAACTTCTTGCTCAGCAAGATTGAACTCGTTCCTTATTAAATCCTCAGGGAAATGGAACTGGTGTGTCTTACCTCTGCATATGGCTCTCTTCTTAAACATACCATAAAGAAGTCTTCAGGGTCAGCAAACCTTGCCACTATAGTAGACAACCTGTATGGCCGAAAGAAATCTTCAAAATGTGTCCAACCACCCTTGGTGATTACAAATTGATGTGCTATGGTGATAGTTGGGAAGATTGTTCCTTTTCTCCTATTTGTCAATTCTACTTCTTGCAAACCTCCAATTTGCCTCAAGACCTCTACAATTCCTATCTTCAATGGGACTTCATAGGTGAGAAAATATGGAGTTCCTCTGAAACCGAACACTCTAAACATAGTGGAGACAGAGTACATATATATGTCATCCCAATTATGCATAATTTTTATATCTCTAGCAAATTCCTTAGGCCTAAGGAATTCAAGGAGAGCTTTAGGAATTATAGGGTTCCTGTGGGCACAAAAGGATTCTAAGCCTAGATGCAAAGCATCTATCAAACTTTAAGTAACTTGCATCTTCTCTGTCCCAAGACAAAATTGTGCTCCATAGTTGAACTGGCATCTCCTCACCATCCTTTTCCTTGATCAGGTCCATTTCATTAGCAAAATATTTAGCACCCTTAAATAAAAACATGTGCATGAGGAGGGAGTACCATCCAAAAGGTCTGACCCCCTTAGCATTTTTTCTCCCCATTAATCCCTCATGAATGGCATCAGTGAGATAAGGTGCAAAATCAAAAGTTATTGCTAGAGATGGGTTCAAAATTTGTGCTATCATGAGCATGTAGTGGGTTGGCATAGTGGTTTCTGCATCCTCCCCAAAAATTTGACATAAGGACCAATACATCCCTTTATCCCTCAAAGTGACCAAGTTTAATGAGAACGGTTCAATGGTGCTAGGGCCTACAACTATTAATCCTCCTATTTTGGTGAAGAATTCCTTCAAGTGGCCATTTCTGAGGTGGTCTCTCTGTGCACTATATACCTATGCAAGTGTTTCAAAATTGATGGAGTCTAAATAATTTGACACCTCGCTAAGTCTGAACACTTTCCTGAACTCATTGTTGGTATTTTGGTATGGTTTTGTCATTGATGTCAACACCTACTAAATACACCTACTTTGGAGATCCAGCAAACAGTAAACTGTGCAACAGTTACTGGTATATGGTTCACCGACAGGATATAATGTTCACCGGTACCTGCAATGACATGGAAGACACTTGGTAATATCGAAGACATCATGTGGACACTTTATTTTGAAGTAATAATCATTGGTATACTCTTATTTGCATATTTGCTTTTACCGACAAATAGGTCCAGGTTATCTAGGGTTTCACCGGCAGGCTTATCTTTTCCAGATCAGCATGGCACGCTATGGAAATGATTTATTATTGTTGTAAATGCATTAAGCCGACATGTTCAATCAGTTATTGTATCAGATATTGTATTATTTGTAAAATGTTTTTATTGTAATATCTTGTAGAGCCGACCTACTAAAATTAGTCTTAGGGTATGATATAAAATTAAGATCAAGTGTGGAATGTGAAAAAGATTTAAGGAAAGGTATATGTGAGATCAAGCAGAGGTATACACGAAGACATCATTCGAAGGTGAAGTTAGGTTTTTGCAGAAGCATATCAACATTACACCGGTACTGAATCCAACATATGAAGATGCTATTTTGTACAGTACATTCTTACTAGATTTAACCATCCAGCTGTAGTCAATGTGACTCCCATTTGTGATTGAGCAATGAGCTCTAGGCTGTTGGCCTTTCTGCATGTGCAGACCCCTCTTTGTACACTTACTATCTATAGTAGTATCATTTGATTGTGGGTAAGGTTTCCCACCATGGTTTTTCCCCTTACAGGGTTTCTACGTACAAATATTGGTGTCATGTGTTGTGGATGACTTTGTGCTTATGTTTCATGTATTAATTCTTACTGGTATAGCAATTTTCTATTAACACTGTTTACCAACATACTTAACTGTCTTACCGGTATTAAGCATTAAGTTGGTTAATAAGTTTTTGGTTTGAATTTATTTGACAACTAATTCACCCCCCCCTCTCAGTTGTCTTTGGGACCTACAATTGGTATCAGAGCCTAGTCCTCTTTTTGCAGAAGTTTAACAACTTGAGGAGATCCAATGTCTACTAATTATTTCAGAAAGGATAGTCCTAAACTTGGTGGAACCAACTATGGGATATGGAAAATCAGAATGGAGACACATCTGAATTGCATTGGTAAAGACATCTGGGAAGTTACTAAGAATGGTTATACTACTGTTGTAGCTGGTCAAACTGCTCCTACTACTTTAGCCAAAGATGAAGAAAATGATTGCAAAGCTAGAGAAGCACTCTTGAGCGCATTATCAGACCAACAAATCATGGGATTATCAGATAGATCCACTGCAAAAGCTATTTGGGATCATTTGGAAACACTGAATGAAGGGGATTCCACAGTCAAAATTACACAACTTGAAAGCTTCTGAGTCAGGTATGAACATCTGAAAATGGAAGAAGATGAAAGGATTTTTGCTTTTATGGAAAGAGTAAATGAAATTGTTTTGGGTATCAAATGTTGTGGAGGAACCTTGAGTGAAGATGAGATTGTTTCAAAAATCTTAAGAGGTTTACCACCGACATATAAAATGAAGGTTAATACTATAAATGAGTTGAGAACAATGCCTAATACATCAATAACTAGGGATACATTGATTGGAAAACTTTCAACTTTTGAAATTGAGGAATTTGGTCCTATTACTACTATAAAAACTGATTTGGCCTTCAAAGCATCAACATCTTCTACTCCATCCTTTGACAAACCAGGAAGGAGAATGAAGAGCTTGAAGAACTTGAAGCACTATTTGCAAGAAAAATGCCAAAAGGTCCAATTGGAAGTAAGTATGAAGGTAAAGCACCCTTTAAATGTTTTAACTGCAATAAGATTGGTCATATGGCTTCAAGATGCCCTAATAGAGAGAAGAAGCTAGAAGGACATACAAACCTAATCCTGAATATCAGAGATACAGATTTAAGAAAAACAAAGATAAATCTTGTTACATTGTTGATGAAGGTGTGATTGATGATTCTGATGAGGATCCAACAGACAATGGATGGGTCTTTGTTGCTATAACAGAAGATCAACTGGTACCTATTGCTCAACCAGTAGAACAAGCCCTAACAGCTAAAGTTGAATCAAAGGATGAATGGATTATTGACTCAGGATGCTCACATCACATGACTGGAGACAAAGGTAAATTCTTGAACTTTCAAGAATACAATGGAGGTTTAGTAAGATTCGGAGATGATAAAGCCTGTTCAATCAAAGGTAAGGGTTCAATATCTCTTGATGGTAAACATAACACTGACAATGTCTCCACAAAGAATTCAAAAAATGGCTCCAATGGACCACAAAGAATTTTCTAAGTGTCTTGCCTTTTCACTACTTCATGAAAGATAAAAACCTCGCATCTTTTCATTGTGAAACAGTACCATCCATCGGATCCTGAAAGATGTGCACGTTCTTTACCTTACTTGAGTCATCCTTCTTAGAAATGGGCCTCGCCTTCCTTTCACTGCTTCGTGAAGGATAAAAATATTGCATCTTTTTCATGCAAAACAATGTTAACCATTGGATCATCCACTATCCACTCGACTATTATCCTTCACGGTGACCACTTTGTCTATTCAACTAACCGTGACCACCACCACTAGTGGTTCTTCGCTGCTTCGTGAAAGGTAACTATCTCGCATCTTCACCATGTGAAACAATGCAAAGCATCCGATCAACTTGAAGTTGATCAATCTTTAGTCTCTTTAGTCTTCGAAGTTAGCTAACTCACTCATCTACAAAACCCCTTTAAGTATCCTCCACATGGCTATCACTGATTTGTCCAAGCGATCACACAGTCGCCACATTCGAACTACCACGTGTTTCACCATACCATGCATTTTATGAATACCGCCACCTTTTCAAACATACCGATACTAGAATCTAGTTGGAGCCACGTGTACCATTGACTAATCACCTTTTAAAATAGTTGTGCCTTCAACTATGTCACCACCTAACTCGCCACATCAGAGCCAACTCCTTTTCACTGCTTCACGAAGAGTAAATTTTGTGTTACTTTGGGTTGCGAAACTATTGGCATTGTTTATGTTTATGTTGTGATTGTCATTGATGGACACACACTTGCATTGAGATCCCCTTTATATGTATGAGCTAGAGCTCAATCGGTATCTGTAGCTAGGAAATCGGAAATCATCAAAGCATATATCAGAGTACTAATCTAGCTCAATCACGAAAACTACAATGCAATGATCTATCCTAAACACACTCAATAAAGACATGAAAATGAAACATTCAAAACTAAAGACTATGCAAACCAAATGTAGATCTAAAAGCTTCCTTCATGCAGCTTCATTGTCCTTCTTTCTTCTCCAAATAGCTTTGTTGTGGATCTCACCTACTAGTGCATGATCATGATATGAAAGAAAGTAGACAAGATGATTGCTCAAGAGTACTCGAAGCGTGATTGATTCAACAAAATAATTGAAAACAAGCGATTATTAGATCGAGATTGAAGAAATTCATCCAATTTATAGACAAATTGGAGAAATGACAAGATTAGCATGAAATTGATTCAAATGGAAATTCAAATCAATTATGTCAATTATGACAAATTTATGACAAATTATGCACTTTCTATGCAAAATTGATTGATTTATAATTTATGACAAATTATGAAAAACTTCTATGTCAAAATTGATTGATTGTCAATTATGACAAATTATGACAAATTGAAATGTCATTCCCATGAAATTAGGAGAAAAATAGGAGAGAATTGAAATTAGGAATTAGAAAATTAGAAAATAAGAAATTAGGTGAATTAATTAATAATTTGTCATTTATTAATTAATTCACAAAAAGAGGAATAATTAGCCGATTAAATGAACATTTAATTATGATGAGAAGACTTAGGATAAATAAATAATTTATTAATCCTAAAGGGAGAAATGACAGACAAGGTTAAATGATTAAATCACTAAACCCTAGAAGATGAATTAGCAATGCAAGGATGACAATTAGGTCTTGATGAAAGATAATTGACTCGATCATGATTCTGATTAACAAAGAACTAATGTGATAAATGAGTTGATTAATAAATGCACCAATTGATGAGGAACAATGACTAATTGATCCAAATAGACATAATTGAGACAAACAACAATCGATGACAAATCCATCGCAAAATGACAAGATTGACAAGAGGACAAGAATCGATGACAAAATAGATTTTAAGATTGAAAATGACAACGATCAATGACAAATTGATCGCAAAATGACAAGATCGAACATAACAATGATCGATGACAAATCGATCGTCAGATGATAAGAGGACAAAACCCTAATTAGGATTGATGATGTCCAAAATGATGATAAATGAGCACGCACATTGATGCGACAGGATAAGATCGATCAAAATCATGACTGAAGATTGTTGTCGACAAGACCAAATTTGAGAATGAGACGAATGAAGAATGCAAAAGAAGGACTCAATGCTCGCAAATGATAAAAACCAAGTGCGTGACATAGGAGAAATGTTAATGTGATGCAAAAACCTAAAATGAGGCAATGCGCAAATGTTAAAGTATGACTCCACAAGCATTGACCATTTTTAGGTGTCTACAGTATCTATTCCAACCGGTATGTTGTATTCTAGTCTTTAGACTATTGGTGATTTTGCAGAATGTGTTTCCCGGTCTGAAGTGGCATGTCAATCCCAAGCGTTTCATAGATCTCAAGTGGTATCAGGGAGCAAAACAGCATAACACATTCTTACCAATCTTCATTTTTGTCAAATCGGCAACCGATATTTTGTATGAACCAATAATACTCTATGATGAGTTACCAACTAGCATTTTGTGATAAGTTACCAATTCACTGATTGTTTGACGGTGCCGACACACTGATGGTGCTTCTTGTGTCATGTTACTGAGTATGTCTAGATTCATTAAACCTAGGAAATTGTAATGTAATCTTATTGGACCGACATGAAATCAGATTCCTTTAAAAAGGACATCATGTCTAGGGGTTTTAGATTGTTGCTGAAAGGGTTTATGTTGTGCTATGGTTTAAGGTGGTTGATGAGTTATTGTAAGAACGATCTTATCTGAGAAGATCAAGTTGTAACTGAGTGAGAGACAGAGAAGACTGAATTAATGCTGGAATGCATTAACTGTGAGCAATATTGGATCTAACCAAGCAATTTGTGTTATTAGAGAGCAGAATGGAAAAAGAAGGAGTACAAGATGAACTGAACATAGCCATCTCTAAAAATGCAAGCCTAATGGAGACAAATATTTCTATTTCCAAAGAACTCTTTGAGTCAAAGGAAATACTTGCTAAGTTCAGCAAAAGTATTGTAAAGCTAGAGAAAAAGCTTGAGTCATCTAGACCAGTAAAGAATACCAATGGACTTGGTTTCTTTGGAAATGAGGAAGGAGAATCCTCAGGAACAAATGCTGAAGCATCAAAGAAGCAACCGACACTCAAAGGAAAAGGTAAGCAAAAATTCAAACTTGTTTTCTTTAACTATCTTAAAGAAGGACACACTACCAATGTATGTAGGAGAAAAGCCTACAATAATTTTCCTTACTTTATTAACAATGTACCTAGATCCAATAAGTTCAATGGTCATTGTTATCCATGCAACAAGTTTGGGCATAGAGCATTTAAATGCAGGTCTGTGATGAATAACACTAGAAGATATCCTCAAAGGACCCAAGGAATTGGTCCTAAACCATTTGTGAACTAGAACCACAACCGATTTAATGTCTTCAATCATCAGTCAAGAAGTGGTGGCCATCAAGCGACAACCTGATGGAGAGAAAATTGTATGATCTGTCATGGTCATGGTCACACTACTGCAACATGCAAAAGGAAGAATGGAAACATGAACAATGGACCTTGGAGAGCACCTGGATTGGTTTGCTACCACTGCAACAAAGTGGGTCACATTGCAAGATTCTGCAAAAGCAAAAATAGTATATCTGATGATATACCAGTCACTCCGGAAGGAGAAATTGATGTTGAAATGGTTCAAGAAGACATGAACAAAACCTGGAGGAAGAAACCAACAATGTTGGAAGAGGAACCAGTTTCTGCACCTAGTGTGGAAATATCAGAACCAGTAAACTAAGCCTCAAAAGGCTTAGGGTAAGCAAACAACAAAATGTTTTCGAACCCCCGGTTCAAACCGATAAAAGACCTTAATCAGTATGTGATACCTATCGCTTGGCAAAAGACCAGAAATGGTAAAAAGGCAAATTAGGGTTTACGCCCTAATAAAAGAGCATTAATGGCAGTAGGTGAGAGACATGTATAAAAGCATTTTTCAAATCATTTCTCACTATCTATTTTCGAGTGAAGAAAAGGTGATTTGAGCTAAGATTTCAAGAAATTGAATAATCTTGAAGGAGATTCAAATTTAGTTTGCAAACGATCAAGTGGAGAACATAAAGCGGTGATTCAGCAACCGACGGAGTGTGGAGTGAAGCAAAATCAGAAAGCCCTAAATTTGCATTCTAAAGGTATTCCTCAAGATCTTAAAATATTCTACAATGGCTTCCGCATCTCATACCAGTTCTAGTACATCCATTGAGTCTAAAAGTTTCATTCAAAGGAAGTCAAAGTATAAAGCCCTATCACAAGTTCCAGCTAGTGTGATAGTGGAAGAAGGAATTTATAACTATATTGATTGCAAGATTGAAGACCTAGGGTCTCTAGCCATCCACTCTCAACTAGGTCTATTTTGTGGAAAGGACAAGAAAATCAAACCGGAATATAGTATCTTAGAGAAGAAGAAACTCCATAATGTAGTATATTTTCTAGAAGACTTTATAGAGGATCATATTAGGATCATTTTGAGCAGAGTCCATGGTGACAAGATGTACCTGGAAAGGACGCATGATATCATGTCGCAGGCAATTCATGCAGTCACCAATTTCTGCAACATAGGGGAAGTGCTAGCCCTAAGAACGGTAAGCAAAATTGAAATGGCCAAACTCACCTATTCAACAAGAGATTCACGAGGCATGATAGTCAACTCCATCAAGGATGATCTTGTTAAGTATGCCTGCATGGTGATAGGCTACAGAACATTCTCTGCTAGCAGAATTAACTCTGTATTTGCTGCAGCGGTAAATGTCGCTTACCGAATGATTAAAGAGGATGCATCATTTGATTTGTGCACCGGTATGCAGAGGAAACTCCTATCTAATCTGAAGTCGATCAAACAGGATAATGCACTAAGATTCAAGTTCAGACAACTATTGGCTAGATTGTTCTTCTATTTCCAAGGCTACTTTCCTGGAGTAGGAGATGTCTAGTGGTCTCCTGACCAACTGGTAACCAAGAAGATCAAGGAAAGCATTCAAGCTATCAGAACTAGTTACCCTGGTGTGCTGAACAAATATTTTGATGAGTTCAAATGGAAGATGAGCCAAAGGATGAGGATCTCAGGTGATATTGTTAAGAAATATGAAGATGACATCTGTTTCACCATCCAGGTGGACAAATGCTTAATGCAGGCTATTGAGCCTAGAATAGAAGAAGTGGAGCCAATGGGCTATGAGGTGATGTACGATATGCTGGAAGGGTATGCATCAACCCTTATTGCCTCATCTCTTGATCCCAAGGCAAAAAGGACTAGAACCTATTTGGAAAGGATTGCACCGGCCGAGGAACCCTCTGTTAAGAAAGGAAAAGAACTGACAACAAAGAAGGCAAAGGCAGTGCCTGCAGCATCGGCACCGGCTACTACTACAACTCTAAGAGTGACCAAGTGGTCACCTGCAAAGAAGAAACTAGAAGTGACACCGACAAAAGTCTTTGAAAGAAAAAGGAAGACTAAATCAAATGAACTAGACTCTGAAGAGACTGAGTCTGAGGAGATGCCAAAGAAGGTCAGACAGACAAAGAAGTTGAAGAAGAATGAACCGGCAGCGTCTGCACCAATAAATATTGATATCTCCTCATATAAACCTTTGACACATTATCAAAGAACAATAAAGAATATTAGGAGAAAATTACTTCATGACTTAGTAGATTATTATGATGATTTTAGTGATGAGGAGAAAGAAGAAGTACTACAGGAGATTATTATTTATTTGTGTAAGAATGACCGGTCACCATCAGAGATTAAATCTCAGACACCAGATTCATTATATAAGGCATTAGATAATAAATGGTGCATTTCCATAGAAAAAGAATAGGAGATTAGGGAGAAAGTCTTTGCACAATACTTTCCTGACCTCTCAAACTCGGAATTATTTGATGTATTGGACCAAAATAAAGGACTCTTCTTCACAAGGAGAAGAGGACTCTGGTTGTTAGAAGGAAGAATTGATTATGTTGAAAAGGACACTCATCAACATATGGATCATGCTATCCATGCTCACAAAGAACGTATGGCCAACCTACAAGTAGAAAAAGAACCAGTTATATCCAAACTAGATGAAGTTTTTGATGAAGAAGGAAACCCAGTTGAAGAACCAATCAACACTATTGATGTCAATGCCCTGGACATAGAAGATGTCACTCAGAACATACCTTCTAAGGGAACAGAATAGGTGCAACAGGCCAAACAAGGCAGTGAGCAAGCTTAGGAATAGGCAGAGAAGAAGAAGAGGGATGAAGATGAGAAAAAGTAGAAAGAGGAAGAGAAGAGAAAAGAGGAAGAGGAGAAAAGAAAAGATGAAGAGAAAAAGAAGCAAGAAGATGAGAGGAAAAAGAAAGAAGAAGAGGATAAGGAAGAAAAGAAGAAGAAGGAAGAAGAGAAGAAGAAGAAGGAAGAGGAAGATAAAGGAGAGGAAAAGTGAAAGGAAGAAGAAAAGAAGAAGGAAGAGGAAGAGGAAGAGAAAGAAGAGGAGAAGAGGAAGGAAGCTGAGAAGAAAAAGAAAGAAGAAGAAGACAAGGAAGAAGAAAAGAAGAAGGAAGCAGAGAAAAAGAAGAAGGAAGAAGAAGACAAGGTAGCAGAAGCGATGAAGAGCACATAGATGGAGACTCCGAAGGCAACCGGGAGTCAAGCCAAATCGACTGATATCTCCCATCCTATCGATCTCCAGTCTGCAAGTGAATCGGAGCTAATGCAGAGCATCAAGGTTGTGCAAGAGCAACTTGAAATCATTTGAAGGAAAAAGGAGCAAGATATAATTCAAGCGGCTATAGACACCCTTACCAATTTGATCCCCGGTACCAATCTTCCTAACACTAAATCATCACTAGCACAGCTTAAACTACTATGTACTATAGTGGATGATCAGGTGCAGAGCCTAGAAGAAGCAACTGAGGCAAATGTCAAGAAAGAGCATCAAAAGGCTCTTAACATTTCTCTGGTGAAGAAGTTGAATGAACTTTGGTCTGAACTGCTGAAAGACCAAAAGGATATAAGGGATGCTTTGGATGAGGGAAATCTGCTGCTAAGCAAAATCTATCAACCCCATCTATTCTATGATGATGTGCTAGCTCAGAAGCAAAAGCTTCAAATGGACTTACAATCTTACTTGAGCACATTTAAGCCACCTTATGATTCCTTTGCAACTTATGGGCAAACCGTTCACTGGTTTCAGATCGAGTCAGCCTAAATGGAGCAAGAGATCAATACACGGTCTAGAGATTTGCAGGAGCTACAACTGGTTTTACTTCCATGTCTGCAAATTCTTCAGAAGTGTTATCTGAACTTGGATGCCTTGATAGTTATGCAGGAGATGAGCACAGTTGATGCCATGGAAGAATAGGTATCCCAGATGCAAATAAAGAAAGAAGTGGCCACCTCCCTACTTGAGTCCTGGTCTCTATCAATGAAACAATTTTTGCAGGACTATAAATCAGTTTTTGACAAGTATTATTCCTTGTTGTCATAAACTTTTATTATTTTAATATCAAATACAAACAGGGTTGTTCACTGGTACTTTGTCATTGTTGGCAAAGGGGGAGAAGTACTCTATCTATTTTGGAGAAGAATAGGGAGAAGTATCTGGCTTTAAGATTTTGATATATGCTTTATGTTCTAATATCTCAATGTTTATGCTCTGTATGCAAAATTTCTATACATTGTATTGATGAAGGGATAGTGTATATGCTTAGGGGGAGCAATTTTGTTAACGGCATGTTTTGGTTGCAAAACACTTAGATGTCAATTTATTTTTTTCCTAAGTGTTGCCATCAATGCCAAAGTGGGAGATTGTTGGCATTTTTTATGTTTATGTTGTGATTGTCATTGATGGACACACACTTGCATTGAGATCCCCTTTATATGTATGAGCTAGAGCTCAACCGGTATGTTGTATTCTAGTCTTTAGACTATGGGTGATTTTGCAAAATGTGTTTCCCGGTCTGAAGCAGCATGTCGATCCCAAGTAGTTCGTAGATCTCAAGTAGTACAAGGGAGCAAAGTGGCATAACACATTCTTACCAGTCTTCATTTTTGTCAAACCAGCAACCAGTATTTTGTATGAACCGGTAATACTCTGTGATGAGTTACCAACTAGCATTTTGTGATAAGTTACCAATTCACCGATTGTTTGACGGTGCCGACACACTGACGGTGCTTCTTATGTCATGTTACTGAGTATGTCTAGATTCATTGAACCTAGAAAATTGTAATGTAATCCTATTGGACTAACATGAAATCAGATTCCTTTAAAAAGGACATCATGTCTAGGGGTTTTAGGTTGTTGTTGAAAGGGTTTATGTTGTGCTAGGGTTTAAAGTGGTTGATGATTTATTGTAAGAGCGATCTTATCTAAGAAGATCAAGTTGTAACTGAGTGAGAGATAGAGAAGACTGAAGTAATGCTAGGATGCATTAACTGTGAGCAATACTGGATCTAACCAAGCAGTCTGTGCTATTAGATAGATCAAACACTTGTTGATTACTCACATTTTTGACAAGTCTATAGCCATTAACCGGGTAGGCCCAAAAGCCTTTTGTAAAATCCTCTAACAAGGTGGTTCACCTCTGTGAATCTAAAATCCTCTAGCAAGGTAGTCTTTAATCGGACTTATCTCCTAATAGAGATTGAGATTCTTAACAGAATCTATTCTGGTGAAGAACATTGTAAGACCTTAACCGGTCTGACCTTAACTGATCTGGTTTCTATTCTGTAGATAGTGACTTATGAGTTCCATCTCATCGTGGTTTTTCCCATTTGGGTTTACATGTCAAATAACTTGTGTTATGGTTGTATTGCTTTTGTGGGTGAATGCTTTATTTGCATTTTGGTTTGCATGTGTGATAACCAGTCTTTCTGTTAAACTATTTTACTATTTTATCTTTAGACTGTTTAAGTGTTTAAGTACAGAGATTTTTGGCATACTAATTCACCCCCCTCTTAGAAATTTCGCGTTACTTTGGGCTGCAAAACAACGTGCACCATTGGATCATCTTGGAGATGCACTTTCTTTAACTTGCAAGCCACCCTTTCACTGGACCCACTGCCTTTTCGCTTCTTTGCGAAGAGTAAATAGAACGTATCTTTACCATGCGAAATAGCGCTGACCACTAGATCTTGTCGAAGATGTTCGGTCTTTAACCAAGGGATCCACTTACCTTTGGGGCTCGCCATCCTTTCGCTGCTTTGTGAAGGATAAACTTCGCTTGTCTTTTCATCGCAAAACAATGTGGACCATTAGATCATGCCAGATGTGCACTCTCTTTACGAAACTCGACGGGTAAAGATAAAACGAAATAAAACTTAGGAACAGGGCTTAAAATTAAAAGAAATTTATGTCCTGCCTAGGCAAGAAACCTAAAAGGAACCCCTCTCTAATGATAATGATCCCTTCCACTTGAGTGGAAAAAGTAACAAGAAAAAAAAGAATGCAGGGATTATCAGATGGACACAAAAAGGTAATATTGCAAGAACCTTAAACCCTTAAACAAAAAACCCTCAAAGGCAAAATGAAGAAAAAAAGCCCAATTTTGCAGATTTTAGCGGATTCAAGAACAAAATCACCCAATAATCAAAATTGTGATAACAATAGGCCTTGATTGTTATTTTATTCTTTGGAGCCATTGCATTCTCTGAATTTCCCAAAGCCTTTATTAAACTTAATGCACACATATTCAAGCCAACTCCACCATCTATGAGTACGCATTTGACACAAGTTTTATGAATGGTGACTCAATTTACGTCATCATCATTGGGGTCATTAGTGTTTTGATTATGACTTGCTTTTGCATCTTGTTCCAAACTTTCCATGTTAAATCCTTGTGGTAATTTTTCTCTTGAATTTGCCAACATTAGGATATACTTCTATTTTTGTTTTTCCAAGAGTTTTTCCATTAGTTTGTCAAATTTGGAATCTTGTTCAAGGTCTCTAATGGTATTATCCACTTCTTCTTCATCAATATCTGTGTATCCAAATGGTTGAAACATTGAATTTTATTCTTCCATTTGTTTTTGTTGTCTTCTCAATTGCTCGTGTTGAGCTCTAGTCCAAATTGGCATATGATTGATTTGAAACTTCCCAAGTTTTAATTTTCTAGGTGTAACTCAATAGGTGTTCACTAGTTTAGGAAGATAAGCTAAGTTGATTTTACCACCCCTATTAATGCATTGAGATAAGGTGTCTCTTTGTTGAAAACCACATTCTTGTAAGGTTTCTTCATCAAACCATGTTCTGTAACCTCGTAGATAATTACAAAAATAGTGTAGAAATGTGCGATGCTTTAACAAGAGTTTGCAACTGATGTATAAGAATCTCCTCTTCTTCAAGATAGCCTTCCAAGTTGGTTTCCTTTTCTTGAGGCGATATCAAAAAGTCATGTAAGCATATAATGATTTTAAAGTTGTTTGATTCCAAAGTGAGCACAATTTTGGTTTTAATATAACCTAGGTCCAAATAGGAATGATATATCCAAGATAATGAACAAAGGTTGATATGATCTAGTTTCATGATAAAGGATTTGATGTATCCTAATAAGAAATTGATGATGATGACGATTTTCCACTTGGGATGGTTGAATCAATAACTTATTGAATGTTAATTCTTAATAAAACCTTTGGAAATGACCTATTTGATTGATAAACCTGATTCTTTGACTAGTTTGAAAGTTTGTGACAGTTGAAAATGAATCTCCTTGAAAAAGGGTATCTGAAACTGATGTTGAAATTTTTCTTTTATATAGGGAAATGATCGTTGTTACAGATGCATTATCGTGTTAAATAAAAGCGATGTCCTATGCAATAAATGTGTTGTACTATGATAGTAAAAGCATTGCTTTGTAGCTATAAAAGCATCAACCTAGGATGCAAATGCATTGTTTATGTTGCAAAAGTGTTGTCCTATTTAACAAATGTGTGATCCTATGATTCAAATGCATTGTACTATTGACTAAAAGCGCTATGCTAATCTGAAAAAGCATTTCTTTGCACTGCAAAAGCATGATTCTCACTATTTTCATTGAAATTCTCAGTTTTCCAGCAAGTTATCAGATTTTTGAATCATTTCAAGATGATGATTTTTCAAGTTTTTGACCATTTTGAGAATATTTTGCAGACACAAAAGACACAATGTTTGGAAAATAAAATTGCACAAGCAAGTACAAGTCCTATGTGTTGGTATTTTGGTATGGTTTTGTCATTGATGTCAACACCTACTATCACTTATCAACTCTAGCACTTTGAAGAATTGGCAATGTTCACCGGCAAGCAAGTGACTTATGAATAGTCACCGGTATCTAGTACACCGGCAGGATATAATGTTCACCAGCACCTGGAATGGCATGGAAAACACCTGGTTATGTCGAAGAAATCATTTGGACACTTTGTCTTGGAGATTTTTTCATTGGCATATTCATATTTACATATTTGATGTTACTGGCAAATAGGTCCAAATCATTCACCGATAGGCTTATCTATTCTAGATCAACACGACATGCTATGGAGATGTTTTATTAATGTTGCAATTGCATTGAGCCAACATGATGAATTGTTTATTGCATCGGATATTGTTTTATTTGTAAAATGATTTTATTGTAATATCCTTTAGAGCCGACCTACTAAAATTGGTCTTAGGTTATAATATAAATGTAAGATCTTATTTGTAAGATCAGTGTGGAATGCGAAAGAGAAATCATGTGAAGGTATATGCAAGAATGAGCAGAGATATACATGCTGACATCATTTGAAGGTTGAAGAAGGGTTTTTGTGAAGACAATCAGAACTACACCAGTATTGAATCCATCATAGTAAGATGCTATTCTGCGCAGTACATCCTTATTGGATTTAACCATCCAATTGTAGTCAGTGTGACTCCTATTGTGTTTGAGCAGTGAGGTCTAGGTGCTTGGCCTTTCTGCATGTGCAGACCCCATTTGTATACACATACTATCTGCAGTGGTATCATCTAATTGTGGGTAAGGTTTCCCACCATGGTTTTTCCCCTTATAGGGTTTCCACATACAAATATTGGTCTTATGTGTTGTGGATGTTATTGTCTTTCTATTTCATGCATTAATCTTTACCGATACTATAATTAACTGATAAAACTGTCTACCAGCATACAAGTCTAGTTCACCGGTATTAAGCATTAAAGTTGGTTAAGTTGTTTTGGTTTGAATTTATTTGACAACTGATTCACTCCCCCTCTTAGTTGTCCCCGAGACCTAACAATTGGTATCAGAGCCTAGTCCAATTTTTACAGAACTTTAACAGCTTGAGGAGATCCAATGTCTACTAACTATTTCAGGAAGGACAGTCGTAAGCTTGATGGAACCAACTATGGAATATGGAAGATCATAATGGAGACTGTTAGGATTCCCATAGATACTGAGAGGGGGGGGTGAATCAGTATCTAATCGGTTGTAAGATTTTCTAAACTTAAAACATGTAGAGCATATTAATATTGTGTACCGGTAAATAGAAAGTAATGCAATAAACAGAGACAAAAGCAACCACATGAAAAACACACCATAACATAATATTTTAACGAGGAAACCTAGTGTGGGAAAAACCTTGGTGGGATTTGTGACCCACAATATTCACTTACTGGCCAATAAGAGAATATTACTGCTACAAGAGGGGCCTGCACATGCAGGAAGGCCGAGTGCCTAGAGCTCACTGCTCAATTACAAAATGGGAAGTCTCATTGACTTACAAAATGGATTATACAAATCCAATGTCTTGTACTACTTCAAGATAGCATCTACTATGCTAGATCCAGTACCAGTTTCTTCTCTGCTTCTTACATAAACCCTTAACCTATAATTCGCATAATAGATCTACCTTATTTCACCTAATTACATTCCCTGTCTATTACAAAATGTTCTACAATGATATCTCTTATATAAGAGTCATTTGACAACTTGCCAAGTCGGCTTACAATGATTTTACAATGATTTTACAATAATAAATAAAATATATTAACAACAAAATTCCTATCGGCTTCTATGTTGGTATGTTTCCTTTCACTGCCAATGTCGGTGATCTGTGTGCCAGTGTAGAATCTAACTTTGTTGGTGTTGGTGGATTGCCTTGCGGATGTCATAGGATTGTAAGGTTTCCATCAATGAAAAAACCTTCAATCACCTACAATGTCTCATTAGAGTGTGCATTTGCCAACAATCTCCCCCTTTGGCATTGATGGCAACACTCATGAGAAAACTTCAGAAGTGTATCCAAGAATTGAAGTCCAGTAATTGTTACCAAAAATGTGTGTTCCCCCTGAGAAGATGATCCCTAAGTTATTGGATTTTTCTCATTCCATTACTCCCCCTTTGGCATCAATGACAAAGGTTGTCAAAGTGTCAATAGAGTGTAGTTTCCTATCTCAACCTTGTAACCGGTTGGTTACAATTTGAAAAAGTTCTACTAGAACCAAATTCAAGTTCTCAATCAACTTTTTACTATCTTTTATTGTGGCCTCTATCCTCTAAACTATATCGGTGAGGTGTTGCATTTGCTCTGTCGGTGTTTTCTATCCTTGTACTAATGCATCAGATATTTCTTTCCTTAAACATGCGAGGTAGTCCAACTTTGGACTTAATCTCAATTTCAGATCCTTAGCCTTAGTTTTTATTTTCTCCTTTTCTCTTTCTAGCTTTAGTAACTCTTCCTCAAGACCTGTTATCTTTTTCTCAATAATTGATAATGAATTAGATGAATTAATAAAATTTTCAGCTAGCTTATTAATTTCCTCTTGTATCTTGCTCATTTTCTTGTCTATGTCAACTGTCAAAAAGTTTGTCTTACAAGTGTCTCTGTACAAAGTTTTGAACTCCTTAAGTGTGTTGTACAGTTCCAGTAGAAGTGTGTCAAACTACCTTGTACACTTCTTTATTTGTTCCTCAAAGAATTTTTCTTTTTCTTTTTCTAACATCTCTTTGAATGCTTCCTCCTTTATTTGTTCAACTATCACTATGTTGTCAGTAATATACTTAGACAAAGTGTCAAGTTGACTCAAAGAATCCTTATTATCTACATTGCATTTTGGAACTATCATCTTCCAAATTGGAATTGTCTCATCTATAGCTTTTGTAGCGTCGTAAATTGTACGCACTTGCTAGGGTGGTATAATTCCACACCTAGTTTAGCACCCGCCTTAGCACATTTTGCATTTTGCATTGCATTTCCCCTTTAGCACTTAATTAATTAAATTAATTAGGTCTAAGGTTCTATTTTATCATCTCCCATATCATAAAGTTGGGCCCTTTTCATTAAAGTGTTCCCCTTTCATTTTATTCCCCGAATACATCATTTAATCAAAAACCCTAATTAGGTCCTATTTTGAACTTGGGGGCTTGATTTCGGGGGTCAAAACATCTCGAAATCACCTGTAACTTTAGGATTCTCTCGAAAATCATCATATCCGACGACCCTGAAAATTTGGTGAAAAGTTGTCAGGACCGTGGCGCCCGACGTGCACACGGTCCCGAACATTTTTCCTGAAATTTTAGGAGCACAATCCAATCATAAAATAAAGCTTAACCCCAAGAAATTGGTGGGAGATTCAATCTCTAGGTCGGCCAAAAGTTGAAATTAAGACCTAGGGTTTCATACATAAGAGCTCTCTTTCTTCATTTGAAAGGATCCGATTTTTGGTTTGAGGGGCTTTCTACATAGCAAAAGAGCAGATCTTTGAATACTTCAACAACATTCAACATCCATCCATCAAGAATTCATCAATTTCATTCATCCATTTAGGGCTTTGAAGGCATTGAAGAGCAATAGGGGATCACCGACTGAAGATTGGCTTGTACCCCTCCCTTGGGATTGGGTATGATTTCATGTTGTTTTCATGTCTTTGCATAAGCCTCATTATATTATTTGTATTCATGCTTTAGATCACTTTCCATCTTGATTTGGAGCATTTACATTATCATTTACAAGCAATTAGGGTTTACTTTCTAGGTTGCTCTAGCTTGCTTACTTGCATTTTAGGATCTTGCACACACACAAGGTCTGCACACACACTACTTTTCAATACAACCTGGCTATTCGTGGAGGTGGAAATCACCAAAGCGGGGGTTTGACTAAGGCAAAACCCTATATAGCCACCTACAACCCTTTTCAGATATAAGTGCAGATTTTCAAGTTTGAAGGACACCACAAGTTGCAGATCCGACAAAAGCGGACTGAGATGGGACAACACACCAAATTGCATAGAAGAAACCTAGGATAGGGGCGTGTGGCACCCTGGTCCCTAGGACAAGGGCACTGGGTGCCCTGGTCCTTCTGTCAGACAGCAAGTTTTAGCATTTTCCTGATAGCTTTTCAGGTTGCAAAACAACAGTTTCAGGAGCAGAATTAGGTTAGTGGCACATGCGCCCCTATCCCGAACATTTCCACTCAGATTTTAACCCCAGGTACACATCTGCATTCTCCTCTTATCCTTGTGTTTACAGCTTTTCATCACTTACTCTCAATCTTGCAATCTTGTTACTAGTTCATACTTGCACTCTAGGGCCAGTAGTTGAACTTGCATCATTTTATCTATCATTTGCAACAAAGGAATAGAAATCCTAATAGGTAGCCCATGGCTCTCTCTTCCACAAAAAGAAGTAGCCAATTGTGTGATACCTCTAGGCTCTTTTGTATTCCACAAGTGTGTGATTGAAAGTGAGATTAGGGCATGTTTGCTTAAGTGTCACTTTTTCCCCCACATAGCTTTATATGCCTGTGAACTACAATCTGTTATTTTCTTTAAAGAATCTAAAAGAACTTTAGTTACATTTGTTGATTTAAATCTTGTAGTTGAAGAATCAACACTCTGAATTCCATCGGTGGGAGCAATATCCTTGCTTGTAGTGACATCTAGTAGGTCAGTCTATGTTTCCATTTCTTTAAACAAGGGTTTGTCTTGCTCAATAGTTGCCGATGGCACTGATTCTGTATTAACCTGTTCTTGTTTTGGATCATGTTACTCTGCTTGATGTTCTATTTGATGTTATGCTTGTTGTTCTATTTTCCCATCTATCGGTTTACCTTCAGTGTTATCTGTGTTATCAGTTACCGGTGGCTCACTAGCCCTATCTGTCTTGCCGGTTGTTTCCTTATCTACCACAATGTTGACCTTCTGAGTATCAACATTTATTATATATAGTACCTCAAAATTAGGTGTATCCTCCTATGATATATCCATACTCTCATCAGCTGGTTGATCTTTAGTTGTTGTTACCGGTGGAGTAACCAGAGGTGGTGGGGATAAATTATCTCTTATTTTGATGCTTGGAGGTCCACCAACCTTTCCTTTTCCCTTATCCTTGTCTTTCTGATATGCCTTGATTGGTTTAGGGTTTCTATACTCTTCCTATTTTTCCTTCTCAACAAGGAATATATCCCATGCATTTTCAGTTTCTTCAATAACCTCATTTACTCTTCCAACCATTAGTGCAATATGCCAGTGTGCAGTAGAGAATACTAACCGGTTAGCCTCTGCAATTAGATCATCTATTTCTTTTGGAGAGTTAACTAGGTAGATAGCAAGTAATTTTTCATTTTTTATTTTCTTGTCAAGCTCTACAACATATTTTCTTCTTGCTTCCAATCTCTTGAATAGTTCATCTGGTATTTCATCTACAATTTGCATCAAAAATTTCTTGTAGATATCCAAGTGTAAGATAACACTGTTTTCAACCTTTTCTTTATCATCAACTAATAGTGAGTCATATAGTTTGTTGATGTTTTTCAGTTGCCCTTCCTCTATTATTTCATCTAGCAGTTTGTCAATTAGAGCAATATTTTGTTGAGTCCTTTTCTTTGGTGTCAACTTTTTCTTCTTAGGAGTAGACTTCTTGACCGGGGGCCTCACTGCCTATTGTTTTTGTCTGGTTCTTCTAGGCAAAGGTGTGGATACCGGTGAAGGTTGTCTTTTCGTCACAACTCTTTTAAATACAACTAGCATGTCACTCTCTAAAGAAGTTGCTACCGGTGAAAGGTGAGTTTCTGGTTGTTGTGCCTGTAACTCATCTTCAGTGATACCGGTTTGTCTTAGTACATCTTCTTTGATAGCCTTAGCCTGCCTTGAACCTCTCCTTATTGTTGCCTCTACTTTCTTCACTCTCTTCTTGGATTGAATTTGATTCTCAATGGTTTCAACACTACCAAATACCTCTTCCTTAGGTTCATTGGGTGCTTCTAGGAGGGCTTTTGCATATGTTTCAATGATGTGATCATCTATCTCATAACCCATTTCAGTAACCCAAATTGTTCTTGGGATAACTACTTCCATCCAGATCTCATCCATCTTCATCACAAGGCATATGTCATCTTTATATTTATCTACAATTGTTTGTGATAATCTTACTCTAGTGTTCATTCTGGCCTTTAATGCTTGAAAGTATTCATTAATATTCTTTTCTCTATTTTCACCCAAATTGTCAATAAGTTCATCCTTTAACCATTCACATACATCAATTTTCACATTATCTTTAACCATATCATGAGCACTTTTTATGCATAAGTTGGAAACTGAGTTAAGTCTGTTTGCATGTGTTGTTTTGTAACCTAAAATCATGCTAATGAATCTCACATTTATGTCAGTTACATCATTCACCCTGAAAGACCTTTTGTCAGATGTTGCACCAGTTAGGTTCATTACTAGGTCATTTGAGACCTTCTTTGTCTTGTCTGGTCTATTACCAGTGGAAGGTAACCCTGTTATAGCTTTCACAGCTTCCTTGGTAATTTTATGAATTGAATCTAGCCAGAAAAATTCACCATGAACCCTACTCAATACTATCCTTATCACTTCCTTGGGGAATTTCGGAATGCAGAGAATTTTAGTGAATCCTAGGGTTTCAATAATTTTGCGTTCAGGTTTCACATTACCAGAATCATCACATATGACAGTCTTGTACATGTTCTTGATTTCCTCATCACCTAGTTCTTCTATATGGAAATGGATGTACATTCTAGGGTCTTCTACAAAAACAACTCCTTTGGGGATTTGGGAAAATGCACCAATATTATCATCCTTTTTAGCTATCTCGGGAACTAACTAAAAAATAGGCCTAGGGTGCTTGATTACTTCCACTACAATAGGGTTTGCTATGAATTCAGGTACAGAAGAGGATGCCATGATAAATACCTTTTTCTGCCTTTGGAAAGATTGATTGCTGAAATGCTTTGCCTCTTTGCTCGAAATGCCTTAGCTCTAGAAATTTCATGCTCTTCGAATGTTTGAATGCTCGGTGAAGTAAAATGGAGCCAAAAACATTAATTTATAATGACAATTTTGCCAACTACCACATTTAATGTTTGCCGGTTAAGTACTTACTTAACATATCTGTCGGTATAGAAGTAATTTCAACTTCTTACCATCAACCAAGGGAATAATAGCATATTTCACATTGATTGCCAAACCCTCAAAAGAATTTTCTTCAACTAGATGAAGAGACTCCTGCCGGTGGAGTGCTACTCTGCTTTGTCAGTGGAGTGTTGCTTGGTTCTACCGGTGGAGGAGTATTCCCAACACCATTTAGATCTGATTTCCTAATCCATTGTTTTTGAGAATTCTTTCTTAACTTCTTCAACCTTTTCTTTTCCTTTCAAACTAGGACCTTTGTTGTCTACCAGTGAGGACTTGCTTCTACAAAATTTAGCAATATGCCCAATTTTGTTACAGGCATAACAAGTCACATTATTTCTTTGAATAGCCTTTCCATAACCTATGCCAGTTTGTGTTCTACATTGATTAGATAAGTGTCCAAATCTTCCACAAACATAACATCTCACATTCATTTTGCAATTCTCAGAGTTATGACCAACTTTGTTGCATTTAGAACATTGACCGGTGGGTGTACTAGTATTCTAATAATTTCTAGATCTACATTGATTTTCTCTATGACCATACTTGTTACAGTTAAAGCATTTGCCATTGAATTTATAAGTAGTGGGTTGTCTTACTAGTTTGCTATGATCTTGTCTGTTTGCAGTACTGGAGCTTTCACCAGTTTCAAAGCCAAGACCATTAGTGTCACCATTAGGTTTTTGATTCTTCAACAAGTCACCAAGTTCCTCTAAGCTTTTCTTGAATTTTTCTTTATGTTGATTTGTAGCAGCTAGTTCTCCTTCCAAGATACCTTTTTGTCTCATGAGTTCATTTGAGGCATTCTGTGCATGCATTAGATCTGTCTTCAACATATCATTTTCATAACTAAGTCTTGTGTTTTCATTGCAACATCATTTAGTCTTCTAGTCAAGTCTTCTTCATTCTTCTTTCTATCTTCAATTTCTTTACAAAATCTCATAGTCATATCCTGCATCTCATTCTTTGTTGTTATGTTTTCTTGTTTCAGCTTATTCTTCAGATCACTAAGAGTTTCCTTTTTATCATTCTCATTTTGCATCTTTTCACAAAGTTCTCTTCTCTTGTTTCTTGAAATAGTAAGATTTTATTGAAGTGCTTGAATGATATCCTGAGTAGCCTTTAGATCATCTTCAAGTTTGATATTTTTCAATTTTTCTGCATCATAGTCTGAGAGAGCTCCTTCAAGTTGCTTCATCAAGTTTTCCATCTCTACCAATGTCAAGATCTTCCTCAAGCTGTTAGGCTTCTAAAAATAGAGGACCAAGCTCTGATACCAATTGTTAGGATTCCCATAGATACTGAGAGGAGACGGGGGGGTGGTGAATCGGTATCTAACCAGTTGTAAGATTTTCTAAACTTAAAACATGTAGAGCATATTAATACTATGTACTGGTAAATAGAAAGTAATGCAATAAACAAAGACGAAAGAAACCACATGAAAAATACACCATAACACAATATTTTAACAAGGAAACCCAGTGTGGGAAAAACCTCAGTGGGATTTGTGACCCACAATATTCACTTACTGGCCAATAAGAGTATTACTGCTGCAAGAGGGGCCTGCACATGCAGGAAGGCCAAGTGCCTAGAGCTCACTGCTCAATTACAAAATGGGAAGTCTCACTAACTTACAAAATAGATTATACAAATCCAATGTCTTGTACTGCTTCAAGATAGCATCTACTATGCCCGATCCAGTACTGGTTTCTGCTCTACTTCTTACATAAACCCTTAACCTATAATTTGCATAATAGGTCTGCCTTATTTCGCCTAATTACATTCCCTGTTTATTACAAAATGTTCTACAATGATCTCTCTTATATAAGAGTCATTTTACAACTTGCCAAGTCAACTTACAATGATTTTACAATAATAAATAAAATATATTAACAACAAAATTCTTGTCGGCTTCTATGTTGGTATGCTTCCTTTCACTACCGGTACCAGTGATCTATGTGCCGGTGCAGAATCTAACTTTGCTAGTGTTAGTGGATTGCCTTGCTAGTGTCATAGGATTTTAAGGTTGCCATCAATGACAAAACCTTCAATCACCTTCAATGTCTCATTAGAGTGTGCATTTGCCAACAGAGACACATCTAAATTGCATTGGAAAGGACATTTGGGATGTTACAAAGAATGTCTATACAACTCCTATAACTAGTGTAAAGCAGAAAAATCAAACCCTAGTTGTTCTCCCCTCCCCAACCCCAAGGAGAGAGAAGGGAGAGTCACTAGGGTTGATGGTTTTCACTTAGGAGAGACTTTACATTCAAAAGAGGGGTTGAAACCCACAAGATCCAATCCCACACAATGCAAGGTTGGATTCTAAATGAGTTTCAAGGGTTGTGACATCAAGGATACCCTCTTTTGTAAAGAATGTAGATAGAAAGATTGAACTAGGAATGCATGTAAAGTAGGAAAGATTTGCTTATAAACAGAAATAGGGATATGGGATGAAGCTGCGGACCTGGAATTAGCAGTAAAATGTCGAGACAGTGCTGTTCTACAAATTTGAGTGAAAGTTGATGGGACGATGGCGCCCGACGTGCACACAGTCCTCCAAAAAATCTGTGAAACGAAGGGGGATCTGTTCATCTCTGCACAAGGATTCCAGATCTTCAATTACAGCCGCGTACCTACAACCTACACATAGAAAAGAGAGGACGATTGGGGGGTTAGGGATTAGGGGTTTGCCTTTAGGTCAAACCCCAATTTTGGAATTAACCAAGAAATGAGAATGCTGTAAATGTAAATGTTTGTAATGTAAACAAGTACTGATACCTTGTTGTAAGAATGTTTGTATTCTTACATGCGAAGGTGTAATGTATGTTGTATGTTGTAAGTGATCTCCTCTTCAATGGTTGAATCCTTGTCTTGAATGCAACACCTAGCCTTGAATGGAGACTTAGAATGCTCAATTGCTTGAAGGAATGCTTGAATGCTTGAATGCTTGAATGTTTGAATGTTTGAATATCGCTTTCGTGTCTTGCTCGCATATGTTTTTTTTCTCTTTCCTTCATCCCTTTCTAGGAGAGGAAAATTAGTTTATATACTTGTCAATTAGGGTTGATAGACTGATTTTTCCGACCTTAGGCCGACCAGAAAACATTATTTCCCGAATTGCAAACTTAAAGACCTGATGCCCAAAAGAGACCAGGCCCAAAATAGGGCCAAGGACCAGGGCGCTAGGCACCCTAGTCCAGAAGGACCAGGGTGCTGGGTGCCATGGTCCCACCTCCCGGGACAGCAGGGTGCAAGGAGGGATCAGGCCAGGGTGCAGAAAAATGCAGTTTTTGGTGTCGTAAACAGGTTTCGGGGTCTCCATTCAGGTTCAACATTGCGCCGCCATCGTGAAGACCCAAATGCAGTCAAAATTGCAAGTGTCGCAATTTTAGGACACTACATTTAGCCCCCACTTTAGCGGGAGTATAAGCGTACGCTCATACTTCCGATAAAGTACAAGGAAACAACATTGAAAAACTTTCACCATGTCAAGGAGGCAAGATACACCAAGCCCCCAGTGGACTAAGGATCTTACGACTTCGATTAAAAAAGTAAAAGGGAAGATCACGAGGGAGAACCATGACTATCAGTAGTAAGGTTCCCTCACTATGAGTCATGCAAGAAAGATATCAAAAATTTTCAAGACAAAGCTAAATTTGTCAAGAAATTTTCAAGTATCTTGAAAAGATATGAATGGGATGTATGCCCCCCTACATTAAAGCGATCGCACACGCCTCACCGGGGGTGATTTCTTTAAGGTAGTGATACATATAAGAAATGAGAAAGGAGCACATTATCACAAGGATTTAGCCCCCAAGTGTGAGATAAGCCCAAGGATAATAGACACAAAACACAAAGCACAAGGTGACTTCGCTTTCCTCGGGGTCAGTATGTTGTATGATAATTCATGTATATCATATGTATGTATGCATAATTGTTCTTCATTCCCCAATCAAGGAAGGTCACCTAGAAGAAGGGAACAGATGTGTCTTTTGAGTCAACATGAGAGAGACCAAAAGAGATCTCAATGTTTTGCATCGTCCTCAAGTAGACAACACTAAGGACAACAAATAGAAGAATAAGAATAACACATAGAAGAAGTAACAAAAGAGATCAAGAGAGGAGGAGAGAGTCTGCTATGCTAATGAACTAGTCCAGCACGTCATCTACCCCCCGATCTTACTGATCAATATTTCGGGAAGGTAGGAAACACACTAGAGGAGGAACATCCAACACAGCAGATGGAGCTATCACAAGATCCAAACAAGGGCTATGTTCATGTTCCGAGCCACGTTGTTCTTGTCTAGGAGCTAGGATAAGTGCTTTAGAAAATTCGTTAGATAAATGGTTATCAACATCAACATATTCATACTCACTATCAGAATGAATAGGAGTAACATTTTCATCATGAATAACATTTTCATCTATATCATCATCAAGATTTATAAAAATAGGATCTTTAACTCGCACAGGATCAAGACCATCATGCATCTTATGTGTAGGAGATTTCGGCTCAATCGTCGGCTGAGGAGAAAATGGAATAATATTGGCTGAAGGTGTTTTTGGGGATTGCAAAGTTTGAGAAGCAGCTACCTAAGCTCTAAGACGACGCTTTCGCTGGCATTCACGTGCAGAACGATTTCGTCTAGTCTTAGTAGGGAGTTGAGAAGATTGAGGAGGAGGAATGTTCTCATCCTTTTCACTTGGGTGTTTAGGTTGTGGTCTCTTAGGTTGAACAATAGGAGAAGAGGAAGGTCTCTTCTCTCCATAAGAGGAAGGAGGAGGAACTGCTCCATATAAGGGAGGAATATTTGGTTTAGGAAGGAGACCAAGTCCATCATGACGAGGAGGTATAGGTCTACTTTTAGGAAGTTTATTAGATATAGGCATAGTCACATTCATAGGAATGGTTTGAGGAAAGACATTAGTTTTATCTTTCAAAGGAAGAACTTCCTTCTCAAGAACGATAGGAATATCAAGTTTGGGTGTTCTAGGTTCACTTAGAGATAGGATCATATCTTTTTTCCACTTTTGATAAGATTTGAAAAGATGATCACTTCGCGGAGGAAGAGATTGGAATTGTTTAGGCCAAAAATAATCAATAGGAACGATAGAAGTTCTTTCAGCTGATTTAAAGAGACTATGATTGACAGTAACAACTTCACCATTATGGGGAAATTTCAAACACTTGTGAATAGGAGAAGCAATAGCTTTCATGGAAGACAGCCAAGGATAGCCTAGCTTCACATGAAATTGTTCAGACGATGGAATAATAGCAAAGTCCACATCAAGGGATTTGTTCTGGACCTCAATAGGTAATGTAATAGAACCAATTGCAGGAGAAGAAAATGCATCAAATAGTTTCACAACCACATTTATTTCATCATAGATCACTTGATTCAATTGCAAAGTAAAAAGAAATTCTTCAGTAATGATATTAACCATACAAGAAGGATCAATAAGCACTCCACGGCAAGGTGTATTCTTGACTTTTGCAACTATATATAAAGGACCATTAGGTGCCCTGATAGTTTCACTAGAATCAAAGGTGATGGAAGGTTCTTTAGGGATTTTCTACTGCTCTACAAAGTTAATCACATTTGGAGTCATAGACACAAGATCATCAGGTGAGACAGAGGAATCAGTAGTATCAATCACATTAGAGGTATGAGAAGGCAATGGATCAGTAAAAATCTGAAGATTTTGGTTAGGAGGAGCCACAGATGTATTGCTTTTATCATTCGCGCCAGAAACAGAAATAGTATTATTATCAATCAAATCTTGAATTTTACCCTTTAAAGCAAAACATTTTTTAGTATCATGCCCAGGATGACGATGAAATTGACCAAAAGATTTGTTATCAAAATAGGTTGAATTAATCTTTGCAGGATCTATTTGCCTTATAGGAGGAAGAGTGAGCACATTTTGTTCCAATAACTTTTTCATAATACTATGCAATGATTCATTCAAAGGAGTAAACTTTCTTTCTTTCTTGAAAAACTTAGAAATAGGAGGCACACCTGATGCCGCATTCACATTGTTGTTGATGATGTTTTCATTGAATTTAATGGACTCTCTGTTCGGTTTAAACTTCCCAAATGGTTGTTGACTACTATCACCCTTATCACTCGGAGCCATAGGATTTGCTTGTTCCATTTGACTCACAGTCAGTTGATAATTGTGAAGAGTTGTGCACAACTATTGGAAAGAAGTAAACTTAGAAAACAGAAGTTTTTCTCTAATATCTTTTTGTAAATTAGAAATAAAGATTCTTTGAATATCATTGTCAGGTACTGGAAAAGAAATTTGAGCATACAAATGCTTATATCTACCAATAAAATCAGTCACTTTTTCTTTAACACCTTGTTTACAATGCATTAAATCAATCAAAGTAACTTTAGGACTTATATTGTTTTGAAATTGTTGAATAAAAGCATTTGCAAGTTGTTCGAAAGAAGTAATAGAATAAGAAGGCAACGAGCAATACCATTATAGGGCTTTAACTCTTAATGTTCTAGTAAACAGTTTTACAAGCAACCTTTGGTCATAAGCAAAATCAGTACATATTGTTTGAAAGGTCTTAACATGTGTTAGAGGATCACCCTTACCATTATAAAGCTCCAAATGCGGAATTTCAACATGTTTAAGGGGGATAGCTCGAACAATGTCAAGAGAAAGTGGGCTCGCAACATCAAATGTGGGCACACTAAACTTAGATTGATTCATAGAGGCAATTTGTTGCTGTAAAGAAGAGATAGTTTGTGCAAGATTGTTAATGGTCGCTTCAGTCGAAGAGTTCATATTAGACATGTTAGATTGTGATGGAGGTGTTATGTTATTGAAAGAAGGTAGAGAGTAAGGTGGTGGGACACTATGATAGTTAGTCATAGGAGATGATTGGAAAGGAGGAACACTACAAGGAGGAATGGAAGGGTTAAATGAATTGCCCCCTTGTGTCATGTTTATTTGTGGAGATATAATAGGAACACTCATTGAAGGAATGAATGAAGAAGTCAGATTGAATGAAGGAAGAGGGTTGATTGAAGAAGAGGGATTGCCCCCATGATTGGTGATCATAGGAGGAATGTCTTGTATTGAAGTAGTCATTATGTTTGATGTAAAAGTAGGTATACTAGCAATAGGAGTTGTCAAAGGAATAGAATGATTAACTTGAGTAGGAGGTTGTGTATAACCTAAAGTTTCGGCACAACTTTTCATAGGCATCACATTAAAATCCACAATGTGTGCAGTACCATACAAAATATCAATTCCATTCTTATCACTTTGAACCATACGTTTTAGACCCTCAATTAATGAAAGAGCTTCACTATCAGGGTATTCTTGAGACATCCATTGTCGAAAATCATCAAATTGGTTATGCAATTTTGAAAGTTGTTCTACAGAAACCTCATGGAGAGCTTCTTCATCATTAAGAGGATTAGAGGAATTACCCATGTCCTCGTTAAAAAGGCCATTCAAATTAGGTTCCATCTCCTCAGTAATTAAACCTTGGAAAGACTTAATTCGAAGGCTTCGTCTAACGGGAATAGTGTAAGTAGGGCTTATTGTTGTAAAACTCATGCACTAAAGAGAGAGAAGATTTTGAATTTTAGAGGTAGAAAATTTCAATAAAACCAGCGAATCTCCTAGATTTAAGCTGTTAAATGCAATCAGGACAATCTCCTGAAATTTTGAAAAAAATGTCCGGGACCGTGGCGAACGGAGTGCACACGGTCCTTGCAACTTTTTTTGAAATTTTCAGGGATGAAAGTTATGATGATTTTAAAGCTAATCTGAAAAAATTGAGTGATTTTATGATATGTAGATAGGCCAAATTAAAGTTGCAATCTCAAAATTGAACCCTACCAAGATTGTCGAAAAATGTAAAATTTTGAATTTTGAAAAAGAGAGGGAAATTGAAATTTTGAATTTTATGATTTTAGAGGGAATGCTGAAAGCAATGCAAGCTTTGAAATTTAAAAGTTGACTCTATTTCATGCAAAATTCGAATTTGAAAGTGGAAATCAAAGATGTTGCAATTAAACACCTAATTTCAAAAGTCACAAATTACACAAATTTGAATAAAACACTGAAATTTTGAATGAATGCCAGCACACTTTTCAGATTTAGTACAGTAAGGAACACAATTTTGATATGAATTTCAATTTCAACAATTTTTGAATGATTATAAGCCTCAATCCAAGCAATCACTAGACCAACTTTGACTTTAATTTTGAAGGTGTTAAAATTGATAAAATCAGCCAAAATTCTGGATTTTAGCAGAAAAATAGAGTAAGATCTAGCTCCCGAAATTTCGGAAAAAATGTCGGAGATGAGGGCACTCGGGGTGCATACGGTCCTCACAACTTTTTTCCAAATTTTCAGGGATGAAAGATATTGTGATTTTATTGCAGAATCCAAAGTTACAGCCGATTTGGAGGTGTTTTGATTAGTGAAATTATCAGTCAAAGGTTGAATCAAGAAAGTTTTAAAAATTAGGGTTTTGACATTTAACCACATAATTTTTTAGAATTAAAGCACAAATATGAATTGATAATTTGCAATAGAAGGGTAGATCTAAAACAAGCATTAACAATTAAACATTCCACAAGTTTAATTACTAAAAAGAAAATTTTAGGGTTTTTATGCAATTAGCCTCTACAATTTGCAAAAGATCAAAAATGGAAATGTAATTAGGGAAGCAAATTTTTAGATCTAACCATGAATAATCAGAATGAGGATGTTCACGTCGGGTTCACCAAAATGTAAAGCGGAAAAATCAAACCCTAGTTGTTCTCCCCTCCCCAACCCCAAGGAGAGAGAAGGGAGAGTCACTAGGGTTGATGGTTTTCACTTAGGAGAGACTTTACATTCAAAAGAGGGGTTGAAACCCACAAGATCCAATCCCACACAATGCAAGGTTGGATTCTAAATGAGTTTCAAGGGTTGTGACATCAAGGATACCCTCTTTTGTAAAGAATGTAGATAGAAAGATTGAACTAGGAATGCATGTAAAGTAGGAAAGATTTGCTTATAAACAGAAATAGGGATATGGGATGAAGCTGCGGACCTGGAATTAGCAGTAAAATGTCGAGACAGTGCTGTTCTACAAATTTGAGTGAAAGTTGATGGGACGATGGCGCCCGACGTGCACACAGTCCTCCAAAAAATCTGCGAAACGAAGGGGGATCTGTTCATCTCTGCACAAGGATTCCAGATCTTCAATTACAGCCGCGTACCTACAACCTACACACAAAAAAGAGAGGATGATTGGGGGGTTAGGGATTAGGGGTTTGCCTTTAGGTCAAACCCCAGTTTTGGAATTAACCAAGAAATGAGAATGTTGTAAATGTAAATGTTTGTAATGTAAACAAGTACTGATACCTTGTTGTAAGAATGTTTGTATTCTTACATGCGAAGGTGTAATGTATGTTGTATGTTGTAAGTGATCTCCTCTTCAATGGTTGAATCCTTGTCTTGAATGCAACACCTAGCCTTGAATGGAGACTTAGAATGCTCAATTGCTTGAAGGAATGCTTGAATGCTTGAATGTTTGAATGTTTGGATATCACTTTCGCGTCTTGCTCGCATATGTTTTTTTTCTCTTTCCTTCCTCCCTTTCTAGGAGAGGAAAATTAGTTTATATACTTGTCAATTAGGGTTGATAGACTGATTTTTTTGACCTTAGGCTGACCAGGAAACATTATTTCCCGAATTGCAAACTTAAAGACCTGATGCCCAAAAGAGATCGGGCCCAAAATAGGGCTAGGGACCAGGGCACTGGGCGCCATGGTCCTGGGGGACTAGGGAGCTGGGCACCCTAGTCCAGAAGGACTAGGGCGCTGGGCGCCATGGTCCCACCTCCCGAGATAGCAAGGTGCAAGGAGGGATCAGGCCAAGGTGCAGAAAAATGTAGTTTTTGGTGTCGTAAACAGGTTTCGGGGTCTCCATTCAGGTTCAACGTTGCGCCGCCATCGTGAAGACCCAAATGCAGTCAAAATTGCAAGTGTCACAATTTTAGGATGCTACAACCAGTTAGCCTAATCCACCAAACTTGGCTAAAGATGAATAAAATCAAAAAATCATGGGATTATTAGATAGATCAACTGCTAAAGCTATTTGGGAACATCTAGAAACATTGAATGATGGAGATTCCATAGTCAAAATTGCAAAACTTGAAAGCTTTTGGGTCAAGTATGGAAATCTGAAAAATGGAAGAAGATGAAAGGATTTCTACTTTTATGGAAAGAGTAAATGAAATTATTTTGGGTATTAAATGTTGTGGAGGAACCTTAAGTGAAGATGAAATTGTTTCAAAAGTTTTAAGAGGATTGCCACTGGTATATAAAATGAAGGTTACTGCTATAAATGAGTTAAGAATAATGCCTAATACATCAATAACTAGGGATACATTGATTGGAAAACTTTCAGCTTTTGAAATTGAGGAATTTAGTCTTGTTGCTACTATAAAGATAGATTTAGCTTTTAAGGCATCAACATCATCTACACCATCATTTGACAAGTCTGATTGGAAAGCCTTTTATGCAAGAGAACTTGAGGAAAGCAGGAGAGAAAATGAAGAACTTGAAGAACTTGAAGCACTATTTGCAAGGAAAATTCCTAAAGGTCCTATTGGAAGTAAGTATGAAGGTAAAGCGCCCTTTAAATTCTTTAACTGTAATAAGATTGGTCATATGGCTTCTAGATGCCCTGATAGACATGCTAGACTAAGAGAAAAAGCTAGAAGAACATACAAGCCTAACCCTAAATATCAAAGATACAGATTTAAGAAGAATTAAGATAAATCTTGTTATCTTGTTGATGAAGGAGTCACTGATGATTTTGATGAAGATCCGACAGACAATGGATGGGTTTTTGTTGCTATAATAGAAGAACAACTGACACCTACTATTCAACCGGTAGAGCAGGCCTTGGAAGCTAAAGTTGAAGTTAAGGATAAATGGATCATTGATTCAAGATGTTCACATCACATGAATGGTCATAAAGGTAAATTCTTGCACTTTCAGGAATATAATGGAGGTCTAGTAAGATTTGGAGATGATAAAGCTTGTTTGATCAAAGGTAAAGGTACAATATCTCTTGATGGTAAGCATAATACAGACAATGTTTACTATGTGGAAGGTTTAAAGCATAATCTTTTGAGTGTTGGTCAATTAGTTGAGAAAGGATTTCAATTACAATTCAAGAATGGTAAATGCAAAATTATGAACAAAACTGGCTTGGAAATCGCAACCGGAAATCAAACTAGAGGTAACACCTTTCATTTAAATAACAATGAAAAGGCATGCTTGATTGCATATATTGATGAAATTTGGCTATGGCATAAGAGACTCTGTTATGTAAATTTTGATTGCATGGTAAAAATTAGTACTACTAAGGCAGTTATAGATTTACCTAAAATTGTCAAACCTTACAATTTGGTATGTAAGGAATGTCAATTTGGAAAACAAGTTAGAGCATCTTTTAAAAGTATTCCAGAAAAATCCAATAATGCTCTTGACCTAATTCATACTGATTTATGTGGTCCAGCTAGAACTAAAATTTTACAATGTGATAGATATTTCATGCTAATCACTGATGACTATTCTAGAATGTGTTGGGTTACTTTTCTCAGAGATAAATCAGAAGCACTTGGGAAATTCAAACTATTCAAAGCAATGGTAGAGAATGAAACCGGTAATAAAATCAAATGTTTGAGATCAGATCAAGGAGGAGAATTTACATCTAATGAATTTAATACATTCTGTGAAGTGAATGGAATCAGAAGACAACTATCAGCACCCCGGACACCACAGCAGAATGGAGTCATTGAAAGGAAAAACATAACTATCTTGGATGCAGCTAGAAGTATGTTATCTGAAGCAAATCTACCACATGTATATTAGAGAGAGGTAGTAACCACAACCATCTACACATTCAACAAAGTTCACATAAAAGGAGAAACCAGTAAGACCCCTCATGAACTATGGTTTGGTATTATTCCTACTCTTAAATATTTCAGAATATTTGGAAGTAAATGCTATATTAGAAGAGATGAGTACATTGGCAAATTTGATCCTAAAAGTGATGAAGGAATATTTCTTGGTTATTCATCTAAGAGCAAGGCATATAGATGTTTTAACAAGAGATTGCAGAAAATTGTTGAGAGTACAAATGTGAATATTGATGAACAATTCAGAGGAACTTTAAGGTATATAGACTCTGAACCAGCAACAAAGATTCTAACAAATAAACCTGCATTGAACCCACCAGTACAGAATAAAGATCCAATTACATCGGTATCATCTAAAAAGTCCATAGTAACTGAGGAACACCAGCAAACGAAGACACCCCAGTATGTAAGATTGAATCACTCTGAAGATTAGATAATTGGGAACAAGTATAAAGGAGTTATGACAAGAGGAAGACTGGAAAATGAACAGGTATGTCTTATTTCTCAAATTGAACCATCATCAATTAATGAGGCATGTGAAGATAAACACTAGATTAAAGCTATGGAAGAGGAACTAGAACAAATTGAGAAAAATAACACATGGACATTAGTTTCCTAGCCTAAAGACAAAAATGTGATTGGAACAAAATGGGTATTCAGGAACAAACTTAATGAAGATAGTAAGGTAATCAGGAATAAAGCAAGACTAGTGTGTACGGGATATTCTCAGAAAGAAGGAATTGATTATAATGAAACCTTTGCACCGATAGCGAGAATTGAGGTAGTCAGATTATTCTTGGCTTTTGCAGCACACAAGAACTACAAAGTATATCAAATGGATATTAAATGTGCATTTCTGAATGGAGATCTTGAAGAAGAAGTTTACATTGAACAACCTGATGGATTTTCTTTGAAAAATAACCAAGATATGGTTTGTAAGTTAAGGAAAGCTTTGTATGGGTTGAAACAAGCTCCAAGAGCTTGGTATGCAAGATTGGATAAGTATCTTTTGAAGATTGATTTTTCTAAAGGTATTATTGAAAACAACTTATACTACAAAGTGACTAATGATGACATCTTGGTTATAGAAGTTTTTTTTGATGATATAATCTTTGGAGGAGAAGATGGATTATGTAAAGACTTTTCTATTAAATGCAACAAGAATTTGAAATGTCTATGATTGGAGAGATAAAATTATTTTTAGGATTGTAGATTTCATAGACTAATAAAGGTATATTCTTGAGTCAATCCAAGTACTTGAGGAAGTTACTAAATAAATTTGGGATGGAGAACTCTAAACCGGTAACACACCTATGACTACAAATGACAAATTATCACTAAGGGATGAATCTACACCTGTTAATCCGACTAGGTACAAATCTATGAAAGGAGGTTTACTATATTTGACACAAACAAGACCTGATATTATGAATATAGTATGTATTGTTTCAAGATTTTAGAGTAATCCTAGAGAAAATCATGAATCAACAGTCAAAAGAATTTTCCAGTACTTACAAGGCACTACAAATCTTGGATTATGGTATCCTAGAGATGAAAAGTTTGAATTATGTGCATATACAGATGCAAATTGAGCAGGAGATGTGGATGATAGAAAAAGCACCACCAAAGGAGCATTTTTTCTTGGTAGCAGATTAATTTCTTGGTTGAGTAAGAAACAAAGTTGTACATCTTTATCAACTACTGAATCAGAATATGTTGTAGCAGCAACTAACTGTACACAGGTATTATGGCTTAAGAAAATGTTGAAGGACATAAAGGTAAAATTCAAAGAACCCATAACTATCTATTGTGACAACACTACAGCAATTGATATATCTAAGAATCTGGTATTACATTCTAAAACTAAACATGTTTCTATCAAACTGAATTTTCTAAGGGAGAATGTTGAAACAAAAGAAGTAAAACTGGTTTATGTGAATACTAAAGAAGCAAATTGTAAACATTTTCACTAAACCTCTGCCTAAGGAGACCTTTGAATATCTCAGAGACCAGCTTGGGGTTATACCCCCATCGATAGAAACTTAGACAGTTGATGTTTGTCATCAACCGACAGAATCAACAGAGAAATCTTTTATCTCGGCTTTGATGAGGAAGCTACTTCTCAGAGGGAGTAGTTGGTATACTAAATTGGTTGGTATTTTGTATTTACATCTGGTTTTGCATTAGCTTTGGCATTTGATGTCAAAGGGGGAGAGATTGGTATGGAAAAACACATGAAAAACACATGACACTCCCAGGGGGAGAGATTGTTTATATCTGAATTTTGATATCTGGTTATGATCTTTTTTTCGGAGATTGTTGGTTTTTGGTATTTGGCATTTATGTCTTGGCACTTTGATGGTTTTTCCATCTTGTGTTGCTATCAATGCTAAAGGGGGAGATTGTTGGTATTTTGGTATGGTTTTTTCATTGATGTCAACACCTACTATCACTTATCAACTCTGGCACTTTGAAGAATTGGCAATGTTCACCGGCAAACAAGTGACTTATGCACAGTCACCGGTATCTGGTACACCGATAGGATATAATGTTCACCGGCACCTAGAATGGCATGGAAAACACTTGGTTATGTCAAACACATTGTTTGGACACTTCGTCTTGGATATGTATTCATTGGCATATTCATATTTACATATTTGTTGTTACCGGCAAATAGGTCCAGATCATTCACCGACAGGTTTATCTATTCCAGATCAGCACGACACGCTATGGAGATGTTTTATTAATGTTGTAATTGCATTGAGCTGACATGATGAATTGGTTATTGCATTGGATATTGTTTTATTTGTAAAATGAATTTATTGTAATATCCTTTAGAGCCGACCTGCTAAAATTGGTCTTAGGTTATGATATAAATGTAAGATCTTATTTGTAAGATCAGTGTGAAATGCGAAAGAGAAATTGTGTGATGGTATATGCGAGAATAAGCAAAGATATACATGCTGACATCATTTGAAGGTTGAAGAAGGGTTTTTGTGAAGACAATTAGAACTACACCGATACTAAATTCAGCATAGTAAGATGCTATTTTGAGCAGTACATCCTTATTGGATTTAACCATCCAATTGTAGTCAGTGTGACTCCTATTGTGTTTGAGTAGTGAGCTCTAGGCGCTTGGCCTTTCTGCATGTGGAGACCCTATTTGTATACACATACTATTTGCAATAATATCATCTGATTGTGGGTAAGGTTTCCCACTGTGGTTTTTCCCCTTGCAGGGTTTCCACATACAAATATTGGTGTTATGTGTTGTGAATGTTATTGTCTTTCTATTTCATGCATTAATCTTTATCGATACTATAATTAACTGATAAAACTGTTTACCGGCATACAATTCTAGTTCACTAGTATTAAGCATTAAAGTTGGTTAAGTTGTTTTGGTTTGAATTTATTTGACAACTGATTCACCCCCCCCCCCCCCCTTTCTCAGTTGTCCTTGAGACCTAACACTATGGTAGGCCGAGACAATAATTGTTGAATCTCATGTGGGGTTTCCTCTAAGGCTACATTATTCAAAGCGGATATCTAGGTGCTTGACTCCACTAGCTCCACCCTTAGCACTCACTTCTTTGAGGAAGCCAAGCACCAGTTTCCATGAAAACTCCCCATGGAAAATTGCATCTCTACTAGGAATCATATGTGTGTGAGCCACTTCAGAGGTCCAACCTCCTGTGCCAACAATTAGAAGTATTTTGGCAACTTGACAAGATGGTTTTTAGTAAGGACTTTCAGTCATGTGGCCATACATGCGACACTTATTACACTCTGTAAATACAGAAGGTTCCTAGCCTATAGAGGTTGCGCTCTATAGGGTTTATGGGGAAACATAGTGTCAGTATGAACTAATCAACACATGGTGTTTCATCATAGACATGATTTATTTAAAGTGGATTGGAAGGACTCAGTATTAGCCCATTTCCACTTGGGTCATTCCCCTCTCACTGGCTCCATCAAGGCAACTCGGGAAGGCAGGCCCTCTAAAGGTAACACATAAGATAAAATCAGGTCTAGCTTTCTGATCACCATATTAGGGTGAGAGCATAGTCACCTACTAGTTTTAAGAAAACATGGTAGACAATGATTCTTTGTAACCTTTAAATCATCTATGTGCAACTACCTTATTGAAAACACACAATGCAAGTTTGCATATTATTCATTAACTCCTTAGTTAAGATAGATGAAAGATACATGATCTTTTACTTTCCAAAAGATATCCTAGTTAGACTAAGTGAGAAAATGCATAAAAATTGCTCAAAATAAAACCCTACATGCACACAAGTCAGTAGTTTGCAAAAATTGAGTCTTGGACAGTCGAACTCGCAAAGATTTGTTAGTTGACAGATTGTAAAATTTCAAAATTTTGCAAATAATCAAAATGAAAGCACTAAAACAGTAAATGTGCTATCTGAGATTATAAAATCACTACCCTGCAAAACAAAAGCATTAAATTGAGTCATAAAAGTGTTGTCTTGCAAAGTATATGGGTAATTTCACCAACAAAAGCGCTAACCTACTTAATAAATGTGTTAACCTATGCAATAGAAGTGCTAACCTATTGAGTAAATGCACTGCCAAATTGCACACATGCATGAAACTAGTCTACAAATGGGTTAATTCAGTTATTACAAGAATTAGATAGGATATTAGAAGGAGATGTGTGAGGTCTCAACCCCATAGTGGGCACCAAAAATGTGTCGACTTAAGTTTTCACCTCAAAAATTGATCTACAACTTGTTAGTCCATTATGAAAAATAAAAGCTACAGGAACTCGAGATTCAACCAATGAAACAACATGAGAAAAAAGTAAATAAAACAAATTATACCTTCATGGATTATGTCTCATTGTGTCCTAAACCCATTGTTCTTGGTTGCAGATTGATGTTGCTCTCAGACAAGCACTGGTAGCTGCCAAGATGGCAAGTGTGGAATGGAATGATAGATGATATGCAAAAGCTATGTGATAATATGCTAAAATTCTATGAAAATAATTTATGCTAATTTTCTCAAAAACTCTAAAATGCTTAGACAAATGAACTCACTGATGCAAAGATTAAGAATCCTAGTTAACTTAGACTATTGGACATTGGGCTCAAAATGCACTAGAACTCCTCTATTTATAGATTTTTAGTGCATATTCTTAGGTAGAAGAGATCAACGGTCATGATTAAATCTTTTTTTTTGGATGGCTATGAGCAAGAGGCTGAAGGTTGAGAGAAAGGGGAAGGAGAAGACAAGTGTCACTCATCTCACCTTGACTGAGGGGAAGACTGAGAGAATCTAAGATTGGTTGGAGAATATTTAGGGATAAGGGGACAAGTGGAGATGGACTAGGGTTAGGTGGACAAAACCTCCTCCAAGAATATAGGAGTGTTGGAGAAAAAATAGGGAGGTTTCAAATATTATGTGCACGTACTTCATGAATATGGGAGTTGGAGATAAGTGGCTCATAAATGATTTATTTTTATTTGATTTTATTGATTTCAATTAGGCACATGATGGATGAGTTGGCAAAGGTGGAAATGAAGGGTGAGTTGGAAAGTGGTAATTAAAAATTATGAAATTATTTAATAATGGAACTATATGATAGTGAATAGTGCACAAATATGATAAGTGATGATAATTAAATATTAATTTTTTAATTAATTGGCTTAGAAGAAAGGGGGTAATGAATGAATTAATTAAATGTTTCAACTCAATTAATTAATAGAAGAATACTAAATACTAATGAATTAAATAAATTAATCTTTTCAAATTAATTATTTAATAGAAGAATAATCATTAAATAAATATAAAATATTTATTTAATTTCTCATAGCCAATTTTATGTGTATACAAAAATAATAGCCATTAAATGATGGATACCTTTGAGCACTAGGTTGTCGAACCAGAGATCTATATGAAGTAGGTCTAGGAGCCTAGACTTTGTTTGCACCTTCAGTCTTCTTTTCCATCTTCTCTTTATCTTTGTATTTTGAACAATCACGTATGAATCCTAATCCTTCCTTATCCTTGTGAAATTTCTACATTGACAGTAGTTGATCCAATAATGCACTGCTTTCATAAACTTTAGCTTCTGATTTCAGCTTTTGCAATTCTTGTTCTAACTTTCCATTTTCTTTAGACTTTAGATTAACATCATTCTTCCAGATTTCTTTCACTTGCTTGCTCTCTTCTATTTGCAATTTTAGATTCACAATAGTTTCATTTGTTTGCTTCAATTCCTTTCTAACTTCTCTGTGTCTTACTTTAAACTCCCAGATTTGATCTCTCAGCTTTTGCACACATTCATTTGCTACTTTCACATTCTCTTTCAATTCTTCATTCTCATATTCCATGATTTCAAGATCTACAAGGGTTGTCTTCAATTCTTCATCTAGTTGATATTCTCTATTCATTCCATAGGAGCCATCTGTTCAAATCAAGATCTGATACCAATTGTTGAACAGACCAAAATATTGAGAGGGGGGGGGGGGGGAGGGGGGAATCAGTATTCTACTTTAAATTCTAAAACTAAAACAGTTAATATGCTAATCATAAATCTTAATTATCTTTGTAACCCATATATAAATTGCATAACATAGCCACAAAAGAGATGCCAAAGCTTTTTATACATGGAAAACCCAAAGAGGGAAAAACCACAGACAAGATTAAGTCTCAAGATAATATAACTAGTTATAAGAGGTTACAAAATAGGCTCACTACCGGAGGGCTCAATGCCTAGAGGTCTCACTGCCTAGAGAGCTCACTGCTCAAAATACAAACAACTTACTGTTGGAAAGGCTTACTGCCAAAAGGAGTGAACTAAGAAAGTTGCATATACACATGCATGAAAATAGTTCTACTTAAAGCTCTGACATCTCACTATTTGATTGTGGTAGATTCAGTTAATAATCTCCCCAAAATGCTTCACCAACTTACTAAAATACTTTAACTATTTACAATAACTCCAGTTAGGAACCTCTACAAATCACTTCACCTCTGTCAATTATCACTTCTATTCTTCACTCGTATTCTTCCACACACTTACTCACACACTGGTGCAGGAGCACCTAGGACTTAGACTATCTAGTTTTTTCAATTTTGGCTTGTACTAACCCTAGCCAAGTTAGTAGTGAATAAGGACTCCAAGATGGTCCAAGAGTTAGTTTTTTGAGTCAATGTAGGCCTAAGTTGAGTTCAATCTTCTTAGGTTTGCATTTTTGTGTAAATAGTGGGTTTGAGTAGGTAATTGACCTTCTTGATGGTCAAAAATGTCAAAACTTGGTATAGGAATTAGGGAGGGTTAAATTAGTCTTAGGCATGTTTTAAAATTCATGTGTGATGACTTAGAATAGGTCTTATAGGTTGGAAAGACCAAAAAGTGCAAAAGTGCAAAGTTGCAAAAAGTTGTCAATACAACTTTTGTCCTAAATTGGTTAGCGATGGAGTTAGGGATTGTCCAAAACCATAGGATGACTCCACACATGGGAAAATATATAAGTAACCTCTCTTGCATGGTTACTAGGGTTAGAGAATGTGTCACGTAAGTTCAACAATTTGAAACTACTCATTTTCAAACTAGTTGACAACATTTTGGCTTGATTTTACTCATTTTGTAATTGAAAATGGATTCAATCCATTGATCCAGAAATGGATTGAATTTATCTAGTGTGCTACAGTGTTGTTGGTTCAATTTAAATCTTTGTAGATAGTTTTCATTAGATTTTTCTTGCTTTAGTTTACAAACAATCAGTTTTGGCTTGTATATAGCAGTTTTATGTGAAAATGGTTGCCCCATGAACTCCACATGTGCTGCCATCACGGCTTGTTGGTGCATGAAGGGAAACCACCTATAAAATGTAAACCACATATAGAATGTACATATGTAGGGTCAGATGTTGGAGAAGAGTTTCAATATGATTGTCACCTTGTTCTAGGCGAGTCTAGGAGCAACCCGACTAGAGGAAATAAGGTGAAAATGTGGTGCAAAGTGCAGGGGTGAATACCAAATCACTATCCAAGATTTTGGAGGGGTCCATGGACTTGGGAAAAAGTTTCCAATGCAAGGAGAAGCCTTGACAAGTTCATTTAAATCTCAAACCCCAACTTGACCATTCACTGCCGGCTAGAGGCCTAGAAAACCCTTCAAAACCCTCATTTTGGGGTTAGCATATTGTATGGTGGAATAAGAAGCCAAAACCACAAAAATTTATTGATTTTAGATGAACCATTTAAGGAAAACCAAACTTTCTAGGGGGTTTTTTGGACCATTTTCACTCAAGCCCTAAAAAACCAGTTTTAGGAGGCCTAATTGGGCTAATTCCTTGTAGCCCTTTTCTAGGCAAGATTTTGAAATTGGTAAGAAACATAATTATTGCAAACCTCAAATGGACCCTTAATGAATTCAAAACATGTTAGAAGAAACCTCTACATCAACTCATGATAGTAGGAGGTCAATTTGACAAGTTGTAGCCAAGAAGCCATAATTGAGCACATGAGAAGCACCGTGAATTGGTAGGGTTCCTAGCCAAAACACTTGAAGCAAACACCTTGGAATGGTCAAGAGTCAAGCCCTAGAAGAGACTGAGAAGGACTTGGAGGTCTAGAGAGAAACTAGGCCTAGTGAGTTGGTGGAATTGAGCAACACCAACTAGGTGAAGTGTTAAGCAAACTAGGTGAACCCCATCAAATTGGTATCAGAGCCTATAAGATTTGGGCTAGGTGAGTAGATGTCATCAGTAGAATTTGTAGGAGACAACAACATGGTGACCAATTCAGAGTTGGTAAAGAAAGTGGATGATTAGGAGGAAGAGAATATACTCCTGAAGGAGAAGCTTCTAGAATTGGAGAGTAAGCTTGGTGAGGTAGAAACCAAGGCAAATGAAGTGTTGGTAAAGGTAGAAGGAGCAGAAGGGAAGGGTAAAGAAGTGTCAAAGATAGACAAAATACCTGAACCTGATCCTATCCTAGAGAAAGAACCTTTCTTGAAGGCCTTGAAGGCCTTGAGTGGTAAATCACTAGAAGGATTGCCATTGTCCACTGGTAAGATGGAGGCAGAAGTAGTCCTAGAATGGATAGAAGGCATGGAGAACCATTTTGAGTGTGAAGGAATAACTGAAGCCCAGAAATTCAAAGTATCCAAGTCAAGGATGAGAGGAGCTTCTCTCACATGGTGGAAATTTGTACAAGATGAGAGGAAGAAAATGGGCAAAGCACCCATCTCTTCTTGGAAAGGGATGTTAGTCAAAATCAAATAAGTATATCTCCCTGATGACTATGAACTACAAATTCATAGGAAGAGGCAAAACTTAAGAAAAAAAGACCTTGATGTCAGTAGCTATACAGAGGAGTTTCATAAACTTAGCCTTAGATCTCATGTGGTGGAAGAAGAGAGTCTCAAGTTTGCTAGGTACCTAAATGGTCTATGGTGGAACATCCAAGAAGAAATCAGTCTAATGAGCCCAAAAACAATCCATCAAACCTATCAACTTGCCCTTAAGGTGGAGGAAAAATTGAAAAAGAAGACATGACTCAAGCAACAATAGGGGTAGGGGTAGAGGAAAAGATAATAGAGGCAATACAGGAGGCTTTGGAGGAAGAAGTTTTGAACAAAGAACACAAGGAGAGTCTAAAATCACTAAGCAACAAGATAGTGGTACTAATAAAGGAGGATTCAATAGAGGAAGGGGATCCAACAATGGTTTCAGAGGAAGATCCAGTGGCCAAGGTAGAAGTTCCTCATATTTTGCAACAATGAAATGTTACCATTGCAACCAACTTGGTCATCCAACATATAGGTGTCCAGAGAAGAGATCATCATCACATGGTAGTGAAAGAAGAGTGAGCTATCTTCAAGAAGATTATTCAAGCAGAAAGACTTCAGAGGTAGGTGAAAACTTGATGATAAGGAGAACTTTGATCAAAGAACTAGTCAAAGAGGAGCCAAGCCAAATAAGGTCCTTATTTAGGATCAAATGCAAGATTATGGACAAAGTGTGAAAAGTGATAATTGATTCAAGGTCTACGAACAATATTGTGTCAAAAGAGGTAGTGAGTAAGCTCAAATTGCAAACAATACCTCAGAACAATCCCTATAGAGTCACTTGGTTGAACAAAGGCCAACATGTCCTAGTCAATGAGCAAGCATGGGTGGATTTTACCATTGGAAGGTATAAGGACAAGGTGTTATGTGATGTCTTACCCATGGATGCATGCCATCTTCTACTAGGAAGACCATGGAAATTTGATAGACAAGCTATCCATGATGGAGCCAAGAATGCATACTCATTCAAGAAATATGGAGTCACATTCAAGATTCAGTCTATCCTTGAAGAAGGTGAAAAGAGGGCAGCATGTCCTAATGATCTTTTGGTGAGTGAAAAAAAGTTCTTAAAGACACTTGAGGAAGGTGAAGGTATAGGGTTTGCACTAGAAATGAAGGCCAAAGAGGAAGACAAGAAAGAGAAACCAGATTTTCCATTAGAGGTGCAAGATTTGTTGAAGAAATTCAAAGGCATAGTAAGTGAAGGACATCCAACCACCTTACCTCCTAAAAGAACCATAAGCCATCAAATAGACTTCATCCCAGAGCATCCTTGCCTAGTAAGGCAACTTATAAAATGACTCCTCAACAAAACATTGAGATTGCCAAGAAAATCCAAGAGCTCCTAGACCAAGGCCTAATTAGGGAAAGCATTAGCCCTTGTGTTGTCCCTATCATGTTAGCACCAAAGAAAGGTGGTACTTGGAGATTATGTACTGATTCTAGAGCCATAAATAGGATTACCATTAGATATAGCTTCCCTATTTCTAGAATAGAAGACATAATGGATTGTTTAGGGGAAGCCAAGTACTTTACCAAGATTGATCTTAAAAGTGGATATCACCAAATTAGGATCAAGGAGGGTGATGAATGGAAAAATGCATTTAAGACTACTGAGAGTCTTTATGAGTGGCTTGTAATGCCATTTGGCTTATCCAATGCTCCAAGAACCTTCATGAGACTCATGAATGAGGTTATGAAGGAATTCATAGGTAAATTTGTGGTGGTATATCTAGATGATATTCTCATTTTTAGTAAGGATAGTGCAGATCATATTAATCATTTGTAAGATGTATTACAAAGATTGTATGATGAAAAGATAACCATGAACTTGGATAAGTGTGAGTTTGTTAAGAAGGAGCTAGTTTACCTTGGGTTTGTATTTTCTCAAGGAAACCTCAAGATGAATCCCAACAAGTTTGAAGCCATTGTAAATTAGCCCACTCCTCAATCAACAATAGAGGTGAGAAGCTTCCATGGACTAGCTCAGTACTATAGGATGTTCATTAGGCAATTCAGTGCTATATGTGCACCAATGCTAGACACCATTAGAGGTGGAATGAAGGCAAAGTTTCAGTGGGGTGAAGAAGCAAACAAAGGTTTTGAAACCTTGAAGGAGAAGATAGCTAGTCAACCAGTGCTAGTGTTGCCTAGTTTTGAGAAACTTTTCATAGTAGAATGTGATGCAAGCAATGTTGCAGTAGGTGTTGTCCTAAGCCAAGAAGAAAGACCAGTAGCTTTCCATATTGAGAAGATAAGTGATGCCAAGAGGAAATACTCCTCTTATGATCTTGAGTTGTATGATTTAGTGCAGGCTTTGAGGAAGTGGAGACACTATCTCCTCCCTAAGGAATTTGTAGTCTATACGGACAACCAAGTATTGAGTTTTCTAAACTCACAAGACAAACTCAGTCATAAACACATGAAATGGGTGGAGTATATGTAGGCCTATACATTCACCATTAAGCACAAGAAAGGGTAGTTAAACCAAGTAGCTGATGCATTAAGTAGGAGACTTTTGACAGTCCAAGAAATCCAATTGAGAAGCATAGGTGTGGACAGTTTTAGAGACTTGTACCTAGAGGATGAAGACTTCTCAAATGCCTACAAGGTGTGTAAGGATTATCAAAATCACTTCCATAGTGAGTATTCTGATTTTACTTTGCAAAATGGGCTATTGTTTAAAGGTGGGCAGCTTTGTGTACCTAGAGCCTCAATTAGAGAAAGCCTTATACAAGAGAAGCATAATGGCAACCTTAGTGGACATTTTGGAGTCAATAAGACTCAAGAGTTGGTCCAGAGGTACTACTATTGGCCAAAGGATGAATCAAGATGTGAAGAAATATGTGGAGAATTGTATAGTTTGCCAAAAGTCCACAGGTACTTCTACAAATGCTGGTTTATACCAACCTCTTCCCATACCAAATAGACCTTGGGAATGCATTAGTATGGACTTTGTAGTAGGCTTACTAAGGACAAAGTAGGGATATGATAACATTTATGTCATTGTGGACAGATTTAGCAAAATGGCTCACTTTGTGCCTTGCAAGACTACTCATGATGCATGCCAAATAGCTCAACTATTCTTCAAAGAGGTTGTGAGGATACATGGTTTACCCATGAGCATTGTTTAATATATGGACTCAAAGGTCATGAGTCATTTTTGGAAAACACTATGGAAAAAGCTTGGCACCAACCTCTATTTTGGATCAGCCTACCATCTTCAAATAGATGGGCAGACTGAAGTGGTGAATAGAAGCTTTGAAAACTTATTAAGGTGCCTTACTAAGGAATATGGTCAGACATGGGATCAAGTACTCTCACAAGCTAAATATGCATATAATGACACCATGAATAGGACTACCGACAAGAGCCCTTTTGAAGTGGTTTATGGTGTGCACCCAAGAGGCATTTTGGAGTTGAGAGACTTAGGAAGTGCAGCAGCAAGAAGTGGATATGAAAAGGACTCTACTCAATCAATGAAGGAGGTCCATGAATCAGTTAAGCAAGCATTGATGGAGAATACAAGCAAACTCAAACAAAAAGTTGATGAAAGAAGGAAGAACCTACAATTTCAAGTAGGAGATCTTGTCATGGTGCACCTAAACAAAGAAAGGCTATAGCAAGGAGTGCCAAACAAGTTGCAAATGAGAGGGATAGGTCCATGTGCTTTTCTAGCCAAGTATGGAGAAAATGCATACAAGGTGGATCTACCTAGTGACATAGGATTGTCACTGGTTTTCAACATAGAAGACTTAGTTGCATACAAGGGACCAATTCAAGGTTCAAATTGCAGTCACTCAGAGGTACTAGATGATGTGAACAACCTTCAGTTACTAGCCAAACCAATTCCAAAGGCCGAGAAGGTGTTGAGTTCAAGGATCGCCAAGAAGACAAGGCATCAAGCCTATTGGGAGAGCCTAATCAAATGGCAGGGTATGGATGATGTTGAAGCTACATGGGTGCTTGAGATAGAGTTTAAGAAGCTTGGAATTGATCAGAATCTGATTCCCAATGAGGTGACATGATCTTCTTTTGTTTGGGAGAATGGTGCAAGAGAACCTAAGACTTAGACTATCTAGTTTTTTCAATTTTGGCTTGTACTAACCCTAGCCAAGTCAGTAGTGAATAGGGACTCCAAGATGGTCCAAGAGTTAGTTTTTTGAGTCAATGTAGGCCTAAGTTGAGTTCATTCTTCTTAGGTTTGCATTTTTGTGTAAATAGTGGGTTTAAGTAGGTAATTGACCTTCTTGATGGTCAAAAATGTCAAAAATTAGCATAGGCATTAGGGAGGGCTAAATTAGTCTTAGGCATGTTTTAAAAGTCATGTGTGATGACTTAGAATAGGTCTCATAGGTTGGAAAGACCAAAAAGTTGTCATGACAACTTTTGTCCTGAATTGGTTAGCGATGGAGTTAGGGATTGTCCAATTCCCTAGGATGACTCCACATGTGGGAAAATCTATAAGTACCCTCTCTTGCATGGTTACTAGGGTTAGAGAATATGTCATGTAACTTCAACAATATAAAACTACTCATTTTCAGACTAGTTGGCAGCATTTGGCTTGATTTTACTCATTTTGTAATTGAAAATGGATTAAATCCATTGATGAAACAATAGATTGATTTTATCTAGTGTGTTACAATTTTTTTAGTTCAATTTAAAGCTTTGTAGATAGTTTTCATTGGAGTTTTCTTGCTTTAGTTTGCAAACAACCAGTTTTGGCTTATATATAGCAATTTTATGTGAAAATGGTTGCCCCATGAACTCAACACGTGCTTCCATCACATATTTTTGGTACATGAAGGGAAACCACCTATACAGTGTACATATGCAAGGGAAGATTCTGGAGAAGAGTTTTAATATGATTGTCACCTTGTTCTAGGTGAGTCCGGGAGCAACCCGACTAGAGGAAATAAGGTGAAAATGTGGTGCAAAGTGCATAGGTGAATACCAAATCACTATCAAATATTTTGGAGGGGTCCATGGAGTTGGGATAGATTTTCCAATGCAAGTAGAAGCCTTGAAAAGGTCATTTAATGCTCAAACCCCAACTTGACCATTCACTGTCGGCTAGAGGCCTATAAAACCCTTCAAAACCCTCATTTTGGGGTTAGCATAGTGTATGGTGGAATAAGAAGCCAAAACCACAAAAATATCTTGAATTTAGATGAACCATTTAAGTAAAACCAAACTTTCTAGGGGGTCTTTTGGACCGTTTTCACTCAAGCCCTAAAAAAACCGCTTTTAGGAGGCCTAATTGGGCTAATTCCTTGTAGCCCTTTCTAGGGAAGATTTTGAAATTGATAAGAAACATAATGATTGAAAAACTCAAATGGACCCTAAATGAATTCAAAAAATGTTAGAAGACACCTCCACACCTTTTCATCAACTCATGATAGTAGGAGGTCAATTTGACAAGTTGAAGCCAAGAAGCCATAATTGAGCACATGAGAAGCACTGTGAATTGGTAGGGTTCCTAGCCAAAATACTTGAAGAAAACACCTTGGAATGGTCAAGATTAAAGCCCTAGAAGAGACTGAGAAGGACTTGGAGGTCTAGAGAGAAACTAGGCTTAGTGAGTTGGCAGAATTGAGCAACACCAACTAGGTGAAGTGTTGAGCAAACTAGGTGAACCCCATCACACACATACACATATATTCATACATACATTTTTCATCATAAAGGGATCTTTTATAAATATACATGTATATTGATTTGGAAATACATCAAGTTAGCCTCTTAGATATTTGACAAAAGAACATTTTAATGACATGCTACAATCACCAGAGAAAAATATCAATATAGATCTTCAAGATCAGCCAGACCAGAAAATAACATATCCTCGAAGCACCAAAACAACATGCTACCATAATGTCGTAATTACTAGAGCACAAAATGGAATAACTGAATCATAGCTAAGACCAAAAATTATGAAGCACACTAATCATGAGCCAAGTCAACATCACATGATTCAAGACGTGAAAACCAAAACACCAAATGAATGTTACAAACAATCAAAGAAATCAAAGGAAACGAGAGCACAAGAATCTTCTCACCACAACATATCCGAATACGCAATTGAACTATGACATCTGGAGAATAGCTTCCGAAACACATGTACAAATATCATAGCCAACACCAAAAACTCACATCCATAGACTCATATCCTCATGATTCTAGAGCAATTATCATCTCAAATACTACAACAACAACAATATCGACAACATCAAGGATCATACAATCTGTAACATACATACCTATCTTCCACTGTGTTGCAACTCAACATATAAAACCTCTCACATATCAATCTGCATATACTTCATCTCTCATATTAATCACCAACATCACACATACCAATCTGGACCAATCCAGAGAACCAGATTTGACATCAATGACAACATGGATAAGTAATTCCAACAGTATCTCAACAAAATCTTCCCAAGAGATATTAGGGAATTGAGAAACCAAATTTCTTTTCATAAGAAAGACTACTAACAATTGTGAGGTAGGGATGATCATGTACCCTCTTTCCTATATTTAGTAGCCATTCTATTAAGCATATTATGAAAATATTTGGGAACATTAACCAGTCTATTAAGATGGAAGTCACTTAATAGTTTGAAATGCACTATATAGAGTAGTGATTATCTCTATCCCAAGTTAAATACATGATAATGTGCACCACAATTGTTTCCTAGAACCATGGTAGGGACAAGCGTTTGGTTCCTTGTGATGATGAGTCAAAACCTTCTCTCAACCTTGCAAACTCATCTCAAGCTACTACTATGTCACTTGTTGCTCGAAATTACCCACTATGATGGGTAACCTAGACACTTCTACAATTGTAGCCTCTATAGCTTCAATACGCAAACCTTTAGCTATAGCCTCATTGTTTTGTAATGTTGCTTCAAATTGTTGTATCATATCTTCATTGTATTCTATCAACCTCAGAAAGTAATGTACCCATCTTTCTTCCTCAAAAAATAGCAGACAATCCTGGTCTATGAGTAGTAATGTGTGTTCTGACAATTCCCTTCCAATAGTCTCTCCACCCATTTTGTAAGGAAGTTAAGTAGCAGAACAACTTGCTACAATAGCTTGGAGAGGAGGGTAATGCAAAAACTTTTATAGAGGGTAAGTGCACAAAGTTGTGTCCACTTAGTGTGGAAGTTTTACACTTACAAAAAAAATGCCAAATCTCACGGAGCGCATGAGAAACGAAATGGGATCCTGAGCTAAAATTTGAAACGGGATCCCGTTTAGCTTCGGGATCTCGAGCCTAGATCTAAGAAATGAGATCTCGTTTCAAAAACAAAACAGGATCCCGTTCTAAAACAGGATCACATTTCCTTTTTTTTTAATTTTTTAATTTTTTAATTTTTTTTTTTTTTTTTTAAATTTAAATTTTTTTAATTTTTTTTTTTATATAGAAAATACAAGCTATATATACATGAAATATAAAATTTATATATATGTCATATTTATCTTTGTCTTTTTTTTCTTTTCTATCTCACTTTGTCCCCTCTCTCCCAAAATCTAAAACTATGTCTCTACCTCTCTCTCATGTCCTTGACTCTTTACTCTTTATCTTCCTTGACTCTTTACTCTTTATCTTCGCTATCTCTATACACATCCCCTTACCCCCTACCTACCTATATTTTTATATATATACATCTCTACCTCTCTCTTAACATACCATCTCTCTCCCCCAACCAACTTATCTTTCTCTACATATGTCATAATAGGTCCTATTAAGGGGTCTTATGTCATAATAGGTCCTAGTAAGAGCTATAATATCTTAATAGGTCCTCTTAAGGGGTCTTATGACATAATAGGATCTATTATGACATAATAGGTCGTATTATATCACAATGGGACCTATTATGACATAATAGGTCGTATTGTGTCACAATGGGACCTATTATGACATAATAGGTCGTATTGTGTCACAATGGGACCTATTATGACATAATAGGTCGTATTGTGTCACAATGGGACCTATTATGACATAATAGGTCGCATTGTGACATTATAGGTCCTATGATGTCATAATAGGTCCTATTATGACATAATACCCCTTAACAAGTCCTAGTAAGGGGTATAAAGTCATATTAGGTCCTCTTAAGGGGTTTTATGACATAATATGACCTATGATGTCATAATAGGACCTATGATGACATAATAGGACATATTACATCATCATAGATCTTATTATGTCATTATTAGTCCTATTATGACATAATACTCTTTAATAGGTCCTACTAAGGGGTATAATGTCATAATAGGTCCTTTTAAGGGGTCTTATGACATTATAGGACCTATTATGACATAATAGGTCCTATTATGTGATAATTGATCTTATTATGTCATAATAGATCCTACTAAGGGGTCTTATGTCATAATAGGTCCTCTTAAGGGGTCTTATGACATAATAGGACCTATTATGACATAATAGAACCTATTATGTCACAATAGGTCCTATTATGTCACAATGTGACCTATTATGACATAATAGGTTGTATTATGACATTATAGGTCCTATTATGTCACAATGTGACCTATTATGACATAATAGGTTGTATTATGACATTATAGGTCTTATTATGTCACAATAGGTCATGTTATGACATAATACACCTTAACTCTCTCTAAAAGTACCATCTCTCTCTCCCAACCAACTTATCTTTCTATACATTTGTCATAATAGGTCCTACTAAGGGGACTTATGTCATAATAGGTCCTGGTAAGAGGTATAATGTCATAATAGGTCCTCTTAAGGGGTCTTATGACATAATAGGTCATATTATGACATATTAGGTCGTATTATGTCATAATAGGACCTATTATGTAACAATGGGACCTATTAGGACATAATAGGTCATATTATGACTTTATAAGTCCTATTATGTCACAATATGTCCTATTATGAGATAATACCCCTTAACAAGTCCTAGTAAGGGGTATAAAGTCAAAATGGGTCCTCTTAAGGGGTTTTATGGTATAATATGGCCTATGATGTCATAATAGGACCTATGATGACATAATAGAACCTATTACATCATCATAGATCCTATTATGTCATTATTAGTCATATTATGACATAATACCCTTTAACAGGTCCTACTAAGGGGTATAATGTCATAATAGGTCCTCTTAAGGGGTCTTATGACATAATAGGACCTATTATGACATGACAGGTCCTCTTAAGGGGTCTTATGACATTATAGGACCTATTATGTCATAATAGGTCCTACTAAGGCCCATCTTATGCCATAATAGGTCCTAGTAAGAGGTATAATGTCATAATAGGTCCTCTTAAGGGGTCTTATGACATAATAGGACCTATTATGACATAATAGGTCCTATTATGTGATAATCGATCCTATTATGTCATAATAGGTCCTACTAAGGGGTCTTATGTCATAATAGGTCCTAGTAAGAGGTATAATTCCATAATAGGTCCTCTTAAGGGGTCTTATGACATAATAGGTCATATTATGTCACAATAGGACCTATTATGACATAATGGGACCTATTATGTCACAATGGGACCTATTATGACATAATGGGACCTATTATGTCACAATAGGACCTATTATGATATAATAGGTCATATTGTGACATTATAGGTCTTGTTATGTCATAATAGGTCCTATTGTGACATAATACCCCTCAACTCTCTCTAAACGTAACATCTCTCTCTTCCAACCAACTTATCTTTCTCTACATATGTCATAATAGGTCCTACTAAGGGGTCTTATGTCATAATAGGTCTTCTTAAGGGGTCTTATGACATAATAGGTCCTATTATGACATCATAAGTCGTATTATGTCATAATAGGACCTATTATGTCACAATGGGACCTATTATGACATAATAGAATAATAGGTCGTATTATGACATTATAGGTCCTATTATGTCGCAATAGGTCCTATTATGACATAATACCCCTTAACATGCCCTAGTAAGGGGTAAAAAGTCATAATAGGTCCTCTTAAGGGGTTTTATGACATAATATGACCTATGATGTCATAATAGGACCTACTATGACATAATAGGACCTATTACATCGTCATAGATCCTATTATGTCATAATTGGTCCTTTTATGACATAATACCCTTTAACAGGTCCTACTAAGGGGCATAATGTTATAATAGGTCCTCTTAAGGGGTCTTATAACATAATAGGACCAATTATGACATGGCAGGTTCTCTTAAGGGGTCTTATGACATTATAGGACCTATATGACATAATATGTCCTATTATGTGTTAATCGATCCTATTATGTCATAATAGGTCCTACTAAGGGGTCTTATGTCATAATAGGTCCTAGTAAGAGGTATAATGTCATAATAGGTCCTCTTAAGGGGTATTATGACACAAAAAGACCTATTATGACACAAAAGGACCTATTATGTCACAATGAGACCTATTATGATATAATAGGTCATATTATGACATTATAGGTCCTATTATGTCACAATAGGTCCTGTTATGACATAATACCCCTTAACAAGTCCTACTAAGGGGTATAAAGTCATAATAGGTCCTCTTAAGGACTTTTATGACTTAATATGACCTACGATGTCATAATAGGACCTATGATGACATAATATGACCTATTATGTCATCATAGGTCCTATTATGTCATAATCAGTCCTATTATTACATAATTCCCTTCAATAGGTCATATTAAGGGGTATAATTTCATAATACATCCTCTTAAGGGGTCTTATGACATAATAGGACCTATTATGACATGGCATGTCCTCTTAAGGGGTCTTATGACATTACAGGACCTATTATGACATAATAGGTCCTACTAAGGGGTCTTAAGTCATAATAGGTCCTATTAAGAGGTATAATGTCATAATAGGTCCTTTTGAGGGGTCGTATGACATAATAGGACCTATTATTACTTAATAGGTCGTATTATGTCATAATAGGACCTATTATGTCACAATGAGACTTATTATGACATAATAGGTTGTATTATGACATTATAGATCCTATTATGTCACAATTTATAAGATCTTCTAAAATCTAGAATCTATATTATAACTCCTAGAGATCTGAAACCACTCTTAAACATCCTACCAATATATACATGAAATATAACTTAAAGTATAAGAAAGGGAAAAGACAAAGGGAAATGTGACTTAAACTTAAATGTGATATTTCTTGTATATATAGTTTGTTTAAAAAAAAAAAAATTAAAAATGAAAACAAAATTAAAAAATTAAAAAATTAAAAAAAAGGGAAACAGGATCCTGTTTCTAAAAATTTCAAACTTTGGTTCGGTTGTAGCTTTGGTTTTGGCTTCGGAAATGGCTTGGAGAGCCGACCCTTTGGCTTGGACTTGGTTTGACCTACAACTTGAAGGCCAAATCAATCTTCATATAAACGCCAAATTTTTAGAATTTTTTTAAACAATGAAAACCCATTATAGTAGAGACTGTCTAGATTCGAAATATGTAATTTTTTAATAAAATGGATCAATATTTTTATTTTTAAAATAATTACTAATGAAAGAGGTCTATAAACTTGAAATAACATGGTTTTTTAGTTTTTTAATAACTTTTGTTTCTAAGTTTTTTGAAAAAAAAATTATATGGCATCAAACTAGAGACAATTCTATATAGTGTTTTTTTTTTTTAAATGTTAAGTTTAGGTCAAATTATGCTTGTTGTACACAAGAATTTTTCAAAACAATGATTTTTCCCAATAAAAAATTAACAAAAAAAAAATATGCAGAAAAAAATTATAAAAAATTATTCCCATCAAAGGTGAGTGAGTTATAGATCTTTTCCCAAAAGGATTTATAAAAATAATTTCATTTAGATCAAATTATGCTTGTCGTACACAGGCATGGTATGGTCCTGAAAAGTGACTTTTAAACTATAGGTTTTAGTAATGCCTATTCAAACTTCATTTTTAAGATCTAGGTATTAAAATAAATTACATATTTGGAAAGTAGACTTTGAGCACTACATTTTCTATTATTTAATTTTTTCAAGATTCATTCTTTAAGTGCCTCAAATATTTAGGTCAAACATGATGAAATTAGAAAAAATGGGAAAAAACTTCCACTTTTTTTACCAAAAAGTGGACACAACTTCTTGCAGGTACCCTAGATCATTATAGAAGTTATAGAAACTTAATAAAAATAAACAAAATATCATGCATACCACAACTCCGTAACACAATGATTTACATGGGGAAAACCCTTTCGAGAGAAAAACCCCACACTCCAAAAGCAGCTCAATATATTATTCAGCAATCAATAACATATTACAATATACTTGCAGAGCAAGCTGTTCTCATGAGTACCACTAATCAAAGACTTGGAGGTAACTCAATAGCCATAAGACTCTTACACACAACCCCTATCTCACATATCACATATATAGGAGATGCAATACAAGAAATCATCAAATGGTATTACAAAACCATGGGCTAAAACCACCCAATAAAGTAGAGTCAACCTTATCTCCATTCTACATGCCCTATGACATGTCAAAACACACATCAGTACATGTTTCTCCCTTTTACAACTCATTTATGTGCCTGATGCAATTTATATTTCTCATTTTAGGAGTCCAAACTTCCGCAGGCCATAAGTTGTGAACTGTGTCTGACTGACAAATTGTTTGAAGAAATAGAAAGCTTGTGAAGTGGTATATCACCTCATAAACCACTACACCATTTACACTCACTTTTCAAGGTGTTTTAGAGCCTCTAAAGTCCTTAAAATTAATTTTAAACCTTTCATTGCACCCTCCAAAAATGAAAAATTTAATATCTTCAAAACTAGATATGATCTTGCGACGAAAATTTACCAGCATGCTCATCTAGCCAACCAGAAGCTTAAGGGAGAATTTTGCACCATTTCATACTAAAACAAAAACTTACTATAAATAGTAATCTCATGTAAATTCAAGGTTGATACACCATTTTCCCAACATTCTCCCACTTGTCGAACACCTTGCAAGAGCAAAGGGAGTATCAACACAATAATTTAATTGCTAGGGTCCATGAAGCCCATAGACTTTGAACACCATCTGAAATTCTTTGTGCTCACAACCTTAGTTAAAGAATATGCAACATTCATCAACATCTCTACCTTAACTAGCTTCACATTTCCATTTTCGACCATATCTCTAACAAAATGATGCTAAACATCAATGTACTTGGTCCGGGCATGAAATGCCATGTTCTTAGCTAGGAAGATCACACTCTGACTATCACAATAAACTATCACTGTACCTTGTTTTATTCCAATATCTGAACACAATCTCTTAAGCCAAATGGCTTCTTTACAAGTATGAGTAGCTGCCATATACTCTACTTTTGTAGTGGACAAAGCAATCACAGCTTTTTGCTTACTCATCCAGCTAATTGTACCACCAAATAAAGTAAACACATAAGCACTAGTGGATCCTCTAATATCAATATCACCTGCCCAGTCTGAATCCACATAACCATGAATATCAAGGGAAACTACATCTCCAACCAAATTACCATGATAACACAAAGAATACTTTGAGCTACCCTTCAAATATCTGAAGACTCTTTTGATTGCATCCTAATGAACTCTACTAGAATTATACATATATCTAGAAAGAACTCCCACTGCTTGGGTAATGTATGGTCTAGTACAAACCATAACATACATCAAACTTCTAACTACACTCTGGTAAGGCAATCTTCTCATGCCTTCCATATTTTATGGAGATGTAGGACAATCTAAAATGGATAATTTCATTCCAACTGTGAAGGGAACACATAATGGTCTACAGTCCTGCATGTTGAACCTCAGTAAAATTGAATTCACATACTTACTATGTCCTAGCCATAACTTTTTGCTCACTATATCTCTTATAATTTCCATCCCAAGAATGTGTTCCACTACACCAAGATCTTTCATTTCAAATTTAGGAGCAAGTTGAGACTAGTTCTGAAATCATACCTTTCCCTTTACCAATGAATAACATATCATCAACATATAATGCAATGTATAGGAAATGATCACCATCAAATTTAGAATAAATATAGTTATCTAATTTAGAACGCTCAAATCCAAAACTCAACATATATGTATCAAATTTTTGGTACCACATCCTAGGACTCTGTTTGAGGCCATACAAAGATTTCTTCAATTTATAGACCAAATTAATTTTACCTTTCACCACATAGTGCTCTAGTTGTGTCATATAGATATTCTCCTCCAAATCACCATTAAGGAAAGAAATTTTCACATCCATTTTCTCAACCTCTAAATCATAAGAAGCGGAAATAGAAAGAAAAAATATAATGGATGCCATTTTTACAACAAGAGAAATTATCTCACCATAATCAACACCCTCAACCTAAGAGTATCCTTTTGCAACCAACCTTTCTTTATACTTCATAATGCTTCCATCTGAACCAATCTTTTTCTTGAACACCCATTTGCAACTAGGAGGCTTCCATCCTTTAGGAAATGGTACAAGATCTCATGTATCAATCTTTTTCAAAGCTATCATTTCTTCTTTCATAGCAATCTTCCAGGATTCCACATCATTCATATCTAATGCCTCCTCTATAGATTTAGAATCATCCACATTAGGATTCAAAGAAAAAATACATCTGCAATCATCAAGTGAATACCTTTTAGGTGGTTATCTATGTCTTGTAGACCTTCGAACAAGATGAGTTGGAGGTTATTCCTCCTCTTCTGATGATTCAGAACTAGATGAGCTCTCCTCAACTTCTTGCCTATCAAGTGATCTCGATTCAACTCTTTCAGGCGTAGAAGGGAATTGAATCGCATCTTCCTATTTAGTCTATTCTGGATGCAATGTAACAAAAGGAGACTTAATTTCTCTAAAAATAACACTTCTACCATGCATTACCTTTTGTGCAACATGGTCCCAAAGCTTGTATCCTTTTACACCATAGCTATAATCGATGAAGATACATTTCACAACCTTATTCTCCAACTTTGTTCACTTATCCTTTGGCACATGTGCATATGCCTCACAACAAAAAATTCTAAGATGTGTCAATGAAGGCTTGTGACCTGACCATGCTTCCACAGGCATTTTATCAATAAGAGATGATGTAGCAGACCTATTAATCAGGTAGCAAGCAGTGGAAACAACTTTAGCCCAAAAAAATTATTCTAGACCAACACCACTTAGCATACTCCTAGCCTTCTCTATTGGTGTCATGTTTATTCTTTCTGCAACTCTATTTTGTTGTGGAGAATATGCAATTGTCTTTTGTCTATTAATGCCACAGTCTTTACAAAATCTATCAAAATCATTAGAACAAAATTCACCGCAATTATCAGTCCTCAAACATTTAATTTTCTTTCTAGACTATAATTCAACCATTACTTTAAATTCTTTAAAATGATTGAAAAACTTTAGATTTACTCTTTAAAAAATATATTCATGTCCTTCTACTAAAATAATCAATAAATGAAACATAATATGTGGTTTTTCCAATTGAAGGACCATCTACTAGACCAAACACATCAAAATGAATAAGATCTGAAACACCACAAGATTTATGAGAACTCGAGTAAATTTGAATGCGGTTTTGTTTTCCATAAATGCAATGCTCACATAAATCAAAGTCAAGATTACAATCATTCAAACCTTTGAACAAGGTTTTTATTTTTCAAGGTCCTCAGACCCTTTTCTCCAACGTGGCCAGGTCTATGGTGCCATAACATAGTCTTCTCTGCAAGTAAATTTTCTTAAGAAAAAAGAGCACGCTTAGGTACCCAAAATCCATGTCCATCCGCTGAAGGTGAAACCCTCAAATCTTCTGATGAAGTATCCATAGATTTAATTTTTACAAAAGTGCTATTACACTCAATAATGTATGCCTCTAGCTTATACAAAGTGTTGAACCTGACACCTCTAGCAATCACCATAGCACCCTTAATCTTCTTACATCCTGCATCAAAAAAGACTACCTGCACACCTGCATCTATCAGTTTTCTCAAATATAATAAATTTCATTTTAATCCAGGGATATGCAACACACCACTAATCCTTTTTATTCTACCATCAAGAAACCTAATCCTAACTTTACCTTGACCAACAATGTCTAAATGTGAATCATCACCCAATTACACCTTTCCTCCATTAAATCCTTCATATTCAAAAAAATAATCTTTATTGGAAGTCATATGAAAAGATGCACCTAAGTCAATTAACCATTCTTCATTACTTGCATGAGTAGCCAAAGTTGCAATGAATGGATCACCATCTTCCTTCTCGGACTCGGAATCAAAATTAGACTCAAACTTCTTCTTTTCTTCTTTGTAATCCTTATGGATGTGACCTGAATTACCACAATTCCAGCAAATGACTTTGGACTTGTTAGGAGATTTCGATCTCCCTTTGGTTTTGGACTTGTTGTGCTTCTCATTCTTCTTGCCTTTTCCCTTAGGTCTTCCATGAATAATTAGGGATTCCTTCAAACTAATGGATACCTTCCTTCGCATCTCTTCACCAAGTAGCACACCCACCACATCTTCAGACTTCAAAACAATAGAAGTACTATCGATAGCTATAACAAGAGAATCCCACGAATTAGGCAAAGACCAAAGCAAGATATGACATTTTACCTCTTCGTCCATCTTAAGACCAACATATACCAATTGAGCCACCAACATATTAGATGCTTCTAGGTGGTCTGCAATTCATCCACCCACTTCCATCTTCAAGGAATACAATTTATTCCTCAAGCAAATTTGATTTAATAAAGATTTGTCTTGATACATCTCACCAAGCTTAGTCCATAACTTCTTTGCAAATTTCTCTTCATGGGCATTGATTAGAATAGAGTTTGCAAGGAACAATCTAATTAGACCCTTGGCTTTATGGTCCATAACATCATATTGAGCAGCTGCAGTAGAGACAATTAGATCAATAGCATCCCACAAATCTCGATCTTTTAGGAAATATTCCATCTTCAACTTCCACATCTCAAAATTAATTCCATTAAATTTCTCCACCTCTATTCTCCCCTAAAAACTTTCCATCTAAAAATTCCTACAACAAGATCAAAAAGTATCATCTACACAAGCTCCCACTCAAATTTGGATTAGTTCAAAAAACCCAACAACCCACAACTGAAACCAAAGGTGATTAGGCTCTAATACCACCTACAAGGAAGTTAAGTAGCATAACAACTTCCTACACTAACCTTGAGAGGAGGGTAATGCAAAATAATTTACAGATCGTTATAGCAGTTACAAAAACTTAATAGAAATTAAAAAAAATTCATGCATACTACAACTCAGCAACATAATGATTTACGTGGGAAAAACCCTTTTGAGAGAAAAAACACACACTCCAAAAGAAGCTCAATATATTATTCAGCAATCAATAACAAATAACAATACACTTGCAAATAAATCTCTTGACAGGAGTACCCCTAATCAAAGACTCAGAGATAACTCAATAGTCATAAGTCTCTTACACACAACCTTTATCTCATGCACCACATATATAGGAGATGCAATACAAGAAACCGTCAAACGGTATTACAAAATCATGGGCTAAAACCACCCAATAAAGTAGAGTCAACCTTATCTCCATTCTAGATGCCCTATGACATGTCAAAACACACATCAACATGTGTTCCTCCCTTTTATAGCTCATTAATGTTCCCGGTGCAATTTATATTTCCTATTTCAAGATTCCAAACTTCCAGAGGCCATAACTTGTGAACCATGTGTCTAATTGATGAACCGTTTGAAGCATCGGAAAAATCATGAAGCTATATATCACCTCGTAAACTGATATGCTATTTATACCCACTTTTTCAAGTATTTTAGAGCCTCTAAAGTCCTCAAAATTAATTTTAAACCTTTCATCGCACCCTCCAAAAATGGAAACTTTGATATCTTCAAAACTAGCTATGATCTTGCGATGAAAATTTATCAGCATGCACATCTAGCCAACCAGAAGCTTCAAGGATAATTTTGCACCATTTCATGCTAAAACAAAAACTTAATATAAATATTAACCTCATGTAAATGCAAGGTTGAGACACCATTTTTTTGCTTAAGAGCTTCATTTCTTGCTCTCTATTTAGAATTTTTCCAAATTTCTAGAGAAGTGTTGCAATTGTTCCTTTGTCCTTCTCCTTTAGGCTAATTACAAGTGATTCATAATATCATCTTGCAAATAGTGGTTGCTACTAAATTGACTCATATGTGGAACATTGAGTGCAAGTTATATTTTAGGCTTTACAAAATAATCATTTTAATTGAGTTCTCATAAGACATTTGTAATTGACGCAAAAAAATAAACCCCCTGTTGGTGTAAATTATGTCTCATAATTACACTTTACGTAAGTTGACTTAGGGTAATTCATTTCATAGTAATTTGGATATGAGACACTTAGGAAAGTGTTCACATAGGGATGATGTATGTAGGAGAATTTCCACCTTTTATGGTCTTATCTTGTTGTTACATTCCACCTTTGGTGGGTGACCCACCTCTTGTAGAATATTTTATTATTTATTTTTCCTACCCCTACCTACCCTTGTTTCTCATTGAGCCACGTGTCATGATTGTGTTCTCACATATCCATATGGCCTTGCCTTTATAAGTAGGCTCATTTACATTGTATGCAACAAACAAACAATTCAATTTCAATCAAGTCAGTTTGTTGGTTATTTTGCATCATTGATAGGAACACAGTTTATTCTTGTCACATATTTTGTTCTCTATATTTATGCTATCAATTGGACTCTATAGCTTGGAAAATTCTCACACCCCCAAACTAAAGGTTTCATTTTTCTATAAATTAAAAATAATGAGCTAGGACGTACAAAGAACTTGTATGATTTGGAAGGATATTAAATGATCCAAATAATATAATAAATGCAATGCATGCATACTCTAAATAAGATAATGATATGAGGTGTTAATAAATGATAACATGTGAATGATACCTACAATGCAATGATGAGCTTCTAAACACAAAAGGTGGTATGTGAGAATTGGTTGGAGAGAAAGAAAATTCAAAGTATATAATGGATGAGTGATTGATGTGACATGAGTTGAATCCAAAAACTAGTGTAAGGGATTGTAATAACAACATATGTCCCTAACATGACAATGATGACGAGTAAGCAATTGCATGCTTAAATTTGAAATTTCATATGTATAGCTTTTGCAAAAATGACACAGTTGTATGTTGATTCTTGTCCAAGGGTGTTGCATGTGACTAGAAAAACTGATAAATGTAACTATTCATAATTATTTGTTGCATGTTGTTTATGGTCAATGATGAACTCTAGGAATGACCTTGTTTTACCTATTTTATCTCATACTTTACAAGACATTTTGGTGCAGGGGCACCCCTTAAACATGATCATTCAGGCTCAAAGGAGGAAGGATAAGACCTTAAACATGTCTTAGGATTTTTTCCTTATGTTTTCAATCATGCATTTTGTGTTTGTAATAAAGGACCCCATCTTGTGAGCCAAACTCCTATTTTGGCATCTTGATAAGCCAATTAGGACTTTTGGACAAAAGGGGACTAAGTATGCTTAGGATAGGTTTGTCCTATTGTTTTTAGTTATTTTATTTTCTTCTAGGATGTTTAGAGATGTAAGTCTTGACCCAAGTTATTCGAGTGCAAGAAATGACATTTTTGACAACTTTGTCAAAAGTTGTCATGAGCAAGTTTTGTGCAACTTTTTAAATTCTTGTTGGTTTAACTCCTCCAATGGCTCTAACTTCTTGTTTTTAGTTGGGATAAGTTGTAGAGGGGTATAAACACCTTGAGGAAACAATTACCAAGGAGAGACTATACAGAGAAAGTCTTTACGATTACAAGCAATAAAGAAATTATGAGCTTTTTCCTACAAACTGTGAGGTTTTGGCATGAGGTACAAAGTTGTACGGATTGGGACCAATCCTTAATGTTGTGATATTTTTAGTGTAGTGAGTTACCAATGATTTGGTCTTGATTTCAGGTCTTGATCATTTGTTGTGCTCTAGATATCTAAGTTTTGTTGTAGGTACCCGAAAAACTAGGGTTTTGCCTTCCCATGGTGATAACTTGCAACCTGTTCATCTAAAACTCATGGAAATGGATGGGATGAAAGTGTGTCCTATGTATTCTATAATTGAAAATGAATTTTGTAGGAGGAGCAAGGTAGATGTGCATTTGATCAGTCCCTAGGTAGACATCTCTATGTGGCTACCTAGCCCATAGACTACAATAATTACCCTAGAAGATAATTGGTGATGATTCCAGGCATGTAACCCTAGAATCTATGAAGATTTATGGTTCCCCACATGACCATAGGGTTGTGGTTGCAAAGTGTGTCCATTCTGATATAGCTACTTCACAAAAGGAGGCCTAATTAGCCCTTTAGGACAGTTGGTCATCACTGGGTTCAGACCTTTCCTTGTAAGATCTTGACCTCTCCTTTTGGAGGATTGTGTAAGACCATAAAGGATATCTGAATCCATGATTTATTTTTCAGGGTGTTTGGAAAAGTTTGGACTTAAGGTCCCATTACCTGTCTTCAAGGGCTACAAGCAAATAGGCCTAATTGTGAAGGTGTAATGCCCCGCCAGGAACCCTAAAGGAAAACAACACAACTAGGCAACTAAAGGGTGAAATAATTTATTTTTTTAAAGATTAAGTGCACTAACTATAACCATTGCACGTTAATCAACACAATAGAAGTCTATCATAAGTTTTCCTAAGGGTAACCAACGAAGATTAATTTCATAGATTATATTAACACCATAGTTAATCCATTTAATTAGATAAATTGAATACTTAAGTTTAAAATTACACATACATCCAAATTTCACAATAAAGAAATAAAAATATTCCAATGTATCCAATTTCCGTAAACCATTTAAACATAAGATCAAAACAATAACATTCATTTCACTGACATAATAATATTACAATATCCATAAATACATGGCTTCCAATAATACCACTAGTTACAAAGATATAATATCAAGGTTACATAAAAGTCTGATACAATGACCACAAGGTCTCAACTAAACAATGATCTTGAATAAGAGCTAGTACATAAACCATGATCCAAGAAACACCAGTGAAGCCTTTCCTTGCCTGAAGATACAATCCAGAACATCTGATGGAAAGTGGCACTACCACCCGACCATGTGATCCCAAAATGGAACCACCCCACCATACTAGGAGATAGTAGAAAACCCTCAAGCAAGCAAAGTAAGACAAGTACAAAAGGACTACAAGACTCTGCAACCATCCATGTAACACAACTCACAAAACACTAGTGACTCTAAGAAGAGAGTGTCATCACATAGCTTGATGGTTACCATGGTACAACCTCCATAGATCCTGGCCCCCATACTTGGGTTTCTATTGGTAACCTCTCCCAAGCCTCTGGTTCCAACTAAGTCTCATGCGGACCCTACCAATCCTTTCGTGAAGACAAGGTGGTAAGTTTTCCATTCCAGGCCTTCTCGTAACATTATGAGCCCTGTACAAGCACTCACCTATGCACGAGGTACATTTATCTTAATTAATATTTAATCTACCCACCCCCTAATCAATTATTAGGTTATCACTTTTTAACTAACTCTCAACGGGTTATCCTATCATCCACTTCGGGCACAGCCCCTGCTTGAAAGCCGCTCTCTCTCCTAGGACACTAACAGGAAATGTTTCTCTCTATGAGAACTCTATTGCGAAACAGGCAACCATAAACAATCCTAACAAGAACAGGTGAAGGATTCATAAATACCAACCCAAGATTGACCATTTGGACAAAAACACACAATGGCTCATATCAAATAGGTTATACAACAACACTTGGTCTAGGAGAAATAATAACATAGGACACAATGACAATTCAACCAGAATACCAATGAAATTTAAGCTTGACTGAAAACACCATTTACACAAGATCCTAATACAGGCAATCTTTTATTAAAACAGCCAAAGCATATATTATTTGCAAATAAAGATTTTCCAAATAATAAGGAAATACAACCATTTAATACAAAAACATCCATCTTGTCATTTGTCCAATAAAGTTAAATAAAGTTAAAAAAATTATTTCACCCTTTAGTTGTGAAATAATTGTGAAGGTGTCATAGGGAATTGGGTTGAATCCTTGAAACCAGTGTTTGGTCTAGTCCATGTGAGTATTGTAAGATCCAAAATAGGTTTTGAGAAGATCAGGAACCTTAGGAGGCTTGATGATGCATAATGGAGCAAGTTACCCAATTTGAGTAGTATGAACCTTGGAGTGAAATGAGAAGTTGGAACTAAGATTGTAGAGCCTTGCTTTGTAGGATCATATTGGTGTGTTGGGGGTTAGTGTCATACATCTTCGAGTGTTTGACAAGATACAAGGAGGGATCTACATCAAGTAGTTTCAGAGCTAGTAACGGCTTTGGTAAAGAGAGTGATTTTGATAAAATGGCAGAGGGAGAGGAAGAAGTCCCTAGGGGACCAATCACCAACATGGAATTGATAAAGATTGTGAGAGAGCGGGCCAATTCTTACAAGGCCATGCAAAATAAGATAGAGAGATTGAGGGGTAGAGTAGATGGGAAGGGAGATGGAGGCACTGGTAGGTGTGAATAAGGGGATGAAGATGAGATCCCTACGCCAGAGGAAGAGGTGATTCCTCCTGACCAGAGGCACTTCCTTAATGCCCTCAAGTCCATGGAGAGAAGAACCATGGAGCAGAAGATTGATTTACCAAATTTCACTCAGAAGATGGAACCAAATGTAGTGGTGGATTGGATAGACTCCCTATCCAGTTTCTTTGAATGTGAAGACATACCATGGCACTAGAAGGTGAAGATTGCTAAATCCAATTTGAAGGGAGCCGCCCTAACTTGGTGTAACTTTTTCCAAGAAGAGAGAGAAAAGGATAAAAAACCCAAGATTGTATCTTGGAAAAAGATGGTTGCCTTAGTAAAGAAGGCTTATGTACCCAAGGATTATGAAGTTCAACTCCACAAGAATAGGCAAAATCTCAAGCAGGAGGAGATGGATGTGAAATCTTACACTGACAAGTTCCAAAGGATATGTATGAAGACTAAGACAAAGGAGGAAGAGAGTGAAAAGGTTTCCTGGTACCTGAATGGATTAAAGTACAACATCAAAGAAGAACTAAACCTCCTTAGCCCGGATATAGTTGGTAAATGCCATCAACTTGCCATCAAGGTGGAAGAGAAAATCAAAAGGAGACAAGAAAAAAACAATAAAGGAAGAGGAAAACAATAGAGGGGTGGAAGAAATTTTTTCAAAGGCAAGGGAAATGGTTTTGGAAACCAAGGTGAAACAAATCAAGAAGGCACTAAAGGAGAAAGTAATCAAAATAACAATGGATGATACAACCAGAGGGGTAACTTCAAAGGAAGAAGACCACCATTTAGGGGAAATACCTCAAGGAGAAGCCATTAGTGCAAATGGAGAAACCTTTGCCACTGCCATAAAGGAGATACATGACCAAGTTAAATCTCACCTTCAACAATTTGCAGAAAGATATAAGGCTCATGCTGATAAGAAGAAGAGGGATGTCCAGTTTGATATGGGAGACTTGGTGTGGGTTCACTTGAAGAAGGAAAGACTTCCAAAAGGCAAATACACAAAGCTTATGCAGAGGAAGATTGGACCCTGTCATATATTGAAAAAATGTGGACAAAATTCTTAATGTATGTGACTTAACTCTTTACAAATGTAGTGTTGATGCAGGAGAAGGAACCATTCAAGTTGTAGTCCCAAACATGAACCACCAAAATTAAATAAATTTTTGGACACCAAGGTTGCAAAGAGGACAAGGAACAAACTATATATGGAGTATTTGGTGGTCTGACAGGGACAACCAGATTTTGAAGCAGTCTGGATGACAGAACAACAAATCAAAAACCATGGTGCAGACCTACAGACTCTCATCAATAGTGGACTTGAGATTTATTTTTCCAAGGAGTATGGTGTAGGGGAACCCATTCAACATGATCATTCAAGCTCAAAGGAGGAAGGATAAAACCTTAAACATGTCTTAGGATGTTTTCCTTGTGTTTTCAATCATGCATTTTGTGTTTGTAATAAAGGATCTCATCTTGTGAGCCAAACTCCTATTTTAGCATCTTGATAAGCCAATTAGGACTTTTGGAAAAAATGGGACTAATTATGCTTAGGATAGGTTTGTCCTAGAGGTTTTATTTTTTTTATGTTCTTCTAGGGTGTTTAGAGGTGTTAGTCTTGACCCAAGTTACTTGGGTGCAAGAAATGACATTTTTGACAACTTTGTCAAAAGTTGTCATGAGCAACTTTTTGAATTCTTATTGGTTTAAATCCTCCAATAGCTCTAACCTCTTTTTTTCAGTTAGGAGAAGTTGTAGAGGGGTGTAAACAACTTTAGGACATAATTCCCAAGGAGAGATTCTATGGAGAAAGTTTCTATGATTGCAAGGAATAAAGAAATTTCAAGTTTTTTCTTGCAAACTGTGAGGTTTTGGCACAGGGTACGGAGTTGTATGGATTGGGACCAATCCCCAATGTTGTGATATTGTTATTTCATTGAGATACCAAATATTTGGTCTTTATTTGGGTTCTTGATCTTTTTTTGTGCTCCAGATATCTAAGTTTTGTTGTAGGTGCTCGAAAAACCAGGTTTTTGCCTAAGGTTTTGCCTTTCCATGGCCATAATTTGCAACCTGTTCATCCAAAAATCATGGAAGTGGATGGGATGAAATATTATCCTATTTATTATATGATTAAAAAGGCATTTTTTAGGAGGAGCAAGGGAGATGTTCTTTTGATGAGTCCCTAGGTAGACATCTCTATGTGGCTACCTAGCCGTTAGGCTACTGTAGACGTATAAAAATGACCATATTCCTAAATGAATATTTTATGTTCATTTCTCTATTTAATTAAATCCAATCTAATTAAATTACCCATATTCCTCTATTTAATTAAATAAATTACTCAATTTATTTAAATTAAATTCACTATACACATGTAATGAATAAATCATTTTATTCAGTTAAATCCCTTCTATCCACTTTTAATTAAATAGTTATCCTAAATTGAATAAATCTAATTTATTTAATTTCCCCAAATTGCAACCAAATTGAATTAAATTAACTTTATTTCAATTAAATCCTATTATCCCTCCATCCACTTGCATTTTCCTACATCTCCCACTTGCATCCTAAACCTATTTCTAATCCCTTCTAGACTCTTCTAATCAGTTCTAATTAGCCTAACCCATCTTCTACACTTTGTCACATCCCTAAACAAAGGGAAGTCACTTCTCAAAAACCTTAAAGTCTTTGATAACCATTAAAGGCTTCAAGTCTTCAACCACTTAATTCCCCAAAGTCTTCATAACCATTAATGGTTAACTCAAACCCTCTTACATGGTTAAAGAATTTCTTTTACCTCAACCTTCATCCAACCCAAGGGTCTCATCAAGCCTTTAATGCTTTGACCATGATTATCTCTTAATCATTTGCACAAGGGTTTATCCTTGGATTAACTCTTAATCCAATGGATAATCTTAACTTAGGCTTGACCCTTACCTCTAGATAACCATAAGGTCTTCTCAGGCATTTAATGCCTCCAACCCCTTTTCTCAACCCAACCCTATGTTGACACTTGTCACCATTTCATTGGTGCAAATTGCAAACATGGATCCCCAACTTTCAAACTCAACCCTTGATCAACTCTTTCAATCCTGACCATCCATTGCCCTGTTTTTGCTATAAATAGAGCTCTCATTCCTCCATTTTTACATATATCCTCCAAATTTGTAGTATCATACTTATACTCAAATACATTCAAGATTTCATATCTCATTTTATGCTCATCATTTAGCCTCTCTTTTAGATAGAAATTAATCTAAATATGCATATTTAGAATACTTTCTTTATCATTTAGCTTAAATCATGAACTAATATAGTATGCTAGGATAGTTTGTTTACTAATCTTGTCATCTTATAGTTAGTTTATTGCATTTCTAGAATCATGCATAGCTTAGGATGCATTTCATTTTAAAATCTATCAAAGCATCCCTCGTTCTTACATTTGCCATCCCTAAACCATTTTTCTCAGTGATCTGAGAGCAAAAACATTGGTTTGAGGGATATTGTAGGATAGAGAACCATGGGACCAACCTTGGGAAGCTGAGTTATACGTCATGACTCCATAGCTTGCACCAAGAAGTCCTCTGTGTGTGTGTGGACAAGTCTTTTAGAATATTTTCACATTTTGAGTTCTATCGACCCGCTTTTTTCGCATACATTTTTGGTGCCCACTGTGGGGCCCGACCCCATATATCAAATCGGTTTTTAAATTTAACCACTTTTGCAGGCACGTGGGAAAAAAGAATTAGCACGTTAAGTTCATTGTTTAGCGCATCCGGTTAATAGCCTAGCGCATATAGTTTACTGTTCAGCGCATAGAGTCCATCATCCAGCGCGTGAAGTCTATATTTTAGCGCATCAAATCACTAATTTTCCTATAGGTCCTGGCGCGGGAGAAAAATAGAGCAACGCTTTTGGCACACAGAGTAGCACATCCAGAAAATAGTGTAGCGCATCTAGGTTATATTGTAGTACATACAGTCTGCTCTGTAGCGCATCGCAGACATAATATAATTTGTAACCGAAAGATAAAAATTAGGCTTGTGAAGTCCACCATGATGATTTGATTTTTATTTTTTTTTGCTAACTGACTGTGTGCAAGTTCTAACATTTTATGTAGGAACAAAGGAGATTAGTCTAGTTTTCTTTGCTTTCTTTCAAAGTTAGTAAAAAGAATTCATCTTTCTTTATTGCATGTTAAAAAGAACAACAAAGCAAACCTTTCATTCCTGCAAGTTAGGAAAAACACTTCTTTTGGAAACTCTAAAAAGAACAAGCAAATTTACTTTCTGCAAAGCTTAAAACGAACCTCACCTTCCTTTGGTGTCTAAAAGGATCCATTTTATTTTGCAAAGGAAAAAGAATCTCATCTTTATTTGTGAAAAGCAAAGAGGGAAATTCTTCCCCTCTCAACTTTAATTTTGTTAACCAAATCACGATTTTCATTTTGTTGACCAAATCACGATTTACTTTGTTGACTAAAGCTTATTTTTTTGGAAATACACACTTTGCTATGAAAGGTTAAAAAGAACATCATGCTTGTTGGAGCAACATCTCCAAGTAGAGATTAGAAAATCATTGTCTTAAAGCCTAAAAAGAACCTTGTTTGCCTTGTCTCGAAAGTGGAAGGTATATGCTCTCCCCATAACTGGGTGATCAAAAATCCAGACCACTCTTAAAGTTTTCTTTACTTCAAGCAATAAATCCTTTAGCAGGCCTGCCTTCCCGAGGGGTTGAAAAACTCTTAAAGTCATTCTTTTGCCAGTGTGAAGGGAATGACCTAAGTGGGAAACAGCTTTGATGTCAAGTGTTCCAACCCACTATAATCAAATGTGGAAAGTAACGAAAGTTCTTTTCAACGGTTGCGCACAGCGATTAGCCTTCCCCCAGTATCCTTGAGATATGTAAAACCTTTGTTCTAAAGGTTGGGAAGCCTCCTGAGGGAGTTTATCACTGACGGTCGAATGGGAAGCCTGATTACGAACCATAGAAATAGAAGCTTTGAATCGAGTCAGTAACTAGACATTTATAACATCATAGTGCAAGGGTGGGGAAGAATCTGCCCCCAAGATTACTCACCATATGTCTCCCAAGATAACTACTCAACTGTGAAGCGATTCACTTTGAGTTAATTTCTAGCAAAAAGGTAAAAAAATGGGCACCCTCTAGGGGGTGACACGGTTGTTTGAGCTGACGGAGTATCGAGACTAGTGGGCTATGATGTTATTTATGACTTTGAATAAAGAGTTTCTAAAGTGTATTATTCGCATCCAAACCTATTAAAACATTGGGGATTTGAACACATCTTCGTAGAACATACACTTTTTGTTAGATTAGGCAAAATGGTTGTACTTTTTGTGTCATGCTTGCATTTACTACTTCAGAAAATCATCCATCAAACTTGAAAAATTCACAACAAAACTTCAAAATTTGCAAAAAATCAACCAAAGGAAAAATCAGGGCAGTTTAGCGCATAAGAGAAACTTCTTAGTGCGTGAGGAATTTTTGTTAGTGCATCCAACCATCAAATTAGTGCGTCGGTTCTAAACAGTAGCGTTTTATCTCAAAGCAAAACAGTGTGAAATAATTTAGCGCATCAGAGAAATAGTCTAGCGCGTGGAAGTATCAGCTTAGCGTGTGGAGGCTAAACATTAGCGCATCAGGTTCACAGGTTAGTGCATTACAGGCCCAGCCTAGTGCATAGCTTTTTCAAAACGGATAGAAAACAATTTTGAACAGTCAAAACTTTAGCGCATGTCTAGGGGCAGCCTAGCGCGTGTGGTCATTATTTTAGCGCGTGGAGTAATTTGTGTAGTGCATGTAGTCTCTGTTTTAGCACGTGATCCAAAACATAAAAATAGAGGGCAAAATAGTAAGGAATTTTAAAAATTTTGAAAACATTTTCAGAAGCCTTTTCCATCAAACATTGTTTTTCATCAAAATAGAGTAGCAAAAGCAAACCGTTAAGACTATTTCTTGAGCTAAATTTGTGTCAAAACAAACATTGTAAAAATCCTAAACTGATTGCATGATAAAACATGTCTACCTTATCATAATTTGGAAACCTCATCATCAGTACCAATAGAATCCTTTACCATCTTACGGATTTTATCTCACAAAAACACTTGTTTAAAATTTTCAAGTTGTCAAATCCAGTCTCCATATCGGGAGGCTTTTATCCATATCATTTGACATGCTTTGTCATGAAGGGGCATCTTAACCTTCACTTTGATAGAGTAAGATTTGAAATTTTCCAAACAAGATCAACTAAATCCAAACAAATCAAAGGAAACCATTGATCACTCATGCATGACCAATCCTCATATTCTGAGAAGAAAGAACCTTTATCGTAACATCATGTTGAAGAAACAACAACCTAGTTTTTCCAAGTTCATCAAGAGAAACAAGTTTTTATACATCAATTGTCAACTCTTTAAATCTCATCGGGTATTCCTTCATCACGTCAAACGTTATATCCAAAACAAATCCAACGAATTTGACAAAGAACCCTTGAAGACAAGAGCCTATTGTCAAAAGTCTGCTTTTAATCAAGTCATAAACCGTAGAGGAAAAATCAATCCAACATTCTTGCTCGATGAGTGTATCACTTATAACACATCTCGACCAGAACCACCCACCCCCGAGCAACACATTGAAGAGGATTTTGTCCCCTTTGTCACAGAAAGTTTCTACTAAAATGCCTGTTACTCGATCTCAAAGAAACCAACAAAGCGAGACACAGAGAGAGTCTAGTATAAATCAAAGATTGTCAAATCCTTTTGAAGTTCCACACTTAGAAGAAACTAAAATTTCTAAAGCACTTCTTCAAGAATGTCAAGAAAACCCTTCATTCCAAAATCTTGTAGAAAGGCTTATGGAAAATGACAAAGAAAAATATTTGCTCATGCTCACAAGTAAAGGTGTTAAACTTTGCGAAAACTTAGACACAAACATCTTTGGAACGGGATCTCGACAATATGCATATCAAGAACAACAAAGAGAAGAAGAAACTCATAACTTTGAACAACACATACCTGAGCAACACATTCCAGAACAACGCATACTAGAAATGTGTATACCCGAGCTAGAAACACCAGAGCAAAATATACCATTTACCACACCTTTTCAGCTGAGAACAAATACAAGGGAAGAACTTTTCCCTCGATAAGACAATATACCTTTGGCTGCCCTTACTCAACAAATGCAAATGTTGCAAAGGCAAATATAGGATATGCAACAAGGGACAATAGTGCGGTACTCTTTAAACAAAATATGTCCTTATCCATTTGACAGAAGATTGAACATGGTGCCTTTTCCTCCCAACTCAGACATTCCCAAATTTGATAAATATGATGGGAAAAGTGATCCCCGAGATCATGTTTGAGAATTTTGCACAATGAGTCTTGAATTTGCTCATGACGACACCTATTTGATGAGGTTATTCCCAAGAAGTTTGGGAGGGAAAACAATGGAATGGTTATCCAAAATTACACCACCTATAAGATCATTTGATGAGTTGGTTAACAAATTCCTAACCCAATATTCCTATAACATCCAACATGCCATAACCATGCTAGATGTTTGCAACACCAAACAAAAGAACAACGAAACATTCATGATGTTCCTTCAACATTGGCGACGTATAGTGTCCATATATCCTCGAGATATTCCTGAAAAGGAGAAAATGGAAATCTTCATCGATAACTTGAATGGTGAAATGAGTTACAGACTAAAACTTCAATGCATACCATCTTTCGCTAAATTGATTGAAAATGGCATTCAAGTAGAGGAAGCATGTGTCAAAAAGGGAACACTCAAATTCTACAAGGAACAAACTCATCAAACTAAAATAACCAGAACAACAAAAACCTAGACAAATCTCGATTTTGGACTTGAAACAAAAACGAAGGCAACAATGAATCATATGATCCCAAATCAAAGCAACTAGTGCTTGCATTATTCGGAAATCCTCAAAACATGAAAAATCCTAAGAATGCTAATCCAAATGCTAACACATATGCACCAAACACTGATCAAGGACAACTCAACACAAACAACACTAATGATACTCAAAGCAAAAACCTGAATCCAGGACCTAACAAAAATTCACGCAACAACACAAACAATTTCCAAAAGCGTATCTTCACACCACTGGGGCAATCACTAGAATCAGCATTCAGAGAACTTTTGGCACACAAGATTCTTTCTTTGCCTCCAATCAGCAACTATGAACCCCAAATCAAACCACCTTGGTGGAATGATTCACACTATTGTGATTACCATCATAACAAGGGTCATCAGACGAATGATTGCATGAGATTGAAACATGTGGTGCAAGATATGATTGATCGAGGTGACTTAACAATAGATGGTCTCAAAACAAATGGTGATCATGGAGCCTTTAAAAATCCTCTTCCAAATTACAACAAAGATGGAGCTTCAACCTCGGATAATACACGCGGAGCTCGTGTCAACCATATCCACAACAACACCATAAATCACATATCAACTGAAGATCATCAAGTAAATGTCATCACTATTCGAGATAAACATGATCATGAATCTGTCAATGTAACAACCCAAACTCAGAAATATGTCTTGAAAGGACATACGTCACCTACAACTACCACACCAAAAATCCAATATGACTTGGTTAGCCAACTACGCAAAACTCTAGCTTAGATATCTATATTGGAATTGCTGAAACTATCACCGAAGCACAAAGACATCTTGGAACAAGCACTATTTGAAACTAATGTACCTCAAAATCTGGATACAAACAGATTTCAAGCCATGGTCACCCATATGACTGGACCTCATAACCTCACCTTCTCAAAAAATGACGATGCTTCCTTAAACCATCCGCATAATACTCCTCTCCATATCAAAGTCATTGTTTGCAAACATCGAGTAAAAAGAGTCTTAATAGATGGAGGAGCCCGACTTAATATATGTACTTTAAAACTTATCCGTGCATTAGGCTTCTCAGAAGAATCTATTGATCCCTGCAAGAAAATTACTATAAAGGCATATGATGATGAGGAAAGGTCCTCTAAATGAACGGTGATATTACCTATTCAAGTAGGACCAGTACAAAAAGATACTATATGTCAGGTCTTAGACATAGATCTTACCTACAATATTTTGTTAGGGCGACCCTGGATACATGAAATGCAAGCAGTACCTTCTACATATCACCAGTGTGTCAAATTTCCTTATGATGGACAAGAAGTCTCCATATCTACTGATCACAATCCATTTCAACATTGCAACGCAATGGGGGCAGCCCAAGACAGTTTGGTTCCTCATAATAGAGAAAAACAATGATTTTTAACATCAGATCTACAAACAGCAAAGTCCAACTCCTTAGTTGGAGACTTCAAACAAAAAATGCAAATCAAAGACCAAGGTATGGGAGAATACTCTTTGGAGCCTTTATGTTTGGCCAAATTGCCAACATCACCTAGATCTCATGGATTGCCTACTACATCAACACATCTGGTCACTCAGCCCATCACCAAATTTGATGGTACCTTTATCCAATTGGGCACTCTAGCACATGAATCAAAAGACAAGGATGTTCTTAGCTGGTTATACAAAGATGAGAAAGAAGATAATAGAGTAGTTGCTATGTAAATTGTTCTACCTACACACCTATATGGAAAAGGATACTTAATCATGCAGCAAATGGGATATGACGGTAAAGGACCTATTGGGAAACGCAAGGAAGGAGTCACTGAACCTATAGATCTTCCTTCACAACCCAATGGAAACAAAGAAGGATTGGGTTGTGAGCTCACTTTCCTATTAAAAAGGCCACCCCACCTAACTACAAAACCTCAATGGAAAGTAAAGATGAAGTACAAAGAAGATTCCTAGCAGGAAGCACTCTTTGAATCAACAGAAACCATCCGCAAGGCACGGGAATGTCAAGATCAGAAGTTACATCAGGAAAAACTTCTAGAACACAAAAGGGCTATATCTACAGTAGTAGCTCATATTCAAACACCAATATCTCAAGAACAAATAATATCATCTCTGGATACCATTATTCCTCCCTGAGGAAGCACAGTCTATGAACAAATACAGAAAATAGAAGATGGATCTAACACAGAATCAACAAAAACCATCAAAATGGTATCCATTATCAAAGATTTGTTTTCACCATACAACATACTAGTTTACGACACTGATAGAATCTAGGATGATGCCTCTAAGACTGATTCTAATGAATATGAATGGGGTACCTGCTCCAATGCTACTATAGATATCCCTGATGATACTAATTCCATATCCTTTTCTCAAAAAGAACATAACGCAGAAGATAGACCTCTTGAATTTGGACCGCAGAATATCTATGATGCCAAGGAAAGTGAACAGAAACATTATGAACAAGTCTATGCGGAAGATAATACCATCGAAGACCTCGATGAAATCTTGGACTTCTTTAAAACCAAGAACAATCACGATGAAAACTCTATCCTAACACTCACAGTAGCCGAACTTGATCCACCTAACGATTCCTTACCGGTTTTCTTTCCTAACCTCATCGACTGGGATGAGCCTGAAATCCATGATATACCAATTTTCCCAGATGATGAATCTATTATCCATTACCTATGTACCGTAAATCCAAAAACAGGCTCTACCAATGAACAAAGTAACGATGTCTGCAAACCAGGGAGTGCCAAGTCTCTCAGTCGCAAAAAGGAACAAATTAAAAGATCTAATGCTGAAAACCAGTCAATGGCAGCTCTAAATCACAAAAAAGTAAAAATAAAGGACGCATTTGAGGGTGAAAACCTTTTTAAGGCACCTAACGATGGGAGACTTGACACTCTTCCTGAGCACTTTCATGAACGATCACCCATATTGATTGAGCGCACTCAATCAATCAACATTGGTACCATAGAAGCAGTCAGAAACCTACACCTTGCAAAATCTCTAACAGAGGAAGAAAGATCAACATTCATCATTTTCTTTAGAGAATAGCAAATTAACTTTGCTTGGTCATATGCTGATATGCCTATAGTAGATCCACACTTAATCATGCATCACTTATCCATCTCTTCAGGAGTTAAACCAGTCAAGCAAAAGCTACGAAAGATGAATCCACAGGTGGCACTCATGGTCAAAACTGAACTAAAGAAACTATTAGATGTCGGATTCATCCGACCCATTGACTATGCAGAATGGATTTCCAACATCATTCCAGTATCAAAACTAGATGGTAGTGTAACGTCATAAATTGTACGCACTTGCTAAAGTAGTACAATTTAACACCTAGTTTAGCATCCGCCTTGGCACAGTTGCATTCTGCATTGCATTTATCCTTTAGCACTTAATTAATCAGATTAATTAGGTCTAAGGTCCTATTTCATCATTTTCTACATCATAAAGTTGGGCCCTTTCACTAAAGCGCGCCCTTCGCATTTTATTCCTCCAATACATCACTCAATCAAAAACCCTAATTAAGTCCTATTTCGAACTTGGGGGCTTGGTTTCGGGGGTCAAAACATCTCAAAATCACCTGTAACTTCGGGATTCTCTCTAAAATCATCATATCTGACGGCCCTGAAAATTTGGTGAAAAGTTGTCGGGACCGTGGCGCCCGGAGTGCACACGGTCCCGGACATTTTTTCTGAAATTTTAGGAGCATGATCCAATCATAAAATAAAGCTTAACCCCAAGAAAGTGGCAGGATATTCAATCTCTAGGTCGGCCAAAATACGAATTTACGATCTAGGGTTTCCTACAAAAGAGCTCTCTTTCTTCATTTGAAGGGATGGAATTTGGTTTTTAGGAACTTCATATGCAGCGAAAGAGCAGATCTTTGAAGACTTCAACATCTTACAACATCCTTCTATCAAGCATCTATCAAATTCATTCATCCACTTAGGGCTTGGAAGACATTAAAGAACAATAGGAGATTACTGACTGAAGATTGGCTTGTACTCCTCCCTTGAGGTTGGGTATGATTTCATGTTGTTTTCATGTCTTTACATAGGCTTCAATACATCATTTATTCATGCTTTAGATCACTTTGCATCTTGATTTAGAGCATTTACGTTATCATTTACAAGCAATTAGGGGTTTACTTTCTAGGTTGCTCTAGTTTGCTTTCTTGCATTTTAGGACCTTGCACACACACTAGGTCTGCACACACAATACATTTTACAAAACAACTTGGCTATTCGTGGAGGTGGAAATCACCGAAGCAGGGTTTTGACTAAGGCAAAACCCTATATAGCCGCCCATATACCCTTTTTCAGATATCACTGTAGGTTTCGGGATTCAGACGACGCCGCGGGATACAGATCCGGAGAGAGAAGGTCGAGACAACACTCTGTATCAAATTGTAGAGCAGAAGATTGGGACAGGGGCGCTGGGCGCCCTGGTCCTCCAGACAGACAGCTTGCAGACAGCTTTCCGACAGTGTTCCAGAGTGCAGAACAGTAGTTTCCGGTGCAGTTTTCAGGATAGTGGCGCCCGCGCCCCCGTCCCGAACATTTTCAATCCGATTTTGACTCCAGGTACACATCTGCATTCTTATTTCATCCTTGTATTTACAGCTGTTCATTGTTTAATCTCAATTCTGCAATCTTGTTATTAGCTCATACTTGCATTTTGGGATTAGGGTTTGAACTTGCATTACTTGATCTTACAATTTCAACAAGGGAATAGAAATCCTAATAGATATCCTGTGGCTCTCTCTTTCACAAAAAGAAGTAGCCAATTGTGCGATATCTCTAGGCTCTTTCGTATTCCGTAATGTGTGTCAAAAGGTAGGATTAGGGCATGATTAACCTAGTCTCACTTTTTCCCCCACACATTTTCGTGAACCCGACGTGAATCTATCATTGCTTCCTCTTGCATTGCATTTGTTAGATCTAGATCTAGATTTAGTGTGTTTTCATTTCATTTTCATTAAAAAGAAAAAGAAAAAAAAAAGTGTGTTTCTTTGCATTGGGTGTTTAAGTTTTGTGTAATCTTTTCAAAATGTTAGATTTTTATTTGCAAAATGTTCATGCTTTCGATGATTATTATGAGTATAGCCAAGATGAATTAGATGAAGCTTTAGATGAGTTTTTGAACCCTAAGGATGCCAAACCTTCATTTTACCAAAAACTCATAAACCTTGTTACTATGCCATTTAGGTGTGATGAGAAAGATAAGTCGAATGATTCCTCTCAAGGATACATTCCTATCAACTCTTCCACTAAATCTAGTAACATGGTTGTTTTCAATAATCCCCTCTATGAGGAGATGTCTCCTTTTGAATCAAAAGATAAACCTTTTAATAGATATGATCATGCTTTGTTGGATGATGCTCTTGATGACTTTGTGGCTTTATCAAAATCTTTAAACAAGAACAAAACCTCTAAATTAGTTAACATGATAAAATTGAATGAGCATAAAAAGCCTCTCTTTGAAGTCCAAGGAGCTTATCCTTCTCCCACCTTTCAAGTTTCTAAGTCACCTCTCCTTACTGTCCAAGGAGGGTATGATCATGATTCCTTTCGTACTCTGAATAAACCAATCATCACTGTAGAAGGAAGAAAACCTATAAGTCCTTATAATTATGCCAAGCAAATAACTAGAGAGAGTTATCATGCGGTTGCCCATACTTATCATACCAGAAATAATAGGCAACCTAGTCCTCCTCTTGTTATCCCAGTTTCTCTTCCGAATCCTCAACCGGTGCTTCCACAAGCTCCCCGTATTTCACAAGTTCTTGGAAAGGAATATGATCTCATAGAACAACTTAAAGCTACCCCTGCTAAGATATCCCTTTGGGATTTGATTCAAACTTCTTCCGCTCATCATGGAATGTTACAAGATGCCTTGAAAGATTTGAATGTTCCTCCACCGAATACATCTAGTAATATAGCATCTTTGGTTAACTCTGTGATGAATCCTAAAGCTCAAATTGTGTTTACCCAAGATGAGTTGCCTACTAGTGAAATCCAACATCAATATGATCCCTTGATGATTGTGGTTATCATGAAAGACACGGCTATAAGGCGAACACTAGTAGATAATGGCTCTGGTCTTAATGTGTGTAGCATTAATCTTTTGCATAAGATGAATGTGGATACATCCTTAATTGAACCGGACTCTCATCCTATTTGAGGCTTTGATAATGTGGCTAAAACTTCATTAGGTACTATCACCTTACCCATCACAGTGGGGCCTGTTACTTTGCCTACACCTATCCATGTTATGTCGGGAAATCTAATGTACAACTTGCTACTGGGGAGACCTTGGATTCACAGTATGCAAGCTGTCCCTTCTACATTGCATAGACAAGTTAAATTTATTTATAACAATAAGACATATACCTTGATAGGTGATACTAATTTTCAAGCTTGTTTGCAAACATCCACTTCTAAGGGGGGTTCTTCTAAGCCATCCTCATCTAGTGATGAATCTTTAAATAAGATACCTATCGGTGAATCCTCGCTCTCCGATGATCAAAATTCTTTGGATGAGTCTGGAGCTCTTGGAGAAGATTCTTCTCGACTTGAAACTACACATAAGAAGGATTTTGATCCTGGGAAGATCCTCGAAGATGACGATTGGGGATCCCTTGATTTTAATCCTACCTTTGTGGGTGAATATAAGGTTCCTTCTAGAGAAATTAAAGTTGAAAAGAAGGAAGAAGCTGAAAATCATAAAGTTGAAAAGAAAGAATCAACCTTACCTGAATCTATGAGTAATAATTTTGTGGCCGCCTCTCAAACTTCTTCTCCTCACATCTCTAATTATGAAGAGTTTGATTCTTTGTCTTATGAAAAACCACCTTCTCTTCCTGAAATGGCTGATCGTTATGGTCGTGGTTTTCACATTTTTTCTAAGCATGGGTATCATGGAAAGGGTTGTGGTGCTCATGAACAAGGGATAAGAGTTCCTCTAGAGACTAATTTTCACAATTATGCCTTTGGACTTGGCTTTAATCCCTGCAAACGTACTAAAGCTTCTAAAAGACCATGCATTAGTGTTAATGCTATCTCTACATCTCTATCAATACAACATCCTGAGTATATTGATGGGGATCCTTTGTGTGTCTATTCTTTGGATGTCTTCCCTACCGATGATGCTTTAGCTGAGTTCTTGGGAGCCTATGACACTCTTCCTTGTTATCATCACAATAGGGGACTCCCTTATTGTTTGAACACTGAAGCCTATTTTGGAAAAGAGATTGATAATGATGAGATTGTGAAAGAATTCCCTCAGTTAAAGGATACTCCTCAACAAAGTAATCTTCTCATAAGTGACACCACTGATGTTAAGATGGATCCTTGCAATAAAGAGAAAGTCATTAAAATTGGGAAATGTTTGGATGAAGAGGAACAGAAACAATATGAAGAACTATTGCATGAATTCCTTGAGATCTTTGCTTGGGCATATTCTGACATGCCTGGTATAGATCCTAAGATCGTTACTCATAATATTGTCTTAGTTCCTAATGCTAAGCCCGTGAAACAAAAGATTCAAAAAATGAATCCTAAGGTAGCTTTGCTTGTTAAGGCTGAGATTGAAAAATTATTGGAGGCTGGATTTATCCGCCCTATTGACTATTCCCCATGGATTTCAAATATTGTCGCTGTGGCTAAACTAGACAACAAAATAAGAATGTGTACTGACTTTCAGGATCTAAATAAGGCTTCTTTAAAAGATGATTTCCCTCTTCCAAACATTGACATGATAGTTGATTCTACGGCAGGACATGCCTTGTTATCCTTCATGGATGGTTTTTCAGGCTACAATCAAATTTTTATTAACCCTCAAGATCAATTCAAAACTGCTTTCACCACTCCTTGGGGTACGTTTTGTTGGATAATGATGCCTTTTGGACTTAAAAACGCTGGTGCAACTTATCAACGAGCGATGACCCTTATCTTTCATGATTATATGCATAAGATTTTAGAGGATTATGTTGATGATATTTTGGCCAAACCCTTTCTTCGCATGGATCATGTTAAAATCCTTCGTCAAATCTTTGAAAGAATTCATAAATATCACATGCGCTTGAATCCCCGCAAATGTGTTTTTGGTGTGGATAGTGGAAAACTATTAGGGTTCATAGTTTCGCATCATGGGATTGAGGTGGATACTAAGAAAATAGATGCTATTGTTAACATGCCACCTCCTCGAAATGTGTCTCAACTTAAAAGCTTACAAGGAAAGATTCAAGCTATTCGTAGGTTTGTGTCCCAGCTTGCGGATCGTACCCTTCCTTTTACTCAACTTCTTAAAAAGGATATCACTTTTCAATGGAATGAGGATTGTCAGCAAGCATTTGAAGATTTAAAAGTGTATTTGGCTAGTCCTCCTATCCTTCAACCTGCCGAACCTTCTAAACCCTTCCTTCTATATACAGCTGCTTCCTCTCATGCTCTTGCAGCATTTTTGGCACAACATGATAAAGATGGTAAGGAATGTTCGATGTATTACATAAGTCGTACCTTACTCAATTATGAGACCCGATATTCTGCGATAGAAAGACAATGCTTGGCCTTGGTATTTGCGACTCAGAAATTAAGACATTATCTTTTGAATTCAGAAGTCCATGTCATGGTAAAGTTTGATCCTTTGAAGCATCTTTTCTCTAAAACTGATTTATCAGGACGTCTAGCTAAGTGGGTTATGATGTTAACTGAATTTGACCTTAAATTTGTTTCACAAAGAGCAATTAAAGGACAAGCGTTGACCGATCACTTAGTTGAGGCCCCTTCTCCTTTCTCCTTCCCTAACCCTGAGTCCTTTCCTGACGACTTCATTCTTTCTATAGAGAGAGATGAAACTTGGGAGTTATACTTTGATGGCTCTAAGTGTCATACGGGATCGGGGGCAGGTGTTGTTCTGATTTCTCCTACAAAGAAACCCATTCCCTTGTCCTATCATCTAAATTTCCTGTGTACCAATAACATTGCTGAGTATGAGGCTCTTATAGCGGGAATAAAAGCAGCCTTAGCTCTGAACATAAAACACATACATGTCTATGGAGATTCGCAATTGATTATAAGACAAGTACCAGGAATATATCAAGCAAAACAAGACAAATTATCACAATATAAAGACCTTGCTATCTCTTTATTACAAAATTTCGATTCTTATACTATGGAACCTGTTCCTCGAAAAGATAATCGACATGAGGATGCAATGGCATGTGTGGCTTCTCTTGTATCTTTAGAGGACCCTGTGGTTGATCTTAAATTCATTATTCACAACCTTATTTCTCCAGCTATTGTAGACGATTCTAGCTTGATAACATGTTGTGATTTTATAGACTCAGATGAATGGTACTCGCATATCGTAAGATATTTGACCGATGGTACCTTTCCTGATTTCGCTAATAGAAACACTAGGGCTAGAATCCACAAGCTGTCTACTAGGTATATCATTCTTTCTAATGTCCTTTACCGAAGGGGTTATGATGGTCTTCTCCTTCATTGTCTTAACAAGTCGGAAATCCCTGTTGCTCTTGAAGAGGCACATTCAGGTGCCTGTGGGGGGCATTTTGGGGGCAAATCCTTGGTTCATAGATTGCTTTGTATGGGATACTATTGGCAAACTATGCAGAAGGATTCCTTTTCATTTGTTAAAAAATGTCATCAATGTCAACAACACAATAATCTGATTCATGCTCCTGCCCAAGAACTCCGTTCTCAAGTAGCTTCTTGGCCTTTTTCCGCATGGTGTTTGGATCTTATTGGTAAAATCTCTCCTCCTTCATCTCAAGGACACACCTTCATTATAACCGCAACAGATTACTTTACGAAGTGGGTAGAAGCTATTCCTCTTCGCTCTACCACTGCTGAAGTGATTTGTCAATTTCTTCTAGAAAACATCATTTCTTGATTCGGGATACCTTCTACTATAATCTTAGATAATGGGACATCATTTAAGAACAAGGACGTGAAGAAATTCCTCAAGAAGTATCATATCAAACATCGATTTTCTACACCATACTATCCTCAGTCAAATGGTCAAGCTGAATCATCCAATAAGATAATTGAACAAATTCCTCGCAAAACCGTGAATAAGCATGGTAAGGATTGGAGTAACCAGCTAATCTATGCTCTTTGGGCCTACCGAACGAGTGTATGAATTGCTACGGGAACTACTCCTTATAATCTTGTTTATGGTGCTGACGCTATTATGCCCTTAGAATTAGAGATTCCATCACTTAGGGTTTCTCTCAAAGGTATAGTAGATGATGACTCTTATAGAGAACAATGACTTCAATAGCTTGAGATGCTTGATGAACAGCGTATAAACGCTCTTGAGCATATTCAAGTGTATCACAAAACTCTACAACGAAGCTATAATGATAAGGTTATTCAACGTTCCTTCTCAGTAGGTGACTTAGTCCTCTATCAGAATCAGTGCAATGTGAATGCCTTACCTGCAGAAAAGGGAAAATTCAGTCCTAATTGGCTTGGACCATATATCGTTATTGAGGATTATGGATCAGGTGCTTACAAAATAGTGGATGTAGATGGTACGCCTCTTAAAGAACCTATCAATGCTATGCACTTGTGTAGATATTATGCTTAATTCTTCATTCCTTATTTATCTTCTTTTCAATTCTTCAAACATTGGATAATATGTTAGTGTCTCTTCATTAAAGCAAAATAGAATTAAATGTTATGATGTTTAATCTATATTGCTTCATTCCTGACAAGCGTGTCTTCCTACTTTATGGTTTGTCTTGAATTCATTTATGTAAATTGTGAAAGATTTACATTCCATTATGCTAGCATATTATACAGTGTCTTATGTGTTAAGTAGAATTGTATCATGTTGTGTTTAAATTAAAAATTAAATCACATTAGTTATATGATTCTTAGACTTAATGCATATTTCTTCCTTATCATCAATGTTGTACTTGATTAAATATTTAATTAAGTCACACATGTATCAATTTAATCATGGAGCATTGAGAAATCAATCACATGGAAATTAAATTCTGAACATACATGTACATTTACCAGATGTATTAGATTTAATCAAAACAAAATATACATTGTTTTAAGCATTAAAGATAACACATTTGAGACAAAAGAGAAGCATGTATATATACATATACATATGTGTGGATCGTATACAAATATAAGTCACTGTACATCCAAAAATGTGACCTCTCCTACATCATAAAATCACCTCCTATCCCTAGGGCTAGTGGCTGGAGAATGTCGACTGGACGCTCCCTCCTGATCTGGCCGTGAAGGTGGACCCATGGGTGTGTAGCGTGATACAGATCGTGAGTGACTCCGAGAGGAACTCCTGCGATCCCTATCCATAAGGATCGCGCGATAGGTGGTAGCCTCGGTCTAAGCCGCTACTAGATCTCGCCACGCCTATTGGAGGTCCTCTGATAGGACTCTCTCTCTCTGCTATGCCTGCTAGAGGTCCTCTGATAGGACTCTCTCTCTCCCTCCATATATCTACCTGTACTCAGAATGGGAAAAACAAATCCTCATGCCGACTCGCATTCCCCTGAGGCCTATAGGCAATCTATGAGGAACTGGGGATCTGTGCTATCATGGAAATGTCTGTCATTGCCTGCTGAATTAAGGAACGCCATTCCTGCACATTAGCTGTGGTAGTAGAACAGATTTTTTGTTAGTACCATTCTATATCATCAAAACATTAATCAATCAATATAAACCTACTATACCTGGATCTCCCTCGCGCCAGTAGGGATCATGATATGGTAGTATCTGTGCCTAGGAACCGCTAGGCTCCCCTCGCTCGAATAATCTATCCACGATGGGTGTAGGCTGGATGGTACTAGGGACAGGCCTCCGTATCGCCTCATGTTCCCCCTGTTGGGGAATAAGAGGTGGATCTAGTGCTATGGTATCGTCTCCTGAATGGTGGGGAGCTGCATCCGACTCCTCCTCATCATCTCTATCCTCCTCCTCCTCATCCTCCTCGTCATTATCATCCTCGTCCTCATCCGCATCATCACCTGCATCTCCCTCATCCTCCTCTCTATCTGTATCCTCCTCCTCCTCCTCGGCACTGGGCTGATCGCCTGTAGGTGGATCAGGATCTCCCACCTCCTCCTAACCCTCTCCCTCCTCTGGCTCCTCTGACCTGGATCCCTGGTCCTCGTCTTGGTCTCCATGTCTCCATGGGCCTGGATAGCCTGTCGGATGATCTGGTGGAAAGATAGGACCTGGATATGATCTCATAAACCATGAGACGTACCTCCGCTGTGCTCCAGGCTCTGCAGAATAGTCAGTGACTACATCCTGATCAGATCCCTCTAAGTCTATAGTCTCGATGTCATCTATCGTCAGTCTCGCTACTGCTCTAGGTCTGGGAAGGACCCGCGAGTGTCGAGTATAGATGGGCACATCGGCTGGAACACACTGCTCTAGTCCGAACTGCCTCCGTACTCGGTCAAAGTAGAAAGGGACTATGATGTGTGCATATCGTCCCCACAGTAGGCGGTTCCTTTGTAGGCATGCTAACTGTCTCTCCATCCCATCCCATCTGTGCATCCGTAGGTAAGGTCTCCACACTATCACCTTGGCTGTCACTCTGTAAAAAATCACTCTCCAATATAAAAAATCTCCAAATCTCCACTCGCTGGTAAGTGGATAAGTGAACACCCTAGGTCACTCGCTCGCTGTACTCAGCAGAAAGCCGACGGGCCTGGTGCATGTGAAGTGCTCTAAAATCCACACCTACAGAAGTGTACATGTCATCAAACTGCAACCCTGTCCAAATACGTACTCCTCAAGGTCGTGATAGAGATGCGCAAGCATACTCCGACCCCAAGCATACACTCTCTTATGTCTCTCCATCGCTCTGATACACCATGTGAGACCCCCATGCATGTGCGTGCCTCACCCATTAGGGCAGACGGCTAGTGCTATGATGGCTATCATAAGGCATCTTAGAAGGGGTACCTCCCCTGTAGGATGTAAGAGCCAGCTGACCATGATGCAACCTCTCATCTCGCTCGGCATGACTCTCCCTATGCAATACACCTACTCTCTCTGATGATCCTCCGCTGACCGATCAGTCGCGTATGTAACAGTCGCTCCTCTGATAGGAAGATGAAGTATACGGTACACATCCTCGAGTGTGACTATCAGCTCTCCTACTGGAAAGTGAAACATGCATGTGTCAGGATCCCATCGCTCCATCAATGCCATCAGCATCGCAGGATGGAACCGAATGGCTGGCATGAGGATCACATACCATAATCCTACTATCGACAGTGTGTCTCTCTCTGACTGAGTAAGCCACGGAATCTGATCTCGTAAACTGCAAAGAATATGTCCCGCTGTATGCTCTCTCATGTACGGAAGGCCCTGCAACACAAAAACATAACCATAATCAGTACTCAATCATCAAAATCGCTAATGCAAACTGTTGAACATCATGTGCTAGTCCTGAAACCTCTCGCCAGGCCTTGATTGGGGACCATAGTGTCCTGACAGGGACCATGGCGCCCTGTCAGGGACCATGGCGCCCTGTCAGGGACCATGGCGCCCTGAAGGGACCATGGTGCCCTGAAGGGACCATGGCGCCCTTGTCAGGGACCATGGCACCCTGGGGGGACCAAGGCGCCCCACAGGGACCATGGCACCCTGGGTGGGCCCCGGTCAGCCTTCAGGGCCGCATACGATCACAAAAAAGTCAAACATGTGAAAAATCAAAAGTCAAACATTCAGTCAACTCACCTCGTCCAGTGGCTCGTCGTCGATCACGACCTGGCGCAGGATCTTGATCCTCGTGGGACGCTCCGATCATCGTGAATGCATGATGATGGCTATGTGGGCTCCACTGCACTGAATAGTATTCTGAAATCAACAAAGTGATGAATACAAGTGTCACTTTCGAGGTATATACTCTCGTTTGTTTATTCTTACTTTTTGAAACCCTAATTTTCCTCTACCATTCATTTTATCATAACTTGGGTTTGGGAGATGCGATTTTCGAGCCGTTGGTTGCGTTGGAATCGTATTTTCCTTCCCATACTCTCGGGATGTTCTAAAAAGTGCTCTGATGAATCCTATTTAGTGAACACCCCTCATCAATACTACCTTACACAATTTGTTGCAAGTAAACATGCTACCCTATTTCACCTCCCTAATAAGCAAGTCGAAACAGGGGGGGGCATACAGCTACTCACAGATTTCATCACTTTCCTTAGTAAGCATTAGGTGATTTTTGTGATCTAACATGTGTTTTGTAGGGTGCGGTTCCTAACTGTGTACTGTAGATACCGCTGGGGGCTTCGTCCGACAACTTATGGATATATCCTTTTTCAAATAATATTTACTTTCTGTACTTTAGCTTGCATATGGACGTAGTACTCATATGACCGCTAAAGTGGGGGCTAAATGTAATGTCATAAATTGTACGCACTTGCTAAAGTAGTACAATTTAACACCTAGTTTAGCACCCGCCTTGGCGCAGTTGCATTCTGCATTTCATTTCTCCTTTAGCACTTAATTAATCAGATTAATTAGGTCTAAGGTCCTATTTCATCATTTTCTACATCATAAAGTTGGGCCCTTTCACTAAAGCGCGCCCTTCGCATTTTATTCCTCCAATACATCACTCAATCAAAAACCCTAATTAAGTCCTATTTCAAACTTGGGGGCTTGGTTTCGGGGGTCAAAACATCTCGAAATCACCTGTAACTTCGGGATTCTCTCTAAAATCATCATATCTGACGGCCCTGAAAATTTGGTGAAAAGTTGTCGGGACCGTGGCGCCCAGAGTGCACACGGTCCCGGACATTTTTTCCAAAATTTTAGGAGCATGATCCAATCATAAAATAAATCTTAACCCCAAGAAATTGGTGGGATATTCAATCTCTAGGTCGGCCAAAATACGAATTTACGATCTAGGGTTTCCTACAAAAGAGCTCTCTTTCTTCATTTGAAGGGATGGAATTTGGTTTTCAGGAACTTCATATGCAGCGAAAGAGCAGACCTTTGAAGACTTCAACATCTTACAACATCCTTCTATCAAGCATCTATCAAATTCATTCATCCACTTAGGGCTTGGAAGACATTGAAGAACAATAGGAGATTACTGACTGAAGATTGGCTTGTACTCCTCCCTTGAGGTTGGGTATGATTTCATGTTGTTTTCATGTCTTTACATAGGCTTCAATACATCATTTATTCATGCTTTAGATCACTTTGCATCTTGATTTAGAGCATTTACGTTATCATTTACAAGCAATTAGGGTTTACTTTCTAGGTTGCTCTAGTTTGCTTTCTTGCATTTTAGGACCTTGCACACACACTAGGTCTGCACACACAATACATTTTACAAAACAACTTGGCTATTCGTGGAGGTGGAAATCACCGAAGCGGGGGTTTGACTAAGGCAAAACCCTATATAGCCGCCCATATACCCTTTTTCAGATATCACTGCAAGTTTCGGGATTCAGACGACGCCGCGGGATACAGATCCGGAGAGAGAAGGTCGAGACAACACTATGTATCAAATTGCAGAGCAGAAGACTGGGACAGGGGCACTGGGCGCCCTGGTCCTGCCAGGATAGGGGCTCTGGGCACCCTGGTCCCTGGGATAGAGGCACTGGGCACCCTGGTCCTCCAGACAGACAGCTTGCAGACAGCTTTCCGACAGTGTTCCAGAGTGCAGAACAACAATTTTCGGTGCAGTTTTCAGGACAGTGGCGCCCGCGCCCCCGTCCCGAACATTTTCAATCCAATTTTGACTCCGGGTACACATCTGCATTCTTATTTCATCCTTGTATTTACAGCTGTTCATTGTTTAATCTCAATTCTGCAATCTTGTTATTAGCTCATACTTGCATTTTGGGATTAGGGTTTGAACTTGCATTACTTGATCTTACAATTTCAACAAGGGAATAGAAATCCTAATAGATATCCCGTGGCTCTCTCTTTCACAAAAAGAAGTAGCCAATTGTGCGATATCTCTAGGCTCTTTCGTATTCCGTAATGTGTGTCAAAAGGTAGGATTAGGGCATGATTAACCTAGTCTCGCTTTTTCCCCCACACAGGTAGTATCAGAATATGTACTGACTTCAGGGACCTCAATAAAGCTTGTCCAAAAGATGACTTTCCTCTGCCCAGTATCGACATAATTGTAGATCTCATAGCAGGACATGCAATGCTCTCACTAATGGACGGTTTCTCAGGCTATAATCAGATCAAAATAGCCCCAAAAGATCAAGATAAAACCATGTTCACCTGTCCTTGGGGAACGTACTGTTGAAATGTTATGCCTTTTGGCTTAAAGAATGCAAGGGCTACCTATCAAAGAGGAATGACAACAATATTCCATGACATGATGCACACATTTATGGAAGACTATGTGGATGATTTACTCACTAAATCCTTCACCAGAGTAGAACATCTTAGCATCCTAACAAAGATCTTTGATCGATTGGAGAAATTCCAAGTCAGGCTCAACCCTAAGAAGTGTGTCTTTGGGGTTACATCAAGCAAGTTACTAGGCTATATAGTCTCAACTAAAGGTATCGAAGTAGATCTAGCAAAGGTACAAGCCATTATGGACATGCCACCACCATAGAATATCAGTCAACTCAGATCTCTACAAGGACGACTTCAATCAATCAATCGATTCATTGCTCAGCTAGTAGATAAAAGTCTACCATTTAACTTTACTACACAAAAATGTACCATTCAAATGGGAGACCAAGTGTGCAGAATCTTTTTACCAAACAAGCAGTACCTGATGAATCCACCAGTTCTAATACCACCAGTCACAGGAAAGCCACTTATCCTATATATCTCAACAACAGATATATCGTTGGGGGCACTATTGGCACAAGAAGATCAACAAGGAAAGGAACGCGGCATATATTATATCAGTAGGACATTGAATGGCTATGAACTCAACTATACATTCATTGAAAAGGCTTGCCTAACAGTGGTCTTCACATCTCAGAAGTCCCGACATTATATGCTAGCACACACCATTAAGCTAGTCGCAAAAATTGATCCTCTCAAATATCTACTCAGTAAGGCAGCTCTTACAGGCCGATTGGCTAAATGGGTCATGATTCTTAGTGAATTTGACATTCAATACATAGAAAGACGAGCCATCAAAGGACAAGCAATTGTAGATCAGCCAGCTGAATCACCGCTACCAAGAAAACACACCATGGAGATTGAATTTCCAGACAAGGACATTCTTGCTCTTCCTACCAAACAATGGACCCTATGCCTTGATGAATCCTATACACAACATGGTTCGAGTGCTGGCATTCTGTTCATCACTCCTGAAGGACACACTATACCAAGATCATATAGGCTTATGTTTCCATGCACAAATAATGTGGCTGAGTATGAGGCATTGGTTATAGGTATCAAAATGGCCGTAGAATGGAAAATCACAGAGTTAAAGGTCTATGGAGACTCACAGCTAGTCATTCATCAAATCAACAACAACTATTAGACAAAAGATGACAAGCTACTACCTACAAGCGAATGGTGGATGATTTCAAATAGTGTTTTGTGCACATCACCTTCGAGAAAATACCAAGATTGAACAACAAAGCAGCCGATGCAATGGCTACTAATGCTTCACTACTACAAATTCTAGAGCAACAGAGTCATTACGAGTTCCTGGTAGAGCAACTGCTCTCCCCAGCCTATGACCACTCTGAATCCCATGTTATCTATGCCTTGACTGGTTCAGATTCTCTGCTATATGGTCCAATATATGACTACCTCAAGAACAATATCTTACCAATTGACCAATCCCATAACCAAAAACGTAACTTTATCTGACAAGTTGCCCGTTACACCCTTATCGCTGATACTTTGTATCATCGAGGTCTAGATGGTACTCTTCTTCATTTCCTTGAGCGTAATGATTTCGATTCTACTTTACACGAGCTTCACGAAGGTATTTGTGGAACACATTCAAGTGGTACTACTCTTGCTAAAAAGTTTCTACGAATGGGATACTACTAGCCTACAATGGAGAAAGACTCATCACTTTGCTAAGAAATGCCCTAAATGCCAGATCCATTGAAATCTGATACATGCACCAACACAGGAACTGCAACCATTTACAACATCCTGGCCCTTTTGTCAATGGGTACTAGACTTAGTAGGCAAAATTCATCCTTCATCTTCAAATGGACACAAGTTCATTATAACAGCAACAAAATACTTTACCAAATGGATAGAAGCAGTTCCCATGACCACACTGACTGGGAAACAAATTGCCTCTTTTATCCTCAATTATCTGATTTGCAAATATGGTATTCCAAGTTCAATCATCACAGATAATGGTCGGCCTTTCAAAAACCGAGATGTCCAAGAACTATGTGAAAAATTCAAAATCCAACATAGGTTTTCTACACCATACTACCCACAGGGAAATGGTCAAGCAGAAGCATCTAACAAGACAATCTTGAAAATCCTCAAGAAAACAGTGAATGATGCAGGCAAAGATTGGCATGTCCAACTCAATCCGGCACTTTGGGCATACAGAACCAGCATCCGCACACCTATAGGAGAAACACCATACTCATTGGTATATGGATTAGAAGCCATTTTACCCCTGGAAGTAGAAATCCCATCTCTCAGAGTCTCTTTGAAAGGATTAATCCTAGATGAAGAGTATCAAGTTAACCGACTGCAAGAACTTGAACTATTAGATGAAAGATGTCAACATGCTTATACTCATCTCAAAGCATATCAGCAATGCATGTGTAGGAGCTACAATCACAAGGTCATCCCCCACAACTTCAAAGTTGGTGACCTAGTCCTCAAAAAAAATCCAAGAAATCAGCAAGATCGAGAAAAGAAAGGGAAATTTGAACCTAACTGGTTGGGTCCCTATGTTATCATATCAGTCTATGGATCAAGTGCCTATCAGCTAACAACTTTAGAAGGAGATGTGCTTGACGAACCAACTAACAACATCCATCTGAAAAAGTACTACACCTAAGTAGCCTAGTGCAAGGAAAAAGCCAAAACAAAATAAATAAATAAATAAATTAAAAAAAATCTAGAAAAAGCAAAAACATAAAGTACAATAAAAACAAATGGTGAAAACCTGGTAAACAGGCACTCTTGTGAAAGAATGGCTCCTCTATCTATCTCCATACCAATTTATCCATACAAACACTATCAGCCATTGCCCAACACTTAGCACATATCCATTCAGGACATACTTAGCATAGTCACTATCCTGGTTTATCCATATATATCCTCTTACCACAATCCACCATGGCTTGAAAATCACTATACATGATCATATCAATAGGCACACTCAGCTAGGGGCATTAAATTGTTCAAAAACTTGCAAACATTCCAAACATAAAAACTATTTGCAAAACTCAGAATCATGACATCCAACAAACCAAAACTACACCTCATCGCAAAAACAAAAACAAAACAATTCAAGAAATACCAAGGATGGATGATTTTCTGAAGTACTGAATGTTGCATTATTGCATAAAAATCTTGACTAGTTTTGCATTTTGAACTTTTTAAATTATTGGATTCTCTTCCTTTTCTCACTAAATGCTTCTAAGCTAGAGATCATGGGGAACTTCCAATATTTTCTTAGTCTTCTATCTAGGAGGCGATCACTTGTACTGTGTGAATACTTGCCTTGAGACGTGATACATTGAATATCACTGAAGGCCTGATTCCACTTCATGCATACAAATGATTTACTCTTGTCTATTTATGCAATACGCACTCAGGTCATCCTGGTTCAATCATACCTTGACGCTTGTGCTATCTTGCAAAATAAAAACATCATGTAAATTTTTCTCAGGTCATTATGGTTTAATTATACCATTATGCTTGTATAAATTTTCAACATATCCTAAACAAATCAATACTCAATGATGATACCTCCAAAGAAAGCAAACAACATATGGCTATATCGGATGGCAAATACAGAATGAGGATGCTACCAAAAACATAGTTGCATATCATTTTAAAATAGTTGCATATCATTTTAACATAGTTACATCTCATTTTACAAATTAGTTGCATATCATTTTACATTTAGTTGCATATCAAATCATACATCTCATTTTCAAGATACATCGCACAACATATCAAATCATACATCTCATTTTCAAGATACATCTCACAGCATATAAAAGCATACATCCTGCATCATACATTATATCATATATTTAAGCATTGCATCATCATGAAGAAATAACCCACATAATATGCATCCATATAAACACACCACATGATCAAAGAAAATGGTGTCGTATATATATATATATATATATATATATATATATATATATATATATATATATATATATATATATATATATATATATATATATATATATATCTCAAAAATGATCAAAATGTATCATCACTGTGTCCCATGCAAAGAATACAATAATAAAAAATACAACAGAGACCATGTCTCTCAAGTATGACTATCCCCTGACGGAGATGGTCTAGCTCTAGATATCCCTGCCCCTGGATCTCCAGGAGGGTCCTATCTCGATGGCTCTATGACACCTCAGCTCTCAGATCACGTCCCAGTATCTTGAGATCGATTGGATCTCGATTGTGTGAAGCTCTATACTCGATGATCCTTGGGTACTGCAGCCTCATAATGTCGCTGGTAATACTCTACCTCCTAAGCTCTCAATGCTAGCTCTCTCAAGGTGTCTCTCATCAGGCCACCCATCGCTGCTCTCTGCACAGTGGCTGCAAGCTCCTCTGCTCACCCCCTCCACTCTATCTCGGTGTCCCGCTCAATGGTCAACTATGCAATCTACTACTGATATGTCAAAACCTGCACCTGCAGCTACTGTACAGTCACTTGAAGGGTCCGAATCTGCGCATCCTCAACATGTGTCAGGACCCGAACCCGTAGTGGTACCTGTGTAGGGGCAACCCCTCCCACTCTGCCTATCCTTGGTGCTAGAGGTGGGAGTACATCCATCCTCCTCCTCTGCGCTGGTCGCCTCACCTCATTAGTACCCCCCACTGTAGCTAACACCTCCCCCACTCTCCCCTCTCCACCTGCTCCAATAGCCAATCCACCTCTCCCCTTGTCTATCACCCCCTGTCTCACTGCTCTCTCCACACCCCTATCTTCTCTCCTCCCTCTATCTCCTCATCTCCCTCTGACTCCTCTCCCTCATCCTCCTCCTCCATCCTCTCCATCATCATCATCATCATCTCCCTCTCCCTCCTCATCATCAGAATCAAAAGCTGGCCGCATCTCCTCTAGATCAGATATCCTAGCCACCACCCGCACAGCAAACAATCTAGCGAACTCATCCGTCATGCCCGCATCTAGAACCTCCAGGGCATAATCCCATTTCTGCCCCACCAACTCGACAAACTCCTCCACCGCCACTGTGCTATCAATGATCGAGCCCCAATTAGCTACATCTTGCCTCCGACATGCATATAGGCAAGCTCCCTATGGAATACCCTGCTGACGACCAAACTGTCTCAAAACTCAGGTCACCACAAACCTCTATCACAAAAGGGGTCCTCCCGATCAAATATCTAGTCATAAATACAAAGGGCATCTCCAGCCCATCCTCCACCAACACCTCACAACCTGTATACGATCGCCATGTAACAGTATCAATATCATCTAACACTCTCCTCCAATGCTCTATTTTTCCCAGCTTGCACTGGACAACTAGACCCCTGTATCCATACGCATATGCGCATCCCATGGGCCTATCTCTATCTGCTAATGGCCTCACAGATGGAATGTGCTCCCAGCACCATACCTGTAACAGTGTCATGCCAGCTGACAAACTACTGTAACCGAGGTATACTACCTCATGTAAGCCCCTGTACAGATGGGCCAGCATAGCTGATCCCCATGAAAACCTCTGGCCCTATGTCACCATCTCCTCTAATACCAACCCCCATCCCAGAGAAAATCCCTTTGACCTGCGATCAGGACAAAGGAATCCACCAATAAACCCTACCAGTACTGATGGCAGTGGTGCGTAATCCAGGTCTAAGAACTCCTGCCACGAGATCTCATAACCATAGACTGTCTCATCATGAAAAATACGGTGAAGAGCCTCTGTACCACCCTCCTTCGACTACTCATATGCTAGTAGTGCACCTACTACAGGAATCCGCAACATCCTGTAACAGTCCTCTAGTGTGACTGTCATCTCTCCAGTAGAAAAATGAAAGGTGTTCGTGTCATTGTGCCACCTCTATGCAAGTGCTGTTAGTAGCCCCCAATTCACAGTGAACCGAGGCATATCCAAAAGGGACGTCAAACCACATCTCTCAATAATATCGAGGTTTGCCTGGGTCAACCATGGTATCAATGTCCACGGTCTCGAATATCTCTCCCACAACTGCACCACACCCAATCGCTCCTGTCAACAAACAAAACAAATCCAATATCAGTTTCCACATCAAAACAAAGATATCAAAATCAAACTCACATCAACAACATGAAACAATTTGCTCATCTACATCAATTTCAAAATCCTATCATTTCATATCAACTTGTAAAACAACTCAAGTTCTCAAAAACCATATCAAAACTTGTAACACAACTCAAGTCTCCACAATCACATAAACTTGTAACACAACTCAAGTTTCCCACCCATATCAGCTTGTAAAACAACTCAAGTTTCCAACCCATATCAGCTTGTAACACAAATCAGGCTTCACACATTGAACTTGAAACAAAGTGCACAAATAAATCATATTTTGATCAAAACACCACATTGATATCTATACATAACTTGCAATATTGCAAATCAAAATAAGTTATATCGACACTAATATTGGACAAATCCATAAAATCATGACATCACAACACAACAAATTCATAAATCACCTCATCTTGCAAAATTTTTCCAAATGTGCTAAAACAGATTCTCAATGTGCTAAAATTCACCCATGTGCTAGGTTGCTTTTCCTACATGCTAATCTATTCACCCTATGCGCTAAACTGACTCTACACACTAAATCTTCCCCCCATGCACCACCTAACCTACCCTATGCGCTAAACCCTACCCACACGCTAATCTATACCTCCCAGGCGCTACCTGTTTGACCCTAGGCGCTAGGTTAACCCTACGTGCTAAACCCCCTTACCCATGCGAACCTTTGTAGCCCCTATGCGCAAAACCCTACCCACACGCTAATCTATACCTCTACCTGTTTGACCCTAGGCGCTAGGTTAACCCTACGCGCTAAACCCCCTTACCCATGCGAACCTCTGCAACCCCTATGCGCTAGGTCTACCCTACGCGCTACCCTGCTGACCCTACGTGCTACCCGACATTTGCCATGTGCTATTTTCACTAGATGCGCTAACCTATATTTCCTATGTGCTACCCTATTTTATTTTGGATGCGACCCTAAAAATTGACTTGATGCACTACCTAAAACTTCGTATGCACTAATCTATGACTTTGACGTGCTAAAATGCTAAAACCGACTTTTAAAAATAATAAAATGACTAAAAATGACCAAATCAAAAATCAAAAGAGGGTCAAACATGTTGACTTACTGGTGGTCCATATGCTGCAGGTCTCCAGTACCTCCGAACACGCTCAAAATAGTGTCTGGAATACGGAATAGGCATTTTCTCTTGAAACCAAATTCTCTTTCTCCAAAGTCAACAATGAACAAATGAATCTAATTAAACCACTTTTCCCCTTTTATAAGAGGAAAATGAAATTAGGGTTAGCCAAACGGACATGTAATATGGTTGCGGTCTCCCGTATACCCTACACAATGAACATTATCAGGAGATGAATCAATTTACACACATTTCACATAGACGAAATCCTACACACCACACACAACTCATCAAATTAAATCAAAATTTTCAAAATATTGATTCATCTCCCAAGGGGGCATCACCATCAAATATCGAATCTGGGGCACGACTTGCAAAATCAAAAGAGCAGCACATAAATGGCATTTGATCATAAATTACAATAATGCATCATTTTCATTGAAATAACATGTGCACATACGTCACTTCAAAGAGGGGCAAAATGTAGACGTATAAAAATGACCATATTCCTAAATGAATATTTTATGTTCATTTCTCTATTTAATTAAATCTAATTTAATTAAATTACCCATATTCCTCTATTCAATTCAATAAATTACTCAATTTATTTAAATTAAATTCACTATACCCATGTAATGAATAAATCATTTTATTCAGTTAAATCCCTTCTATCCACTTTTAATTAAATAGCTATCCTAAATTGAATAAATCTAATTTATTTAATTTTCCCAAATTGCAACCAAATTGAATTAAATTAACTTTATTTCAATTAAATCCTATTATCCCTCCATCCACTTGCATTTTCCTACATCTCCCACTTGCATCCTAAACCTATTTCTAATCCCTTCTAGACTCTTCTAATCAGTTCTAATTAGCCTAACCCATCTTCTAAACTTTGTCACATCCCTAAACAAAGGGAACTCACTTCTCAAAAACCTTAAAGTCTTTGATAACCATTAAAGGCTTCAAGTCTTCAACCACTTAATTCCCCAAAGTCTTCATAACCATTAATGGTTAACTCAAACCCTCTTACATGGTTACATAATTTCTTTTAACTCAACCTTCATCCAACCCAAGGGTCTCATCAAGCCTTTAATGCTTTGACCATGATTATCTCTTAATCATTTGCACAAGGGTTTATCCTTGGATTAACTCTTAATCCAATGGATAATCTTAACTTAGACTTGACCCTTACCTCTAGATAACCATAAGGTCTTCTCAGGCATTTAATGCCTCCAACCCCTTTTCTCAACCCAACCCTATGTTGACACTTGTCACCATTTCATTGGTGCAAATTGCAAACATGGATCCCCAACTTTCAAACTCAACCCTTGATCAACTCTTTCAATCCTGACCATCCATTGCCCTGTTTTTGCTATAAATGGAGCTCTCATTCCTCCATTTTTACATATATCCTCCAAATTTGTAGTATCATACTTATGCTCAAATACATTCAAGCTTTCATATCTCATTTTATGCTCATCATTTAGCCTCTCTTTTAGATAGAAATTAATCTAAATATGCATATTTAGAATACTTTCTTTATCATTTAGCTTAAATCATGAACTAATATAGTATGCTAGGATAGTTTGTTTACTAATCTTGTCATCTTATAGTTAGTTTATTGCATTTATAGAATCATGCATAGCTTAGGATGCATTTCACTCTAAAATCTATCAAAGCATCCCTTGTTCTTACATTTGCCATCCCTAAACCATTTTGCTCAGTGATCTGAGAGGAAAAACATTGGTTTGAGGGACATTGTAGGATAGAGAACCATGGGACCAACCTTGGGAAGCTGAGTTATACGTCATGACTCTATAGATTGCACCAAGAAGTCCTGTGTGTGTGTGTGGACAAGTCTTTTAGAATATTTTCACATTTTGAGTTCTATCGACCCGCTTTTCCCGCATACAGCTACAATAATTACCCTAGAAGACAATTGATGATGATTCGAGGCATGTAACCCTGGAATATATGTTTTTTTATAGTTACCCACATGCCCTTGGGGTTTTGGTTGTAAGGTGTTTCCATTCTGATATAGTTGCTTCACAAAAGGAGGCCTAATTAGCCCTTTAGGATAGTTGGTCATCATCGGGTTCAGACCTTTTGTTGTCAGATCTTGACCTCTCCTTTTGAAGGATTATGTAAGACCATAAAGGGTATCTAAATTTGTTATTTATTTTCTAGGGTGTTTGGAAAATTTTGGACTTAAGGTCCCATTACCCATCTCCAAGGGCTACAAGCAAATAGGCCTAATTGTGAAGGTGTCATAGGGAATTGGGTTGAATCCTTGAAACCAGTGTTTGGTCTAGTCCATGTGAGTATTTTATGATCCAAAATAGGTTTTGTGAAGGTCAGGAACCTTAGGAGGCTTCATGATGCATAATGGAGCAAGTTACCCAATTTGAGTAGTATGAACCTTGGAGTGAAATGAGAAGTTGGAACTAAGATTGTAGAACCTTTCTTTGTAGGATCCTATTGGTGTGTTGGGGGTAAGTGTCATACATCTTGGAGTGTTTGAAAAGATACAAGGAGGGCTTTGCATCAAATTTTATATTCTTTTATGACAATGGTTTGAACTTTATTAACTTTTTAACCTTAATGGATTATATATGTCATATGATGAATGCTTGTGTTGTGAATATTTATGGGATGATATGATTTTCTTATGTTAGAAATTATAGTAATGTGAATAAATTTTTTTTGAGACACTAATTTGCTACAATAAGTTCATTTACTAACCCTTTGCCAAAGAAAACTACTTGCAATATACTGCACCCTATAGATCACAAGGCAACAATCATGGAGGTACCAAATGTAATGTAACTATCAAAGATGGAAGTAGTTGAATTTTCTTTCTATTAATGTTGTCATTAAGAAATAAATGCATTTGAAGGACAAGGAGAAGCTTGTGCAACAATGAGAATATGGTTCATAATGGTATTTGCTTTGTCTTGCACTTTTCCTATTTTGTTTGTTCTTCAAATCTAATGAGAGTCCAATTGGAAATGTATTACCATCAAATCTTCTTAGTTAGGTTGTTATTACTATAGTAGGCATAAATTTTCCACAATCCATATTGTATGGACAAACTATGTCTATTTTTGAATTGACATTTTGTATTGCACTCAACAATCCATCATCAAGAAGATTAAGAGTATAGATTTTGGATAGCAAAAAAAGTTTTTTAAAGAGTAGTTAGACATGAAAGATGCAAAAAGTGAGGATCAAGAGTGAGGTGGAAGGATGAGTGGAGAGAACAAAAATAAATATAAAGAAATTTAGAAAAAATAGAGAGTAAAATTAATTAGAAATATAAGAAGAAAACTATTAAAATATAAACATAATATAAAATATTTGATATATAATAGAATAAGATAAATTTAATGTATCTATTTAATAACATACCAAATAAGTATATACTATATATAACTATAATATAAATGTAAAAACAAATCTTATAAAAATTAAATGTGTAATAACAATATTACCATATAAAATATAAAATACATGTATTATTCAATATACAATTTTTAAAAAATGAAAAGGGGAAAAAAAATTAAAATAGGAAATGTACAAAATGAGAATTGAATAGCATGTAATAGATGTTGGCAACAATGCAGCAAATTGAGAGGGTGGGGTGAATCAACTTGCACAAAGACTTACTACAACTTAAACCATAAAACAAATCTAATAATTAACATTTAATGCATGAAACAACTCCACATCAATAGCCCACATAACAACAAGATTTTTGAAGTGGAAAAATCAGGTAAGGGAAAAACCACGGTGGGAACCTACCCACAATGAGATAATACATTGTTAGGAGTAAATGTGAATATTACAATGGGGAATGCACATGCATTCAGAAACACTACCTAGAGGTCATTGCTAAAAATAAGAAACCCAGAAAGGCTACAACCTTAAGGGAAGGCTCACTGCCTTACAAGAAGTCTCACTAACTTACAAAAACATTTAGACTACAATCCAAATCACATGAACTCTAAAAAATAACATCTCCATATGCTTTAGTATAGTTCTGGTTAAGCACACAGTCTGCTCTGCAACACTACTTCTCCTTCACACTTGTTCACACATACAACTCAATCATACACTCACAGATACAATGTAGACACTCGCATACATACATCTTACATGATTATTACATTTATTTAAAGAAACCCTCAACCCATGAAATTGAGGTTGGCTAAACCATCAATAGAAATAGAAAAATACTATCCTCACATGCTACAATAATACATGTGGATCAAAATGATGTCGGCTAAGACATAGTGTGGACCCAAATCAACACCACAAACATGCAACACCTTCAACAATTATGCCTCGATCATCTGCAACACAGTACAACCACCAAGAATACCACATAACACAAAGAACATCACCAAACAAGGAAAATATTCAATAACACACACAATAATTAATGTGGACCACCAATATGCATAGAACATGATCTAGAGAAATTCACAAGAAGCATGAATTGCATCACAACAATCGCAACAACTCAGAATACCAGAATCATCATCATCTTTCTACCAAAGCTCAAGAACATCAACATAACTGTCTGTCAATGAGAAATATTTTCTTGTGGATTTCCAAATCATGAACCAATTGAAGTAAGGACACACATAAACATCCAAAACACATCCCACACATCCACAACTAAAGATATAGCGATTCCGGAGAATAATATACAAATTCACAAAAACTGCCAATACTGAGAAATTAAATAACCACTCACAATACCGGATGGCTTAACTTGATCAAATAATCATGAAGACCTTTCTAAATGGGACCGAACCATCTACAGACAACATACTTAGAACCCTTTAAACCGCATCATCTCAACTACAACACACAAGCTAAACCAACTAATCCAATCAAATTGCAATACTGGAATACATAGAAGAATGTGTTAACAAAAGTTTCCAACAATCTCATCATCAACAATATCCACATATGTTGACATAAATGACAACATATTAGCCAATATCCAACAATAGATCTAAATGAGCAACCACAAACCCAAAATCAATTATAAATTTTCAATCACAATCAATAAAGGATTGCAAACAAATATAGTTAAGGGAAATAACCACAAAATTCAAACCATACTTACATCCTAGCAAGTAGCCTCCATTTTTCTTCTCTCTTTTGTGATATAAGAAGTTGACTTTCAGAATTATAGCACTTTGTTCAATAGTGTGATGACACAAAAGCTCGAAGACTCTGGTATTGATGACTGAGAATCAAGTTTACTTTTATAGATTTCATGATATTGATCGATGGTTCAAATTAAAATATTAGAATAATGATCAACAATTAAGGATTGTTGAGACAATTTGATTGAGAGTTGATTACTCGTGTGATTGGAATTGATTGATTAGTCAATTGACTTGACTGATTTGTTAAGATAAATGACTAGGTTGTTAATTAAATTGATTGGAAGTGGGGGAAAAGATGCTCTGCAACTTGGATGCTTGCTTCTAGGGTTTGTGTCATGGTGGAGGGGTATTCCAAGCCAAGTTGTGGAGGAGGGAATAAGACCTCCTACATGCAGGTAAGTTACTTCTCCCTTTCTTGATCCTTTCATAATATTAATACTGGTTCATGTTGGTGTTTTGGCTTTTTAGTTAGTGTGTAAAGATTTTTTAATGCATCAGGATGGATGGGAATTCAATTGTTGTGGCATTTAATTTGAGTGAACATGCCTTTAATTTAGAGGTTATCACTATGAATGTAACTAAATTATTTAAGGAAACGCTTGTTGATTCTCTATTTTCTATCCCTAGCTTGGGGAAGTTTGATGCTTGGATTTCTACTCTATCTGAAGGTAATGGAGACTTGGAAGGAGGGGGAGGTAAGAAGAATAACCTTTCTCTATCTATCATTTTCATCGCTCTTAATACAGATATGATTAATGATCTGAATAACGAAAATTCTAGGTTAAATAATGTTGTTGTGTTACTTGCAGTCGTGGACATTGCTAAATGCTTGCCCCACAAATATTTAGATGAATGGCTCAAAAATATTTGGATACAAAAATTAGGTTTTCATTTTTCCTTCTATAGAATGATTCAGAAAGGATTATTTATCATTTTCTTTAATGATTCTAAGTCTTAGGTGACAATAGTTGAGAACCAATACTAGTTCATAAGGAAATATATGTTCAAGGCCCTTAAATGGTCACCCAAGGTTGTTAGCAATGAAATATTAGTCCTCTCATGCTCTAGATGGATAGTTATTAAAAACCTCCCCCCTCTATTGTGGATGTATATGGTAAAAAATGATGATAAACTCTTGCAAAAACCATAAAAGATTCAACCACAATAAAACCCTAGTTCTACAATAAAGCATTCACCATACACCAATAAAGAAACCTAAGAACATGCAAATCAACAAATAAGATAATAATACCATTCACATATCATGTAGGGTTTGATCTCCATTGATCTTGTTTGATATATTTTCTCTTAGATTTTGTATTGATAACAAGAGCTCAATAAAGAATAGATTGTGGTTGTGAAGTCGCGTGATCGCAAGAAGGCTTGATTGCACATGCCATTAGGGTTGTAAAAGGATGAAAGGATCCTCTTATATAGAGAACACGTTAGAAAATGTAGGGATAATATTAAGAGGTGAAAATATAAATGGTTGGCTAGGATTAAAGGGTAGGTAGGAAAATAATAAAATATAAAGGGGGTGGTTAGAGGAAAATTAAGAGATAAATGACGTGTCATGGAGGAAAAAGCTAATGAATTAATTAAATAAATAAAAATCTATTAAATAAATAGAGGAAGTGGGACTAATTAAATAAATTAAATATTTATTTAATTTAGGGAAAGGATAATTTAAATAAATCAAAATATTTATTTAAATAGGGAAAGGCTAGAAAAGGATAAGTGAATTAATCAAATAAATGAAAATCTATTTAGTTAATAGAAGGCGTAGGATAAAATAATTTAATCAAATTAATGGAATTTTATTCTCCAAATGTTAGAATCCATTGGGAAAGTTCTGAGAGTGGATAACGCTCACTCCCTAGTTTCCCACATGGATACTACGGTCTTAATACCTATCGACCCCAACAAAGACCTACTTAGGTTTGTTGAAATTAATATTGATGAGGATCCAATTTTCTCTCTTATCAAAATTTTGGGTGTGAATAAAGCTTGTTTCCCATGCAAACGAGAAGGGCACATTCAAAGAAATTGCCCTATTTTAGCGAAATGCAAGCCCCTCGCCAACTCTAATGGTAATTTAGGAGACCACCCCATGTAACACAATGGTGAACCTACCATACCTCTTCAGGATTTTCCCAATCATGTAGAGGGTGCACAAGGCCCTATTTTGGCACAACTTAATTTTCTTAAAGAGGTGGTGAAGGCTATAGTTAAATCTCCTATTAGTCTTCATGTTCTTGATGAGGCTACTAATTTTAGAAAGTTCAATGTTGATCCCCTTCCTCATTTGGCCATTGCTATGTTGCTTTCTCAAATTAGGGATCCCAAGGTGGATAACACTGACCAATTTATGCATTCAAGTACTCACAAGGTCAGAAGGAAGAACACACAACAACTTGCCCTAGATAAGCTTAAGAACTCTAAGGCTTCCATGATGGAGGTGACTCATTATTCTAATGAGAACTCTCATGTTGACCCTCCCTCTATCCCAATGGATGATGATTCTCATATTTTGTTTCTTATGGATAGTTTGGTTAAGGAAAATAAAAATTATCTTGGCAAGCCTATTGTTAGGGGTGTCAAGGAAAGGAGACGCTCTATTATGGAACTGAGCAAAGTGGCTAGCTTGGGTACCCCCATGGGGGATCTAGACTCCCTAAAACTTTCTAACAATTTTGACATTCATGTGGATCCTCATATTGAGGAACCCTAAGACAACAAGATTGACAAGGCTCCCCCCTCCTAAGTGATAATCAAACTACCTCTTCCCTTCAATTTGATGTTAGCACCTCTTCATTCATCGATAACCAAAACATTAAACTTGATAGTGATGTTGTGTTTTTTGATGTTATTACTGTTGACCCACTTATTAGGAATAAGGCTTCTAATGAAGCCCATGATAACCATTGTCTAATATGACAACCAAAATGAGCCTTTGCGATGATCTCACTGAAACCTATCCTTTAGAATCAAACCTGGAAACCGAGTTCTTGTCCAATGATTCGATCACTAAAGAGGAGCATAGTCTAGGTCATGATAAAATTGTGGAATCCAAAGCTAAATATTGTGAGATTTTGATCCCTATTGGGAATGTTCTTTTTACTAAGGTTAAAATAAAGAGGGGAAGGCCTAAGGGAAAGAAATCCCCCCTTCCTAAGAAGAAAGATAATAAGAATGATCTTCCTAAATGCTTCAACAAATTTATTGCTTAAGGTTTCTCATGGAATTGAGATACATTTCTTGGAATGTTAGGGGAATTTAATCCCTAGATAGGAAACATTTGGTCAATAATTTTCTAAACCAACATAAAAATGTCAACATTGTGTTGCTTCAGGAAGAAAAAGCCACTAAGTTCACTCTGGAGGTGAACCTTAAATACATATGAAAAAATGAATAACAATTCTCCACCAATCATGATAGATATAAAGGGAGTATTGTCTTAATGATTGGAATCAAGTGGGGTAACAAATTCTTGGATAGTGTTTCCTCACCATGTAAAGAGAGGTGTGTATATTCTGAACCTTTGTGACACTAAGGTTAGCATATGTTCCCTTTATGCCTTCAATGACTACAAAGAAAGAATAGATCTTTGGAAATAGTTGAAAGAATAGATCTTTGGAAATAGTTGTGTAGTCTCCTATATATTCCTTTCCTTGTTCGGAGATACCTTAACATGGTTGAGAATCCAAAGGATAAACTAGGAGGTATAAACCTAGAATGGAAAAGAATCTCTACTAGGCTAGGATGAAGGATAAACTCAGACTATTTGATCCCCTTGAAGATATGAAGACAGATTATAGATCAATACATTATACATGGTGTAATTTCCATTAAGGGAGGAGGAGGATTTACTTTAGGTTGGATAGGTTCTTTGCTAATAAAGACCTTTTCTCTTTCAAGCAAGAGGATGACAAAACCATAGTCAAAGTTGTCCTTTCACCCTCTTGGATCACCATCTGATTTTAGCTCAGAATACAATGAATTTAATTACATCCCTTATCCCAAGAGGGAGGATAACTTTATCCTCAACACCGACCTTTTGAATGATCAAGATGTCAAAAATATCATTTCTATGATTAGACAAATTAGTAAACATGACTATCATACCCCCTCTACCATTGATAAATGAAACAAAAATGTTAGGAGTGGAAGAAACTTCTAAAAAAGGTTGGTAAGAAGAAAGATAAAGATGGTAGAAGACTAGAAAGAGACATAGTGGATAACTGTCTAATTTAGGAAGCCAAGATTCAAAATGACCCTGACAATTTGGAGCTATCTCACTCACTATCCCAAACCAAAGACATGCTAAGAATCATTCAACATAAAAAGATCCAAGAAATCAAGGTGAGGGATAGACTCAATTGGCTGGAACAAGGAGATAAGGGTTCCAAATTATTTTTTAATATGCTGAGATAAAAGGAATTCAAGGAAAGGATTGACAGATTTTGGGAGGAGGGTAAAGAATTGGTTGATAATGAGGACCTTAAAACTGCCTTCTTGCAGTGTTACCAAAAGCTATTCTACTCTGACGATAACTCCCTCTCTAGCCTCTCTACTAGAGAGAAATGCAGAGCCCTCATACCTAAGAAGATTACAACAAAGGAGGATGATTTTCTCAAGATATCCATCTCAATCGAGGAGATCCATAAGGCTACCGGTACCCTTAACAATGATAAGGCCCCAGATCTAGATGGGTTGCCCATTAAGTTTTACAAAGAGGCTAAGAATTGGATTAACATGGACCTATTGCAGACTTATGAGGAAGCTCTAGCTAGGGATTCTTTAAATATTGAGATCAATAAGGGGGTGATAAAGCTTCTCCAAAAAGATAGGGACAAGTCCCTTATTAATAACTGGAAGCTCGTTACTTTACTTAATGTTTCCTATAAATTTTTTGCTAAGATAATAGTGATCAGACTTGTGGATATCTTACCAAATTTGTAAGAAATACTCAAACGAGCTTCATTAAAGGGAGGCACATTCTTGAGAACCTCATCACAAGTTGGGAGGCCATGAACTGGGTAATGTTAACCAACCAAAATTTTTCTATGTTCCTCGTTGACTTTGAAAAGGCATATGATCAGATTGAATGGAGCTTTCTCACCATGATGTTGGAAGTATTTGGATTCCCAAATGAATTTTGTCAAATTATTCAAGTTCTTCTTAACAACGCCTCTGCTCAAGTTGAGGTTAATGACTCTCGTACTTAGCCCTTCAAGCTTGAAATTTCTATCAAGCAAGGATGCCCACTTGCTCTAGCCCTATTTGTTATTGCGAGAACTGCTATATTCTACTTGCTTAGAGAATCTACCCAGTCTCCAAGGGTTAGGGGTATCTCCTTACTGAACAAAGTGGATCTTATTAATGTCCAGTTTGCTGATGATATAGCCCTTTTCTTGGAACTTGAAGAGGCCAATATGGATTCCTTGATGTTAAATCTTAGTATATTCTATGAAGCCTCAGGGGATAAAATATCTACAACCAAATTCACTCTTTTGAGTTGAGAAGATACCCCCACTATGGCTCAGTAAGTATGGCTATCAGTGGGGTGGTCCTTCTAAACAAGTAAGATATTTGGTCATTCCTTTTTCTATTAATCCATGCTTGAAGGAAATGTGGTTGTGGATCAAAGGGGAAATGGAGAGAAAGTTGGGCAAATGGAATAAACAATATATGTCATTAGCAAGCAAAAGTCAACTTAGTCGAAAGATACTCTCCTCTTATATCCTATACTATGCCTTTGTTTGGATGTTTAGTAACTATCAAATTAAGATATTCAAAATATATTAGGAAATTCTTATGGTTTGATGGAAGAGGTAAACAAGAAGTGGCACTCAGTTAAATGGAATTGGTGTTGTCTTAGTAAAATTTTGGGTGGTGTGGGGCTGAAAGATCTAAAGATGCAAGGGATTGCTTTAGCAACAAAGTGGATTTTCGATGCTCTGGAAGGTGAGGAACCATGGAAGGTTCTTATTAGAAATAACATTAATATTGTTGTCCTAAAGTAAGTTGAGGCTTGAAAAATGCTCCCCTTTAGTGATCTTATTGTATGGGAATTAGCCATCTCAAGGATGGTGCATCCTTGAGGACAAATTGTCCTTCCGATTACCTCTACGAGTTGGCACTAAGGTGAGCCAAGGGATAAAAACAACAAAGTTAAGCAGTTAATCACAATCTGAGGCTCTCGAACAACTCTATCAGGCCTTTGTTCAAAGGACGAGCTCATGGGTCTAGGATACCAACATGATGCATTGTTGTCCTATATGGATGAGGTACAAAGTTCATACAGAAAGTTCTAAGTGCGATTATGATGAAATAAAAGTACATAAAATAATGAAGCTAGACTAGTAAATGTGATATATGAAATAACCAAGATAAAATGGAAGGAGAAAAGGGAGGGAAATAGACAAATGAAATCTCTATGCTATGAAGCCTCCCACAACTTGACGTCCTCCTCCTGATGATATTCCTACACACATACAAGAGAGGAAAATGTTAGGGTTGTGTTTTGGAGTCTACCTAGTCAGACCCCCATTTTGGTGTTTCCACCTCCATGAACAACCCAAGAAGCCATGAGAATAATAAAGTGATAAAGATAATAAAAAAGATACAACAAGAGATTGGTAAAAGATATTGGAAAATGAAAGAGAGAGATCAAGGAAACTCCCCTTCCATGAACGATTGTTGCAAATATTGGCATAGAGTGCTTGAAATGTTGTAACAATGGTGATGCTTGTAGAATACTATCCAAAGATAACTTCCAAGATCTTCAACCTGCAAAAGATCATCAACTTGCCAAGAGAATCCTTCAAAATGCTTGTAAAATTGATAGATAAAGGTCCTAGAAGGAAACCGAATGTCGGTGGGCATAATCAAAGGCCTTACGATTCCTTCCAGGCACAAGCGTAATGCTCAAACAACCACCTACAAACTGTCAATTTTGCAAGATGCTAGTGCGTCATGCGAATGACTCCATGACACACCTGTGTCCCCAAAGGTGACAGGTTGGCGGAGTTGGTGATAATTTGGCCAAAGCACGCATGGATGGTCTGAGTGGACAAAAGGACATGATGGCAGATCCTAACCTTCAATGAAATGGAGGAAAAGCACCATTTGTCATATTAATTACAAGGGATAATATTTTGATATTACATTTTGCCCCCACTTTAGCGAGTACACCTTTGTCGAGGGATGTGAAGATAAAGTAGAGGAAGATATAGAGAAAGAGAAGTCATGATAGGAAGGCATATTTTCGTTGATCAGATGAGATTTCCCCTAGTGAGATGATCTTGAGATTTAGTACAGATGTTATTTGGTACATCTCAAACACACTAGTTGTAGACTAGCATGATAAACGATAATATAAAGAAATGGATAAGATAGCATAACAGAAACAAACCTCGCTCTGGAGGAAAGCCTCTGGCTATGGAAAGATATGAGATAAGCGGTCGCCATTGGTTTAAGATACGCTGATATGAGTAGCAAGATGCATTATGCTAGATGTTCATATGATATGGTGTGATATGAAGGTATGGATAACCATACAATAGGGCAGATAAAGATAAATTTGCCAACATGCGTAGCGATGTGCTAGATAGCCATGCGATAGGACAAATAAATTAGGTAAGTAGTAGATTGGCCCCTATAAAGGCACTCAAGAATGGTTTGGCCCCCATGTAGGTGATCATGGGAAAGGAAAAGATCAAGTGGTTTGGCCCCCACCTAGGTGATGTTGGAAAAGAAAAAGATTGAGTGTTTTGGCCTCCACCTAGGAAAACAAGGAGAACAATTGATAAAAGACACCAATGCAAAAGATAAAAGGATAAATGCCAAAGCTAAATGCAGATATGATACCCCCCCTTAGAATGATAGGAATGGAAGGCATGTCATTCTAAGTAGAAGAGCAGTTTTGGCACGCCAACATAACAAGATGTTTCCATGGAATACCCCCAATAGATAGTGACACATAAATGTCCACAACAACAAAAGATGAAATGCAAGAGGATGGGGGGTATAATAGTCTGACATCAGAACCCATAGCAATGACAAAAGATATGTAACACAACTGCGAGATGGGTATATCATCATAGTGCCAAATTTCTTGGATTTGAAGAAGAGCACATCAAGACAAAGATAAAATAAAAATTCGGGTCAACATGGAATAAGGCAAAGAATGTCCCCAAGGCTTTGCATCATCCCCAAATATCAAAAAGAAAGATGCAACAAAGAGGAGGAGGTAAACAAATAGAGGAATGTGTATGATAGAAAATCCATGTATCCGAGTACCTATGAAGTAACTCAGGTCTTTCAGGAGAGTACAATGGATAAAGACAATCAACCTCCCGTATCCAAGTACCTCTAGAGTGACCTAGGTCCTCTGGGAGGGAACAAATAGATAAATAAATCATGGGGGAACACAATCACATGCATATGCAAGCAAATGTAGATGAAAAATAAAGGTCCTAACAATCATCCCTTACAAGGGGATCATACTACAGGAGATCATCATCCTCAAGAAGAGCCTTGTTCTCCCAATCTAGGTCATAGGGAGAAGGGGGGGAGATCTAGGAGAGGGACTATCGCAAGGGCTGCACTAGGTGCCTCACCAGCAGCAAGAGAAAGAGACAAAGTAGCAACAACATCTTCATTTATAGGCTCAGAGGAGGCAAGGGTCAATAATCGCATAAAGATTGTAGATAAGGTTGGAATGTCCTCCAAGGAGTCAAACATGCAAGATTTCATGGAGGAAGCAGATGACTCGCTTGGAGAAGATAAAATAAGAATAGATCTATCAGCCTCTAGAAGAGGGGAAGTGAGAAACTCAGGAGAAGGTGGGGCGTTCTTGATCATACAAACAAAAATAGGCAAACCAACAGGTGCTTAGACAGACAAAGGAAAGGATGAAGAACATACCTGCAAAGACTTGCACCATTGGAACTCTAGAATAGGGCCCTGCTCAAACTTTTGTTTACATGGGATAGGAGTGTCAAGCCACCTATCAACCGTGGTAGGCAAAAGGACCACAAAAAACCTTGAATGGTGGAGCAGTTGCGAAGTAGGCAGGGTAGACAAAGCTCCACTAGGCACCACTTGTGTATGTGACATGTTAAGGGGTCGAGACAAGGGAGTCACATCCAACAAAGAAGTGATAAGAGGTGGCTCCAAAGAAGGAGCAATGAAAAGTTGCACTCATTTAGAGGGAGGTTGATCAAAAGCCCTTGAAGTAGTAGGGAGCGAGACCAAAATAGGTGCAGAGATGGGAGAAACCAATGGAATAGGCTCTGAAACAACAGCACTGAGTGTCTGAGCCACACTAGTGCACTATAAAGCAGTGTCACACTCTCAAGCTTGGGCTTGTCAAAAGGGTTTATTCTCAAACACGCTGATTCCGATGAATGTGAGGACCACCAAATAGAGATGGAGAGGATTCAAGAGCATTGTGCTCCATATAAGAGGCCTCCAGAATTATGTCAAGGATAGGAGAAGGCCCAATCGATGATTCAAGAGGTGCATCCTGGAGAGACACCACATCCACATCAATGGGAACCCAACCTCATTGCACTTAGGGAGCGGCCAAAGGAACAGAGGGTGCCGACACAGGCTGTGACAAAGAGACATGAGAAGAGTGCTTCCTTTTCTCATAATGAGGGGGCTAAGGAATATCCGCCATGATTGGGATATCAAAGGGAGGGTAGCCCACAAACTTTGACAACATGGGTGCCTTTCCCTTGGATGCGTTGGGTGCAGTTGCAAGAACCCCAGACACAGTTGGAGGCTATGCGGTCCTAGGTAGATGCAGAGGTCTATTCGAGGGAGTAGGCTTAGCCTCGACCCCTGATGATTAGGAGACATGAGGCACTACCCACTCCAAGATCAGAATCAATGGAGGAGGGGTCGATGTAGGAGGTGTCAATGAAACACTAAGCTACACAAATTTAGGGGTTGATTCCCCCATTTTATATTGATAATAAGCGAGGTACATTAAATCACTGCTGGGAAGCATGGGCCTCACCAAAGCAGGCCAAAAGTGGTCCAAGGAAAAAATCCCTAGGGCGATCAAAGCTCGATATCCAGTGTCCTAGATAACATGCATTGTGCCCTCATAGGGAAGCTTGAGACATTTGTGCACAACCAAGGGGACCGCTTCCATAACAATCAGTCAAGGAATGTCAAGCTTAACTTGGAAGAGGTCTAATTTGGGAATGATGTTAAACACAAAATACACCGCCTTAGGCCCTATGAGGACTGTCAAGGTGATACTATCCAAGGGGAAGATAGAGAACCCATCATGCTTCCTCAAAGTTGTGTGACAATCATCATATGTTGGTCTATGCCAATCGTTCACAAAGAGAGTCTCCTTTGTGATAACATTGACTCTGCTAGATGGTTCAACGATCACACCTATGATAGTTTGACCATTCAACTTGGTAGGGACATAAAGAGGAGTAGGCTCTTCGCAATATGGGGCATCCAGAGGGGTAAATGACAAGGACAAATCAAATACCTTTCCCTTCTGGGCTAGAGGTGAGTTAATGGGGGTGATGGTGACCATGTTCACATATAGACCATCATCTGAAGAAGGATCCAATGTAGAGATAAATTTTGTCGAATGCGGAGGGAAAGGGTCAGTATAAATCTGCAAGTAGTTATTGATTTTATCAACAAACTAGTTTGGTTTATACTTTCGTGCATCCACCTTGACTGCACCACTATCGATGTGGTCTTGGACAACATGTCGAAGATGATAACATTGCTTAGTGTCATGACCAAGCACATGATGATAATGAAAAAAATTCAAACCATCATACTAATGTGGATAAGGTTGACTATCAGACAATGGTTTTATTTCTGGAAGGGTAATAAGGTTGTCTTTCAACAACCATTTCATTATGCTCAAGTCGGAGTCATTCAACTTAGTGAAGACTCTATTTTGTTGCAAGGATTGCATAGAACCCATCGAAGGAATAGCCACAAAATTAGTGACAACCTTATCCTTCAGGGACCCATCTATGGATGTGCCTACAAAGGACCCACCATGAGGGTTCGAAGAAGTATCTTTGAACTATGACACAATGTGTTGGTAATCGATGAGAGAAGAGCATATGTTAGCGAAGTTTTGATATTAGTTAAGAGATGGTTTCTTCCTTAACATTGACTGTAGATTGCCAATAAACATCCTTTGTAGATCACTATCTAGTAGGGCAAAGGAGATCTTGGTGGAGATAGCTTGATATCTTGAAATGAAATCAGTGACCTTTTCATTGGGCTTTTGTTTACAAAGAACAAGGTTAGTGATAGTGACCCTGTGACAAATGTTCGCCTGAAACCACTTAAGAAAGAGATCCATAAGATGACTGAAGGTATGGATAGAATGGTTAGGCAGAGAACTATATGTAAAGCGGAAAAATCGAACCCTAGTTGTCCTCCCCTCCCCAACTCCGAGGAGAGAGAACGGAGAGTCACTAGGGTTGATGGTTTTCACTTAGGAGGGACTTTACATTCAAAAGAGGGGTTGAAACCCACAAGATCCAATCCCACGCAATGCAAGATTGGATTCTATATGAGTTTCAAGGGTTGTGATAGCAAGGATACCCTCTTTTGTAAAGAATGTAGATAGAAAGATTGAACTAGGAATGCATGTAAAGTGGGAAATATTCGCTTATAAACAGAGATAGGGATATGATATGAAGCTGCGGACCTGGAATTAGCAGTAAAATGTTGAAATAGCGCTTTTCTACAAATTTGAGCAAAATTTGACTGGACGATGGTGCCCGGTGTGCACACGGTCCTCCGAAAAATCCGCGAAACGAAGGGGGATCTATTCGTCTCTGCATAAGGATTCCAGATCTTCAATTTCAGCCGCGTACCTGCAACCTTGTTGTAAGGATGTTTGTATCCTTATATGCGAAGGTATAGATGTTGTTGTTTGTTGTATGTTGTATGTTGTAGCATGTGATCTCCTCTTCAATGGTTGAATCCTTGTCTTGAATGCAACACTTAGCCTTGAATGGATACTTAGAATGATCAATTGTTTGAAGGAATGTTTGAATGCTTGAATGCTTGAATGCTTGAATGTTTGAGTATCATTTCCATGCCCTTTTTCCCTCATACCAAATGAGAGAGGAAAATGTAGTTTATATACTTGCCAATTAGGGTTGATAGACTGATTTTCCCGACCTTAGGCCGACCAGGAAATGTTATTTTCCAATTTGCAAACAAAAAGACCCGAAGTCCCATAGGAGACCAGGCCCAAAATAGGGCCAGGGACCAGGGCGCTGGGCGCCATGGTCCTGGGGGACAAGGGCGCTGGGCGCCCTAGTCCTGAAGGACCAAGGCGCTGGGCGCTCTGGTCCCACCTCCCGGGACAGCAAGGTGCAAGGAGGATCAGGCCAGGGTGCTGGAAAAATGCAGTTTTTGATGTCATGAACAAGTTTTGGGGTCTCCATTCAGGTTCAGTGTTGCATCACCATCGTGAAGACCCAAATGCGGTCGAAATTGCAAGTGTCACAATTTTAGGATGCTACATTTAGCCCCCACTTTAGTGGGAGTATAAGCGTACGCTGATACTTCCGGTAAAGTACAAGGAAACAATATTGAAAAACTTTCACCATGTCAAGGAGGCAAGATACACCCATTCCTGAGTGGACTAAGGATCTTACGACTTCGATTGACAAAGTAAAAGGGAAGATCATGAGGGAGAACCATGACTGTCAGTAGTAAGGTTCCCTCACTATGAGTCATGCAAGAAAGATATCAAAAATCTTCAAGGCAAAATTTGTCAAGAAATTTTCAAGTATCTTGAAAACATATGAACGGGATGTATGCCCCCTACGTTAAAGCGATTGCACATGCCTTACCGGGGGTGATTGCTTTAAGGTAGTGATACATATAAGAAATGAGAAAGGAGCATGTTATCACAAGGATTTAGCCCCCAAGTGTGAGATAAGCCCAAGGATAATAGACACAAAACACAAAGCACAAGGTGACTTCGCTTTCCTCAGGGTCAGTATGCTGTATGATTATTCATGTATATCATATGTATGTATGCATAATTTTTCTTCATTCCCCAATCAAGGAAGGTCACCTAGAAGAAGGGAACACGTGTCTTTTGAGTCAACATGAGAGAGATCGAGAGATCTCAATGTTTTGCATCATCCTCAAGTAGACAACACTAAAGACAAAAAATAGAAGAATGAGAGTAACATATAGAAGAAGTAACAAAAGAAATAGAGGAGGAGAGAATCTGCTATGCTAATGAAACTAGTCTAGCACGTCATCTACCCCCCGATCTTGCTGAACAATGTTTCGGGAAGGCAGGGAACATGCTAGAGGAGGAACATTCAACACAGCAGATGGAGCTATCACAAGATCCAAACAAGGGCTATGTTCATGTTCCAAGCCACATTGTTCTTGTCTAGGAGCTAGGATAAGTGCTTTAGAAAATTCGTTAGATAAATGGTTATCAACATCAACAAGTTCATATTCACTATCAGAAGCAAGAGAAGTAACATTTTCATCTTGAATAACATTTTCATCTATATCATCATCAAGATTTATAAAAATAGGATCTTTAACTCGCACAGGATCAAGACCATCATGCATCTTATGTTTAGGAGATTTCAGCTCAATTTCTGGCTGAGGAGAAAATGGAATAATGCTTGTTGAAGGTGTTTTTGGGGATTGCAAAGTTTGAGAGGTAGCTGCCTGAGCTCTAAGACGATGCTTTCATCGACGTTCATGTGCAGAACGATTTCGTCTAGTCTTAGTAGGAAGTTGCGAAGATTGAGGAGGAGGAATGTTCTCATCCTTATCACTTGGGTGTTTAGGTTGTGGTCTCTTAGGCTGAAAAATAGGAGAAGAGGAAGGTCTCTTCTCTCCATAGGAGGAAGGAGGAGGAACTGCTCCATATAAGGGAGGAATATTTGGTTTTGGAAGGAGACCAAGTCCATCATGACGAGGAGGGATAGGTCTACTTTTGGGAAGTTTATTAGATATAGGCATAGTCACATCCATAGGAATGGGTGAGGAATCTTCTTGAGGAAAGACATTAGTTTTATCTTTCAAAGGAAGAACTTCCTTCTCAAGAATGATAGGAATATCAAGTTTGGGTGTTCTAGGTTCACTTAGAGAAAGGATCATAGCTTTTTTCCACTTTTGATAAGATTTGAAAAGATGATCACTTCGCGGAGGAAGAGATTGGAATTGTTTAGGCCAAAAGTAATCAATAGGAATGCTAGAAGTTCTTTCAGCTGGTTTAAAGAGACTATGATTGACAGTAACAACTTCACCATTATGGGGAAATTTCAAACACTTGTGAATAGGAGAAGCAATAGCTTTCATGGAAGATAGCCAAGGATAGCCAAGCTTCACACGAAATTGTTCGGAAGATGGAATAATAGCAAAGTTCACATCAAGGGATTTGTTATGAATTTCAATAGGTAATGTAATAGAACCAATTGTAGGGGAAGAAAATGCATCAAATAATTTCACAACCACATCTGTTTCATCATAGATTACTTGATTCAATTGCAAAGTAAAAAGAAATTCTTCAGTAATGACATTAACCATGCAAGAAGGATCAATAAGCACTCCACGGCAAGGTGTATTTTTGACTTTTGCAACTATATATAAAGGACCATCAGGTGCCCTGATAGTTTCACTAGAATCAAAGGTGATGGAAAGTTCTTTAGGGATTTTCTGCTGCTCTACAAAGTTAATCACATTTGGAGTCATAGACACGAGATCATTAGGTGAGACAGAGGAATCAGTAGTATCAATTGCATTAGAGGTATGAGAAGGCAATGGATCAGTGAAAATCTGAAGATTTTGGTTAGGAGGAGCTACAGATGTATTGCCTTTATCATTCACTCCAGAAACAGAGATAGTATTATTATCAATCAAATCTTGAATTTTACCCTTTAAAGCAAAACATTTTTCAGTATCATGCCCAGGTTGATGATGAAATTGACAAAAAGATTTGTTATCAAAATAAGGTGAAGTAATCTTTGCAGGATCAATTTGCCTTATAGGAGGAAGAGTAAGCACATTTTGTTCCAATAACTTATTCATAATACTATGCAATGATTCATTCAAAGGAGTAAACTTTCTTTCTTTCGTGAAAAACTTAGAAATAGGAGACACACCTGATGCTGCATTCACATTGTTGTTGATGATGTTTTCAATGAATTTAATGGACTCTCTGTTCGGTTTAAACTTCCCAAATGGTTGTTGACTACTATCACCCTTATCACTCGGAGTCATAGGATGTGATTGTTCCATTTGACTCACAGTCAGTTGATAATTGTGAAGAGTTGCACACAACTGTTGGAAAGAAGTAAACTCAGAAAACAGGAGTTTTTCTCTAATATCTTTTTGTAAATTAGAAATAAAGATTCTTTGAATATCATTGTCAGGCACTGGAAAAGAAATCTGAGCATACAAATGTTTATATCTACCAATGAAATTAGTCACTTTTTCTTTAACACCTTGTTTACAATGCATTAAATCAATCAAAGTAACCTTAGGACTTATATTGTTTTGAAATTGTTGAATGAAAGCATTTGCAAGTTGTTTGAAAGAAGTAATAGAATAGAAAGGCAACGAACAATACCATTGTAGGGCTTTGTCTCTTAATGTTCTAGTAAACAATTTTGCAAGCAACCTTTGGTCATAAGCAAAATCAGTACATATTGTTTGAAAGGTCTTAACATGTGTTAAAGGATCACCCTTACCATTATAAAGTTCCAAGTGCGGAATTTCAACATGTTTAGGGGGAATAGCTCGAACAATATCAAGAGAAAGTGGGCTCGCAACATCAAATGTGGGCACACTAAACTTAGATTGATTCATAGAGGCAATTTGTTGCTGTAAAGAAGAGACAGTTTGTGCAAGATTGTTAATGGTCGCTTCAGTCGAAGAGTTCATATTAGGCGTGTTAGATTGTGATGGAGGTATTATGTTATTGAAAGAAGGTAGCGAGTAAGGTGGTGGGACACTATGATAGTTAGTCATAGGAGATGATTGGACAGGAGGAACACTACAAGGAGGAATGGAAGGGTTAAATGAATTGCCCCCTTGGGTCATGTTCATTTGTGGAGATATAATAGGAACACTCATTGAAGGAATGAATGAAGGAAGAGGGTTGATTGAAGAAGAAGGATTGCTCCCATGATTAGTGATCATAGGAGGAATGTCTTGTATTGAAGTAGTCATTATGTTTGATGTAAAAGTAGGTATACTAGCTGTAGCATCGGAATTAGGAATCATCAAAACAAGTAGGTAGATCAATCAAAACACAAGACATGCTAGCTCAATCAAAAGAACTCTCATTGAAATGAACCTAATTCCAAGCACACTCAATAGAGGTATGAAAACAAAGTATTCAAAATGAAAATTATGCAAACCAGATGTAGAATTGAATACTCCTTCCATGCGGCTCCATTGTTGTTCTTTCCTCTTCAATGGGTTTGTGGATCTTACCTACAAGTGCATACACAATTGAAAGCAAAAAGCTCAAGAGTACTAGAAACGAAAGTTCGGTAGTTTTGATTGAAATTCGGGATTCATGAAGGATCAAGATTAAAGATTGTTATCGGCAAGACCAAATTCGAAAGCGAGACAAATGAAGAATGACTCGATGCTCGCAAATGATAAAAACCAAGTGCGTGACATAGGAGAAATGTTAATGCTACGCAAAAACCTAAAATGAGGCAATGCGCAAATGTTAAAGTACGATTCCGCAAGCGTTGACCATTTTTAGGTGTCTACATTTTGCCCCTCTTTGAGACAATGCGATTTTAAGCATTGTTTCAAAGGACTATTATGAAAATGCCCCAGACAATAACAATGACATATGCATGCCCCCTCGAGGAATTGGCCGGAAACATGAAAAGAAGAGGCCAATTGATTGATAAGTATGACAGAAGATGATAGGTTCGAACGGACTGCCAAGATTGATGGAAGAAATGTTAGTAAGAAGAAATTAGACAGAGGACAGGTAGAGATGAAGAAAAACTTGCTTTCAGTATTGCACTTTGTAGGTGAGAACCTTTATTTAATGTAGCAAAATGGATGCGTAGCATCATGGCATTGAAGGCCAGAGCTGAAATGCAACCCTCTTTGTAAAAGACAGACACATCACAGACAAACAACAATCACAAAAAAAATAAAGGGACCATGAACCATCCCGGTCACTCTAAATCACTTAGTGACATCATCGAGCAACATAGGAGCATGATTGAAGATAAATCAATAAAAAAGATAAGATGCACAAATTCCAACAAATCAAACAAACATCTTGATCTTTATTGTCAAAAGTTGAACGTGCTGATAGGACGATCATGCTGTCTGGTTTCAGGAGATGCGGTACCCCGTCTAAGACAGGACACAGTCTGGTTTCGAGTATACCACACCCTGTATAAGACCCATGATAATAGGAACAAGGATAAATGATATCGATGCTGATGTTCGATTGATATGACAATTTTTGATCAGTTTGAATGTTTGATTTTGATTGAATAAGTTCATCTGTTAATGCATGATTTCATTAAAGCACAGTGTTTGATTGTGAATCGTTGGATGTATACTCAGTGATTTGTCGATGCATAAAGGGGATCCTTTATTGCAAAATGCTTATTTTTAGAGTTTAATGTTTTTGAAATGTTTTTGCGTTCATTTTTTCAGGACTTTATATGATTTTTTTTGGATTATTTCAGGACATTTTTCAATTTTTATGATTTATTCAGGACATTTTTAAATTTTTATGATCTTTTTTCAGGACATTTTTAAATTTTTATGAATTTTTTTTCAGGACTTTTTTCAATTTTTATGACTTTTTCAAATTTTGCCCCCAGTGTCTAGCAAGGTAAGGAATATGACAGGTGAATAAATAGGCTTGCTGAAATGTTGGCGGATAGAAGGAAGACAAAGGCCTTTTATTATGGAGACAATGCAGATGCAATTTCCAAGAGCTATTGTGTGATGGTACAAGAGACTGGATATGACAGTGTAAAGCAGTGAACATGGCATGAGGGACATGTCAAGAGGTTTGTGAAAAATATGTTCAAATTTTGCGTCCTTATTTGAGATCAAGATCAAGGAATGAAAATGAGTGTATGGATAGTGATAAGATATGGAGAGGATAAGCAAGACCAAGAATGGATAAAGGACATGGACTAAAGGTCGGGATTGGCTAAGGGATAGTGGCAGAAAGTTGCGATAAGCCAGGGAATATGGATGAAAGGTTATAATAAGCAAATGGATAAAGACCAAAAGCTACGATGGACTAAAAGCTGCAAACAAGATGCGTGATGCTCATGACGATCCTCAGCCTTGTCAAGATCAAAGGTGGAAAGGGAAAATGGACATGAGGGACAATAGTATATGAAGGGTAATGACGGGGGTTCGATAGGATAATGGAACAATGAAGGACAAAAGGATATGAAGGAGGAAATCTGCCCCCAAGTGTGGTGTGCAAGAAGTTCATAAATTATGCATGATGCCTATTTGCCAGGTTTTCATCATGGTACTTGCCCAAGGCGCCTGTTTGCCAGGTTTTCACCAGTGGACGAATTATTTTTCTTTACTTTTTTTCTTCTTTTGACTTTTTTTTTTTCACTTTTTTCTTTTTTTGACTTTTGACTTTTTCAATAGAAGATAGACACATGATAGGGGATGGAAGAAGGACTCAAGCATCTTTTTGTTTGGATAGTAGCCTTGAAAAAAATGGACCATGACCTTTAAAAGTATGCTCAAAGACGTTGGTAGGATAAGGACATGGAAAACGAGATGAAACTAAGGCAAGGATTTATGCAAAGGATTGGATCAAAGGGATGGAAGGATGGAAAATATGCATTGGATAATGGATAGGGTATTGGAAGAATTGGGCTTGAGTGGATGGAAATGAAGGCAAGATCGACATTGGCACACACCTTGAGGGGTGATGGACTGATGGAGGAAAAATGTATTTTGGATATTGAGATTTTGACGGAGGAAAGGCTATGGATTTTGGGAAATAAGGGCCCAAAACGGATGGAGGAATAGACTTGGACGGTTTGGATGGAGGAATAGCAACTTTGGATGCCAAGTTGGATGTTTCTTTAGGCTTTTGTGCTTCAAGGAGTCGCTTAGGGATCCACATGGTTTTTGATTTTTCATGCTTTTGTGGTTCCTTGGAGTGCATTGCTTGCACAAGGGATTTAGGAACCCATATAGATCTTGACTTTGCTTTATTTTGCTCAGTGGGCCTTTGTGGCCTTTTGGATTTTTCTTTTTCTTTATAGATCATATTGTTCTTTGCTTTGACATGTCGATTAGATTGGACATGTTGATCCTTGAATACATGTGGATTGCTAGACTTATGACTTTTATGCTTGGCATCCAAATTGCTTGGAGGGAATGAATGTTGGTGTGGATGGGAATGATATGGAGTTCTTTTGGATTGGTGGAAAGTTCTCCAAGATGTGTGCCTTTGCTGACCTTGCATAGGAGATGGAGGGATATAGGGACCTAGAATGGATGGAAGCGATGATGGGGAAGGTGGACATTTGGATTTTGACTTTGAAGGAATACCAACGCCTTGAGTGTGAGCTCTATAGCCATGACCATTAGTATACTCTTTGATATGAAGGGGTTCTTGCTTGTGAAGGTCTACTCCTTTGCCTTTATCAATATTTTGACTAATAGGATACTCTTTGCTTTGGGAAGAAGACGCGAGTCCATTATGAGGTGGATATGATATGAGAAAAATAATGAGATCTTGAAGTGGATCAGATTGCACCAAAGTGGAAGAACCCATTGTGCATGTAGGGGGTTCATGAACATCTTGCACTGACACGTTAGAATCATGAGGGGTATCAGGATCATGAGGGGGACTAAGAGTCTGTAGTGGACATGGTTCAATGATAGGCTCTTCAAGAGATGGAATGGGAGAAATAATGGGATCACCAAAAGAAATGCACTCTTGGAGTGGATATGGAGCATTAGGACAAGGAGATGGAGGAACAAGTAGATCTTGTGGAGGATCTGAAGGAATAATTTGATCTTGACAAGGAGGAAGATCATTGGAATCCTCTTTAAAGGTTCTTTGCTCTTGACTTTCAATGGGATCATCGGAAAGGATGGAAGGGATATCTTGATCTTTCTGAGGAGGTGGAATGTCAATGGGATTTGAAAGGACATTGTGTTCATGAAATGGAAGGGGATCATTTGGGATTGGATGAACTGGGATATCTTGATCTTGCTCGGGGAATGGAGTGTCAATAGGACTTGAAAAGGTGTTGTTCTCTTGGATAGAATGGATAGTGATAGGAGGATCATTATGAATGTGTGGGAAGATGGGGTCCTGGTCAACAATTGGATGGGATGATAAGTTTTCAGGATCTTGATCTTGATTTGCTTTAGGACTCATTTCTTCGTGCTCTAAATTATCCTCTTGACATGGGGTTGGACTTTGGATATGCATGGAGGATTCTGACAAGGGATCAATGGTTTGGCATAAAGGGGATGCACTTTGAACATTTGTGATAGATTTTGGCAAGGAATCAATGCTTGAACGTGAGGAAGAGGGACTTCGAATGGGGTCCTCTAAAACAGGTAATGGCAATAAATTGCATGGTGGCATTGGGTCTTGTATTTCTGAAACATGACAAGGATGTGCATCATGAATTGGATTCTCTTGGCAATCAATTATGGATAGCCCCTGGGTAATTGCATCCTTGGGTGTATTGTTTGATGAGGACAATATGGAAGGTTCTTTTGAAACTTCTAAAGGTGTAGGGATAGATGCCACTGGAAAGTCAATTTGTTTGTAAGGGGATGAGGCATTGCTAGACATAAGTGTATTATCTTTATCTTCCTCAAAAGACTCACTTAGTCATTTCCTTAAGAGCATTGCAATAAGGCCACCTTTCTTTCGAGGTTTTGACATAGTTGGACTTGGAATTTGAACTTGTTTTTGATTTGATGTCATGTTTTGATTTCGAACTAAATGTTGATCAAATTGGTTTGACATGTTTGAAACTTGGCTTGGTGTGTGTTGCAACCTTTGTTTTTGAATGTTTGGTTGTGGTTGTTGACATTGATATGTTGATTGAACTTGAACTTGTTGATATTGTATAGTTGGTTGGACATATTGTTGATATTGGACCATTGGTTGTATTGGTTGTATATGTTGGACCATTGGTTGTGATGGCTGAAAATCTGATTGATAGTAAACACCTTGTTCTTGTTGTGGAGGCACATAATGTTGTTGTTGATGTTGTCTCCTTTCTTGTAATTGTTTCATCATCTCTATTTGCGAGAGGAGAGCTGGTATGTCTAATCGTTCAAGAAGAGATCTTACATTAATTGGCTCAAAATTTGGATTTTGACCTGGAAATTTTTGAAACATTTTGGACATTTGAGATCTTATCTTCTCACTGTTTATCACTTTTTGCTCCAATATCTCCTTTTCTTGAGCTAGTTTCTCCTCTAGTTTTTGTATTTGGACATTTAAATGATCATGATAAGTTTGACCGATATTGCCTTGTTGTTGGGTTGGATATAATTGTGATTGCCTTGGATTAAAATTTGATTGCATTGTCGGTTGATATGTCAAACTTTGTTGCATCATTGGTGCTTGGAACCTTGTTTCAATAGACATGTCACTATGCAAATGCAATATTTTTGGAATTTTTCAAGGATAGTATATGATATGCAACTAAATGCAAACTAAATAAATGAAAATGCAATCTATGTTTTTGGTTGTTTTTGAAGATTTTGACAAACTTTTGGAATGCAAATCTAAGAGAGACCCTTAGGATATTGGAATGATGTCTAGACCTTAAAGGACAAAAGGACTTAAATGGCAAAGAACAAGATGACAATGTCTCCCCTATATGCTTGGATACTAAGCTAGGTTTGACGAAATGATATTGATGACAAAAGGACAAAAGATTTGATAAGGTCTAGACTTCTTAACAATGACTTAGGGTTTATCAAAGATTTGGATTACTCAAGTATGGCAAGACCTAGGTTTGACACTATATGCAAAAGGACAATTAATATGCAAATGATCTTAATATGATATGACAATGACTTAGGCTTAATGAAGAGACTTGGGATATGCAAATGCAAATGTATGACAATGGTATGACTTTAATGCAAGAGGACATATGCAAATGAATGACTCTTATTGGTATGCAAAAGAAGTATGACTTAGGTGAATCCTAACCTTGGCAATGATCTTACAAAATGCAAACCTAGGATGAACCTAAATGTAAGTGACATGAATGTTGAGACAAGATTTTGACAAATGTTTGACAACCATGTTTTAGGAAGATGATCTTTGAATCTTGTTGAACTTTTGTTGGATGAATGTCTCTTGTGTTTAAATCTTATGTTTGATCAATGTGTTTTGCTTTTGAAATGGGATAACATTCAACTTTCGACAATCAAAGAATACAAGATGTTACAACTTAGACTCAAGACAATCATGCTCATTTCCACATTTCTTATGGTAGGCAAAGACATTAGGTACTTGAGAGGTAGATTCATTATGAGATTCAAGGAGAATACATAGATGCTTGACCCCACGGGCTCCCCTCCACGGCACTCACTTCTCAGGGCAGCCAAGCATCAGTCCCCATGGAATCTCCCCATGGCAAACTTAGTATCTCTTCCAAGTATCCGAACTTGTCCTTCTCAAGCAACTAGAAGGGTTTTTGGCCTCTAAAAACAAGGTATGTAGTAAGGATTTCTGTTAAGCATTACTCCTTGATGTCATGCAAGCATGATTGAGACATTAAGCCCATCAAGATACCAAACAAATGTAGTCGCGCAAGCACGATTTAGACCAAGAGGCCCTACTTAGATGTTGATATGAGAAAGAGTCCAAGGGTCATCACTTCCCAAGTAACTGCAATTCCCACGTAACACTTCCTTCAAAGCTTTCGCTCATCAGGTATTTGTTTATAGTGAGTTAGAATGCCAAGGAATTCTAGCCGTACTCACTTTGGGTCGTCCCCTTCTCACGATTATCACTTGCTTGCTAAAGCAAAGTGGTTGGGAAGGCAGGCCCTCTAATGGAGACAAACAATCAACAAGACAAGCATGGTATCGAAGATCTGGATTTCTGATCACCCTATAAAGGATGAGAGCATACTCTCCTACTCCAATGTCATACTTAACAAACAAAGCAAACAAGGGTTCATTTCCCCCTACTTATAAATCACTAAATGCCTAATTAAAAATCTCAAACACACGATTTTATTGTTTCTCCAAGGCAACCTGCAAAACACATGTCAGAAGTTTGATTTGTTGTCTTTGACCATCGATTCTGCATAACACATATTAGTAGTTTGATTTTTAGTCTTTGCCATGTGTATGCCAAGATCCTGCACAAATAATTAGTACCAAAATCCAAAGCATAGAAAATAGAAAGCAAAAACAACAAAAATTATTTACATGAATGCATGATTAATTTGCCAAGCTAAATTAATCTAGATGAAGGTTGCATGATTTTGTTTTTTTCAAAATTTTGACCATTTACAATAGCATAATTAAAAACATCATAACTTTCTCAATATTTATCCAAATTACAAACCGTAAAATGATCTGGAAAGATAACAACGTGATCTAATAAACCCAGAAATTGTTTATTTTAATTCTGCACGCATTTTTTTACGTTTTCAATTGATTATGACTATTTTTTTTTTCTTCGAAGAAAAATCTGCAATTTCTCCACAAAAAAATCTGCAACTTCACAAAACATTCCAAAAGATATTAGATCCAAGCATGTTCACATCGGGTTCACCAATTAATGTAGCGTAGAAATTAGGAATCATCAAAACAAGTAGGTAGATCAATCAAAACACAAGACATGCTAGCTCAATCAAAAGAACTCTCATTGAAATGAACCTAATTCCAAGCACACTCAATAGAGGTATGAAAACAAAGTATTCAAAATGAAAATTATGCAAACCAGATGTAGAATTGAATACTCCTTCCATGCGGCTCCATTGTTGTTCTTTCCTCGTCAATGGGTTTGTGGATCTTACCTACAAGTGCATACACAATTGAAAGCAAAAAGCTCAAGAGTACTAGAAACGAAAGTTCGATAGTTTTGATTGAAATTCGGGATTCATGAAGGATCAAGATTCAAGGGTCAAGGGATTTGATTGAAGAAATTCATCCAATTTATAGAGAAATTGGAGAAATGACAAGATTAGCATTAAATTGACATAAGAGGCAATTGATTTCAAAATGGGAAAGATGAGTGAAAAGAAGAAGGTTATGACACCTTCTATGTCATGAATTATGACATATTGCCAATGCAATGGTTAGAGGACTAGAACCTTATGACATCTTGCTATGCCAAGAGTATGATGCATGAAGCACAAAAATAGGGAGAACTAAAGACAAGTTAATTAGGTGGAAATTGCAATTAGGAAATTAGAAAATAGGTGGAAATTAAGAATTAGGAAATTTAGAAAATTAGGAATTAGGTAAATTAATTAATAATTTGTCATTATTAATTAATTCACAAAAAGAGGAATAAGTTAGCCAAGTAAATAAATATTTAATTGTGATGAGAAGACTTAGGATAAATAAATAATTTATTAATCCTAAAGGAAGAAAATGACACACACAAGGTTAAATGATGAAATCACGAAACCTCAGAAGATGAATTAGAAATGCAAAGATGACAATTAGGTCTTGACAAATAATCGTTGATATTGATTCGATCATGATTTTGAATTGATAAATGATTTGATTGATAAATGCACCGAGGAACAATGACAAATTGATCCAAATTGACATGATTGAAGAGGACAAGGATCGATGACAAATCGATCATAAAACGACGAGATTGACAAGTTGATAAGAGATTGACAAGATCGACCAAAATCATGATTAAAGATTGTTATCGGCAAGACCAAATTCGAAAGCGAGACAAATGAAGAATGACTCGATGCTCGCAAATGATAAAAACCAAGTGCGTGACATAGGAGAAATGTTAATGCTATGCAAAAACCTAAAATGAGGCAATGCGCAAATGTTAAAGTACGATTCCGCAAGCGTTGACCATTTTTAGGTGTCTACACTAGCAATAGGAGTCGTCAAAGGAATAGAATGATTAACTTGAATAGGAGGTTGTGTATAACCTAAGGTTTTAGCACAACTCTTCATAGGCATCACATTTGAATCCACAATGTGTGCAATACCACGCAAAATATCAATTCCATTCTTATCACTTTGAAGCATACGTTTTAGACCCTCAATTAAAGGAAGAGCTTGACTATCAGGGTATTCTTGAGACATCCACTGTCAAAAATCGTCAAATTGGTTATCCAATTTTGAAAGTTGTTCTACAGAAACCTCATGGAGAGCTTCTTCATCATTAAGAGGATTAGAGGAATTACCCATGTCCTCGTTAAAAAGACCATTCAAATTAGGTTCCATCTCCTCAGTAATTAAACCTTGGAAAGACTTAATTCTAAGGCTTCGTCTAACGGGAATAGTGTAAGTAGGACTTATTGTTGTAAAACTCATGCACTAGAGACAGAGAGAGATTTTGAATTTTAGAGGTAGCAAATTTCAGTAAAACCAGCCAATCTTCTAGATTTAAGCTATTAAATACAATCAGGACAATCTCCCAAAATTTCGAAAAAAATGTCCAGGACCGTGGCGCTCGGGGTGCACACAGTCCTCGCAACTTTTTTCGAAATTTGCAGGGATGAAAGTTATGATGATTTTACAGCTAACCTAAAAAAATTGAGTGATTTTACGATCTGTAGATAGGCCAAATTAAAGTTGCAATCTCAAAATTGAACCCTACCAAGATTGTCGAAAAAATGCAAAATTTGAATTTTGAAAAAGAGAGGGAAACTGAAATTTTGAATTTTATGATTTTAGAGGGAATACCAAAAGCAATGCAAGTTTTGAAATTTGAAAATTGACTCAATTTCACGCAAAATTCAATTTTGAAAGCGGAAATCAAAGTTGTTGTAATTAAGCACTTAATTTCAAAAGTCACAAATTGCAAAAATTTGAATAAATCACTGAAATTTCGAATGAATGATAACACACTTTTCAGATTTAGGACTGTACGAAACACAATTTTGACACAAATTTCAATTTCAACAATTTTTGAATGATTAGAAGCCTCAATCCAAGCAATCACTAGACCAACTTTGACCGTAATTTTGAAAGTGTTAAAATTGATAAAATCAGCCAAAATTCTGGATTTTAGAAGAAAAATACAGTAAGATCTAGCTCCCGAAATTTCAGAAAAAATGTTGGGGATGATGGCGCTCGGGGTGCACATGGTCCTCGCAACTTTTTTCCAAATTTTCAGGGATGAAAGATATTGTGATTTTATTGCGGAATCCAAAGTTACAGCTGATTTGGAGATGTTTTGATTAGTGAAATTGTCGGACAAAGGTTGAATCAAGAGGGTTTCAAAAATTAGGGTTTTGACACTTAACCACTTAATTTTCAGAATTAAAGCACAAATATGAATTGACAATTTGCAATAGAAGGGCAGATCTGAAACAAGCATTAACAATTAAACATTTCACAAGTTTAATTACTTAAAAAGAAAATTTAGGGTTTTTATGCAATTAACCTCTAAAATTTTGCAAAAGATCAAACATGGAAATGTAATCAAGGAATCCAATTTTCAGATCTAACTATGAATAATCAAAAAGGATTTTCACGTCGGGTTCACCAAAATGTAAAGCGGAAAAATCGAACCCTAGTCGTCCTCCCCTCCCCAACTCCGAGGAGAGAGAAGGGAGAGTCACTAGGGTTGATGGTTTTCACTTAGGAGGGACTTTACATTCAAAAGAGGGGTTGAAACCCACAAGATCCAATCCCACGCAATGCAAGATTGGATTCTATATGAGTTTCAAGGGTTGTGATAGCAAGGATACCCTCTTTTGTAAAGAATGTAGATAGAAAGATTGAACTAGGAATGCATGTAAAGTGGGAAATATTCGCTTATAAACAGAGATAGGGTTATGATATGAAGCTGTAGACCTGGAATTAGCAGTAAAATGTCGAGACGGCGCTGTCCTGCAAATTTGAGCAAAATTTGACGGGACGATGGCGCCCGGTGTGCACACGGTCCTCCGAAAAATCCGTGAAACAAAGGGGGATCTGTTCGTCTCTGCACAAGGATTCCAGATCTTCAATTTCAGCCGCGTACCTGCAACCTTATTGTAAGGATGTTTGTATCCTTATATGCGAAGGTATAGATGTTGTTGTTTGTTGTATGTTGTATGTTGTAGCATGTGATCTCCTCTTCAATGGTTGAATCCTTGTCTTGAATGCAACACTTAGCCTTGAATGGATACTTAGAATGATCAATTGTTTGAAGGAATGTTTGAATGCTTAAATGCTTGAATGCTTGAATGTTTGAGTATCATTTCCATGCCCTTTTTCCCTCATACCAAATGAGAGAGGAAAATGTAGTTTATATACTTGCCAATTAGGGTTGATAGACTGACTTTCCCGACCTTAGGCCGACCAGGAAATGTTATTTTCCAATTTTCAAACAAAAAGACCCAAAGTCCCATAGGAGACTGGGCCCAAAATAGGGCCAGAGACCAGGGCGCTGGGCGCCATGGTCCTGGGGGACCAGGGCACTGGGCGCTCTGGTCCCACCTCCCGAGACAGCAGGGTGCAAAGAGGATCAGGCCAGGGTGCTGGAAAAATGCAGTTTTTGATGTCATGAACAAGTTTCGGGGTCTCCATTCAGGTTCAGTGTTGCGTCGCCATCGTGAAGACCCAAATGCGGTCGAAATTGCAAGTGTCACAATTTTAGGACGCTACACTATACCATTCTAACATTGTCCCTTTGAGGGAACTCAGGAATAGCTTGAGCAAAACAAAGTCTAGACTATGGTAGTCACTACACATAGTCATGAAGGAATCTATATGCATGTTTGAGTCTCCATCACCATTGAACCTATCAAACTTTAAAGATTCACTAGCAATAGGAAGGATAGTGTTTAGAATGGTGATATCCAAGGAGCTCTTCCTGTAATACATAGGCATAGATGATTGGCCAGAAGTAGAGGCTAAATTCATCAACTATAACTGTAACTGCCCCATGTTTTGTAATATTATATTCAGGACAGGATTAGAAGGCAGAGGAGGTGGAGGTGGGCCAGATCCATTGCCACCTCCACCAGAACCTCCAGAAGGACCAGTGCCACCGACAGGTGTAGTGCTAGTGCTAACTGTAGATATCTAAGCCATGCTGGAAGCAAAGGTTGAGCCACTAGACATGCCCATATAACCTAGCAGAGTAGTAGAGGCATTGATACCATGTATAGTGGGCCCAGGGTCGACCATATGCACTATCAAACCAAGTATGTCGACACTCAGCTGAGAGCCACAAATATCAGACTGACCATCCAGAGGAGAAGCATCTGTGAGGGGTACATGACTCTTCACAATCATGGACAACACTCTCAACATCTCTAGACCTCTTTTATCCAAGATGAGCATATCTCTCAGGGTATTGACTATATTCCCCACCTGGGGGAGAAAATTATCTTGATTAAGGAACCATTCGAAGTCTCTTAGGTTCTCCTCTAAAGAGTGAATCTGGTCAAAGTCGATAGTGAGAGCGGAATCATGTTCAACAGCGGGAGGAGAAGGTGGTAGAGAGTTCGTTAAGGAATTGTTCTGAGAACTATCAACCAAAGAGCCACCCATGAAAGGGATCCTAAGAGCATAGGAAGTAAGAAATTCATTCACATCAGTGAGAGGATCCTTGTTCATCATGTTGGGTAGAGGAGGACTATAACAATCAGGGAGAAAACTCCTCCTGGAAGACCTCTTAACTACAACTCTTGTTGCAGTCTGAGTCGTAAAGCTCATAGGAAAGCTACACAACATTCAAGACCACACTACAGGGACACCGAAGGATAAAGTTGGTTTTAAATGATAAACAAAAAATGTAGAAATTTAAAATAAATGAGAATGAAATTTTTACTTTTTTTTAATATTGTTTTCATATTTTTAAAATTTTTAAAATTTAAAAGACTAAATGCACCTAAATGAAGTAGAAAGCAAGTAATGCAAAGATAATACTATTCCAATAAATTTCACCAAAATGTAATAGATGGGAATTTGCCACCTCAAGGATGATGCATCCTTGAGGAGAAATTGTCCTTCCGATTACCTCTGCGAACTGGTGCTAAGGTGAGCCAGGGGATAAAAACAACATAGTTAATCACTTAATCACAATTTGAGGCTCTGGGATGACTCTGTCAAGCCTCTTTGAGGGAAGAGCACGTGGGTCTAGGACACCAGTGCGATGCATTGTCATCTTGTACGGATGAGGTATAAAGTTTGTACAAAAATTTATAAGTGCAATTATGATGCAATAAAAGTACAAAAAATAATAAAGCTAGAGTAGTAAATACGATATATGAAATAACCAAGATAAAATGGAAGGAGAAAAGGGAAGGAAAAAAAAGGTCCATGCTATGAAGCCTCTGACAACTCGACTCCTCCTCACGATGATATTCCTACACACATATAAGAGAGGAAAATGTTGGGGTTGTGTTTTGGAGTCTACTTAAGTCAGGCCCCTATTTTGATGTTTCCACCTCCACAAACAGCCCAAGAAGCCATGGGCATAATAAAGAGATAAAGATAATAAAAAAAGATGCAACAATAGATTGGTAAAAGATATTAGAAAAGAAAAGAGAGAGCTCAAGGAAACTCCCCTTCTACGAATGATTGTTGGAAATGTGGGTGTGGAGTGCTTGAAATGTTACAACAATGGTTATTCTTGTATAATACTATCCAAAGATAACTTCCAAGAGCTTCAACCTGCAAAAGATCATCAACTTGCTAAGAGAATACTTCAAAATGCCTTCGAAATTGATAGATAAAGGTCCTGGAAGGAAACCAGATGTCGGTGGGTGCATATAGAGGTGTTATGATTCCTTTTGGGTGTAGACATAATGCTTAAACAACCACCTACAGACTGTCAGAATCACGGGACGCTAGCACATTGCACGAACATCTCCACATTGCGCTTGTGTCCCTAGATGTGACAGGTTCACGACGTTGGTGATACTTCGACTAGAGCTAACATGGAGGGTCTGAGTGAACAAAAGGACATGATGGCAAATCCTGACCTTTGATAACATGGAGGAAAAATGTCATTTGTCCTATAAACTATAAGGGATAAAAATTTTGATATTACACTTATCACTAGCAACTTCCCTGTCTCCCTGAGTGGTTCTAATGTGTTTAAGGATATATGGAAGGCATGATAATTCATTAGACACCTAATTACTAATAATAGGATTCTCAGTAATAATAACTATGTATGTGGGGAAAAGTCTATTTGATGGAACTTGTTCCATAAGGATAGGCCTCTTGCACTCATCCAAGGATGATTGATTATGTGTTGTATTCATCTATATATGGGGAAAAGTCTATTTGGTTTGAGATCAGCTAGAGGTATCATCTGTTGGCAATATGGATAATTGATTATGTATATGGGGAAAAGTCTATTTGGTTTGAGATCAGCCAGAGGTATCATCTGTTGGCAATATGGATGATTGATTATGTGTTGCATTCACGTTTTGTCATTGATGTCAACACTAGTTGTTATGGTTGGTTACCGACAAATAGGTTTTGGTTACCGACAGATAGGTTTTGGTTACTGGTAGAAGATCTAGTGTTACCGATAGAAAGGACTATCTGTTGGACACTTCCAGCATGTTTGGATCAATGGAGTATATTTGATTTTATGTGTCACATGCTTCTGGAGTATGTTTTGGTCAACTGGTATTGATTTGGTAATCAGATGCTATCATACACTCTTGTAAACCCTTACCGACATGGGTTTAAGGTTTAACCGACAAAATGCATAAGTGGTGTTGGTGTGGCTTCTAGATGGATTTCAGGATGCTGAAGATGTTCTTTGATCGTGCCTCAACTGATTCAAGACATTACTTTGGCATGGTGGACCCAGATTAGGTATGGTTCCTATCTAGGTTATGGACCGATATCATATTAATGTATTCTCTACACGTTTCTGGGATGATTTATGGATTGGTTATTGTTGTTTTGGTCTTAAGATGAAATGGCATATCATTGTAATATAGATGTATGTAATGATCTTATTGTAATATCTTTTAGGTGGCTGACCTAATTGGTTTAGGCCTTAGGGTCTATATAAATTGATGTAAGATCTCATTGTAGATCATGGTATGGGAAGAAAATATGTTTGTGGCCGTGGAATGCAATATCATATGCAAAGGAGATTTGGTCAATCATAGGTGATCAAATTGGGATTAACAAAGAGGTCAAAGCCCTTTGGTATTGAGCTTAACTGGGACTATAATTAGGCATGGTAGATGCTATCTTTGGCTGTTCATTATTTTGGATTGTTATCCATTTATCTTGAAGTGGTTATAACCTCTCTATAGTCAGTGAGACTATTTTGTAATGAGCAATACGCTCTAGGCAGTTTGCCTTCCTCTATGTGCAGGCCCCTCATTGTATCACATACTTTTTGCAGAAGTATCATTTGACTGTGGGTAGGCTTCCCACCATGGTTTTTCCCTTTCCAATTTTTCCACATACAAATCATGGTGTTATGTGGTATGGTTGCATTGTGTTGATTATCTATTTTATTGTTAAGTTGTATTGTTTACCGGTATTTGTTTCTAGTATTCTGGTACTTAAAGTTTATGTGATCCAGTTAAGGTTATAAAGTGGTTTAATTGATATAATTTGTTAACAACTGATTCACCCCCCTCCTCTCAGTTGTTCACCAGTTATCCTAACAATTGGTAACAGAGCTTTGGTCCTCTTTTGCAGAAGCTTAACCGCTTGAGGTAGATCCTATGGCAGCTAATACTTCTAATCCGCCGACAACTATTTTAAGAAGAGAAATTCCTAAGCTTGATGGAACAAATTATGGGATATAAAAAATTCGAATGGAGACTCATCTGGCAAGGATATTTGGGAGATCACTGAGAGAGGATACACACCTTATGATCTGACATCTGGGAGTCTTGCTCCTACAGACTTGGACAAGAATATTGAAAATGATTGGAAAGCTAGAGAAGCCCTCTTGTGTGCACTTACTAATTAGGAAATCATGGGATTGACTGATAAATCATCGGCAAAGGTTATTTGGGATAAATTGCAAACTCTGAATGAAGGTGATCCTACTATCAAAATTGCAAAACTTGATGGTTACTGAGTAAGGTATGAAAACTTAAAGATGGAAGATAATGAAAGAATTGTTGTATTTATGGAAAGAGTAAATGAGATTATTATTGAATTCAATGTTGTGGAGGATCTCTGAGTGAAGATGAAATAGTTTCCAAAGACTTAAGAGCCCTTCCACCAACTTACAAGATGAAGGCAACTACAATTAATGAGCTGAGAACAAAGGCAAACACATCAGTTAATAGAGACATTTTGATTGGAAAATTATCTGCTTTTGCGCTTGAAGAATTTGGATCTTCTAGAGCTGTAAAGTCTGAACCTGCTTTTCATGCATCATCATCTACTAGCAAAAATGATTGGAAAGCCATATATGCAAAAGAATTGGAAGTTATTAGGAAAGAGGATGAATAATTTGAGCAACTTGAAGCCCTATTTGATAGAGGAGAACCTAAAGGACTGGCAGGAAGTAAGTATGAAGGAAAAGCACCTTTTAAAAGTTTTGCATGTAATAAGATTGGTCATTTTGCATCTAGATGTCCTGAAAGGAATGCAAGATTTGAAGAAAGAGTTAAGAAAACATTTAAGCCTGTAGACATCTAAAAATGGTCAATGCTTGTGGAGTCATACTTTAACATTTGTGCATTGCCTTATTTTAGGGTTCTTGCGTCGCATTAACATTTCTTCTATGTTGTGCACTTGGTCTTTATCATTTGCAAGCATCGAGTCCTTCTTCTGTATTCCTCATTTTTCTCACTTTTGAATTAGGTCTTGTTGATAGCAATCTTCAGTCATGATTTTGGTCGATCTTATCTTGTCGCATGATGGTGCGTGCTCATTTATCATCATTTTGGACATCATCAATCCTAATCGATGATAGAATTAGGGTTTTGTCTTCTTGTCAATCTCGTCATTTTGCAATCGATTCATCATCGATCCTTGTTCGTGTCAATCTTGTCATTTCATCATCGATTCGTCATCGATCCTTATCAACTTGTCAATCTCATCATTTTGCAATCGATTCGTCATCGATCCTTGTCCTTGTCAATCTTGTCATTTTGTGATCGATTCATCATCGATCTTTGTCCTTTTCAATCATGTCAATTTGGATCAATTAGTCATTGTTCCTCATCAATTGGCGCCTATCAATTTGATCTCCTTGTCAATCTTGGTCAATTTGTCATTGATTTTTGTCAACCAGTCTCAATCATTTATCAACATTGGTCCTTTGTCAATCAAAATCATGATCAAACCTACATTAATTTCTTATTGTCTTGACCTAATTCCTTGTCCTCTTATTTCTAGGGTTTTATGATTTGTTCATTTAATCCTTTTCTTTTTCTTTGTGGGTTAAATAAATCTATTTATTTAGTCCTAGGTCTCTTTCATGAATTAATTAATGGCTGAAAACCTATTAATTAATTCACCCTATTTCTATTTCATCATTTCTAATTTTCCTAATTCCTAATTTCCACTTCATTTTCTAATTTGCTAAATTCAATTTCCATGTAATCAATTCCTCTCTAGTCTCTCCCTATTTTTGTGGATCTGGTGGAAGCATGAATTTCTCATGCGTCATACCGTTGGCATAGCAAGATGTCATAGGCTTTTAGTCTTCTAACCTTTGCATTGCCAATATGTCATAATTCATGACATAGAAGGTGTCATAACCTTCTTCCTTCAACTCAATTTTGCCATTTTTGAAATTAATTGCCTCTAATATCAATTTCATGCTAATCTTGTCCTCTCTCCAATTTGTCTATAAATTGGATGAGTTTCTTCAATCAAAGGATCAATCAATCACACTTTCGAGTAGCCTTATGCTGCAAATTTCATCTCTCTACAACTTGCTTTCTACTTACATTTTGCACTTGTAGGTGAGATCAACATCAAATTTGAAGGTGAAAGAAGAGCAATGGAGCCACATGAAGGAGATATTTGTGTTGGTTTGCTTCAATTTCATGCAATTTGAATATCTTGTCTTTATGTCTTCATTGATTGGATTAGGATTGCTTTTATTGCAGTTTTAGGTTTTGTGATTGTCCTAATTTGTATTGCTTTGATGTTTTCCCAATTTCTTGATCTAAATTTTTGGTGAACTTGACACGAAATAACCATTTAACTATGTTTTGAGTGCTTTTTGAGTTGTTTACAGGTGAAAAACTCAAGAAACAGGGCAACTCAGAGCTTTCTGGACACTTCTGCGCCTATGTAGAAGGGATCTATGCCTATGTAGATGAGATCTGCACTTGTGTAGAAGGGATCTACGCCTGTGTTGATGAGATCTGCGCCTATGTTGATGAGATCTGCACCTGTGTAAGGCCAGAAACAACGGTAAAATTAGTTATTTTTCTTGCAAGTTTGTTTGTTTGCAATCTGTTTCTTGCAAGTTTGTTTGTTTGCAATCTGTTTCTTGCATTAGGGTTTTTCTTTGGTACTAATTCTCTATGCAGCCTCGTGGCATTATATGTGACAAAGACTAAAAATGCAACTACTAACGAATCTTATGCAGGACACGATCAAAGACTCACATTAAAACATCTTTCTTGCAAATTTTTAAAGTAGTTGCACATTTCATTTCTTAAAGGATAATGAACACCATGCATGCTTTGTTTGTTTTCAATTTGATTGTATGTTTTAAGCCTTAGAGTTGGGCCTGCCTCCCGATTTGCCTGGCACTTCGCACAGGCAATGGTGAGAGGGAACGACCCAAAGTGGTGACGAGCTAAATCCAAGCTCTTCCGAACCACTCTAAATAACTATGGATGCAATGAAAGTTGTAGAAAATAGGTGTTGGAATGGTATTGAGATGATTTATTCGCCAGATCAATACCCACCTAAATGGATGCTCTTACTAGATGCTCTTGTTTTTAGATGCCAAAATCCTTCTATCTGTTGGCTCAGGCATTGTGATACGCGCATGCCGAAGACACCTCTCATGTACTCCTCAGTTAGAGATAGCAAGTTCTTGGGAAGTGATGCCCCTTGAACTCAAAGCTTGGTATGCCCGAGAAGTGAGTGCACTGTAAGGGGGAGCCTGTGCTACCAAGCGTCTAGCTATCTGGCTGAGTGTTGTATTTTATGGTTAGAGGATTCAACAGATATTGCCCATGCCAGCCATAGGATTTGTTGTGAATGTGCTTGATTGTCTTGAGTCAAAGTCAAACAAACATTTTGTCTTCTTTTATTGTCAAAAGTTAAATAAAAAACAAACTTTCAAAAGTGCTCATAATCAACTTGGGTTTTCAAAATCAACAACCTTCAATTTAAAACAAAATCCCAACAAAAAGTCCAAAATCGTCCAAGTATTCATCCAACATTTGAACATGGTTTGTCAAAACATTGAATATCTTTGTTTCAAAATTCATGTCACTTTAGGATAGGTTTTGCATAGTCCAACTTAGGTCCTAGGACATATTGGTATCTCCCTGCATTTTAGTCCTTTTCATTGCAAGCGTTCTCATTTTGTACTTAGGTTCAAAATCATTTCATTAAGTTTGCATTTCCTTGTCATATCCTAAGTCATTGTCATAATCATTGCCTTCTTGCATTTAGTCTCAAAAATTTGGTTTGTCAAACTTGAAAAAATCAAAACTTTGGATGATACCCTAAGTTGTTGTTAGGGAGTCTTGACCTTGTCTAAAATTTGTCCTTTCATTAATATCATTTTTATCAAACCTAGCTTAGTATCCAAGCATATAGGTGAGACATTGTCAATTTGTCCTATTATCATTTGGTCCTTTGTCCTTTAAGGTCTTGGCTTCATTTCAACTTCCCAAGGTTGAGTCTTTAGGTTGCATTCCAAAAAGTTTGTCCAAATCTTGAAAAACAACAAAAACATAGGTTGCATTCCTGCCATAGTTTGCATTTTCATCTATTTAGTTTGCATTTAGTTGCATATCATACATCATCCTTTTAAAACAAAAAAATCCCAAAAATATTGCATTTGCATAGTGACATGCCTATTGAAACAAGGTCAAAATCTAAGAAGATGGGCGAACCAACATATCAACCTATTGACAACGTATCAAACTCATAGTTTCAACCTAGTCAAACATTATAAGTTGAAGGTTCGTCAAACACATCATTACCACAATATGGAATGGTTCAACTTGGACCACCTCCATTATATGAGCCAGTGTTTGTACCCATGAAACTAGGATATGGAAGTGTTTGACCAACACCAAGGGAAAATGTACCTTTTGACTGGAATCAATTGAACCTACAACATGAAATTCAAACTCAAACATTACATGAGGAACAAACTCTTTCACAAGGATTTGGGTCAGATCAAGGTATTCAACAAGAAATAGATCCAAATGTTTTACCAAATCCTTCATCAGATTCTGATGCTTCTGATGATATTGATATGTTCCTTAAAGATCCGAAGTTGACAAAAAAGATGGATAAATTCTTGAACAAGGTCTTTAAGATGTTTCCACAAAAATATCTTGATATGATGAGTAATGTGACCTCCTCAAATGAGCAAATTAATGTGCAAAAACAGCAAGGCGGTGAGCTGTTAAGTTTCTCTCCACATCCAAACGAAGAAACTGTGCAACAAGAACCTCAACCCACCTTGATGAGTAAGCGTGCTTCAAAAACTTTGATAGTGGCTATTCCACAAAAGTCAACATTCGAAACAATAAACAATCCATTATTTAATACAACACCTTTAGCACAAGAACAAATGATGGCCACACAAATGTTGACAATTGTCCCTCAACAAGAAATGATTCCTTGAATAATTGCCAGTGGATCAAAATCTAAGATGCATGAAAGCTTTACGACTGGAATGCCCGATCTTACTAATGTTCAAAACAATCCTACAATGCAACAAAGTTTCTATGTCCCATCAAGTTCAATATGTTTGGCAAATACACAAGTACCCATTATACAAAATATTGTGACAAAACCTTCGATAGTGGCAACACAAAGAGCCACAGATAGTGGTGTGCACCAAAAACAAATGTTGCAACAATTGAGGAATGCACAAAAGGCACAATCGAATGCGCAAACAAGCAATGCACAACAACAACAATATCGCATTCAAAAACACATTGCAGTGTCTTTTGCACCATTACAAGTTAATTCAAACTTGCAACCACCACAATGGATTGGACAAACAACATAGCAAGTCAATGCAAGTACCATCCCTCATCTCAAGGAGAAACAACAGAAACCTCCCAAACAAAGTTTTTTGCAAATGATGGGATTTACATCAGGACAACAATAGTTGACACAAAGTCAGCAAATTCTAATTCGTCAACATCAACAACAACATGTGCCTCAATATGGGCCAGGCAAAACAAGTTATCATACATCACAACCACAACTGATGGCCATGCAATATCAACAACACCCTCAACTGCAATATCAACCTAGGCCACAAATGATGATCCCACCACAAGAAGCACAGTAAAAGGGTCAATGTCAAGACATGGCACAACCACAGCAACAAGAGCTGTATCAAGACCTTTATATGCTAGAGACACCAAAGACAGCAGATTCAGAGCCTCAATAGCCAATAGAGAGCAGGATGTATTGACAAAGAGTACACCCAAGAGTGAATGATGAACTTCCAAAATCTTCGCTACCTGACACATTTGCACAATAGCTTGAGAAATTGCGACAACAAGTCGATGCATTAGAAACCAAAGGGACAAAGAAATTATACACACATCAAGATTTATGTCCTAATCCATTTGACAAGATCTTGTACATGCCTCCCTTTCCTAAGCATTTTGAGGCACCTAATTTTGAGAAATATAAAGGGAACGACAATCCAAAAGACCATATTCGAGCATTTTTTGCAGCATGTACTGAAGTGAACTATGAGGAAACATATTTGATGTGCTTATTTTCCCGTAGTCTCATAGGACAAGCCATGGATTGGTATTCACATTTGCCAGGGAACATAAAGACATGGTCGGAATTGGCTCAAAAGTTTATATCCCACTTCGCATTCAACATTGATAGTGAAGTGACCATGTCAGATTTATGCAACACCAAGCAAAAGCAAGGTGAACCATTAGTGACTTTCTTACAAAGATGGCGAAGCTTGTATAGTTGTTCTTCCCTAGATATACCTGAAAAACAACAAGTGAACTTATTCATTCAAAATTTGGTCCTAGAAATGATGTATGAGCTCAAATTGAAAAGTCCTAGCACCATTGAGAAGCTCATTAAGAAAGGGATGAACATTGAAACTGCTCTTGTAGCTAAGGGACTCATTAAACTCAACAAAGATAGTGATAACACAAACAATTCAAGGGAGAAAAATAGATTTTGGTACAAAAACAAGAATGTCACTAATGATGGAGTTGTCGATGCAAGAGCAGTGAATGCAAATCAACCCACGTTCACGATAAAGAAATTGAGCACTCCTAATGTGTTGACTATGCAACAAAATTAGACACAAGCAAGCAATGTTACTCAACATCCGCAATACCAACAGTATAATCAACAACAAGGTCAGCAACAAAACTAGCAACGAAAACCTTTTAGATCAAGGGATGAGCCCCCTCGACATTTTACGCCACTAGGAGAGCCTATTGAGTTAGTAATGAAACAATTAATACAAGCAAATTTTATCAAGTTACCAGATGCTAAGGAAGAACCATTGGTAAAGCCGCATTGGTGGAATGATAATGCATATTGTGAGTACCATCGATCAAAAGGACATAAAACCGCATCGTGTTTTCAATTGAAACATATGATTCAAGACTTGTTAGATCAAGGAGTAATTGAGGTAGACCCACCCAATGCAACCTCTAACACTGATCATACTATTTTCAAAACTCCTTTGCTTGATCATGACAAGAGTAAAGCATCTTCTTCAAACTCTGCCCAAACAGCGAATCTTAATTATGTAAAAACTGGTTATAACAATGTCATCAATTATTTTCGAGTGTCAATGAGTATGTTTCCACCATAAGAATAAAGGGACAAGATCCTTGTTGTGAAGTCACCACTTGTCGATCCAAAATAGTCCTGAAAGAAGCTCCTGCAATTCATCCCAAATCAACTCCTATGAGTCAGTATAATCTCCTAGATCATCTAGGAAAGACACCTGCACAAATATCAATTCTTGAGTTGTTGAAAATGTCCCCTATGCATCGTGCAGTCCTAGATAAAGCTTTAATTGAGTCCACTGTCCTGACAGACATTGATGTTGACCAGTTTCAAGCCCGAATTGGACATCTAGTTGTTTCCCAACACGTTGCCTTTTCTGATAACGATATTTCCCCTCATCAGCTCCCTCATAATGATCCTTTACATCTTGAAGTCTTTGTCCATAATTTCAAGATCCGACGAGTCTTGATAGATGGCTGAGCAGGTCTTAAAATTTGTACCTTGAGAGTAGTCATTGGTCTTGGTAATACAGAAAATGACATTGATTCTTCCAAAAGAATAACAATCAAAGCATATGATGATGATGAGCACCCATCTAAAGGGATAATTTCATTGCCTATCAGAGTTGGTCCAGTGACAAAAAACACTTTCCTGCAGGTCCTAGACCTCGATCTCCCTTACAATATGATTCTTGGCCATCCATGGATCCACTCAATGAAAGTAGTTCCATCTACTTATCATCAGTGTTGAAAATATCCTTAGAATGGGACTAAGATAACAATTCTGGGAGATTGTAATCCATTTCAATTTTGTGCTAATCTAACGAATTCCCCGCAGCAACAAGTCCCAGTTAATAGAGAGGCCCACTCATATAATTATGTGGATCCTCATGAGTTGTTAGATGTTGTCAAAGGAAAATTGAAGATACAGGACCAAGGATGCGGGGAGTATTCAATGGCCCAAACCTTCCTAATTGGGAATTTACCAATATCTCCAAAATCACATGGCAAACCACATTTGTTGCAAAAGGAACCTAAGATAGTCATTCAATATCAGCCCCCCACTACATTTAAAAGATGGGGTGAACTTGACAAGGAAAATTTGGATGATGATGTCATAGATTGGTTTTATAAGTATCCAACTGATACACCACCTATCAAGTTGCCAGTGGAGCGGTATGGCAAACAGTTTACTATACTGCAGAAAAAGGGATATGATGGTTGTAGTGGTTTGGGCCCTGACAAGAAAGGAAGACTAGAACCTATTATTCCCAAGATGTGACATCCAACTTTAGGATTAGGTTTTGTACCATTGCAGATTGGACCCTCATCTACCAAAGTGACCATGTGTGGAAAGGGGCATGACTTTGATGATAAAACAACACCTGAGGATACCCAACCTGAAACTGATTCCAATGAATGGGAGTGGAGTTCCTTTTCTTCTAGCTCCTATGCCCTTGAAAATGTTTTCCTTGACCCTAATGATTTGCCCATGGAGGACAAACATGAAATAACTTCTCCACCCAAAACGTGTCCTAATGCTTGGAAAGAGTCATTCTAGGACCCAAGCTCCAAATCAAATATGAGCAGTTCAGACAGTGATACCACGGACATTTACATCTTTACCATCTTGGCCCTCTCTCTCCTTAAAACCAATGATGACATGCCCCTTGTCTATCCTCAGCTTATCCAACATGACCAACAAGAACCACTCATATTAGATTGTTTTCAAAATGATGAAGCAATTGCCAAATTTCTTGGACTACAAGAAGGCATACCACAAGGTGATCATAAGGCAGGGTTTACTATTGATTTAGATTCCACAACATATTTTGGGGAGTCAACTCCATCTTCTAGTCATAAAAATGAAAAAGAAAAAGCAACAGTAAAAAATCAAAAGAATGAGTCTTTGAGTGAAAATCGTAAGGCGCTCTCTGACCATGGAAAAGTAAAAATACAAGACGTACCTACGGGTGAAAACCTCTCTGAGGCGCCCAAAGGTGGAAGATTGGACATACCCTCGTCAAGTCAGGATAAATCAACATTGCTTGTGGAAATGATCAAAGAGATAAATTTGGGTACACCTGACAACCCTAAGGTCATTCATTTTGCTACTTCTCTATCAAAACAAGAAAAGACAAATTTGGTAAATTTCTTTCTTGAGAAGAAGATCAGTTTTGCATGGTCTTATGCAGATATGCCTAGCCTTGATCCAGAATTAGTCCTTCAACACTTGCCATTAAAATCAGATGCCAAGCCCGTCAAACAAAAACTCAGAAAGATGCATCCCTAGGTGGCTCTCTTAGTCAAAGTAGAACTCAAAAAATTATTAGATGTGGGCTTTATCAGACCAATTGATTATGCAGATTGGATTTCAAATTTGGTACCAGTTAGAAAAGTAACTGGGGGCATAAGAATCTGTACGGATTTTAGGGATCTCAATAAAGCATGCCCTAAAGATGACTTTCCACTGCCGAATATAGACATCATAGTTGACATGATTGTCGGATATGAGATGCTATCATTGATGGATGGTTTTTCCAGATATAATCAAATTCGTATTGCTCCTAAAGATCAACACAAGACTGCATTCACATGTGCTTGGGGTACCTACTACTGGAATGTGATGCCTTTTGGCCTTAAAAATGCTGGAGCAACATATCAAAGAGCTATGACAACAATTTTCCATGATTTTATGCATACTTTGATGGAAGACTATGTTGATGACCTATTATGCAAATCCGTCACAAGAGATAGTCATCTGGCCATCGTTGGCCCAATTTTTGATCAAATGGAAACCTACAAGCTCAGACTCAACCCAAAGAAATGTGTCTTTGGTGTCACAACCGACAAATTATTAGGGTACATTGTTTCTCACAGAGGCATCGAAGTAGACCCCAAAAAAGTTAAAGCAATAATGGATCTGTCAACTAAGAAGTCTGCAAGGGAAGTTACAGTCAATCCGCCGGTTTATAGCTCAATTGGCAAACAAATGTCATCCCTTCCAACATTTAATGCATAAAGGTGCCACTTTTAAATGGACTGAGCAATGTCAATTAGTGTTTCAAACTCTCAAGGATTATCTGATGTTGCCACCTATTCTAATGCCTCCTATAGCAGGGAAACCATTCATATTCTATATCTCTGCAACTAAAACGACACTGGGAGTTCTCTTGGCCCAACAGGATGAGAAAGGCAAAGAGTGGGCTATTTATTATATCAGTTGAACACTAGTGGGCGATGAACTAAATTATTCAACTATTGAACGGGCATGTTTAGCAGTGGTATTTGCAACACAGAAGCTTTGACACTATATGTTAAATCATCAGACACTGCTAGTTGCAAAAATTGATCCCTTGAAATACTTGTTTAGTAGGGCAACTTTGACAGGTCACCTGGCAAAGTGGGTTATGATCCTAAGTGAATTTGATATTGAGTACATTGAGAGAAAGGCAATAAAAGGATAAATCATAGCGGATCAACTTGCAAAGGCACCTATTCATGATGATCATCCAATGTTGACTGATTTTCTAGATGAATTAGTCTTTGTTGTCACATCTTCTAATGGATGGAAATTATATTTTGATGGATCCCATACCAAATTTGGCTCAAGAGTAGGTATATTGTTTGTCACCCCTCAAGGTGATGCTATTCCTAAATCCTACAGAATAACTTTTGATTGCACCAATAATATTGTAGAATATGAGGCTTTGGTTACAAGACTCCGAGTAGCAATCCAACGGAACATTACACATTTCCAAGTCTATGGAGATTCCCAGTTAGTCATCCATCAAGTGAATGATGACTATGAAACGAAGGATGAAAAGCTTCTTCCCTACAAGCATATGGTGGATTTCTTCAAGACAAAATTTACTTATATCCATTTCAGTCAAGTTCCAAGAATACAAAACAAGTCAGCAGATGCTATGGCAACTATTGCTTCCATGTTAAATATGCCCCATAATATGGACAGATGTGAATTTTTGGTCGAACACTTGCTTCTCCCTTCTTTTGAAATTTTGACAGCAGATGTGATGTGTGTTCTTGTTGGTCCTAATTCCCTATGGTACAATGACATCTATCGGTATTTGCACTCCCAAACCTTACCACTTAACCTTTCTTCTAACCAACGTCGAGCCTTCATATGCCAAACTGCCAAATATGTCATCATCGCAGACACCCTTTACCATCATTCCTTTGACCATACCCTCCTCAAGTGTTTGGATTTTGATGAGGCACAAATGGCTTTACATGAGGTTCATGATGGTATATGTGGGGGCCATTTCAATGGTCTGAGTCTAGCTAAAAAGTTGGTTCATGCTGGATATTATTGGCCCACATTAGAAAAGGATGCTCATGATTTTGTCAAGAAATGCTACAAATGTCAATTACACGGAAATTGCATTCAGGCACTAGCCCAAGAACTTCACTCTATCATATCTCCATGGCCCTTTTCTCAATCGGGATTGGATCTTATTGGAAAGATTCACCTGACATCTGCAAACAGACACAAATTCATCATCACAGCCACAAAATACTTTACCAAATGGATCGAGGCTATCCCTATGACCTATATCACTGGTGTTCAAATTTCAAAGTTTCTATTGAATTATATCATATGCAGATATGGGGTTCCTCTTGCAATAGTCACAGATAATGGTCGTCCATTGAAAAATAAAGATGTCAAGGAACTCTATGAAAAGTTTCGCATCCAACACTATTTCTCCAGTCCTTACTATCCACAAAGTAATGGTCAAGCCGAAGCATCCAATAAAACCATCATTAAGATCCTAAAAAAGGTTGTTAATAACGCTGGTCAAGATTGGCATGTCCAGTTGAATCCAGCACTATGGGCTTATCGTACTTCCATCTGCACCCCTACTAGCGCAACACCTTATTCCTTGGTGTATGGTGCAAAAGCCATTCTACCCTTAGAAGTGGAAATTCCCTCTTTGCATGTTTCCCTCCAACACTTGATTGATGATGAGATGCACAGAGTCTCTAGGTTGCATCAACTTGAGATGTTAGATGAGAAATGTCAGACAACCCTGACACATTTGCAAGCATATCAAAACTGTCACCATCACTCTTATAATAAGAAGGTCAAAGGGTGACACTTTGAAGTGGGAGATTTGGTTCTCAAGGCGAACCCGAAGAAAACACAATCTACTGACATCATCAAAGGAAATTTTGAGCCTAATTGGGTTGGGCCTTTCATAGTTACTGCAGCCTATGGCTTGGGGGCATATCAGCTTGCAACCCCAAATGGTGAACCTTTGTCTGATCCTGTAAATAGCATGCATCTTCGAAAGTATTGGACATAGTTTTTTGTCAGCAATTCTTCAAATATGATGTTGAAAAAATACAAAAAAATTCAAAAAACTCAAAAAAATGCAAAAAAATCAAAAAACTCAAAAAAAATACAAAAAAATCAAAAACTCAAAAATACAAAAAAATAAAAAAAAAAAACAAAAAAAAGTGAAAAAAAAGTGAAAAGAACAAAAGTAAAGAAAAATAATTCGCCCTCTAGTGAAAACCTGGCAAACAGGCACTTTGGGCAAGTACCATGGTGAAAACCTGGCAAACAGGCATCATGTGTAAAAGACTATTGCTCTATTATCTATCATGACTCCTAGCTGTATTGTCCCCCCGTAGGTTTATCACGATTATCCTTGCCCTGACCCAATGTTCTATTCCAGGCCTGCGATTGGTCAACATCATTGTCTTGCATACTTAGGTTTCCAATCCTTGTGCATGTGTTTTGGTCCCGGTCATTGTATATGTCTGTCAAATTTTCATTAGGTGTGCACCTTTGTCATGATCAATTACTGGAGTTATTCCTACGTGAGGACTGGAGCTTTCTAATCTAAAATGTCTTGAAAAAATCCCTAAAAATCAAATAATGTCCTGAAAAAAATCCCTAAAAATCAAATAATGTCCTGAAAAAATCCCTAAAAATCAAATAATGTCCTGCAAAAATCCCTAAAAACCAAATAATGTCTTGAAAAAATCCCTAAAAAGTCAAATAAAGTCCTGAAAAACGAACAAAAAAATTGTAAAAAAACTCAAAATTCCTACAAACTGAAAAACATCAAAATCCAAAAACAATTTCTTTGGCATTTTGCATTTTGTCAATAAATGGTCCCCTTTGTGCATAGACAAATCGCTGAGCATACATCCAACGACAATCAATCAAACATTGTGCTTTAATGAAATCACCAAGTAAGCATTCAACCTGATTATAATTGTCACATCAATCCAAATAGCATCAACATTACCATTGGTCCTTGTCAATATTATCATGGGTCTTATACAGGGTGTGGTATACTCAAAACCAGACTGTGTCCTGTCTTAGATGGGGTACCACATTCCCTGGAACCAGACAGCATGATCATTCTTATTTTCCACTTTTGACAATGATGATCAGACTGTTTGTTTGACTTGGTTGAATTTGTGCGTCTTATCTTTTTACTGATTTATCTTTGGCTTTGATCATGTTCCTATGTTGCTCGATGATGTCACTGAGTGATTTAGAGTGACAGGGATGGTTCATGGTCCCTTTCCTTTTTTGTTGTGTTTGCTATTTGTGGAATGTTTTTCACAAACTAGGGCAACTATATCATTGGGTGTCTGTGATAAGTACGTTTGCTTTGTGAACGTTGCACATACCTCAACCCTTGATGTATGCAACCTAGGATACTTCACTCATTCCTTGTGTGTGATGTGTCTGTCTTTTGCAAAAGGGGTTGCGTTCCAGATCTGGCCTTCAATGCCATGATGCTCTACATCTGCTTTGCTACATTAAATAAAGGTTCTCACCTACTTATGTGCATTTGTGAAAGCAAGTTTTTCCTTCATTTCTAGCTGTCCTTTGTCCCATTTCTTATTACTAACATTTCTTCTGTCAGTCTAGGTAGTCTATTTGGTCTAGTTCTCCAATCTCCAAAAACATAAGCTGCATCTTGCATTCATTGATTAGTACATTTGCATTATATCAAGTCTATAAAAAAGTATTTTATCCATTTCATCTTATAAATGCATCCAAAAATATAAACAACATTCACACATGTTCCAAAGATAGTAAATAGACAGTGCATAAGACATCCATACATGGAACATAAACATAAGCCATAACACATCGCACCCCATCATATAGCTGCATATCGTATCATATATCAAAACAATATCGGAGTACAAAATTGGACTGTTTGTCCTAAGTATGACCCGTAGGCTGAGTACATAATGTCAAACTATATATGTCTCTATCATAAGGAGCATGTGCCTCTATCACTGGGTGCTCCCTCTATCCTCCTCATCCCTGCTATGTCTCAAGGATGAAGCCCCTCCTGTCCCTGGTCCTGGTTGTGGTGGTCTCCTAGGTCCACTCACCCCCATACTACTCACTGACCTTTGAGAGCATGGCCTGCTCTCTGTCCTCGATCATGACCGATATGATGCTGCTCTCTGCTCTGGTGGAACTTTACTCTCATATAGAGTCCTCAAATGGTGCATCTCATCTCCTACCTCTAATAACATCTGTGCCATCTCACATGCACTAGCATCCCTAATCGACCCAACATACTCGATCACTCTCTGCTCTTCTTGTTGTGCCTAGGCTATCGCTGTATCTCAAGCCTCTATCAGCCTGGTTATCTTTGTCCTCAAGATGACATTCTATCTCTCTAATTTAGCAATGTGATCATGCTGACTCACTATGGTGGCCTTGCATATCTCCATCTCCTCTATGCTAGTTGTATCCTGCCCTATGGGTATATCTTGCAATGACTCATGATCTGTTGGATCTGGCTCATCTCTCTGCATACACCTAGGACTCTCCTCATCCCCATCGTCCTCCTTAGCCTCCTCCTTGTCCCCCTCATCCTCATCCTCCTCATCCTCATCATCCCCCTCATCCTCATCATCTCTCTCCTCATCCTCATCATCTCCCTCATCCTCATCTCCATCCTCATCATCTCTCTCCTCCTCTCCAGTGAGTGGGAAGTCCTCCTATCTCCTAGGTACTGGAATATCAGGATCCGTTAATGCCACTGGCCACCATCGTGCAAACCATCGCTCATACTCCTCTATCATCCCGGCATCTACAACATCTAATCTCTAATCCCATTGTCTCTGCTGTAGCTGTGTGAAGTTGGCATATGCTATGTGTGGCTGGATCATCCTCCCCCACTGACTGGTCTCTCTATGAGATCGAGCAAAGTGTGTAGTCCCTATCGGTACATCCTGCCTCTCTCCAAACTGTTTCCTGACTCTATCTAGCAATTCATTGGTCATCCAATCAGGTATCTCTCCTATCTGCAATATGGTAGCTCATCGCCATCATCTGACCATCCAGGGCAATCATGATATGGTCTCCATGTGAAATCTCTCAACCTATCTAGCTCATGTCGCCAATACAATATGTATCCGAATGGACCCTGTCTCAGCGTTCCCCCATAGCAGTATACATATGGTCGCTATGGTACTACCTATCTCTCTACAATCGGCTGACATTGGCTATGTGCTCAAATGCCCATACCTGTAAAAGTGTGACCCCATAACTCAAAGTCTATACCCTCTGATATGCTATCTGATGCAACTGAAAATATAGCATGGCCAGCACACATGGTCCCCATGCGTATATAGTCCCCTCTATCACCATCCGCTCTAGCACTCTTCCCCATCCAATAGGGAATCCATGTCATCATCTATCACCTGCTAATAGGCATGCTATAACCATTGCTATCACTACATAATGTTGATCATACTCTGCTACCATGGTCTCGCAGCAGATCTCCCTCTCTATGATATCAAGGTCATCTGCATCGCACTTGAATAATTTACACAAAGAGTCTCTCCCTATCACTGGGTCGTACACCACCATCTCCCCATGAATCAGAATGCGGAGGATACGCCACACGTCCTCTAGTGTCACTATCGCCTCTCCAGTCAGAAGATGGAAAGAGGAAGTCTCTGAATGCCATTGCTCTGCCAATGCGGTGAGAAGTCCTGTGTTTTCCCTAATCTCGGGCATGTACATAATATTGTATAATCCAAGTCCTACTAATGTATCTCTGTCCATGCTCTTGAGTCTATGTCGCAACATGAAGTAGTCGGGTCTATTTTCCCATGTAATCAATGGATATTGTCGACTCTGCATCATAATTGGGGCACACTTTGTCAGTTTTAGGGTTTTCTCCTAAGGGCTGCATTTCTTTGTTTCATGCCCCAATTAGGGTTTTTCTTATCTATTTTGACCTATCCTACCCTTATCCCTCTTTTTAGGATCATCCGTGTGCTATTTTTGGTCAAATTAGTGTTCTCAGTGCACAATTGCGCTTGTGTGCCCTGTTGTGTGCCTGTCCAGCATCAAGCTACACCTCTGTACCCTACACAGGTGCAGAACATCCTTACACAGGCGCAGATGTCCATTTTTTTCCTTCCCTGTGGGCCTCGCAATGTCCCGCAATCAAGCAAAATTCATGAAATTGACAATATGGGTTTTTGAGCTACATACCGTTGCTCCCGCATCGTCTAGTCGTCTGTAGGTACATACACATTCCCCAAGGTGATCTACCATTGGAATGTTGACCATCTCTCTACAAGGGTTCTTTTTCCTAAGAAACAATTCCTCCACTTTGGCTAGTGCAAATGAGCTCTTTTCCTTCTCCTTGTCTCATTTATAGATCTTTATTAGTGCCTAGATGGACGTGCATCCTCTCCATCTTATGCTAGTCACAGTCTTTTGCACCTTCTACTGCTTGTGATTCGTGCATCTGACCTTCAATTCTTGATCTGTTCAAACCTATCATTTTCTATTATTCTTATCGACTAATTGGCCTCTTTTTTGGATTTTTCTAGCCAATTCCTTGAGGGGGCATGTATAGGTCATTGTTATTGTTTGGGGCATTTTCATTATTTTTCTTTGAAACAATGCTTAGAATCGCATTATCTCAAAGAGGGGCAAAATGTAGACGTCTAAAAATGGTCAACACTTGTGGAGTCATACTTTAACATTTGCGCATTGCCTTATTTTAGGGTTCTTGCATCACATTAACATTTCTTCTATGTTGCGCACTTGGTCTTTATTATTTGCGAGCATCAAGTCCTTCTTCTGCATTCCTCATTTTTCTTGCTTTCAAATTAGGTCTTGTCAATAGCAATCTTCAGTCATGATTTTGGTCGATCTTATCTTGTCGCATCATGGTGTGTGCTCATTTATCATCATTTTGGACATCATCAATCCTAATCGATGATATAATTAGGGTTTTGTCCTCTTGTCAATCTCATCATTTTGTGATCGATTCATCATCGATCCTTGTCCTTGTCAATCTTGTCATTTTGCGATCAATTCGTCATCGATCCTTATCAACTTGTCAATCTCATCATTTTGCGATCAATTCGTCATCGATCCTTGTCCTTGTCATTCTTGTCATTTTGTGATCGATTCGTCATCGATCCTTGTGCTTTTCAATCATGTCAATTTGGATTGATTAGTCATTGTTCCTCATCAATTAGTGCCTATCAATTTGATCTCCTTGTCAATCTTGGTCAATTTGTCATTGATTTTTGTCAACCAGTCTCAATCATTTATCAACATTGGTCCTTTGTCAATCAAAATCATGATCGAACCTACATTAATTTCTTATTGCCTTGACCTAATTCCTTGCCCTTTTATTTCTAGGGTTTTATGATTTGTTCATTTAATCCTTTTCTTTTTCTTTGTGGGTTAAATAAATCTATTTATTTAGTCCTAGGTCTCTTTCATGAATTAATTAATGGATGAAAACCTATTAATTAATTCACCTAATTTCTATTTCATCATTTCTAATTTTCCTAATTCCTAATTTCCACTTCATTTTCTAATTTGCTAAATTCAATTTCCACCTAATCAATTCCTCTCTAGTCTCTCCCTATTTTTGTGCTTCGGTGGAAGCATGAATTTCTCATGCATCATACCATTGGCATAGCAAGATGTCATATGCTTTTAGTCTTCTAACCTTTGCATTGGCAATATGTCATAATTCATGACATAGAAGGTGTCATAACCTTCTTCCTTCAACTCAATTTTTCCATTTTTGAAATTAATTGCCTCTAATATCAATTTCATGCTATTCTTGTCCTCTCTCCAATTTGTCTATAAATTGGATGAGTTTCTTCAATCAAAGGATCAATCAATCACACTTTCGAGTAGCCTTATGCTGTGAATTTCATCTCTCAACAACTTGCTTTCTACTTGCATTTTGCACTTGTAGGTGAGATCAACATCAAATTTGAAGGTGAAAGAAGAACAATGGAGCCACATGAAGGAGATATCTATGTTGGTTTTCTTCAATTACATGCAATTTGAATATCTTGTCTTTATGTCTTCATTGATTGGATTAGGATTGCTTTTATTGCAATTTTAGGTTTTGTGGTTGTCCTAATTTGTATTGCTTTGATGTTTTCCCAATTTCCTGATTTACAAAGCCTAATAAGAATAGATATGGATTTAAGAAAAGCAAACAATGCTACATAGCGGATGAGGAAGGAGTAAGTGATGACTCTGAGGATGAACTAGCAACAGACTCTGCTAGTGGATCTGGCAATGGAAAGGAATGGGTGTTCTATGCTTCAAAGGAAGATGAACCAGAACCGGCTATCATGAATGAAGAAAAGGCACTAGAGGCAAAAGTTGAAGATAAGAATGAATGGGTAATTGATAGTGGATGCTCACATCATATAACTAGAGATAAAAGAAAAATTTTGTCCCTACAAGAATACAATGGTGGTCAAGTCAGATTTGGAGATGACAAAGCATGTATGATCAAAGGTAGAGGTATTATTTCTCTGGATGGCAAGCATAATACTGATAATGTCTATTATGTAGAAGGTTTAAATCATAGGCTCTTAAGTATTGGTCAATTGGTGGACAAGGGTTTCCAACTTCAATTTAAAGATAGAAAATGCAAAATCACTAAGAAAACTAGTTTGGAGATTGCAACCAGTACTCAGACTGGAGGTAATATCTTTCACTTGAACACTGGTAATAAGAAATGCTTGATTGCTCATATTGATGAGAGTTGGCAATGGCATAAGATGTTGTGTCATGTTAATTTTGATTGTATTGTTAAGATCAGTTCAACAAAGGCAGTTAGAGATATAATTAAGATTATGAGGCCTCATAATCTGGTATGTAAATAATGTAAATTGGGAAAGCAAGTTAGAAATTCTTTTAAGAGCATACATGATAAATCTAATGATGTTCTTTATTTGATTCATACTGACTTATGTGGTCTAGCAAGGACTAGAAGCTTTCAAGGAGATAGGTATTTCATTCTAATAATTGATGATTATTATAGAATGATGTGGGTGACTTTTCTTAGGGAGAAGTCTGGAACCTTTCAGAAATTCAAGATCTTTAAAGAAAAGGTTGAAACAGAAACTAGATTGAAAATCAAATGTCTGAGATCAGATCAAGGCACTGAGTTCACTTTTCATGAATTTAACAGTTACTATGAGACAAATGGAATTAGGAGATAGTTATCTACACCTTGGACTCATCAATAGAATGGAGTAGTGGAAAGGAAAAATAGAACCATTTTGGATGCAGCAAGATCTATGATGATGGAAGCCAAATTGCATCACGTCTACTGGAGAGAAGTAGTGAGTACAGTAGTTTATGCATTCAATAGAGTTCACATCAAAGGTGAAACCAGTAAGGCCCCTTATAAATTATGGTTTGGACATAAACTTGCTGTTAAATATTTCAAAAATTTTAGAAGTAAATTCTATATCAAAAGGGATTCAATTGGGAAGTTTGATCCTAGATGTGATGAAGGGATATTTCTTGGTTATTCAATTCAAATAAAATCATCTAGATGTTATAACAAAAGATTGCAAAAAATTGTGGAGAGCGTTAATGTGAAAGTGGATGAGCAATACAAAAATCAATCTATATCATATGATAGGGAATCAATAGTGGAAATTATCATAGTTGAACTGACAATGCCTCAACCGGTACTGGAAACTAAGATAGTTACACTAGTACAATCAGAAAATTCAACTGTGACTGATGATCAGAGAAGTGAACCTGAAGTTCAGAAGACACCAAGGTATGTAAGATTAAATCATTATGAAGATCAAATCATTGGAGATAGGAACAAGGGACTTATGACAAGAAGAAGACTGGCAAATCAAGAGGTATATCTTATTTCTCAAATTGAACCAGCATCTGTAATTGAAGCTTGTAAAGATAAATATTGGCTAAAGGTTATGGAAGATGAATTAGATCAGATAGAGAAGAATGAGACTTGGACTTTAGTTCCCCAGCCTAAAAATAAGAATGTTATTGGAACAAAATGGGTTTTTAGGAATAAACTGAATGAGGATGGTCAAGTTGTAAGAAACAAGGCTAGATTGGTTTGTAAAGGATATTCTCAAATGGAAGGAATTGATTATGGTGAGACATTTGCACTTGTAGATAGAATTGAAGTTGTTAGACTATTTATTGCCTATGCGGCTTATAAGAACTATAAGCTCTATCAAATGGATGTTAAATGTGCATTTTTTAATGGTGAACTTGAGGAAGAAGTATACATTGAATATCCTGATGGATTTTCACTAATAGATGATAAAGATATGGTTTGCAGATTAAGGAAAGCTTTATATGGATTGAAACAAGCTCCTAGAGCTTGGTATGCAAGGTTGGAAAATATCTTTTGAAGCATGGTTTTACTAAAGGCAGTGCTGATAGTAATTTATATTATAAGATCATTGATGATGATATTCTGATTATTGAAGTATTTATTGATGATATCATTTTTGGAGGAGAAGATAAATTGTGCATGGAATTTTATAATAATATGAAGAATGAATTTGAAATGTCCATGATTGGTGAGATGACATTTTTCTTAGGTTTGTAGATTACTCAAATTGACAAAGGCATTTTTATCTATCAAACTAAGTATTTGAGGGAATTGTTGAATGAGTTTGGTATGGATAATTCCAAACCAGTAAGTACTCCTATGGTGACAAGTGAGAAATTATCTATCAAGGATACATCTACACCGGTAAATCTGACAAGGTATAAGTCTATGGTTGGTGGCTTTTTATATATAACTAAGACTACACCAGATATTATGAATGCAGTAAGTATTGTTTCAAAATATCAAACTAATCCTAAAGAACATCACGAATGTACAGTAAAGATGATATTTTGGTATTTGCAAGGAACAACAGAATATGGCTTATGGTATTCTAGAGATGATGATTTCTATTTATGTGCATATACTGATTCATATTGGGTAGGAGATACTGATGACAGGAAGAGCACTTCTAGTGGAGCTTTCTTTCTTGGAAAGAAACTGGTTTCATGGATCAGCAAAAAATAGTCATGCATTTCTTTATCTACTATAGAAGCTGAGTATGTTGTAGCAGCAACTAATTACACTCAAGTCTTATGGATGAAGAAAATGTTGAAGGATATCAAGGTAAATTGTAGTGAACCGGTAGTTATCTACTGTGATAACTCTACAGCTATTGACATGTCTAAGAATCTAGTATTTCACTCTAAGACTAAGCATATATCAATAAAGTATAACTTTGTGAAGGACAAGGTAGAAGGAAAGGAAGTCAAATTGGTTTATGTGAACACTAAAGAGCATATTATAGATATATTCACTAAACCGATGTCTAAGGAATAATTTGAGTATTTGAGAGATAGGTTAGGGGTTTCTACCCCTCCGATAGAGACTTGATTGATGTAGTTTGTCATCAGTCTAGAATGAATTATCAAAGATATTATTCATTCTAGCACTGTTGAGTGGTGCTACTACTCAGGGGGAGTAGTTATCTTTGAGATTCAAAGGTTTACATTCTTGCTTTGATATTTTTGTCAGATTTCTGGCATTGATGTCAAAGGGAGAGAGATAGTGATGTGAAAAATAAATTCAGAACTTTACTTTATAGAGATATTATTCATAGGGGAAGAGATTGATATTCAAGAGATTGTTGGTTGTCTTCCACAGGGGGAGACTTGTTTGGCATTTCTTGGTACTTAGATGTGTTACACATCTAGTGTTGCCATCAATGCCAAAGGGGGAGATTGTTGGCAATATGGATGAATTGATTATGTGTTGCATTGATGTTTTTTCATTGTTGTCAACACTAGCTATTATGGTTGGTTATTGGCAAATAGGTTTTGGTTACCAATAGATAGGTTTTGGTTACCGGTAGAAGATCTAGTGTTACTGGCAAAAAGGACTATATATTGGACACTTTCGACATGTTCGAATCAATGGAGTATGTTTGATTTTATGTGTTACATGATTTTGGAGTATGTTTTGATTAGTTGGTATTCATTTGGTAATCGGATGCTATCATACACTCTTGTAAACCCTTACCGACATGGGTTTAAGGTTTAACCGACAGAGCTTTCACTGATAAATATTGGCAGAATGCATAAGTGGTGTTGGTGTGGCTTCTAGATGGATTTCAGTATGTTGAAGATGTTCTTTGATCATGCCTCAACTGATTGAATACATTTATTTGGCGTGGTGGACCCAGATTAGGTTCGGTGCCTATCTAGGTTATGGACCGGTATCATGTTAACGTGTTCTCTACACATTACCAAGATGATTTATGGATTGGTTATTGTTGTTTTGGTCTTAAGATGACATGGAATATCATTTTAATATGGATGTATGTAATGATCTTATTGTAATATCTTTTAGGTGGCTGACCTAATTTGTTTAGGCCTTAGGGTTTGTATAAATTGATGTAAGATCTCATTGTAGATCATGGTATGGGAAGAAAATATGTTCGTGGTCGTGGAATGCAATATCATATGCGAAGGAGATTTGGTCAATCGTAGGTGATCAAATTGGGATTAAGGAAGAGGTCAAAGGCCTCTAGTATTGAGCTTAACCAGTATTGTAATCAGGCATGGTAGATGATATCTTTGGCAGTTCATTATTCTAGATAATTGTCCATTTATCTTGAGGTGATTATAACCTCTCTATAGTCAATAATACTTGTTTGTAATGAGTAGTATGCTCTAGGCAGTGTGCCTTCCTGCATGTGTAGGCCCCTCATTGTATCACATACTTTCTACAGAAGTATCATATGATTGTGGGTAGGCTTCCCACCGTGGTTTTTCCCTTTATGGGTTTTCCACGTACAAATCATGGTGTTATGTGGTATGGCTACATTGTGTCGATTATCTATTTTATTGTTAATTTGTATTGTTTACCGATATTTGTTTCTACTATTCTGGTACTTAATATTTATGTAATCCAGTTAAAGGTTATAAAGTGGTTTAATTGATATAATTTGTTAACAATTGATTCCCCTCCCTCTCAGTTGTTCAATGTTTATCCTAACATCATCTGCCCCCTTCCAACTGGAGGACATATTCTATACTGAGGTAGGCCTATCTTAGCCTTCAACTCCCCAAGTCGTGTGAGGAGATTACAAACATATAAATATCCTACACTTGGATGGATGGCTCACTGCTCATGAATACCAAAGCTAAAATGGTTTATGATTCTTTATGTTCTAATTCTGATTTGATTATTCATGTTAACTTAGTGTGGCACTTGAATTACAATAATGATGAATGATAGAAATTATTCACCCGACTATGAGATAGTAGCATTACACCTAAAAAGAAAAGCTTCAAATGGTTTTTTAATCTTCATAGACTTTTCATTAAGACTAAACAACAAGATATTGATGTGTGTAATATTTGTAGGGTTGTTGATACTACTATGCATATTTTTTTTATTGTATTATTGCTAAGGAAATATAAAATATATTTGGGATTAATTTTGCTAATGGTTTCAATTATCATGATTTTGTATTTGGTTACATTAAAGGCATAAAGACAAGTAGTAATATCTTTTGGTTCCTTTTATCTTGTGAAATTATTTGGACTATTTGCAAAATTAGGAATGTGGAAAGTTATCAAGGAGAGGATAGGTTTCTTACTGAGTCTCCAAGGAGACTCATTTATCATAATGTTGATGTGCAGGTTTCCATTGTGATGATACTTGTAGTGAAAAAGTTTGAGAGGCTTATAGAAGATGACACTACAAGGGTTTACCTATCTGAGCTACCGCATGGCTATACCTAGTCCAAGTTCAACATTGAAAGATCCTGCTTTGTCAATGCATTGGAGGATTTCATGCATGAGATCAATGAAGGTAGGAAGATTGAACGCTAGTATGAGGACCAACTAGCAACAATGAGAGTAATGGATAGAAGGCCCTCTTGGATGGACCTCTTGGATTTAAAAATCTAGACTATGCAGTCATTAGATCTAATTTATCTTATGTTTATATAGACTATATTTAATATGTCTCACATGTATATGATGAATACTAAGAGGGGGGGTGTATTAGTATACCAAAAAATACTGAAATCAAACTCTTAAACAATTTAGCAATTAACCGATATAACATATTTACTAACAAACTGGCTAAGACAAATGCAAACCAAACAACAAATAAAGCATTCACCCACAAGAGAACAATCACCATAACACAAGAAGTTTTGATGTGGAAACCTAAATGGGAAAAACCACAATGAGCAGAAACTCATAAGTAACTATCTGCAGAATAGAAACCAGACCAGTTAAGGTCATACAATATTCTTCACCAAAATAGATCTTGTTAGGAATCTAGATCTCTGTTAGGAGATAAGTCCTATTAAAGACTACCTTGTGAGAGGATTTCAGATTCACAGTTGTGAACCATCTTGTTAGAGGATTTATAAAGGCTTTGTTGGGCCTACCCTATTAAGGGTTTCAGACTTGTCGAAGATATGAGTAATCAACAAGTAGATGATCTAGATACTAGCACATTACGCTTGGTTAGATCCTTGATAGCTCATTGTTAATGCACATTTAGCATTACTTCAGTCTTCAATATCTCCACACTCTATTTCTTCACACAGACCTAATCTTCTCTTCTCTAATCGCACATACAAAGCCCTCATTAACTACTAAAACCCTAGACATGATGTCCTTATAAGGAGTCTGATTTCATGTCAGTCCAATAGGATTACATTACAAATTCCTAGGCTTGGTGCATCTAGACACATTTGGTAACATGACACAAAATCACTGCCAAAGTGTCGGTGGATGATAACTCATCACAGAGTAATACTGGTTCATTACTGATTACTAGTTCATACATTTTACCAATTACCGGTTGTTAAAATGAAGATTGGAAAAATGTTAACTACCGCTTTGTTCCTTCATACCGTTTTGAGATCCTCAAACTGCTTGAGGTCTTCATACCGCTTTGGGTCTTCAGCCAGTTTGTGATCGGGAAACATCTTCTGCAAAACACTGATAGTCTAAAGACTATAATACATAATACCGATTGGAACAATTACCAGTTGAGCATAACTCATACATGAAGAGAGTGATCTCAAAATGAGTGTGTGTCCATCAATGACAATCACAACATCATCAAAATGCCAACAATCTCCCCCTTTGGCATTCATGGAAACACTTAGAAAAATTTTGACATCTAAGTGTTTTTACAACAAAAATATGCCATAATCAAAATTACTCCCCCTAAGCATATACACTATCCCTTTTGCAGAAATTACAATGTATTCTACTCCCTTAAAGAAATAGCATGAAAGTATACATAACATTCATCAAAATTTTAAGTACTACTCCCCCTTTGCCAACAACAACAAAGTAATGCAAAATAAGCCCTGTTTCTCATTAACATTAAAATGAGTAAATGTTTATGACAATAATGAGTGAAACTTATCAAAAACAGATTTAAAATCCTACATAAAAGTCTTCATGGCTAATGACCATGACTCAAGTAATGAGGTAGCCACCTCACTTTCTATCTGCATTTGTGATATATGTTCTTCCATGGCATCAATTGTACTCATCTCTTGAGTTACCGTTAAAGCTTCTAGATTGAGAAAGCATTTTTGAAGAATTTGTAGTTTGAATAATAAAACCAGTTGAAGCTCCTACAAATCTCTTGTCCAGTTGCTAATCTCCAATCCTATCCTGGTAGACTGAAGCTGATACTAGTGAATAGTTTACATATATGTAGTGAAAGAATCATATGGCATCTTAAAGTTTCTTAAGTATTAATTGCAGTTTATCGTTTTGTGCAAGCACATCATCACAAAATAGATGGGGTTGGTTTATTTTGCTCAATAGTAATTTTCCCTCATCCATAGCATCTCTTATATCCTTTCATTGTTTCTGAAGTTGAGACCGGAGCTCATTCAGTTTCTTTACTAAGGCAGTGTTTAGTGCCTTTTGATGCTTCTTCTGTGCATTAGCTTCAGCAACTTCTTCCAGGCATTGTACCTAGTCCTCTACCACTGTACATAGAAGTTTTAGTTTGGCCAGAGAGAAATCGGTACCAAGAAGGTTGGTACCTGGAATCAAACTGGTAAGGGTGTCAATCGCAGTGTGAATGACATCCTGCTCCTTTTTCTTCCTCAATACTTCTAGTCTTTCTTGTGCTATCTTTATACCTTGCAGCACCTCCAATTCATTTGCAAATTGGAGGTCAATAGGACTGGTGATGTTAGCCGGTTTGGATTGACCATCAGTTGCCTTTGGAGTCTCTACTTGTTTGTTCTCTTCTGCTTCCTTCTCCTCTTCTACTTTTTTCTTTTCCTCTTCTTTCTCCTTTTGCTCTGCTTCATGCTTTTTATTCTCTTCTGCCTTCTTTCTTTCTTTCTTCTTCTTTTCACTTTTCCTCTTCTTGTTTCTTCTTCTCCTTGTCTTTCCACTTCTCCTCTTCTTTCTTTTCCTCCTCTTCTTTCCTCTTTCTTCTTCTCCTCTTCTTTCCTCTTCTCCTCTTCCTTCCTCTTCTCCTCTTCTTTCTGCTTCTCCTCTTCCTTCCTCTTCTCCTCTTATTTTCTCTTCTCCTCTTCCTTCCACTTCTCTTCTTCTTGTTTCCTCTTCTCTTCATCTTGTTTCCTCTTCTCTTCATCTTGTTTCATCTTCTCTTCATCTTGCTTTTTCTCTTCCTCTTTCTCTACTTTCTCTTTGTCAGCCTTTGTCTTGTCTAGCTTCTACTTCTCTACTTCTTCTTTATCCTGTTTCTCCTTTTCTATGTCTGGAGTGGCATCTTCACCATCTAACGCATCCACATCAATAGTGTCAACCTACTCTGTAGCTGGTTCTCCTTCACCATCAAATGCCTCATCCAGTTTTCCAGTTTCTATTTCCTGTTCAACTTCTCTATTTGCTTGAGCTACTTTATGCATTTTCACAACTGCTTTAGTATGGGAGCGTGTCTCTTTCACCACTTCAGAGGCTTTGCCTTCCAGTAGCAAGAGTCTTCTTCTTCTCATGAAGAAGAAACCTTTGTACCAGTTCATGATTTCAAACAATTCAAAGTTTGAAGCATTAGGGAAGTATTCTGTAAAAATATTTTCTCTGATCTCCTGTTCTCTCTCGATGGCAATGCACCATTTATTATCTAAAGAATTGTATAAAGAATCAGGTGTCTCAGATCTAATTTCTAATGGTGACTAGTCATGAACACACAAATAATTAATGACTTCTCGCTCTGTTTCCTCTTTCTCAGTATCGGTAAAATCATCAAAACATTCCTTCAGATCACTAAGCAATTTTCTTTTAATATTCTTAATAGTCTTCTAATAATGTGTCATCGGCTTATAAGAAGAGATGTCAATATTTACCAGTGCTGAAGATGCAGGTGCATTGCTGATAGTATTTTCTTTCTTCCTTGTTTGCCTGGTCTTCTTAGGCTGTACTTCAGATTCTATATCCTCAGACTCTGGTGAGTTTCTTTTGGTCTTTTGCTTCCTTTCAAATACTTTAGCGGGTGCAATTTCTGATTTCTTCTTAGCGGGTGAGCGCTTGGTCACTTTTGGGTTGGCTAAGGTAATTGGTGCCGATACCGATGGCACTGCCTTTCCCTTTTTCACTGAAGGTTCTTCAACCGGTGTTACCCTTTCCAAGTAGGTGTCAGTTCTCTTTTTATTTGCATTTAAAGGAGAGGCAATCAGGGTAGAGGCATACCCATCCAACATGTCATACATCACCTCATATCCCATAGGTTCTACTTCTTCCTATCTGGGCTCTACCACTTCCATTATGCACTCATCTACTTTAATGGTAAAGCAGATGTCCTCTTCATATTTCTTAACAATGTCTCCAGATATTCTCATCCTTTGACTCATCTTCTACTTGAATTCATCAAAGTATTTATTCAAGACCTCAGGATATCTAGTTCCCACCGCTTGGAGACTTTCCCTAAATTGTTTGGTGACCGGTTGGGTGGCAGACCATTGAATATCATCAACTCCCAAGAAATAGCCTTGAAAGTATAAAAATAGACCTACCAAAAGTTGTCCAAATTTAAACCTTAGAGCACAGTCCTTTTTGATGGACTTAAATTTTAATAGAAGTTGCTTCTACAAACAGGTGCATAGATCAAATGAGGCATCCTCCATGATCATTCTGTAGGTGGCATTTACCGCAGCAACAGAGATAGAGTTTATTTTGTTGGCATAAAACGTTCGGTATCCAATCACCATGCAAGCATACTTGACCAACTCATCTTTGATGGTTTTGATGGTCATTCACCATTGGTCGCTCAGAGAACTGGTGAGCTTAGTCATTTATATCTTGATGACCTTCCTTAGGGCTGGCACCTCACCAATGTTGTAGAAACTGGTGATGACATGAATTGCTTCAGGAATGATGTCATGCGTCCTCCCGAGATACATCTTGTCACCATGCACTCTACTCAGGATGATGCGGATGTGCTCTTTCATGAACTCTTCAAGAAAGTAAACTACATTGTGAAGTTTCTTCCACTCCAGAATGTTGTATTCTAGTTTGATCTTCTTGTCATCCCCACAAAACAGACCTAGCTGGGAATGAATCACTAGGGATCCTAGGTTTTCTAATTTGTAGTCAATATACCCTGAGATATCTCCTTCAACAATGACTTCGGCAGGTATTTGGGACAAGGCATTGTATTTCATTTTTCTTTGAATGAATTCAGTTGAGTCCATGGGTACACTAGAGTTGGAGTGCAATGCAGAAGCCATGATTAACTGATAAACAAGAATTTTGAGAAATACCTTCAGAATTTCAAAATCTAGGGCTCGCAAATGCAGCTTCGCAACACACCACTTTGGTTGTTGGATTACCTCTTGGTGTTCTTCACTTGATTGATTGACAATATCTTTGGATTCTTCTGCAAGATTTGAAATCTCTCTGAATCGCAAGTCGAATCGCCTTTTGTCACTCTGCACTTGAAAAATTCTTTGCTCAAAAACTGATAAGTGAAAATGACTTTGAAAATTCCTTTTAAACGAATTCTTCACCTACCATAATAAATGCTCCACCACTAGGGTACAAACCCTAATTTTTCCTTTTACCGCTTCACAATCTTTTGTCGATTGATAGGTAATGTATACCGGTTAAGGTCTTTTACCAATATAAACTGAGGGTTCAAAACATTTCACTGATTTGTTCCCCCTAATCTTTTCTGAAGCTCAGTTTGCTGGTTTGGAGACTTCCACACTAGGTGCAGAAACCAATTCATCTTGTGATACTTCTTCAGGTTTCTTTTTCCATGTTTTATTCTTTCTTGCTTGAATAGTTTCAACGTCAATCTTCCCTTCTGGAGTGACCAGTATATCATCTGATAGGTTTTTTCTCATTCTATAGGTTCTGGCAGGGTGTCCCAATTTGTTGCAATGATAGCATACCATTCCAGGTGTTCTCCATGGTCCATTGGTCATTCTACCATTCTACCTCCCACATGTCATAGTAGTGTGACTGCTACCATGACAGACCAAACAGGTTGCTCTCCAACCGATTGTCGCTTGATAGCCACCACTACCTGACTGATGGTCATAGGCATTATACTAGTTTGGATTCCGGTTCACAAAGGATTCAGGAAAAATTCCTTGAGTCCTTTAAGGACATCTCCCAGTGTTGTGCATAACAGTCCTACATTCAAATTCTTTATGCCCAAACTTGTTGTATGCATAACAGTTTCCATTGAATATATTGGATCTAGGCTTATTGTTTAGAAAATAAGGAAAATTATTGTAGGCCTTATTTCTACACACATTAGCAATATGTCCTTCTTTGAGACAATTAAAGAAAACATGCTTAAACTTTTGCTTACCTTTATCCTTTGATGTTGGTTGCTTCTTTCATGCTACATCTTTTGGTCCAGAGGTCTCACCTTCCTCATAACTGAAAAAATCAAGTCCAATGGTATTCTTTACTGGTTTTGCTGATTCAAGCTTTTGTTCTAGCTCAACAGTACTCTTATTGAATTTGGCAAGTATCTCCTTTGTCTCAGTGAGTTCTTTGGTAATAGAAGTATTCGATTCCTTCAAGGTTGCATTCTCAAAAATAGCCATGTTTAGTTCACCTTGCATTTCTTGTTTTTCCACTTTACTCTCTTGGAGATGACCGGTAAGGGCACTAATTTCTTGCTTCATCTTGTAGATCTCATGATCTTTGTCCTTTACCAGATCCTCAGCTTTCCTTTGGTTCTCAAGCTCTTGACACATTCTGATAGTCAGTCCTTCCAGTTCCCTTCCCAGGTTGGCATTAGATTCATTCAATTTTTCAACTTCTTCAACTAGGGCTTCCATGTCTGCTTCATCAAAAGAACTATTTTTAGTAAGCTCCATCAGTTTGTCAGCATGCTCTCTTCTTTTTTCCAGAGAGGCTTTATATTTGACTTTGAGTTCATCAAAGGCTTTCTCAGTCTGAGTGAGATGATGAGTAAGTTTCCTCATAGTGTATTCCCCCATATCTCCTTCCAAGTGGTTAAACTTATAGAAAGGTTGGCTCTGATATCAATTCATGAATACTAAGAGGGGGGGGTGAATTAGTATACAAAAAAATACTGAACTCAAACTCTTAAATAGTTTAGCAGTTAACCGGTATAATAGATTTACTAACAAACCGGTTAAGACAAATGCAAACCAAAGAACAAATAAAGCATTCACCCACAAAAGCACAATCACCATAACACAAGAAGTTTTGATGTGGAAACCCAAATGAGAAAAACCACGGTGAGCAAAAACTCACAAGTGCCTATCTGTAGAATAGAAACCAGACTGGTTAAGGTTAGACTAGCTAAGGTCATACAATGTTCTTCACCAAAATAGATCTTGTTAGGAATCTAGATCTCTGTTAGGAGATAAGTCCTGTTAAAGACTACCTTGTGAGAGGATTTCAGATTCACAGTTGTGAACCATCTTGTTAAAGGATTTACAAAGGATTTGGTAGGCCCACCCGGTTAAGGGTTTCAGACTTGTCGAAGATATGAGTAATCAGCAAGTAGATGATCTAGATACTAGCACAATATGCTTGGTTAGATCCTTGATAGCTCATTGTTAATGCACATTTAGCATTACTTCAGTCTTCAATATCTCCACACTCTATTTCTTTGCACATACCTAATCTTCTCTTCTCTAATCACACATACAAAACCCTCATCAACTACTAAAACCCTAGACATGATGTCCTTATAAGGAGTCTGATTTCATGTCGATCCAATAGGATTTCATTACAAGTTCCTAGGTTCAGTGCATCTAGACACATTTGGTAACACGACACAAAATCACCACTAAAGTGTCGGTGGATGATAACTCATCATAGAAATACAAGCTGGTAACTCATCACAGAGTAATACCGGTTCATTACCGATTACCGGTTCATACATTTTACCAATTACTTGTTGTCAAAATGAAGACTGGAAAAATGTTAACTACCGATTTGTTCCTTTGTACCACTTTGAGATCCTCGAACCACTTGAGGTCTTCATACCGCGTTGGGTCTTCAGTCAGTTTGTGATCCTCATACCCCCCATAATGGCATTAGGATTTCCTTCCAAGTGATTAAGCCTTAAGGAAGTTAGGCTCTGATACCAATGGATAGACTTATAAAGCATTAAGAGGGGAGGGTGAATCAGTGATAGCAAAAACAATAACACTTTAAACCTAGACTGGTAAAAACAATTATCCAATTTACTTAAAACTTTGCATGCAATCCAAAGTTTTGTAAAAGCATCCTCAATAAGTAAAACATTCACCATAACACAAATTTTTATACTTGGAAAACCCAACTGAGAAAAACCACGGTTAGATGGGACTCACAAGTTAACTATCTACAAAAATAGATAACTGATCGGTTAAGGTCTACAAAGTGATCTATTTGGAGCAAATCCTGTTAAAGATCCCGAAGCCCTATTAGGAGCTATAACTTCTTAAAGGTAATACCCTGTAAGGAGTAATCTCAATAGAGGATTTCAAGCCCAAAATAATGGATCACCTAGTTAGAGGATTTGTACAATGAAGCTTGTTAGAGCTTACCCGGTTAGGGGATTTAACCATTGTAGTGATTAGAAAACAACAGGTGGTGTGATCTATAAATAGCACATCTTTCTTGTATAGATCCTCTTCTACTCACTCAATACTGCATCACCAACATACTATGCAATTCACATCAACTCTAATTCTTAACATTACTAGTATCTTACATATCAAAATAACTCATCACAATGTCTTTTTATAGACATTAGATTTCATGTTGACTCAAGAACCTCATCACAATTTCCTAGATTTAGTGTAAATGGACAATATTTTATAACACATCACGGATCACTGCCAAAAATGTTGGTTAGAGATAACTCATCACAATAGGTGATAAATCATTACACAATCAATGAAACTGGTCGGAACATTGATACTGGTTGAGTGTTAACCACTTCCAACTCATAGACCGATTGTCCTCCATTCGCCTCCTTATTGATCTCCATTGTATCTCCAAACTGGTCTCAGTGAAATTGACCAAAATCAAGTGTCATTCTTGCATATACCAGTTGTCTACATATATCGGTTTAGACACCTTCATACTGGTTAGACTTCTCTATAGATATGATACCAGTTCACAATACAAAGACTTAGGAGTAGTACCAGTTTGTCTTAACTAAGATGACTATGACAATGTGAACATATGTGTGTGTGTATATGTGCCATCAATGATAACACATAAAGTCATCTATTACAAAAATCATCATCAAGCCATCAATCTCCCCCTTTGGGATTGATGGCAACACTTAGAAAATTTAACAACTTTACAAGTGTGCTTACAAAAAAAAATGTACATACATATTTCTACTTCCCCTTACAAACTCCCCCTTAACAATACATACAAAATTTTTACATCACATACATATTTCTACTCCCCCTTTGACAACAATGCCAAATTGAAAAGTAAAATACATATATATTATATCAAAATTTGCATCAAAAACTGAATATACATAAATATAAGAGTTTTTCAAGGAGTGTTCACTATAGTTTTTAATAAAATGTCACTGAAAGTAATCTTCATATGTGCAAAATCATTATCCCATGTTTCTAATAATATTTTAGTGATCTCAATAGTTGTCATAACTTGTACAACAAATTCTTCCATTTCATCCACTGTGCTCATCTCCCCCTTACATATTTCTACTCCCCCTTACAAACTCCCCCTTAATAGTACAATAAGCAGTTGATTGATGAGATTTTTATGCTAAAACCAGAATTCAAAGTGTTGGAGGAAAAAGGTTTTGTTCAGTTTGTCAAATTCCCATTTCTCGATGAATATGAGTGGGTCTGGTATGTTCTTAGTAGAATACATGATGAGTTGATGTGTTTAATCAAGCCATTCAAGATCACTAAAAACTCCATTAGGGCTGTAACAAGGTTGTGTTCATTCAGTGATCTACCCTCATTAAAGTTTGTGAAGAATTAAATTGTCATAGATGCAATTGGATCAAAATTTGGCAAAAGAGCCATGACAATTGTAGCTAGGAATTTGGAAATCATCAAAGCAAATAGATATTAGTCATAGCTCAATCACAAAAGCTCAAATGCAATGATCAATCCTAATTACATCCAATAGAGACATGAAAGCAAAACATTCAAGATTAAAAACTAAGCAAACCAAATGCAGATCTGAATATCTCCTTCATGCGGCTCCATTGTCCTTCTTTCTTCTTCAAATAACTTTGTTGTGGATCTCACCTACTAGTGCATGATCATGATATGAAAGCAAGTAGACAAAATGATTGCTCAAGAATACTCGAAGCGTGATTGATTCAGGAGTCGATTCGTTTGATAATGTGATTATTAGATCAGGATTGAAGAAATTCATCCAATTTATAGATAAATTGGAGAAAAGATCAAATTAGCATGAGGAGATTCAAATGGAAATTGCAAATCAATATGACAAATTGTGACAAATTATGACAAATTTGCACTTTCTATGCAAAATTGATTGATTGATAATTCATGACAAAATTATGACAACTTTCTATGTCAAAATTGATTGATTGTCAATTATGGCAAATAATGACAAATTGAAATGTCATTCCCATGAAATTAGGAGAAAAATAGGAGAGAATTGAAATTATGAATTAGAAATTTAGAAAATTAGAAAAAGAGGAAAATTAGGAATTAAGATAAATTAGGTGAATTAATTAATAATTTGTCATTTATTAATTAATTCACAAAAAGAGGAATAATTAGCCAATTAAATGAACATTTAATTGTGATGAGAAGACTTAGGATAAATAAATAATTTATTAATCCTAAAGGGAGAAATGACAAACAAGGTTAAATGATTAAATCATGAAACCCTAGAAGATGAATTAGCAATGCAAGGATGACAATTAGGTCTTGATGAAAGATAATTGACTCGATCATGACTTTGATTAACAAAGGACCAATGTGATAAATGATTTGACTGATAAATGCACCAATTGATGAGGAACAATGACAAATTGATCCAAATTGACACGATTGAGAAGGACGACGATCGATGACAAATCGATCACAAAAATGACAAAATTGACAAGAAGACAAGGATCGATGACAAAATAGATTGCAAAATGACAAGATTGAAAATGACAACGATCGATGACAAATCAATCGTATGATGACAAGATTGAAAAGAGGACAAAACCCTAATTAGGATTGACGATGTCCAAAATGATGACAAATTAGCACGCACATTGATGCGACAAGATAAGATTGACCAAAATCATGACTGAAGATTGCTATCGACAAGACCAAATTTGAGAGAGAGATAAATGAAGAATGAAGAAGAAGGACTCGATGCTCACAAATGATAAAGACCAAGTGTGTGACATAGGAGAAATGTTAGTGCGACGCAAAAACCCTAAATTAAGGCAATGCGCCAATGTTAAAATACGACTCTGCAAGCGTTGACCATTTTTAGGTGTCTACATTTTGCCCCTCTTTGAGACAATGCGATTTTAAGCATTGTTTCAAAGAACAATAATGAAAATGCCCCAGACAATAATAATGACATATGCATGCCCCCTCGAGGAATTGGTTGGAAACATGCAGAAAAGAGGCCAATTGATCGATAAAAATGATAGAATATGATAGGAGCAAACAGACTGACAATCAGAGATCGGATGCACGAAGGACAAACAAAAGAAGATGCAAAAGACCATGACCAACATGAGATGGAGAGAGTGCACATCCATCTATGCACTAAGAAAGATCTATAAATGAGGCAAAGAGAGTGAAAATTGCTCATTTGCACTAGCCAAAGAGGAGAATTTGTTGCTCTGGAAAAGGACACTTGCAAAGAGATGGCAAACATTCCAAGGGTAGATCACCTTGGAGAACATGTACGCACATTCAAACGACCGGACGATGCAGGAGCAGCGGTATGTATCTCAAAAACCCTTGTTTTCAATTTTATGAATTTGACTTGCTTGCGGGACATTGCGGGGCCCACAGGAGATGCAGAAAGGGACTCCTGCACTTGTGTAGGGTGAATCCTATGCTTGTGTAGGGTCTTCTATGCTTGTGTAGGGGACACAAGCACAAGTTGTGTGACACAGGCGTAGGACTCATCACACAAGTGCAGTGGTGCTCTAGGAACTCAATTTAGGTCAAAAACAACATGCAAATGATCCGGAAAGGGGGGATAAGGGTAGGATAGGTCAGAATAGATGAAAAACATCCTGATTTAGACATGAAATGAGGAAATGCAACCCATAGGAGCAAACCCTAAAACTGACAAAAAAATGCCCCAATTGTGATGTAGAGTCGACAGTATCCATTGATCACACAGGAGAACCGACCAAACTGCTTCATGCTACGACATAGACTGAGAAGCACACACAGAGATACATTAGCAGGACTTGGGATATACTATATCACATTCATGCTCAAGATTAGGGCAAACACGGGATTGCTTACTACATTGGCAGAGCGATGGCATTCAAAGACCTCCTCTTTCCATCTGGTGACTGGAGAGGCGACTGTGACACTGGAGGATGTATGGCATATCCTCTACATTCTTATTCATGGGGAGATGGTAGAGTATGACCCAGTGACAGGGAGAGATGCTTTGTGTAGATTGTTTGAGTGTGACGTAGATGATCTGGATATCATAGAGAGGGAGATTGGCTAGGAGACAATGGCATCAGAGTATGATCGACGATATGTGGTGATAGCCATGGTGATAGCATGCCTACTAGTAGGAGACAGATGAGGAAATGGATTCCCTATTGGATGGGAAGAGTGCTAGAGCGGATGGCGATAGAGGGTACACTGTATGCATGGGGACCATGTGTACTGGCTATGTTGTATTTTTAGTTGCATCAGATAGCATATCAGGGAGTGCAGACTTTGAGCTGTGGAGTCACGCTGCTATAGGTATGGGCATTCGAGCACATAGCCATATGTTGACCGATTACAGAGAGACAGGTAGTACCACATCAACCATATGTGTACTGCTATGGTGGAGCATTGAGACAGGGTCCTTTTGGATACATATTGTATTGGTGACATGAGCTAGACAAATTGAGAGAGTTCACATGGAGGCCATATCGTGATTACCCTGGATGGTTAGATGACAGTGAGGAGCTACCATATTGCAGATAGGAGAGGTACCTGATTGGGCGACCAGTGAATCACTAGAGAGTGATTAAGATGTACTTGCCAGAGAGAGTCAGATGACAGTTTGGAGAGAGGCAGGATGTACCTAGGAGGACTGCACACTTTGCCCGATCTCATAGAGAGATGAGTCAGTGGGGGAGTATGATTCAGCCACACATAGCATATTCTGACTTCTCATAGCTACAATAGAGACAGTGGGATTGGAGATCAGATGTGGAGGACACTGGGATGACAGAGGAGTATGAGCGATGGTTTGCACGACGACGACCAGTGCCATTGACAGATCCTGATATTCCAGTATCGAGGAGACAGGAGGACTTCCCACTCATAGGAGAGGAGGAGGGAGATGAGGATGAGGAGGATGAGGGTGGGGATGAGGATGAGGGGGATGATGAGGATGGGGATGATGGGGATGAGCCAGATTCAGGTGAGCAGGAGGCATTGTAGGATATACCCATAGAGCCAGAGACAGCTAGCATAGAGGAGATGGAGATGTGCAGGGCTACCATAGCAAGTCAGCATGATCCTATTATGACATTAGAGAGACAAAATGATTAGTTCAGAGCGGAGATAGCCAGACTCACTGCGGCTTGAGATACAGCGATAGCACAGGCACAGCGAGAAGAACAGAGAGTCACTGAGTATATTGGGTCTATTAGGGATGCCAGTGCACGGGAGATGGCACAGATGTTGGTAGAGACCGGAGAGGAGATATGCCATTGGAGGACACTATATGAGAGTGCAGTTCCACCAGAGCAGAGAGTAGCTTCATATCGGGCACGATCGAGGACAGAGAGTAGGGCATGCTCTTGGAGGTCATTGAGCAGCGTGGGGGTGAGTGGACCCATGAGACCACCACAGCCAGGACTAGAGGGACATCATCCATGAGACATGGCAGGGAGGAGGAGGACAGAGGGAGCACCCAGTGACAGAGGTATGTGCTCCTTACAATAGAGATAGATGTAGTGTGATATTATATAGTCAGCCTGCAGGCCATACTAAGGATAGACAGTCCAATTTTGTACTCCGATATGATGTGGATATATGATATGATATGCATCTATATGATGGGATGCAATGTGTTATGACTTATGTTATTTTCATGTATGGATGACTTATGCACTGTTGATGTATGTTTGTGGAACATGTATGGATGTATTTTTATTTGTTTTTGATGAATTGATAATATGAAATGGATAAAATGCTTGATGTGATGCTCAAAGTGATGTTTGATATAATGTAAATGTACTAACCAATGAATGCAGGATGCAGCATATGTGTGTGGAGAAATCAGAGCACTAGACCGAACTGACTATCCGAACTGACGGAAGAAATGTTAGCAGGAAGAAATGAGACAAAGGAGAGTTAGAGATGAAGAAAAACTTGCTTTCAGTAATGCACTTTGTAGGTGAGAACCTTTATTTTAATGTAGCAAAATGGATGCGTAGCATCATGGCATTGAAGGCCAGAGCTGAAATGCAACCCTTTTTGCAAAAGATAGATACATCACAAATAAACAACAATCACAACAAAAAAGAAAGGGACCATGAACCATCCCGGTCACTCTAAATCACTTAGTGACATCATCGAGCAACATAGGAATATGATCAAAGATAAATCAATAAAAAGATAAGATGCACAAATTCCAACAAGTCAAACAAACATCTTGATCTGCATTGTCAAAAATTGAAAGTGTTGATAGGACGATCATGCTGTCTGGTTTCAGGACATGCGGTACCCTGTCTAAGACAAGACATAGTCTGGTTTCGAGTATACCACACCCTGTATAAGACCCATGATAGTAGAGACAAGGACAAATGATTTTGAGGTTGAGTGATTGACAATTTTGATCAGTTTGAATGTCTGGTTTGATGGAAAAGTTCATCTGTTAATGCATGATTTGCAGTAAAGCGCAGCATTGGATTGCATATCGTTGGATGTATACTCAGCGATCTATCTATGCACAAAGGGATCATTTATTGAAAAAATGCAAAATGCTTGTTTTTGGATTTAATGTTTTGAAATGTTTTTGTGTTCATTTTTTCTGGACTTTATATGAGTTTTTAGGGATTTTTTCAGAACATTATTTGATTTTTTTGAATTATTTCAAGACATTTTTCAATTTTTTTGGATTATTTCAAGACATTTTTCAATTTTTTTGAATTATTTCAGGACATTTTTCAATTTGTTTGAATTATTTCAGGACATTTTTAAATGCCAAAGTTCTAGTGGTTGATCATGACAAGGGGAACGGACCCAATGCACATTCAAAAGACATATGTACAAGAAACCGAAGTATGCAAGACAATGATGTTGACCAATCTCAGGCTTGAAACAGAACATTGGGTCAAGACAAAGATAGACATGATAAATCGGTCGAGAGAAAGCATAGCTAGAGGTCATGACAGATGATGGAGCGATGATCTCGCTTACACATGGTGCCTATTTGCCAGGTTTTCACCAAGGTACTTGCCCAAAGCACCTATTTGCCAGGTTTTCACTAGAGGGTGAATCATTTTTCTTTACTTTTTTGCTCTTTTTCTCTTTTGCTTTTTTTCACTTTTTTGTATTTTTACTTTTTTTTTTTTTTTTTTTTTGATTTTTGAATTTTTACTTTTTTCTTTTTGATTTTTTTGTATTTTTTCAGGATCATACTTGAAGAAGTGCTAATAGAAAATTATGCCCAGTACTTGCGAAGATGCATGCTATTTACAGGATCAGACAGAGGTTCACCTTATAGTGTGGTAAGCTGATATGCCCCCAAGCCATAGGCTGCAGTCACTATGAAAGGCCCAACCCAATTAGATTCAAACTTACCTTTGATGATGTCAGTAGACTGTGCATTCTTAGGGTTTGCCTTTAAAACTAGATCTCCCACTTTGAAGTGTCGCCCTTTGACCTTCTTATTATAAGAGCGACGGAGACAGTTTTGATATGCTTGCAAATATGTCAGGGCTGTCTAACGTTTCTCATCTAACATCTCAAGCTGATGCAACTGAGAGACTCTATGCGTCTCATCATCAATCAAATGTTGCAAGGAAACACACAAGGAAGGAATCTCCACTTCCAAGGGTAAAATGGCTTCCGCACCATACACCAAGGAATAAGGTGTTGTGCTAGTAGGTGTGCGGATAGAAGTGCGATAAGCCCATAGTGCTGGATTCAACTGAACATGCCAATCTCGACCAGCGTCATTGACAACCTTTTTTAGGATCTTGATAATGGTTTTATATGATGCTTTGGCTTGACCATTACCCTGTGGATAGTATGGATTGGAGAAATGGTGTTGGATATGAAACTTTTCACAGAGTTCCTTGACATCTTTATTCTTGAAGGGACGACCATTATCTGTGACTATGGAAAGGGGAACCCCATACCGGCATATGATATAATTCAGTAGGAATTTTGAAATTTGCACACCAGTGATATAGGTCATGTGGATAGCCTCGATCCATTTTGTAAAATACTCTGTGTCTGTAATGATAAACTTGTGTCAATTTGTAGATGTTGGGTGAATCTTGCCAATAAGATCCAATCCCCATTGAGAAAAGGGCCATGGAGATAAGATAGAATGAAGCTCTTGGGCTGGTGCATGAATATAGTTTCCATGGATCTAGCATTTGTAGCACTTCTTAACAAAATCGTGAACATCCTTTTCCAGAGTGGGCCAATAATACCCAGCATGAATCAACTTTTTGGCTAAGCTCAGACCATTGAAATGGCCCCCACATATACCATCGTGAACCTCATGTAAAGCCATTTGTGCTTCATCAGAATCCAAACACCTAAGGAGGGTATGGTCAAAGGAATGACGGTAAAGGGTGTCGGCAATGATGACATATTTGGCTGTCTGTCGAATGAAGGCTCGGCATTGGTTAGCGGAAAGGTTAGGTGGTAAGGTTTGGGATTTCAAATATTGATATATATCATTGTACCATGGGGAGTTGGGACCAACAAGAATGCACATCACATCTGTTGTCAGAATGTCAAAAGAGGGAACCAGCAACTGTTCAACTAAAAATTCACATTTGTCCATATTGTGGGGCATATTCAACATGTAAGCAACCGTAGCCATCGCATCTACCGACATGTTTTGCATTCTTGGAACTTCATTGAAATGGATAGCCATAAATTTTGTCTTAAATAAGTCTACCATGTGCTTATAGGGAATAAGCTTTTCATCTTTTGTTTCATAGTCATCATTCACTTGTCGGATGACTAATTGAGAATCTCCATAAACTTGCAAATGTGTGATATTCCAGTGGACCGCTATTCAAAGTCCTGTGACCAGTGCTTCATACTCTGCAATATTATTGGTACAATGAAAAGTGATTCTATAGGACTTGGGAATAGCATCACCTTGAGGGGTGACAAACAAGATGCCTGCTCCGGACCCGAACTTGGTATGGGATCCATCAAAGTATAGCTTCCATTCATTAGAAGATGTGAGAGCAAAGACTGATTCATCTAGAAAATCGGTCAACATGGGATGATCATCATAAATAGGAGCCTCTGCAAGTTGATCTGCTATGACTTGTCCTTTTATCGCCTTTCTCTCCATATACTCAATATCAAATTCACTGAGGATCATAACCCACTTTGCTAGGTGACCCATCAAAGTTGCTCTGCTAAGCAAGTATTTGAGGGGATCAATTTTTGCAACCAGCAATGTTTGGTGATTTAAAATATAATGTCAGAGCTTCTGTGTTGCAAATACTACTGGTAAGCATGCCCTTTCAATAGTTGAATAATTCAGCTCATAGCCTACTAGTGTCTGGCTGATATAATAAATAGCTCGCTCTTTGCCATTCTCATCCTATTGGGCCAAGAGAACTCTTAGTGTCGTTTCAGTTGTAGAAATATACAATATAAATGGCTTTCTTTCTATAGGAGGCATTAGAATAGGCGGCGACAACAAATAGTCTTTGAGAGCTTGAAAGGCTGATTGACATTGCTCAGCCCATTTAAAAGTGACACCTTTATGCAATAGATGCTGAAATGGATGACATTTGTTGGCCAACTGAGCTATGAAGTGGCGGATTGATTGTAGCTTTCCTTGCAGACTTCTTAATTGCTAGAGATTGGAAGGTGGAGGCATATCCATTATTGCTTTAACCTTGGCAGGGTCGACCTCAATGCCTCTATGAGAAACAATGTACCCTAGTAATTTGCCAGCTGTGACAGCAAAGACACACTTCTTTGGATTGAGTCTGAGCTTGTAGGTCTCCATTCGGTCAAAGATTGGGCCCAGGATGGCTAGATGACTATCTCTTGTGATAGATTTGCATAATAAGTCATCAACATAGTCCTCCATCAAAGTATGCATGAAATCATGGAAAATTGTCGTCATTGCTCTTTGATATGTTGCGCCTGCATTTTTAAGACCGAAGGGCATCACATTCCAATAGTAAGTACCCCAAGCACATGTGAATGCAGTCTTATGTTGGTCTTCATGAGCAATGCGTATTTGGTTATAGCCGGAGAAACCATCCATCAATGAGAGCATCTCATATCCAGCAGTCATGTCAACTATGATGTCGATATTTGGCAATGGAAAATAATCTTTAGGGCATGCTTTATTGAGATCCCTAAAATCTGTATAGATTCTGATGCCCCCAGTTACTTTGCTAACTGGTACCAAATTTGAAATCCAATCTGCATAATCGATGGGTCTGATAAAGCCCACATCCAGTAGTTTTTTCAGTTCTACCTTGACCAAAAGAGCCACCTGGGGATGCATCTTTCTAAGTTTTTGTTTGACAGGCTTGGCATCTGCTTTTAATGGCAAATGATGAAGGACTAATTCTGGATTGAGGCCAAGCATATCTACATGGGACCATGCAAAGTTGATCTCCTTCTCAAGAAAGAAATTGACAAAATCTATCTTTTCCTATTGTGATAGAGAAGTAGCAAAATGAATGACCTTAGGGTTGTCAGGTGTACCCAAATTGATTTCTTCGGTCATTTCCACGAACAATGTTGATTTATCCTGACTTGATAGGGGTATGTCCACTCTTCCACCTTTGGGCGCCTTGGAGAGGTTTTCACCCGTAGGTACATCTTTTATTTTTACTTTTGTATGATCAGAGAGTGCCTTACAGTTTTCACTCAAAGATCTATTCTTTTAATTTTTTACTTTTCCTTTTCTTTTTTCATTTTGATGACTGGAAGATGGAGTTGACTCCCCAAAATATGTTGTGGAATCTAGGTCAATAGAAAATCCTGCCTTATGATCGCCTTGTGGTATGTCTTCCCGTAGTCCAAGGAATTCTGCAATTGCTTCATCATTTTGAAAACAGTCCAATGTGAGTGGTTCTTGTTGGTCATATTGGATAAGCTGGGGATAAACGAGGGGCATGTCATCATCGGTTTTAAGGAGAGAGAGGACTGAGATGGTAAAGATGGAAACATCTGTGGTATCACTATCTGAACTACTTGTATTTGATTCGGAGCTTGGATCCCAGAATGACTCTATCCAAGCATTAGGACATGTTTTAGGAAGCGGAGTTATTTCATGTTTGTCTTCCAAAGGCAAATTATCAGGGTCAAGGAAAATATTGTCAAGGGCATAGGAGCTAGAAGAAAAAGAACTCCATTCCCATTCATTGGAATTAGTTTCAAGTCGGGTATCCTTAGGTGTTATTTCATCATCAGAGTCACGCCCTTTTCTACACATGGGCACTTTGGTAGATGAGGATCCAATTCGCAATGGTACAAAACCTAACCCTAAAGTTGGAGGTTGCATCTTGGGTATAATAGGTTCTAGCCTTCCATTGTTGTTCAAGCCTAAGCCACTACAGCCGTCATATCCTCTCTTTTGCAGCATAGTAAATCCTTTTCCGTATTGTTCCACTAGCAACCTGATAGGTGGGGTCTCAGTTGGATCCTTATAAAGCCAATCTATGACATCATCCTCTAAAGTTTCTTTTTCAATTTCACCCCATCTTGTAAATGTAGTGGGAGGCTGATATTGAATAACGACCTTAGGGTCCTTTTGCAATAAATGCGGTTTGCCATATGATTTTGGAGATATTGGTAAATTCCTGATGAGGAATGTTTGATCCATTGAATATTCTCCACATCCTTGGTCCTGTATCTTCAATTTTCCTTTGACAACATCCAACAATTCATTAGGATCCACATAACTATGTGATTTGGCCTCTCTATTGACTGGGACTTGCTGCTGAGGGGTATCCTTTAGAGTAGCACAAAATTGAAATGGATTAGGATCTCCTGGAATTGTTATCTCAGTTCCATTGTAAGGATATTTTAAACATTGATGATAGGTGGATGGAACTGCTTTCATTGCATGGATCAGATCAAGGTCCAAGACATGCAAGAAAGTGTTTTCTATCACTGGATCGACTCTGATAGGCAATGTAATTATCCCTTTGGATGGGCGCTCAACATCACCATATGCTTTGATTGTTATTCTTTTGGAAGCATCAATGTCATTTTCTGTATAACCAAGGCCAATGACCACTCTCAAGGTACAAATATTAAGACCCACTCCACCATCTATCAAGACTCATCAGATTTTGCAATTATGGACAAAGACTTCAAGGTGTAAAGGATCATTATGAGGGAGCTTATCAGGTGAGATACATTATCAGAAAATGCGACATTTTGGGAAACAGCTAGATGTCCAATCCGAGCTTGAAACTGGTCAACATCAATGTCTGTCGGGACAGTGGACTCAATTAAAGCTTTATCCAGGACTGCACGATGCATGGGGGACATTTTCAACAACTCAAGGATTGATATTTGTGCAGGTGTCTTTCCTAGATGATCCAAGAGATTATACTGACTTGCAGGAGTTGGTTTGGAAGGAGCTACAGGAGCTCCTTTCAGGACTATTTTAGATCGATGAGTGGTAATTGTGCAGGAAGGATCTTGTCCCTTTATTCTTAGGGTGGAAACATACTCATTTGATGTGCGAAAACAATTGATGACATTGTTATAACCAGTATTTGCATAATTTGTTGTTTGGGTAGAGTTTGAAGAAGATGCTTTACCCTTGTCATGATCAAGCAAAGGAGTTTTGAAAATAGTATGATCAGTGTTAGAGGTCGCATGGGGTGGATCTACCTCAATTACTCCTTGCTCTAGCAAATCTTGGATCATATGTTTCAATTGAAAACATGATGCGGTTTTATGTCCTTTGGACCGATGATACTCATAGTATGCATTATCATTCCACCAATGCGGTTTTACCACTGGTTCAACCTTGATATCTGGTAGCTTAATAAATTTTGCTTGTATTAATTGTTTCATTACTGACTCAATAGGCTCTCCCAATGGCATAAATTGTCGAGGAGGCCCATCCCTTGATCAGAAAGGTTTGCGTTGCTGGCTTTGTTGCTGGCCTTGTTGTTGATTATATTGTTGAAGATGTTGTTGGTATTGCGGCTGTTGAGTAACATTGCTCGCTAGTGTTTGATTTTGTTCCATAGTTGACATATTAGGAACACTCAATTTCTTGATCGTGAATGGGGGTTGATTTGTATTCACCTCTCTTGCATTAACAACTCCATCATTAGTGACATTCTTGTTTTTATACCAAAATCTATTTTTGTCCCTTGAATTGTTCATGTTGTCACTGTCTTTGTTAAGCTTAATGATTCCCTTAGCTACAAGATCAGTTTCAATATTCATCCCTTTCTTAATGAGTTTCTCAATAGTACTGGGACTTTTCAATTTTAGTTCATACATCATTTCTGGGACCAAATTTTGGATAAACAGATTCACTTGTTGTTCTTCAGGTATATCTAGGGAAGAATGACTATACAAGCTTCACCATCATTGCAAGAAAGTCACTAACGGCTCATCTTGCTTTTGCTTGGTGTTGCATAAATCTGACATAGTCACGTCACTATCGATGTTGAATGTAAAGTGAGATATAAACTTTTGAGCCAATTCAGACCAAGTCTTTATATTTCCTGGCAGATGCGAATACCAATCCATGGCTTGTCCCGTGAGACTTTGTGCAAATAATTCCATTAAATATGTCTCCTCATAACTCACTTCAGTACATGTCGCGAAAAATGCTCGAATGTGATCTTTTGGATTGCCATTCCCTTTATATTTCTCAAAATTAGGTGCCTCAAAATGTTTAGGGAATGGAGGCATGTATAAGCTCTTATCAAATGGATTAGGACACAAATCCTGATCTGTATACAACTTCTTTGTTCCTTTAGTTTCTAATGCATCAAATTATCGTTGCAATTTCTCAAGTTGTTGCGCAATTGTATCAGATTTTGGAGGTCCATCATTAATCCTGGTGGGTACTCTTTGTCAATACATCGTATTTCCGATCGGTTGTTGATGCTCTGAAATGGCCTTTTTTGGTGTCTCCGGCATATAATGTTCTTGGTACATCTCTTGTTGTTGTGGTTGTGCCATGCCTTGATATCAACCTTGTTGTTGTGCTTCTTGTAGCCTAGGTTGATATTGCAATTGAGTATGTTGTTGATATGGCACAAGCGCCAATTGCGGTTGTGAAGTATGATAGCTTGTTTGCCTTGGCACATGTTGTTGATGCTGACAAATTGGAATTTTTTGACTTTGTGCCAATTGTTGTTGCGATGTATATCCCATCATTTGCAAAAAACTTTGTTTAGGTGGTTTTTGTTGTTTCTCCTTAAGATGGGGTATAGCACTTGCATTAACTTGCTGTGTTGTTTGTCCAATCCATTGTGATGGTTGCAAGTTTGCATTAACTTGTAATGGTGCTGAAGGTGCTGCAATTTGTTGTTGAATGTGATATTGTTGTTGTTGTACATTGCTTGTTTGCACATTCGATTGTACCTTTTGTGTATTACTCAATTGTTGCAACAATTGTTGTTGGTGCAAACCACTATCGGTAGTTCTTTGTGTCGCCATTATCGAAGGATCTGTCGCAATAGTGTTTGGCAAATATATTGAGCTTAACGAGATATAAGAACTTTGTTGCATCATGGAATTGTTTTGGACATTGGTGATATCAGGCATTCTAGTCGTGAAGCTTTCTTGCATCTTAAATTTTGATCCAATTTTATGCATGTAAGGAACCACTTCTTGTTGAGGGATAGTTGTCAATATTTGCATGGTCTTCATTTGATCTTGTGTTACAGGTGTTGTGTTGAATAATGGATTATTTATTGTCTCAAATGGTGACTTTTGAGGAATAGTCACTGTCAATGCCTTTGCAACACGTTTACTCATCAAGGTAGATTGAGTTGCTTGTTGCACATTTTCTTCATTTGGATGTGGAGAGAAACTTAACAACTCACCGCCTTGTTGTTTTTGCACATTGATTTGCTCACTTGGGGAGGTCACATTACTCATCATGTTAAGATATTTTTGTGGGAACATCTTAAAGACCTTGTTTAAGAACTTATCCATCTTTTTTTGTCAACTTTGGATCTTGAAGGAACATATCAACATCATCAGAAGCATCTGAATCTGATGAAGAATCTAGTTGGACATTTGGATTCGTTTCTTGTTGAATGCCTTGATCTGAACCAAATCCTTGTGAAAGGGTTTGTTCCTCATGTAACGTTTGAATTTCATGTTGCGGGTTTGGTTGATTCCAATCGAAAGGTGCATTTCCTCTTGGAGTTGGTGGAATACTCCCATGTCCTGGTTTCATAGGTACAAACACTGGTTCATATAATGGAGGTGGTTTAAGTTGAACCATTCCATATGGTGGTAATGATGTGTTTGATGAACCTTCAATTTGCACTATTTGACTAGTTTGAAACTGTGAATTTGATATGTTGTCAATGGGTTGATACGTTGGTTCGCCCATCTTTTTAGATTTTGATCTTGTTTCAACAGGCATGTCACTTATGCAAATGCAATATTTTTTTAATCTTTCAAAGACAATATATGATATGCAACTAAATGCCAACTAAATGAATGAGAATGCAATCTATGGCAAGAATGCAACCTATGTTTTTGGTTATTTTTCAAGATTTTGACAAACTTTTTTTAATGCAAATCTAAAAGAGACCTTTAGGAATTTGAAATTATGTCTAGACCTCAAAGGACAAAAGGACCAAGCGACAAAAGGACAAATGACAACGTCTCCCCTATATGCTTGGATACTAAGCTAGGTTAGACCAAATGACAATAATGACATAAAAAGAAAAGGTTTGATAAGGTCTAGACTTCTTAACAATGACTTAGGGTTTATCAAAGATTTGGATTACTCAAGTATGACAAAACTTAGGTTTGGCACTATATGCTAAGGGACAATTACTATCTTTTCCTATTGTGATAGAGAAGCAACAAAATGAATGACCTTAGGGTTGTCAGGTGTACCCAAATTGATTTCTTTGGTCATTTCCATGAGCAATGTTGATTTATCATGACTTAATAGGGGTATGTCCACTCTTCAACCTTTCGGCACCTTAGAGAGGTTTTCAACCACAGGTACGTCTTTTATTTTTACTTTTGTATGATTAGAGAGTGCCTTACGGTTTTCACTCAAAGATCTATTCTTTTGATTTTTTACTTTTCCTTTTCTTTTTTCATTTTGATGATTGGAAGATGGAGTTGACTCCCCTTAACATCCGCAGATGGAAGATGGAATTGACTTTTGTCTTTTCATTTTGATGATTTCCAAATGTAGACACCTAAAAATGGTCAACGCTTGCAGAGTCATATTTTAACATTGGCGCATTGCCTTATTTTAGGGTTTTTGCATCGCATTAACATTTCTCCTATGTCACACACTTGGTCTTTATCATTTGCAAGCATCGAGTCCTTCTTCTTCATTATTCATTTATCTCTCTCTTGAATTTGGTCTTGTCGATAGCAATCTTCAGTCATGATTTTGGTCAATCTTATCTTGTCGAATCAATGTGCATGCTAATTTGTCATCATTTTGGACATCGTCAATCCTAATTAGGGTTTTGTCCTCTTTTCAATCTTGTCATCATACGATCAATTTGTCATCGATCATTGTCATTTTCAATCTTGTCGTTTTGCAATCTATTTTGTCATCGATCCTTGTCTTCTTGTCAATTTTGCCATTTTTGCGATCGATTTGTCATCGATCGTCATCCTTCTCAATCATGTCAATTTGGATCAATTTGTCATTGTTCCTCGTCGATTGGCACATTTATCAATCAAATCATTTATCACATTGGTCCTTTGTTAATCAGAGTCATGATCGAGTCAATTATCTTTCATCAAGACCTAATTGTCATCCTTGCATTGCTAATTCATCTTCTAGGGTTTCGTGATTTAATCATTTAACCTTGTTTGTCATTTCTCCCTTTAGGATTAATAAATTATTTATTTATCCTAAGTATTCTCATCACAATTAAATGTTCATTTAATTGGCTAATTATTCCTCTTTTTGTGCATTAATTAATAAATGACAAATTATAAATTAATTCACCTAGTTTATCTTAATTCCTAATTTTCCTCTTTTTCTAATTTTCTAAATTTCTAATTCATAATTTCAATTCTCTCCTATTTTTCTCCTAATTTCATGGGAATGACATTTCAATTTTTCATAATTTGTCATAATTGACAATTAATCAATTTTGACATAGAAAGTTGTCATAATTTTGTCATGAATTATCAATCAATCAATTTTGCATAGAAAGTGCAAATTTGTCATAATTTGTCACAATTTGTCATATTGATTTGCAATTTCCATTTGAATCTCCTCATGCTAATTTGATCTTTTCTCCAATTTGTCTATAAATTGGATGAATTTCTTCAATCCTGATCTAATAATCACATTATCAAACGAATTGACACCTGAATCAATCACGCTTCGGGTATTCTTGAGCAATCATCTTGTCTACTCTCTTTCATATCATGATCATCCACTAGTAGGTGAGATCCACAACAAAGTTATTTGAAGAAGAAAGAAGGACAATGGAGCCGCATGAAGGAGATATTCAGATCTGCATTTGGTTTGCTTAGTTTTTAATCTTGAATGTTTTGCTTTCATGTCTCTATTGGATGTAATTAGGATTGATCATTGCATTTGAGCTTTTGTGATTGAGCTATGACTAATATCTATTTGCTTTGATGATTTCCAAATTCCTAGCTACAATTGTCATGGCTCTTTTGCCAAATTTTGATCCAATTGCGTCTATGACAATTTAATTCTTCACAAACTTTAATGAGGGTAGATCACTGAATGAACACAACCTTGTTACAGCCCTAATGGAGTTTTTAGTGATCTTGAATGGCTTGATTAAACACATCAACTCATAATGTATTCTACTAAGAACATACCAGACCCACTCATATTCATTGAGGAATGGGAATTTGACAAACTGAACAAAACCTTTTTCCTCCAACACTTTGAATTCTAGTTTTAGCATAAAAATTGCATCAATCAACTGCTTATTGTACTGTTAAGGGGGAGTAGAAATATGTAAGGGGAGATGAGCACAGTGGACGAAATGGAAGAATTTGTTTTACAGGTTATGACAACTATTGAGATCACTAAAATATTATTAGAAACATGGGATAATGATTTTGCACAGATGAAGATTACTTTCAGTGACATTTTCTTAAAAACTGCAGTGAACACTCCTTGAAAAACTCTTATATTTATGTATATTCAGTTTTTGATGCAAATTTTGATATAATATATATGTATTTTACTTTTCAATTTGGCATTGTTGTCAAAGGGGGAGTAGAAATATGTATGTACATTTTTTTTTGTAAGCACACTTAGTTGTAAAGTTGTAAAATTTTCTAAGTGTTGCCATCAATCCCAAAGGGGGAGATTGATGGCTTGATGATGATTTTTGTAATAGATGACTTTATGTGTTATCATTGATGGCACATATACACACACACATATGTTCACATTGTCATAGTCATCTTAGTTAAGACAAACCGGTACTACTCCTAAGTCTTTGTATTGCGAACCGGTATCATATCTATAGAGAAGTCTAACCATTATGAAGGTGTCTAAACCGATATATGTAGACAACTGGTATATGCAGGAATGACACTTGATTTTGGTCAATTTCACTGACACCAGTTTGGAGATACAACGGAGATCAATAAGGAGGCGAATGGAGGACAATCGATCTATGAGTTGGAAGCGGTTAACACTCAACCAGTATCAATGTTCCAACCAGTTTCACTGATTGTGTAATGATTTATCACCTATTGTGATGAGTTATCTCTAACCAACATTTTTGGTGGTGATCTGTGATGTGTTATAAAATATTGTCCAGATACACTAAATCTAGGAAATTGTGATGAGGTTCTTGAGTCAACATGAAATCTAATGTCTATAAAAAGACATTGTGATGAGTTATTTTGATATGTAAGATACTAGTAATGTTAAGAATTAGAGTTGATGTGAATTGCATAGTATGTTGGTGATGCAATATTGAGTGAGCAGAAGAGGATCTATACAAGCAAGATGTGCTATTTATAGATCACACCACCTGTTGTTTTCTAATCACTACAATGGTTAAATCCCCTAACCGGGTAAGCTCTAACAAGATTCATTGTACAAATCCTCTAACCAGGTGATCCATTATTTTGGGCTTGAAATCCTCTACTGAGGTTACTCCTTACAAGGTATTACCTTTAAGAAGGTATAGCTCCTAACAGGGCTTTAGGATCTTTAATAGGATTTGCTCCAAATAGAGCACTTTGTAGACCTTAACCGATCAGTTATCTATTTTTGTAGATAGTTAACTTGTGAGTCCCATCTAACCGTGGTTTTTCTCAATTGGGTTTTCCAAGTATAAACATTTGTGTTATGATGAATGTTTTACTTATTGAGGATGCCTTTACAAAACTTTGGATTGCATGCAAAGTTTTAAGTAAACTGGTTAATTGTTTTTACCAGTCTGGGTTTAAAGTGTTATTGTTTTTGCTATCACTAATTCACCCTCCCCTCTTAATGCTTTATAAGTCTAGCAATTGGTATCAGAGCCTAACTTCCTTAAGGCTTAATCACTTGGAAGGAAATCCTAATGCCATTATGGGGGGTATGAGTTATAGAGAGATGGCTAGAGTGCTTGATGCAACCAGGGAAGAGCTTGAAACCCTTAGAGGTAGACTCAAAGCTTCACAAGTTAAAAGGAGAGAGATGACTGAGCAACTATTGGAGATCTCTGACAAAATTTCTTCAAATGAGGCCAACATTGATGCACTGGCTGAAGAAGTGGAGAAACTGAATGCTGAAAAGCTAAATTTGAGGAGAGAACTTGAAGCCCTAACAATTCGTATGAATCTCAAATCAATAGATTGGATAGGTTCTAAGGAAATGCCAACTCCTATGCTCAAACCCTCCAATTGAATTGGCCAACTTATAAAGTGAACCTATTTGGTTACTAACTCTCTCACTTTAGGCTCTGCAGGACCTAAGCAGGTATACCTACTCACTAGTTGTTCCTTCAACTAATGCTTTTTATAAGAAATTTAGTGTCTTGATCTGACTTCCTCCTATCTCAGAATGGCATAAGTTCCTAGGATGGAGATATAGCAGATGATTTCAAGATCGTTGTTGTAGAATCTATTTGATCTTTGTGCTTGATATATATATATATATATATATATATATATATATATATATATATATATATATATATACACTATTGCTAATTTATTCTAGAATTCCTACTCAACTACTCCTATTACTTTTAATGTGAAAGTATGAATTTATGAGTTGTATTTTATAGATGACCAATGCCTTTCTTTGTTGTTTGGGCTGCAGAGTCTTTATATCTCTTTAGGACTTACTGTGTAAACTTATGAGACAGTTTTTAAACCCACCCCCTCTCGATGAGTCTGTCAGTTACTGTTTCTTATGAGCTCTACTTCAATGTCTATATTGTAAACCACCTGAATGAATTTAACTCTAACCTTAAGAGACCATCCAAGGAAGAAATACAAGGAACAATTACAATTCGCAAGTAAATCCTTTTGATCCAAATCTACAACATGAAACACATAATTTTACTAGAAGAACACAAATAATCTTATCTCCTTTAGATAATATCATAAGCAACTACTTGCAGAAAAATGCAGTAATCCACAACTAATCATATTATATATATTCACTGAAATAGTACAATGGTAAGCCTAAGGCTATAACCTACTTCTTTCTCTAATTCTTATCCATATTACAAAATCTCCCTCCTTTATATGAGAGTATACATTATCACCAAGCGTTGTGGCTTTTCAACATATAACCGTTAACTAACACTTTTGTTTCGAACATTTCTTTGACTAAGTATTTTCTCCCTTCATCGAAATGTTGTATTTGGTCACTATGGTTGTCTCCTCACCGATACCTATCTGATATCCACTGGGCTATTATGTCAAAGAAACCTTGGGCTTCGGTGACCACCTTTATTTTTCCATCGAAATACCTATTCCATCGATATCACTATGCCCCATCGATGAATGGATCTATTGTCTCACTAAAGTCTTTCTTTATACTCTCTTGTCATCATCCACCAGTAAAGTTGTATCAGTGAAACAACGCATATCGGAGACATGCCTTTTAACCTCCTCAAAACATATTTCCTCATCAATATATATCTGATGTCCATCGGGTTTCATGTCGAAGAAACCTTGGGCTTCAATAACTTCCTTTATCCTTCCATCGAAACACTTTTTCTATCGACATCACTACACTCCTTCGATGAATGGTTCTATTGTTTCATCAAGGCCATCTTTCTTTTGATGATTTGCTTCCACTATCATCTTTCATCGATGAGCTCATTAGTAATCTTCCTTGATAAATTTGCATCAGTAAAACCACACATATCTATAACACGCCTTTTAGCCTACTTGAAACTCATATCATTATCGATATCTTTTATCAATGTAGCTTCCTTCTATTTGATCAATATCATTCTTTTGATAAGAATGCTTCTTTTGGTAAGTTTCCTTCATGTTGCGCTGATGGTATTATTTCCTCTGAAGCCTTTTCCTGTCAATGAAAACCGTCTCTACTTTCTTCGATATCCTCTTTTGATGGAATCATTGCTTTCGATGAGTCCTTTTTAGAGTTCATCAGTTCTCCCTTTCCTTCGATACCCTTTTTATATCAATGAGACATCGCTGGGTCTCATCGATACTTTTTGAATTTTGGATATTTCAATAGAATACTATTAGATTTGTTCGATAACTTGTGGGTTATTATGGTATCAATGAAAATGATGATTTCTTCAAAAGATAGATGGCTTCTATGATTTAATTTCTTAAATCAAGATATTTTACTTAATTCAGATTTGATGTTCAACAATGGCTCTTACTGGGGATGGGGGTATGCTACAGATACCTTCAAGAATCTAGACTCTTTGGTTTATGTATAAGGAAAAGAAGATCTAAAGGAAATGTGGTTTTTACAATGGCTATGAAACCTAAACTATAGTACATGAAGAAGGCCCTTTTTAAGAAAATAAGTTTTTTAAGAACTGTCCATGCACTGGAATGTTGGAATTTTTTATGATTGATGTTGTGATTGTCATTGATGGACATACACTTAATTTGAGATCACTCTTTGTATGTATGAGTTAAAGCTCAACCGGTATTTGTTCCAACTAGTATGATGTATTATAGTCTTTAGACTATCAGTGTTTTGTAGAAAGTGTTTACCGATCTGAAGTGGTATGAAGACCCCAAGCGGTTCAAGGATCTCAAGCGGTATGAAGGAATGAAGTGACACAACTCATATTTCCCAGTCTTCACTATTGTCAAATTGGCAATCGGTGTTTTGCTTAAACCGGTATTTTGTATGAACCGGTAATACTTTGTGATGAGTTACCAACCGGCATTTTGTGATGAGTTACCATCCACCAATTGTTTGGCAGTGCTTTTTGTGTCATGTTACCAAATATGTCTAGATGCATTGAACCTAGGAAATTGTATTGTAATCCTATTGGACCGACATGAAATCAGATTCCTTTATAAGGACATCATGTCTAGGGTTTTAGTTAGTTGCTAGGGTTTAAGATGGTTGATGAGTTTTTGTAAGTGAGAATATAGAAGAGAAGTTCAGGTCTGTGAGTAGAGGCAGAGTGTGAATGTGTTGAAGACTAAAGTAATGCTGGAATGTATTAGGAACGAGCTATCAAGGATCTTACCAAGCAATTTGTGCTATTTGCTAGATCACTCACTTGTTGATTACTCACATCGTCGACAAGTCTGAAGCCCTTAACCAGGTAGGCCCAAAAAGCCTTTTGTAAATCCTCTAACAAGGTGGTTCACATCTATGAATCTAAAATCATCTAGCAAGGTAGTCTTTACTCGGACTTATCTCCTAACATAGATTGATATTCCTAACAAGATCTGTTCTGGTAAAGAACATTGTATGACCTTAACCGGTTTGGTTCCTATTCTACAGATAGTTACTTGTGAGTTTCATCTCATCGTGGTTTTTCCCATTTGGGTTTCCATGTCAAAATCTCTTGTGTTATGGTGTTTGTTCTTTTGTGGGTGAATTTATTATTTGCTATTTGGTTTACATGTGTGCTAACCGGTTTGTTTTCTAAACTATTTTACTGGTTTATTGCTAGACTAGTAAAGTGTTTAAGTACAATGATTTTTGGCATACTAATTCACCCCCCCCCTCTTAGTATTCATCAATTGGTATCAGAGCCAACCTTTCTATAAGTCTAACCACTTGGAAAGAGATATGGGGGAATACACTGTGAGGGAACTTACTCATTGGCTCACTCAGTCTGAGCAAGCCTAAGATGATCTTATGGTAAAAAATAAGGCCTCTCAGGCAAAAAGGTGAGAACATGCTGAAAAACTGATGGAGCTATCTAAAAATAGTTCCTCTGATGAAGCAGACATGGAAGCCCTAATTCAAGAAGTAGAAAAGCTGAATGAATCCAATTCCAACCTGAGAAAAGAGTTGGAAGGACTAACTATTCGAATGTGCCAAGAGTTTAAGAATTGGAGGAAAGCTGAAGATCTAGTAAAAGACAAAGATCATGAAATCTCCAAGCTGAAGCAAGAGATCAGTGCCCTAACTGCTCAACTCCATGTGAGCAAAGTGGAAAAGGAAGACATGCAAGGAGAACTGAACATAGCCACCTCCGAGAATGAAAACTTGATGGAAACAAATGCTTCTATTTCCAAAGAACTCTCTAAGTCAAAGGAAATACTTGCTAAGTTCAACAAGAGTACTGTTAAGCTAGAGAAAAAGATTGAATCAACCAAAGCTATGAAGAATACTAATGGCCTTGGTTACTCTGGTCATGAGCAAGGAGAGACCTTTGGTACAAATGTTGAAGCATCGAAGAAGCAACCAGCATTCAAAGGTAAAGGTAAGCAAAAGTTCAAACCTATTTGCTTTAACTGTCTTAAAGAAGGACATACTGCTAATGTGTGTAGGAGCAAAGCCTACAATAATTTTCCTTACTTTATAAACAATGTACCTAGATCCAATAAGTTCAATGGAAATTTCTATGCATGCAACAAGTTTGGGCATAGAGCATCTGAATGCAGGTCTATTATGAACAACACTGGAAGATATCCTCAGAGGACTCAAGGAGTTGGTTCGGAACCTTTTGTGAACCAAAATCCCAACCAGTTTAATACCTTTAATCATTAGTTAAGAAGCAGTGGTTATCAAGCAGCAACCGGATGGAGAGAAAATTGTTTGATCTGTCATTGTCATGGTCACACTACTGTAACATGCAGGAGGAAGAATGGTAACATGAATAATAGACTTTGGAGAGCACCTGGAATGGTCTAGTATAATTGCAACAAACTGGGTCACATTGCCAGATTCTATAGAACAAGAAAGAACATATCGGATGACATATTGGTCACTCTAGAAGGAAAGATTGATATTGATACTGTTCAAGCGGATATGAACAAAACCTAGAAAAAGAAACCAGCGGTGTTGCAAGAAGAACCAGTTTCTACACCTAGTGTGGAAATTTTAGAACTAGCAAACTAAGCATTAGAAAAGCTTAGGTGGAGAAAATGGTGAAATACTTCAAACCCCTGGTTTACACCAGTAAAAGACCTTAACCGGTATGAGATACCTATTAGTTGGTAGAAGACCGAAAATGGTAAAAGGAAAATTAGGGTTTACACCCTAATAGTGGAGCATTTATTATGGTAGGTGGAGAACCTATTTAAAAGGAATTTTCAAACAATTTCTCTTATCATTTTTTCAAGCGAAGAAGTTTTTCAAGTGCAGAGCGAAGAAAAGCGATTTACATGATGATTCAAGGAATCTATCAAAAACCTGAAGAAGAATCTGAAGCTAACATCTGCTGAAGGAGTGTAGAACGCAAAGCGGTATCTCTGCAACTGAAGGAGTGTGAAGTGAAGTTCAAATTGTGAAGCCCTAAATTTCAATCTACAAAGGTATTTTTCATAAATCTTCATTTATCATGGCTTCTGCATCACATGATAGCTCTAGTGCACCCATTGATTCTATGGACTTCATTCAATGAAAGTCGCAATACAATGCCCTATCTCAAGTACCTATTGGTGTTATAGTACAAGAAGGCATTTTCGATTACATAGACTACAAAATCGAAGACCTAGGGTCTCTTGTGATCCATTCCCAACTGAGCCTGTTCTGTGGAAAGGATAAGAAGATTAACCCGAAATTCAGCATTCTGGAAAAGAAGAAACTTCACAATGCAATTTACTTTCTTGAAGAATTTTCTGACGATCACATTCGCATTATTCTAAGTAGGGTACACGATGATAAGATGTATCTAGAGCGGATGCAACATATCACACCGGAAGTGATTCATGCCATCACCGATTTTTGTAACATAGGGGAAGTAAAGGCCCTAAGGAAGGTCAGCAAGACTGTAATGTCCCAGCTCACTGGTTTAGTGAGCGACTCATGTGGAATGACCCTCAACTCAATCAAGGACGATCTAGTCAAGTATGCCTGCATGGTGATAGGTTACCAGACGTTCTCTACTAGCATAATTAATTTTGTCTCTGCTACAGTGGTAAATGCTGCTTATAGGATGATCAAGGAAGATGCATCGTTTGATCTATGCACTTGTATGCAAAGACAACTTCTGTTGAATCTTAACTCAATCAAATAGGACAATGCACTCAGATTCAAGTTTGGACAACTACTGGTTGGGTTGTTCTTTTACTTTCAAGGCTACTTTCCAAGAGTAGGTGATATTCAGTGGTCTGTCGACCAACCGGTGATAAAACAAATCAAGGAAAGTCTACAAGCAGTTGGAACTGGCTATCCAGAAGTGCTGAACAAATACTTTGATGAATTCAGCTGCAAGATGAGACTAAGGATAAGATTATCCAGTGATATAGTCAAAAATTATGAGGAAGACATCTGCTTCACCATCAAAGTGGATGAGTGCATAATGGAGGTTGTTGAGCCCAGACAAGAAGAAGTGGAGCCTATGGGCTATGAGGTAATGAATGATATGCTGGATGGGTATGCTTCTACCCTAATTGCCTCACCCCTTGATCCTAAGGCAAAGAGAACTAGAACCTATTTGAAGAGGGTTACACCAGTTGTAGAACCCTCAGAAAAGAAAGGAAAGGTAGTGCCTTCAACATCGGCACCGGTTACTGCAGCCAGTCCCAAAGTGACCAAGTGGTCACCAGCTAAGAAGAAACCAGAAGTTGCACCTACCAAAGTCTTTGAGAGGAAGAGGAAGATGAAAAGAAATACACTAGACTCAGAAGAAACTGTGTCAGAAGAACCACCTAAGAAGACTAGGCAAACAAGGAAAAAGATAAAGAATGAACCGACATCATCTGCACTGGTAAATATTGATATTTCTTCTTACAAACCTTTGACACATTGTCAAAGAACCATAAAGAATATTAGGAGAAAAGTGTTGAATGATTTAATTGATTGTTTTGATGACTTCAATGATGAAGAAAAGGAAGAAGTTGAACAGGAAATCATTAAGTATTTGTGTGTCAATGATCGGTCGCCTTCAGAAATTAGATCTGAGACGCCGAATTCTTTGTATAATTCTCTAGACAATAAATGGTGCATTGCCATAGAAAAGGAATAGGAGATGAGGGAGGAAATATTTGCTCAACATTTTCCTGATGTATGAAATTCAAAACTTTTTGAAGTTATGAATAAATATAAAGGCCTCTTCTTCATGAGAAGAAGAAGACTCCTGTTACTGGAAGGAAAGGTTCATGAAGTGATTAAAGATACACATACTCATGCTCAAGAAGCTCTAAAGATGCATCAAGTGGCTGAAGCCAACAGGAAAGCTAAACAAGAACCGGAAACTGGCAAACCGGATGACGTGTATAACAGTGAAGAAGAACCTGTCATAGAAGAAATGGACCCCATTGATGTTGATGCCTTAGATGGTGAAAATGTTTCTCAGGGTACACCATCAAAAGGAACAGGACAGGAAAAGAAGACAAAAGAAGAAAAGAAGCAATAGGAAGCGGAAAAGAAGAAATAGGTAGATGAAGAGGATAAGAGAAAAGAAGAGAAAAAGAAGAAAGAGGAAGAGGATAAGAGAAAAGAAGAGGAAAAGAGGAAAGAGGAAGCGGATAAGAGAAAAGAGGAGGAAAGAAGAAAAAGGAAGAGGATAAGAGAATAGAAGAGGAAAAGAAGAAAAAGGAAGAGGATAAGAGAAAAGAAGAGGATAAGAAGAAAAAGGAAGAGGATAAGAGAAAAGAAGAGGAGAAGAAAAGAAGAGAAGAGGAAAATAAGAAACAAGAGGAAGAGAAGAAGAAGAAGAAGGAAGCAGAAAAGAAAGAAGAGGAGAAGCAGAAAGAGGAAGAGAAGAAATAGGAAGAGGAGAAGAGGAAGAAGGAAGAGGAGAAAAAGAAGGATGAAAAAGAGACAAAGTGAAAAGGTGAAGAGAAGAGACAAGAAGAAGAGAAAAGAAAGAAAGAAGAAGAGGAGCAGAGGAAGGCTCAAGAAGATCAGCAAAAAGCCAAGGACAAGGAAGTAGCGGTAAAAAGTACACAGGTGGAAACCCCAATGGCAACTGGTAGTCAGGCTAAACCAGCTGACATTACTAGTCCCATTGACCTCCAGTTCACAAACAAATCAGAGTTGTTGCAGAGCATTAAAGTTGCTCAAGAATGCATGGAAGTCATAAGCAGGAAAAAGGAGCAAGATGTGATCCAAGATGCGGTGGACACTCTTACTGGTTTGATACCCGGTATGAACCTTCCTAGTATCGATTCCTTACTTACACAATTGAAGCTCCTATGCATAGTTGTAGAAGACCAGGTGCAAAGCCTGGAAGAGGTTGTAGAAGCAAATGCCAAGAAGGAACATCAAAAGGCTTTGGACACTGCTTTGGTGAGAAAGTTAATAGAGCTTTGGTCAGATCTTCAGAAGGCACAAAAGGACATTAGAGATGTAATGGATGAGGGAAATCTACTACTTAGCAAGATTTGTCAACCTCATTTATTTTGTGATGATGTGCTCACTCAGAAGGACAAACTGCAAACTAATATGTAGTCATTTATTAGAACCTTCAAGATGCCCTATGACTCCTTCTCCACATATGGCCAAATTGTTCACCAATTTCAACTTCAGTCTACAAGACTAGAGGTAGAGATAAGCAACTAGACATGAAATTTGCAGGAACTTCAACTGGTCCTACTGCCATGACAGCAAATTCTCCAGAAATGCTATCTAAATCTTGATGCCCTAACGGTCACTCAAGAGATGAGCATGATAGATGCCATGGAAGAACAGGTCTCCCAAATGCAGACAAAGAAAGAGGTGGCTACCTCCCTACTTGACTCATGGTCCTTATCCATGAAGCAATTTTTGTAGGACTTTAAATTAGTTTTTGACAAGTTTTACTCTTTACTATCATAAACACTTATTATTTTAATACTAATGAAACAGGGGTTAGTCTGCAATACTTTTGTCATTGTTGGCAAAGGGGGAGAAGTATAAATTTTGAATGTTTTGATGTATACTTTCATGTTATTTTTGTTAAGAATAGTATACATTGTATTTTCTACAAAAGGGATAGTGTATATGCTTAGGGGGAGTAATTTTGATTATGGCATATTTTTGTTGTAAAACACTGAGATGTCAAAATTTTCCTAAGTGTTGCCATCAATGCCAAAGGGGGAGATTGTTGGAATCTTTGATTATTGATGCTGTGATTGTCATTGATGGACACACACTTGATTTGACATCACTCTTTGTATGTATGAGTTAAAGATCAACCGGTATTTGTTCCAACCAGTATGATGTATTATAGTCTTTAGACTATCGGTGGTTTGCAGAAAGTGTTTACCGATCTGAAGCAATATGAAGACCCCAAGCGGTTCGAGGATCTCAAGCGATACAAAGGAATGAAGTGGCACAACTCATATTTCCCAATCTTCATTATTGTCAAACTGGCAACTGGTATTTTCCTTAAACTAGTATTTTGTATGAACCGGTAATACTGTGTGATGAGTTACCAACCGGCATTTTGTGATGAGTTACCATCCACCGATTGTTTGGCGGTGCCGACACTCTGGCGGTGCTTTTTGTGTCATGTTACCAAATATGTCTAGATGCATTGAACCTAGGAAATTGTATTGTAATCCTATTGGAGCAACATGAAATCAGATTCCTTTATAAGGACATCATGTCTAGGGTTTTAGTTAGTTGCTAGGGTTTAAGATGGTTGATGAGTTTTTGTAAGTGAGAATATAGAAGAGAAGTTCAGGTCTGCGAGTAGAGGCAGAATGTGAATGTGTTGAAGACTGAAGTAATGTTGGAATGCATTAGGAATGAGCTATCAAGGATCTAACCAAGCAATCTATGCTATTTGCTAGATCACTCACTTGTTGATTACTCACATCTTCAACAAGTCTGAAGCCCTTAACCGGGTAGGCCCAAAAAGCCTTTTGTAAATCCTCTAACAAGGTGGTTCACATCTATGAATCTAAAATCCTCTAGCAAGGTAGTCTTTAATCAGACTTATCTCCTTATAATAGAGATTGAGATTCCTAACAGGATTTGTTCTAGTAAAGAACATTGTATGACCTTAACCGGTCTGACCTTAACCAGTCTGGTTCCTATTCTACAGATAGTTACTTGTGAGTTTCATCTCACCGTGGTTTTTCCCATTTGGGTTTCCACATCAAAATCTCTTGTGTTATGGTGTTTGTGCTTCTGTGGGTGAATGCATTATTTTCTGTTTGGTTTACATGTGTGCTAACCAGTTTGTTTGCTAAGCTGTTTTACTGGTTTACTACTAGACTAGTAAAGTGTTTAAGTACAGTGATTTTTGGCATACTAATTCATCCCCCCCCCCCTCTTAGTATTCATCTTGGAAATTCTTAAATTTCTCCTATAGTATTTTGGAGAAAATAAGAATCTTCTCCTGCTTTATCCATAATCACATACGGTCCAAGCCATAAAGCCTCAAACTTGCCATGTTTACCCTTATCTTGACTCCAAGTGTTCCACATCAAAACCAAATCACCAATTTTAAATTTTCTATCTGTAGTTCTTTTGTAATATAACCTTTTCATTTGATTCTAGATTTTAATGTTTTGTTCCTGAGCTTCTACCCCGACTTCATCAAGCTCTATCAACGGCATCAACCTTTCTTGTGTTATGAATTTATGTACTGATAAGAGGTTATCCAAAGGGAGTCTAGCCCTTTTACCATGGGCCAGTTCATATGGAGATTTCCCTATAGATTTTTTTACTGTCACTCTATCTGCCCATAATGATAAATTCAATTTTGAATCCCATGCCATCTTATTTTGTCCTAACATCTTTTTGATGATTTTTAGGATGTTTTTTTGTACTTGACTCGGCCTGCCCATTACCTTAAGGGTGATAAGGGGATGAATGAGATATTATAATGCCATAATCCCTGCATAAAGCATTGTACTCTTCAGACCTAAATGCTATATCGTTATTAGAGGTGATCCTTGTAGGAACACCGAATCTAGTGATGATATTTTCTAGTATGAATCTTATCACCACCTTACTGGTAGCTTATTTACTAGGTATTGCTTCCACCCATTTGGTAAAGTAATTTGTGGTAACCAAGATCCATCTATGTCCCCCACTCAATTTCTCTGATATTTCTCCTATAAAGTCTATTCCCAACTATTGAAATGGTTCTTCAACTTGCATTGGTCTTAGTGGGAGTGATCCTTGATATTTCATTTTGCCCAAAAATTTCTGACAAGCCTCACACTTCCTAACATAGGCATAGGAATCATTGAAGACTCATGGCCAAAAATAGCCAACTCTCAATATCTTGTGTGTGGTAGTTTTGGCTGAGAAATGACCACCACAAACTCCTTCATGCATCTCTTGTAGGATTTTCTCTACTTGATGTTCATCTAGGCATAACAATAATATCGCATCCCTATTCTTCCAATACAAATCTCCATTGATAATCACATATCTTGTGGATTTTAATTTTAGTGTTCTCTTTTGATTATTAGTCATATCATCTGGACATTTTATGTGTTTGAGATAGTACATAATGTCTGTATACTAGGCTGTATTTTCAATACTGAAGCTACCTTCATCCATGCCAACCTCATTTACCTGAAATTTTTTAACCTCTGCTCCGGCCATAAGTTTAGCTAGTCCCTGGCATTTGATAACCTAGGAAATTTTGAGCTCAATATTGAATTCTTGAATCTGATTGATCCATTTGCACCTTTTCCTTGTGACCTCAGTCTGCCTGAATATGTCTTTTACCACTACATTACGAACATGTGCTATGACTTCTCCACCTAAAATATGGTCTGAATTGTTTTACTGCTTTTACTAGGTTATAATCTTGCTTTTCATTTATTTCATATTTAATTTTGGATGAATTTAGTGACTTACTGAAATATGCAATAGGTTGTTCATAATTATCCTGGATCTTTTGTAGCAAGATTGCCACTACTGTATGGCATGATGCAAATGAAAAAACTAAGAAGGGTTTATTAAAATCTAGGGATATCAATACTGGTGCCTCAGATATTTCCCTCTTTATGTTTATAAATGCATCTAATGCCTCTGCATACCAATCAATTCTAGATTCCTTTTTCAACATCCTCACTATAGGTTTTATGATATCTGCAAAATTAAGGATGAACCTCTTGACAAAATTGATTTATCCCAAAAATGATTGAATAGCTTTGACAGTCTTTGGGATAGGCACTTCATTTATTGCAGCTACTCTTTTGGGGTCAATTTTCACCCCTTCCTTGGATACTATGTGTCCCAGGAGCTTCCCTTCTTTAACCGCAAAGTGACATTTCTTCGGATTGACGGAAATTCCATATTCTAGGGCTTTCTTGAATATCTTCTCAAGGTGACCACAATGGTCTTCAGCCCTTTTTGAATAGGTTGTTAAATCATCTTGATACACTACCATTATTACATCAATCAGCTCTGCAAATGCCACATCCATTGCCCTCTAAAATGTTGCTCCTGCATTTGTTAATCCAAATGGCATTCTTCCATACACATATGTGCCCCATGGTGTTGTGAAAGTTGTCTTATATTGTTCAGCTTCTTTAACTTTCACCTGATTATACCCCAACAATCCATCCATCATGGATAATAAATCACATCCAGTTACTTTCTGTAGCATATTATCCATGTTAGGCAAAGGATAATTATCTTTTAATGATGATATGTTCAGATTTCTAAAGTCCACACATAGTCTTATGTCCCCATTTTTCTTTTTGACAGGCACCAGGTTTGAAACCCAGGTAGAATATCTACAAGGTTTGATTATCCCTGCATCTTTCATCTTTATTATTTCCTCTTTCATTTTAGGTAGTAAAGTCGGATTTATAGGTCTTTGTTTTTGTCTGAATGGTTTAGAATCAGGTTTGAGAGGTATCTCATGCTGGAAAAGATCTTCATTGTATGCTTTGAGGTCATCATAAGACCATGCAAATACATGCTTATATTTTCTGAGTAACCTTACTAACTGCTACTTCATTTTGGGGGTCAATTTATTACCAATAAAAACATGCCTTGGTGATTCTTTGCTTCCCAAATCAATCTGCTCAACATCAGTCTCTTTGACTGAGGCTCCTTTGATCTCGACTTTGTCCTGTATGTTGAAAGCTCTTTCTAGTGCGACTAATCCTCTAGGTATCTTATTAGATTTTAACTCTATGATTTCTTGTCCCAACAAAGTCTCCTTCCCATTTGTCATCTCTACAAAGTTAATAAAATTGATAGCTTGTGCTTGGTAGTGATACACACAGTGCAAAAACTTTAACAAATCATTGTCATCATGAAAAACTTGCCAGTTGTACAAATTATCTGGAATAGAAGGCCTGACCTTTATTTCCATTTCTGAGACTCTATTCAGTGTTATATCATTCTCCTTCAAAGCAACATTGGCCAAGAAGTCAGCCATGATGTTCTTTGATCTGTCAATCCATTTTATTTGGAAAGCATCAAATAGTTCTATGGTATCCCATACAGCATCCCTGTACTATTTCAACCTGAGATGTTTGGAGGCATATTTTTGTTCGATTTGAGATATTACTAGTTCTAAGTCTCCAAAGACACTGACCAATTTGATTCCATGCTTGGTAGCCACATTTAGTCCAGTGAGTAAAGCTTTGTATTCTATAATATTATTTGTACACTCAAACATTAGTTTAAAAGAATATTTGAATGTCTCTCCATCTGGTGAAATAAATACGATCCCAGCCCCACTTCCTTCCTTGCTGCATGATCCATCAAAGTATATCTTCCATACTTGATCTTTACTCTCCTTGACTGTAGACTCTATTGGGGTCAATCCTCTCAATTTTGTTTTTGTCAACTCTACTTTGAAGTTGTCCATATCTAACTGGATGAAACATAACGAATCAATAGGTTCTACCTCCTTGATGATGTATTTAGAGTGAGTTTCTCTCTCAATCCTTACCTCCTATCCATTTACTGGTATAGTAGCATATGATAAGTCTAGCTGGACATGGCCTCCTATCAGATTCAACCATTGTCTTGACAATAACATACCATAGTTAGGAGGGACATCAACCATAGTGATGTCCATTTTATAAGATGCTTCTAGACATGCTGCCAATTTGAATTCAACATCCTTCATGACACCAACTATTGGGATGGAACGGTTATCCATGGCATAGCATTTACCAAAATTTGTGTCCACTAACATTCCAAGTTCCCTCATGACTCCTACTAGCATAACATTTATAACAGCTCCTGAGTCAATCATGCAATTTTTTATCATCTTGTTATTGATCATAAGGGTTACATAAAATGGGTCTACTTGAGAGGGATTTTTTGTTATTGTTGACCCCAAATATATGGTTGGAATAGGGTTATCATTATTTTGGCTATTTTGTTTATTTTCTTTGGTCTCTTCCTTAGATACACCATTGATCACCTTCAAGGTTTTTTCTTGATACTCTGGGAACTTCATCATCTCAAGTAGTGGGACAAATACCTTCATCTGTGTCAAGGTGTTGGCAATATCAAATGATGTTGTAGTAGGCAGTACTGAAGTGTCCATCATCTTGTCCTTATCACCCTTTTGCATCCTAGAAACTTGCAACTCCTTTTCCTTAATTAACTTTGTGTTTTCTCCCTGGGTTCTACTCAGCTTAGTTATCGGTTTAGATGTTTTATTAATCTCCTTGATGAGCATACCTGATGGTTTGCCTTGTTCAGGGTTTATAGTTCTGTTTCTTAGCATATGAGTTCTTTTGGCTTGTTCAATAGCAGCTGTAGTAATCCTCTCTCATTCTTCTTTAGTAGGGATCCTCAGCCTGACTTCATCTTCCTCATCTGAAATGCTTGTTGCATACAACACTACTGATTAATCTACCTATAATTTACATCATTTCCTTCACTCCCTCAGATGAGTCACAGTCCTCAAAGGATAGAAAGTTTATCGCATGATCATCTACATATTCTTCACATTCTTCCTCTCTTCCCTGCAACTTCATTGCCACCACACACTGGTAAGGAGAATGGGGCATATCACATGCTAAGCACCACATATCTTCATCAACCACCTGGTTCACCACTCTTCTCAAAGGATCTGGTATTTGGTTACCTTCTTTCGGGTTCTTGTCTGCTGGTTTTTTGTCTTTCCATGTGGTATTATAAGGCATATCATGCAATCTTGGCCTATCATGGTGATAAAACTATTATTTCTATGTTTTATTCACTCTGACAGACAAATCCTTGAGAACATTCAACACCTTGTCCAACTTGTCATCGTCCTTTGTTTGTTTACAGGCCTTTGGATTGAACAACCATGCATCCTCCCTTCTTCCTATAGTTCCAGCTACTTTTCTATTATTCTCTATAGTTATGGCCACTTTCATGACTCCTTGAAGGGTTGTAGGATTCTTTGTCATGAGCTCATAGTTTGTTTTACTGTCAAAAGCATTCATGTAGTACAAAATGCTAACTTCAGGAACCGGTTTTATTCTATTAGGGATTTTATTCATAACTCTATTAAATCTCTTATTGAAATCAGCCACTACTTCATTTGTATGCTTCTTGATGCATATGATCTCATGTAAGGCAAACTCTGGGCTATTGTGGTCTCCATATTGTTCAAGAAAAAGTCTTTTGAATTCTATAAGGTTGTTTACTGAAAAATCTAGCAGTGTTCTGAACCAATCTCAGGCATCCTCTATCAATGACTGCATGAACAACTTCATCTTGACATCCTCATATGGGAGACATAAATCCTCCATAACTATGTCAAAATCTTTGCAATGTGCTTCCCCTGAGATGGCATTACTCCTAGTGAACTTTGGTATTGCGATCCTAATTTCATTAGGGATAGGATGAGGATACACCATCATCCCTGAAAAAGTTGAACTGCCTGATGCGTTCTATATTCATCAGCCCGTATCCACCTTGGAAAAAGTTTCCATAGTTTGTTCTCACATTGTTATTACCAGGAGGAAATTAGTTTTGTGGTTGAAAGTGGTTTTGATATGTAAAGGCATTGAACTAGTTATGCTGATACTCAAGAGGTAAATTGGGGTATGGGAAGTTGTTGGGGTGGTTGTGTTGGTACTCAGGAGGTATATTATTATATGAGAAGTCATTCGGCCTAAAATCATATAAAGGGTTTTTAGATACTCTATAGGTGTTGATTTTTGCACCAGTCTTATATGTGTTGCTTCTTCCTCTATTTGATCCTTGGGCCGCACATTCACTTATCGCTCTATATCTCTCCAACTCATGATTAATATTATCTTCATTGATATTTATACCCAATTTAGCACATAATTCTACACACTCTTGTACTCTTCCATCATCTCTCATCTCAATGGCTACTCCAATCATTTGTTTCATCAAGTCTGTCATACGGTCTGATTCATCCACCTTGCTCGAGCCTGAGGAGCTTGAAGCCCCTGCCCTTGAATTTGGACGGTGATTCTCAAAGCCAGGAGGGTATTTCCCCTTCCGCACTCTATCCATAGCTGCCAAATCCTCATCCCTGATGTATGTGGGAACTGTATAATTCAGTTTACTAAAGGCTAGATGTGAATGGTTTTCAGAATAGTGCTGATTACACTTCCCATTCATAAAGTCATTTTTAGGTTCCATCGAACTATCTATTGATTTCTCCTTTGGATTTCTTTTACTTCTCTTCTGATCAAAGTTTAATTGGACTCTGGGGTGGCCTTGCGTTATTGACCTCCTTCCATACATACAATTTCTTATTTCAGAGTCGCCACCTTTCTTCTCAAAAAGAATTTGTATTTTGTATATGACTCAGTCTTCTTTATCCTATGACTTTGTCACTCTATCCGGTCAGTCCATTCTAGCCTTTTTTTCTTATCAAGGGATTGTCTGTGATCTTTTTAGACATTTTCATCCAATCTCTCAAGGGGGCATATCATTCCCATCTTGGGGCAACTCTGTATTAGTTCATCTTATCTTCTTTGAAACAATGCGACAAGCCGCATTGTCTCAAAGAGGGGCAAAATGTAGACACCTAAAATTGTCATGTCTAATTAAATAAATATTTTATCTATTTAATTATTTTAGCCTAATTCTTCTATTAATTAAATAAATCTTTATTTGTTTAATTAATTCATTAGCCTTTTCTACCCATGACACATGTCATTCATCTCTTAATTCATACACTACCTACCCATCTCATTATTTTATTATTTCTTCTACCTACCCTCTAATCATAGCCGACCTCTTTTACACCTCTCAATCTTATCCCTCCATTTCATATAGTGTCTTCTATATAAGGAGATGCTTCCTTCATTATCAAACCCTAACTGACTGGCTAATCAATTTATGCATTTGACTACACTACACTTTTCATATGAGATCCTACTTGCAACCACATTCCGTTCTTTATTGAGCTCTTGTGCACATAAAATATGAAAGCAAATATATCAAGCAAGATCAATGGAGATAGGAAGAATGGAGATTCAAACCCTATTGGACATGTGATGGTATAATCTTTGTGATTTCATTTGATTTGCATTGTCTTAGGTAATCTTCATATGTTATGGTGGATCTTTGTTGTTGTTATGCTAGGGTTTTGTGGTTGAATCTATTTAGTCTTTCAATATTATCATTGTTGTTATCCATTTTTACCATATACATTTTGGCACGCCTGATGGGACACTTGTCCCTTTTGCATTTAACATCCTTGTTGCAGATTTTATGTTTTAAAGTTGCAGATCTGACATTTCCGACAACATTTTGATATTTTCACGTTTGCGCACTTTCGGATCATGTTTTTGATTTTCTGCCATGTCTGTGACATCTAGAACCGCATCTGTGCCCTCGACAGTATTTTATTTTTTTGCAAATTCCAAAAATCGCGTTTGTGTTCCCTAATCGCGTCTGTGGGGTTTTCAGGTGCCTCTGCATCCAGAAGCCACGTCTGCATTCTGAAGCCACGTCTGTGTTTCATAGAAGCACGTCTGTGTCCAGAAGTAGCGTCTATGTTTATGGTAACCACATCTGTGTGCACTAATTTCATTTTGGGGTTTTCATTGGTTCAGTTTTTAGTCATTTGGTTTTTCAAATCTGGTTTATTTTGAGCTAACATTTTTAGATCTAACTAACGAAATTGGTGCAGCTTGTCTTGAAAGCAAAAAAATGTTTTGTTGAAGGCCCCTATTTTCACAAAGTCTTTTGGATCTAAAATTTACCTAACTTGTGTGCTTGCAGGAAGGGGTGATTATTTCAAACAATCCAAACTACTAACAAATCTTTGTTGCAGGACCTTGGCAAGGGTTTTTTATTTTTATTATGTGTCTTGTTTTCATAGACTAGCAAACACTTCAATTGGTTCTTTAAAATTGAATCATTGTCTTTTGTGTCTTGAGCAATAGGCTCTTTTGTTTAATCTTTAGAGGGCATGTCTCCCCATGTGGTCATTAGGACTACTAGTGAGGAGAGAACAACCCAAGTGGTAGCAAAAGAAAAGCCATCTTCTTCCAAACCACTATAAATAATTGTATTCATGGTGAAAACTATGAATAGTGTATGCTGATTAGTTCATACCAACACTATGTCTCCCCATAAACCCATTTGATCAAATTTATTTGATCATTTGTAGGGTGTAACCCCTACCGGCTGAGAGCCTTTTGTATTTATAGAGCTGAAAGTGTCGCATGTATGGCCACACGAGCGGATGCCCTTACTAGCACCTTTTTGTTTTAGAAGCCCAAATCCTTCTAGTTGTTGGGGTAGGAGGTCAGACCTTTGGTAGCGGCCCACATACATACGGTTCTTAGTAGAGATACAAAGTTTGCCACAAGGAGTTTTTGTGGGGACTGATGCTTGGCTGCCCCGAGAAGTGAGTGCTGAGGGTGGAGCCAATGGGGTCAAGCATCTAAGTATCCACTCTGAATAGCATAGCCTCAGGGGTAAAACTCCATGTGGGATCAACAACTATTGTCTTGGCCAGCCATAAGAATTGTGCTTGACTTATTTTGAACAATCAAACATTCAAGACCAAACAACAAACATTGTGTCTTTTGTGTCTTCAAGTGTATGCAAAACAATTCTTTACATAAAACAACACACTTTTCTTTGAGTCATTTTGGGAGTCTAAACACTTGCAAACATTGAGTCTTCATCAACACTGTGTCCTCTTGTCATGAAAAACAATCAAACATTCAAATTTGGTCACAACAAAAACTTCACAGATTAAAAAAAAAATTGCACAAATTTTGCAGAAACGCATCTGTGTCTGATAGAATAGTGTCTATGTCATATAACCACGTCTGTGAAGGGCAGAAACACGTCTATGTTCTTAGAATTGACATTGCATTTACAAAATCTTAGACTCGCATCTGTGTTAAATAGAACCACGTCTATGTCAGGAAATCGCGTCTGTGCAATATACAGGCACGTCTATGTTCAGAATTGAAAAACTTTTACAGCCCAGCAAACAAACACAGCCAGTTTCAGAATCCTTGAGCTTCCTAGGTTATTTCTCTAGGGCTTCATCTAGCATTCAACCTATCTTTGGGTCTCACAAAGTCCATCATTGCTTTACACCTTACATTACATACACATTTGTCTAAACTTGAGTCAAAAGGTCACTTGCTTGCCCTCATCATACTTTGTCAACAAACTACATACAACAACATTTTGCTAAGTGGTCCCTCATCAAGGTCTATCACCTTTGGGTCTCATTTGGTCTTACTTAGAGTCAAGGTCAACTTACCTCATCAAGAGAAACTATCATCTCTTTGGAAGCCACACCTACTCTACTACATACATACTTGGTCTTACACTTTGGACATTGCAAGTACACCTCAGACTCATTTACATTCCATCCAACTCTTGGTCTTCTATCCTCTTTCCATTTTCATCTAGTCTCACACATCTTGGTCAATACTTAGTTCATGGTTGAAACTCATTCCCAAAAATCTAGGAGAGAAGCTAAAGAGGCTCAAAAGTCCGCAAACATGAGTTCTTATGAGTATGACAATGACATCTTTTTCAATTCTGATCATACTAGATTACTTGACATGGATGCTTATAGAAACATTCCAAATGTTGAGAACATGGACACTACAAACAACAATGATACACATAATGACAATATGGACAACTTTTCTATACATTCAACAAAAGTGGAAGACACCATTATGAATCCTCATTTTAATCAATTGGTTGAGGAAATAATGAGGAGAGATACACAATATTTTCTACAAATGATGGCACAAAGTGGAGCCAAGATACCTCATGATTTTGACATGTCTGAAATAATGGAAAATTGACTTTTGCAACAAACTCACTACAACATGGATCAAAGGAGGCCTAATAGTGGAGGCAATAGAGGACCACATCTTGTGCCTGAATCACCATCATCTTTGTTTCAAAAACCAGAGGTCCCATACACACATGGTCAAGCATATGATACTCACATTCACAGACCATTATGGAAGTCTTATAAAGAGAAATATGCTCAACCACATACCAATGCCAAGGATCAACCACCAAAGTAATTGGATATTCAAAGGCATGCTCAAAATTTGGACACAAGGAAACCCTGTGTCAAATTTGGGGGTAACACACTAGAACAAACTCATGACATGCCTGTAGAGTATGGTATACATTTACAAAGCAGATATTTTGTTCCTCAACATGACTCTATACCAAGTGGTCCATATACGCATCATCATTATAGACCTCCTCCATATGAACATGTGTATGATCAATATCATCCATATATGCAACATGCTCCTCCAATTGGTGCCTCAAGCATGGGGTATGGTCCAAGAAGTTGGTCTCCACCGAAGAACAATTAGGAGCAACAAATCAGAGACTTACAAAAGAAAATGGAGGACATAAATACACCGAAGCCAACTTACACAATGAGAGACATATGTCCCTATCCATTTGATAAGAGCATTCCAATGCCTCTTGTAGCTAGGAAATAGGAAATCATCACAAACAATATAAACATACTAATCTTTAGCTCAATCATGAAAGCACAATTGCAATGATCTATCCTAAACACATTCAATAGAGACATGAAAATTGAAACATTCAAAAAGATTGTGCAAACCAGAGGTAAATCCAAATGCTTCCTTCATGCGGCTCCATTGTTCTTCTTTCCTCTTCAAATAGTTTGGTTGTGGATCTCACCTACAAGTGCACATGCATGATTGAAAGCAAGTAAATAAGATATTGCTCAAGAATAATCGAAGCGTGATTGACTAGAAATTCGATAATCTGATTAGGAGATTCGATTGAAGAAATTCATCCAATTTATAGAGAAATTGGAGAGATGACAAGATTAGCATGATTCAATTCAAATGGAAATTGCAAATCAATATGACAAATTATGACAAATTATGCACTTTCTATGCAAAATTTGTTGATTGATGATTTATGACAAATTATGACAACTTCTATGTCAAAAATTGATTGATTGTCAATTATGACAAATTATGACAAATTGACATGTCATTTCCATGAAGTTAGGAGGAAAATAGGAGAGAATTGAAATTAGGAATTAGAAAAATAGAAAATTAGAAAATTCATGAAAATTAGGAAATTAGAAATTAGGTAAATTAATTAATAATTTGTCATTTATTAATTAATTCACAAAAAGAGGAATAATTAGCCAATTAAATGAACATTTAATTGCGATGAGAAGACTTAGGATAAATAAATAATTTATTAATCCTAAAGGAAGAAATGACACACAAGGTTAAATGATTAAATCATAAAACCCTAGAAGACAAATTAGCAATGCGATAATGACAATTAGGTCTTGATTGAAGATAATTGATATCGATCATGATTTTGAATTGATAAATGACCAATGTGATAAATGATTTGATTGAGAAAATGCGCCAATTGACGAGGAACAATGACTAGTTGATCCAAATTGACACGATTGAGAAGGACGACGATCGATGACAAATCGATCGCGAAATGACAAGATTGACAAAAAGACAAGGATCGACCAAAATCATGACTGAAAATTGGTTATCAACAAGACCTAATTTGAAAGCGAGACAACTGAAAAAAATGCAGAAGAAGGACTCAATGCTTGCAAATGATAAAGACCAAGTGCGTAACATAGGAGAAATGTTAATGCGACGCAAAAACCTAAAATGAGGCAATGCGCAAATGTTAAAGTATGATTCCGCAAGCGTTGACCATTTTTAGGTGTCTACACCTCCATTTCCTACACACTTTGTGACACCTAAGTTTGATAAGTATAGAGGAGAAGGAGACCCTAAGGCACATATAAGACAATTTTTCATAGCTTGCATAGAGGTAGCAGCAGAAGAGACATATTTGATGAGATTATTCCCACAAAGCCTAGGTGATCAAGCTATGGAATGGTTCTCCCAACTAACACCTGGAATTAAGTCATGGGGTGATTTAGAAAAGGAATTTATCCAACATTTCTCATACAACATAGAGACAAACATATCAGTCACTAATTTGTACAACACCAAGCAAAAAGATGCAGAGTCTTTTTCATCATTTTTACAAAGATGGAGGAATCTAGCCAGCAGATGCTCTTGTGAAATTCCACAAAAACAAATGGTGGAGATGTTCACCCAAAATGTTAACAAAGACATTGGTTATGACCTAAGAAAAGCTTGCTTGACCACCTTCAAGGACGTCATTGAGAAAGGCTTAGCAACAGAGAAGGACATAATTGAGCAAGGAGTCATTAAGATATTCAAGGAAAACAAAGAGGACTATAAAGGAAAAGACAAGCCAAGATTTTGGAATAAAAACAAGAACACAGTCAATGATGGTGTTGTTGATTCCAATACAGTGCAACCCAAAATTGTTTTTTCGGTATCAAGCTCTACAAACAATCAAGTGAATAATCAAACAACTTCTAGATCATGAAGGAAGTACACCCCATTGGGAGAGCCACTTGAGTCAGTTCTCAAGAAGCTAGTGGCAAACAAAGTAATCAGAGTTCCAGATTTTCCTCCATAAGAACCAAAGGTCAAACCAAATTGGTGGAATGATGATGAATATTGTGAATTTCATAAGAGCAAGGGTCATAAAACAGGAAATTGTCATCGGCTGAAGAACATCATACAAGATCTCATTGATAGAGGTGACATTGAGATTGAAGGACACTCATCCAATCAAGAACATGAAATGTTTAAGGAACCATTCCCAAAGCATGACAAGGGAAAAGCTATAGCCACAGATGACCAAACCAACTATACTAGAGCATCCTATAACTATGATTCAACTATCAATCACATTTCAATGGATAATTATGTCTCTACTATTATCATCAAGGACAAAACCCCTGAGAATTCTACCCAGAGACCCAAGATCATTCTAAAAGGAATTGGATCTTCTTCCGAACCTACCTCTGAATGTCATGTTACAACCCATCGAGGTAAATTCTCTTTGCAAGGTGCTCCAGCTAAAAACACCGCTTCCTCATCAACCAAGCCTAAATACAACCTTGTAGAATAGTTAGGGAAAACACCTGCGCTTATCTCCTTCCTTGAGCTCTTACGTATATCCCCCACACATAAAGCTATTCTTGACAAAAATTTGAGAGACACTGTCGTTCCTACTAATTTTAACGTAGACCAATTTCAAGCCATGGTGGGATACCTTTCTGTTCCACACTCCCTTACATTCAGAAAATTCGATGATGCCTCTGTAAGTCAGCCACATAATGCACCATTACACATTGAAGCCTTCATACACAAACATCAAATAAAATGAGTCCTCATAGATGGAGGAGCAGGTCTAAACATTTGTACATTGAGAACTATTAAACAATTGGGATATTCAAACAAAGTTGTGAATGCTACAAACAAAATTACCACCAAAGCATATGATGATGAGGAACGTTCATCCAAAGGCACAGTCACCTTGCCTCTCAGAGATAGGCTAGTTACAAAGGATGAGGTTTGTCAAGTCCTAGACCTTGATCTCACATACAATATATTGCTAGGACATCCATGGATTCATGAGATGAGCACAGTCCCATCTACCTATCATCGATGTATCAAGTTTCCACACAATGGAGTTGAAGTGACCGTCAAAGGGGATCCAAAGCCATTCATATATTGCAAAAATTTGCAACCTCGATTGGAAATAACAATCCCAGTCAATCAAGAAGTTGTTCCTTCATCAACATATGTTGATCCAGAATCCTTGAAAGCTTCTACATCAAAACAAGCAGAGATCAAAGAAAAGTTCAATATTAAAGACATGGGATGTGGTGAGTATATCTTTCATGTTGATCAACTCCCACTATCTCCTAAGACATTTAGTTGAAAGGAACAATCTATAAACAATTTGCAATGCCAAGGAATTGGGTGTGAACCACCTAGTGTTGTGGCTACTAAGTCTGAATGCAAATCTCCTCTAGCGGTGCAAGCATCCCTTGATATCAATAGTCCTAAGAGTGGTTCCAGTGAAGAATCTATTGAGCATATCGCCATCCCTCTTGAGAACTCGCATAGCTTTACCATTTCATCTATTCATTCCATTTCCACTCCTCTCCGAGACTTGGATCAACAATAATTACAAAAGCCCTTACTCATTGGGGATCAAAAATCAAGCTATGAAAAGAAAAATATAAAAGTCAAAAATAAAGAGAGGTCCTTTAGTCCAAATCAAAATCAAAATATATTGCACTCTACAAAATTCAAAGTCAAGGATAAAACTCCTATGAAAGAGAAAGAATAAGAGTTGATCTCCCCTAATATCAAAATAACTGGGGGCAAAAGTTATAAAATTTCAAGTCAAAAAGCATACTTGTTGATCCTAAGTTTCCATCATGCTATCCTACTTTCACTTCTTTTCACAATCATAAGCCTTCATCACTCATCCACTTGTTCCACAAATCCTTTCCCTTCTCGTGATACATCATGGACCTTTAATGGAACTTCCTTGAAGGACTTGGTTATCAGGGATTCCCAAACTTCTTTAGGTGACATGCATACGGGCCTGCGTAGTTCACACATTAGTAATTCTATCTCAGTTCCTTTATCAAGGAAGACAGTCACTCGAGCTACATATCATTCAGTCAAGGAATGTCATAGTTACAATCATAAGATAAAGCCTTGCACATTTGAGGTAGGTGACTTAGTTCTCAAAGAAAACCCTAAAAATCAGCAAGACACAGAGAAGAAGGGCAAGTTCAAACCAAATTGGCTTGGTCCTTACATCATCACAACAGCATATGGATCTGGTACATATCAGCTCTCAACCATAGAGGGTGAACCTTTGGAGGATCCTATCAATAGCATGCACCTTCGCAGGTTTTACACATAGCTCTTCAGAGTATCCCAATTCAAAAGTACAAAAAAATCAAAAAATTCAAAAAGACAAAAAAAATCATGAAATAAAAAAATCGTTACTTGGTGAAAACCTGGCAAATAGGTGCCTTGTGACAACAAAAAAAAAAAAATCAAAAAATCAAAAAAGTAAAGAAAAACATTTCGTCCAATGATGAAAACCACTTTGGTGGCGCCCTGGGCAAGTACCATGGTGAAAACTGGGTCACCAGCACCATGCGTAGAGACATTGCTCCTCCCTCCTTCAGGATTCCATTTCATCCTTTCACTGTGCACACACTCATGACCTATTCATCCATAATAAACATACACATTCCCATCATGGCTTGTTATTGATCTACCCAAGATTGGTTAGCCATCCATAATAACCTCCCATTCCACCTTTCTCCATTCATAATAAATCAGGTCCCATCTGTGGCTAAGGCAAATCCCACGTCTAGTAATGGGTGTGGAACTGAGAGCATCACATGTTCCAAGGAGTACACTTTATTTCAGTTTTCTTCAGTCTATCCGTGCACAATCCATAATAAAGCAACATTTGCATTTCCAATTCACAATAAAGTTCCATCTTCTCCACAACAAAGTATCAGTTTCATGGATTCAGTCAGTTTCAACTGAGACACGGCAGCAACAATGGGTTTCAACAAATCAAATCTTTCAACAAGCTCAGACAACATATGGTTCAGTGCTATCTATCATTTTTGTGAAAGTAAACATTGTGACCACAATCAAAGAAGACTTATACAAGTGACAAGAGACACTAAACTTGAGGACTACAGTGGATGTTGGTGTCAAGTCTTGGTTTTCTTTTGATTTTATCTTTTTGGTGACATGTCTTTTAGCTTTTCTAGGATGTCTCTGACTAGAGATTTTTATCTCCAGGATGTCTTTGAGTAGAAAGGCGAGGATGGGGTATCATCACCTATTTTTCTTTATTGTCTGTGGATTGTCTCTTAGTAATGCTATGACTTGTCCAAGGATATGAGGACACTGTGAGTCTAGTATGAACTGGGGCATTCCTTGTTTGTGACTGTCTTATCTCCATGCAAACAAGTACAATGACTTTCTGGGTCGAACATATGCCTCGATTGTCATAACCTACTTGCCATAATAAACCTCAATGATGATAATGCACAAGAAGCTCTTTTCACTTTCATATCTTCTATCTTCCATCCTCATTTCTCGATTGACTTCCATCATCCTTCTTGAGTCCGTGTAGCCTGCTATCACATGACTGAGTATAATGACACGCCAAAAAAATTTGCATTTCATGTAGTTGCGCCTGCATTACCACATATAAGCATTTCACACATACATATAGATATCCCAAATGCATCACATCCTGCACACAACACATGTTAGCACATTTTACATTTTCATCATGTAAATAATCATTTGCATTATCATATTTATTAGCATTTCATACATTCACATTTGCATTGGCATAACATTTAAAAACATAAAAGAACAAAAATATTGCATTTCATTATATACATATTTGCATCCCTATCATAACCATCACATAAAAAAACATACATCATGAAACATCTCATCACATAGGTACGCATGCATATAGCTATCGCAAAGATGAATCATCTCATATATATAATCATAAGTGTCATGATACAATGATGTCAAAATCATATGGCTACAATCACCTGAAGGTGTCTACATCATCATACAAAATGGTACAAAATTGATACATAAGAACCCACTAATCACTCCTGCCAGTACTGTTGGTAATGCTAATCCAGTCTATGTCATCGTGTCCCATGCCATGTGTCCAACCTTCATCTCCAATCCCAAATCTTGGAACACTCATCTCAATGCCTCCCTGTCTCCATCTCGATCGTAGGGTATCAACTCCCCATCGATCGGCATCCGCAGTATCCTATATACATCCTCCAAGGTGACTGTCATCTCACCCATCGGCAAATGAAATGTGCATGTCTCAGAGTACCATCTCTTAGCCAGCACAGTCAACAAACCCATGTTTGCCTGAAACTCAGGCACATACAAAATATGTCGCAGGCCCATAGCTTGAACTGCTAGTTTATCCTCAACTGTCAACTCTACTCGCAAACTCTGAGTTGATGGGAATCTCTCTCGTGACTCCAGCATAGGTAGATACTCCTGCAGTCAAGCAAATCAGCTCTGTCAGTCAAAGTGGCATTCACTGTTCATCACAAAATGTTTCTTATTATCCTAGTGCTTACATTTATCATATGATGCTCTATCCTAGTGACACTCACTGTTCATCACAAAGTGTTGCTATTTATCCTAGTGGTACTCCCTATTCATCACAAAGTACTACATGTTATTGCACTCTCTGTTCATCACAAAGTGCTACTCATAATTGCACTCCCTGTTCATCACAAAGTGTTGCTCATATTAGTACTCCCTGTTAATCACAAATTACTTTGTCTTGGTACTCCCTATTCATCGCAAAGTGCCTTGATCTATCCTGGTCTTCCCGAGAGGACCTGCTTGAGTGTATCCTCTCAGTAGCTTATCCAATCGATAGCGTATGTTTATCACAGAACTGTCGAGTCAACCTTGAACACATATTACTCTACTTGATATGCATTTATGACAACATTTATTGTGACAAAGTACAAGGAGGTTTTGTGATACTTACCGGCTCTCCAACGTCTGCTGGCCTCTGATATCGGCGAATGCGATCAAATCTATGCACCAATGCCATTGCTACTGACTGTTGCTACTCAATTCTCTCTCTGCACTCTGATCTCTTAGATGTGTGGATGAAAATGAGGGTGTGTTCCCTCGTGGTCTATCTTATAGACTATCCTATCCCTAGCCCTAGCCCAAGTCAATCTTCTTTATCTCGTGACTCTGTCACTCTATCCGGTCAGTCCATTCTAGCCTTTCTTTCTTATCGAGAGATTGTCTGTGATCTTTTCAGACATTTTCATCCAATCTCTTGAGGGGGCATATCATTCCCATCTTGGGGCAACTCTGTATCAGTTCATCTTATCTTCTTTGAAACAACGCGACAAGCCGCATTGTCTCAAAGAGGGGCAAAATGTAGACACCTAAAATTGTCATGTCTAATTAAATAAATATTTTATTTATTTAATTAATTCATTTATCCTCTTCTAGCCTTAATTCTCATTTAAATAAATACATTTATTTATTTAAATTATCCTTTTTCTTAAATTAAATAAATATCTTATTTATTTAATTGATCCCACTTCTTCTATTAATTAAATAAATCTTTATTTGTTTAATTAATTCTTTAGCCTTTTCTACCCATGACACATGTCATTCATCTCTTAATTCATACACTACCTACCCCTCTTATTATTTTATTATTTCTTCTACCTACCCTCTAATTATAGCCGACCTCTTTTACACCTCTCAATCTTATCCCTCCATTTCATATAGTGTCTTCTATATAAGGAGATGCTTCCTTCATTATCAAACCCTAACTGACTGGCTAATCAATTTATGCATTTGAGTACACTACACTTTTCATATGAGATCCTACTTGCAACCACATTCCGTTCTTTGTTGAGCTCTTGTGCACCTAAAATCTGAGAGCAAATATATCAAGCAAGATCAATGGAGATAGGAAGAATGGAGATTCAAACCCTATTGGACATGTGATGGTATAATCTTTGTGATTTCATTTGAATTGCATTGTCTTGGGTAATCTTCATATGTTATGGTGGATCTTTGTTGTTGTTAGGCTAGGGTTTTGTGGTTGAATCTATTTAGTCTTTCAATATTATCATTGTTGTTATTCATTTTCACCATATACAGTCACAAATCAGGACACATGGCTAAGTTTTGTAGAACCAAAAAGAACAAACTGGTAAACCACTCTGAAGATAAAAAACGTAAGCAAAAGGTTGATGTTGAAGAAACCGAAGTGGAGATGAACACAATTTGGAAGAAGAAAAGTAAGGTCAAGCCAACAGAAGAATCTAACCCTTCACCTAGTGTGGAGAATCTTGCACCAGTGAACTGAGCTTTTCAACAAGCCTAAGGGGAGCATAGCGGTAAATCTACTTCCAAACCCCTTGAAGAGTGTATGGTGAGAGATTTTTTTATTTCGAGTTGTATTATGAGAATTTTTAATATTATTACCTATCGGTTTTCTAAAGGATTACCAATCAATTATATACCTATCGATATAGGTGAGCTTATGAATCGATAATTAGGGTTTGTTACCCTATCGGTTGCCTAATTAATGCAATGGTAAGTTTATAAAAGAAAGTTTTACTAAGTTACTTTTACCCTAATTTCATTTGAAGGAGAATTTGTGAGCACTTGTAGAGCAAAATAGAGCATTGTTAGCAGATTGTGAATGAATTTGTGCTATAGATCAAAATTTGAATCGGATTCAAAGATAAGGAAAGGAAAAATGGGTGTGCACTCGAGAGATCAACTAGAAATCCTATCAGTGTGAAGGGAATAAGGTATTTTTATTAATCTCTCTCAAATCAAGATTATCTAGAATGGCATCTTCGTCTATACCAGCAAAGAGTCTTATGATTACTACTGAAGCTATGGAGTCAATGGAATCAGATAAAATAGAATCTTATAATGCATTGTCTCAAGTTTTGCAAGGTTTTTTTATCAAAGGTGATTTATCTAGTTATATAGACTATAAAATTGAGGATCTAGGATCACTAGCAATCCATTCTCAACTCAAATCTCTATGTGATAAGAGCAGGAAAATCAAACCCGAATATATTAGGGTTTATGAGAAGGGTTTTCATAATACAACATACTTTCTTGAAGATGTTCAGGGAGAGCATGTTAGGATTATCCTTAGTCATGTACATGCTGGGAACATGTATCTTGATAGATCCCACATCATCACTAAGGAAGCTATTCATGCAGTGACTAGTTTATGCCAAACCGGTGAAGTACCAAAATTGAGAATAATTTCAAAAGAGACCATGATTGCACTAACATAGACTACTACTGACAGTCATGTTATATTGGTCAACAACATTGCAAATCTAGTAGTTAGATTTGCAACAATGGTTATTGGCTATCGGATATTCCATTCCAGCAGGATGAACAGTGTAGCATCTATTGTTTGGCATGCCGCCTACATGATAATGGTAGAGAATGTAGATTATGATTTGTGCAAGGCAATGAGAAGTCAATTGATGTTGAACTTAAAATTAATTAAGAATGACAATAGTCAAAATTTTAAATACGATCAACTATCGATTGGTCTATTCTTCTACTTTCAGAATTTCATACCAAGAATTGTTGATATTCAATGGTTCAAGGACACACTGGTTACAACCCAAATCAAAAATAGCATTAAGGCTGTGAATAACACATTTCTTGTTGCCATGAATAGATATTTTAATGAGTTTCAAAAGAATATTAGCATGAGGTTAAGGCTATCTAATGAAGTGGTGAAACACTTTGAAAAAGACATTTGTTTCACTACAACCACTGACTTTTGCCTTATGGAGGCTATTGAACCTAGGGAAGAAGAGATGGAAGAAATGAGCTATGAAGTCAGCTATGACTTACTAATTGGTTATGCCAAAAACCTTTTGGCATCTCCTAAGGATAAAAAAGAAGAAAAGACTGTGAACTTACTGCTGACAGGTGTTTTGACACACTCGCCAACAGTCAGATAGTTTATGCAAACACTCACCACCTCTCCTGAAAAGTAACAAGTTTGGAAGAACTCACTACTCCAAGGTCTCTATAGTTGGGTCTCGATGGTGATGGGCAGCTCAATGGTTGATGTGGTTATACCTGTAAAGGGGCCTGCTGGTTAGAACTAAATCTCGCTAGTTATGGATAACCGCACTTCCTCTCTTTTTGTATTTTTATGGTCTAAGATTCTCTTGGAAATAAAATGTGAAGCGTAAAGGGAAACAAGAAAATAACAATAAAGACCAATATAATGACAAATTAATGAACTACTCAATTAGTTCCCTCCAATCCAAGCAATTATCAAATATTATCCAAATTAGCATTCAACAATGGACCTCCAGAAAACCCGCAAAATCATCAATTTCACAAGTCTATGGAAATAAAATCATCAACAATATGTTCTATCACAATGATTCTCATACATCACTGACATGTGCAATATGATTCATAAAGTTATAGACAAAAAGATTAAACCATGTTGCTAACTCCAAACAATAGACGTTACCAGATGTATAAATAAGACTGTAAGTTTTTATAGATGTCACCCCCTAAGAGGTCCTCCTTTACCACCATCTCTTCACCTAGCCTCAATACCTTCTTCAAAACTTGGAATTGTTTAGTGAAAATGTTCGACTTCCATTCCCATTGTGTGGAACAAGAAGCCAAAGCTTCACCTACCTGTACCGCCTTTGGGAAGACAATAGCTTCAACTAGGCCGGACCTCTTGATTATCCGATGGAGGGCCTCCAGACTAGGTTTGTCCAATTGAGCCTTGATATCTTCAACTTCTATATGGCCAATCTCAGTATCCGTGACCCATCTGATTTGATCTTCTAGCTTTGAAACATAGACCTATCCTTGATAATGGTATTTCATGGTTGCTGGGAGTCTATCAATTTCTTTGCCTCTTTTGCTGGAGGATGAGTCCATCTAACCACTCGAACCTACAAGCAGAAAACAAATCCTCAGTTTTTGATAACAAGCATAAAAGTTGATTTACCTCAAGACTTCAAGGTCCCGAGGTTCTGGGCCAGGCATAAGTGAAGAAGGCCTGAAACTCTGGGGTTCCGAGCTTATGTTGGGTGCAAAAGGAATCCCGGAACTCTGGGGGTCTGGGGTTTCGGGCTTATGCCTAAGTGGAAGACACCCAGAACTCTAGGGTTCCGGGTTGAGAGCTACCCAAAACTCTGGGGATCTAGGGTTTTGGGGTTAAGGGCTACTCGAAACTCTGAGGTTCTAGGGTTAAGGGCTACCTGGAACTCCGGGGGTCTGGGGTTCCGAGGTTAGGTCAAACAGCCACCCTGAACTCCGGGGTTCCGGGGCATAAAAACCAACTACCCAGAACTCTGGGGATCCAAAGTTCCAGGCTTAAGAAACTAGGGCACACAAAAGTGAAGCACAAAGAAAACCAAACAAAGACCACAATAAAAACAAGGAGAAAAAAATACTGAAAACGAACAACAAGGGCAAGAAAATTCACCAACCTGGTGAAATAAGATGCCCGAAAATGCCAAGGAAAACTTGGAGGTCCAGAGGTTCATGACTAGGAGATAGGGAGGAGGAGTTGTGGATGCACAAATGAACTTTTAAAAGTCCATAATCTCTATTTATAGAACCCCCAAGTTTTTCTATACGAAGGCGTTAAACCTAACCTCGGGACTCTAGGGTCCTGAGGTTCCGAGCTTGACAAAAAGAAAAACCCTACCTCAAAACTCTGAGGATCTGGGGTTCTGGAGTAGACAAGGAGGCCCCTTACCCTGAGACTTTAGGAATCCAAGGTTCCAAGGTCAAAAGAAAAAGCGACCTCAGAACTCTAGAGTTCTGAGGTAAAAAAAAACAAAAAGGACCTCGAGACTCCGGAGTTCCAAATTCAAAAGCAAAAGGGACCTCGGGACTTCGAGATTTCAGAGTTTCGAGGTCACAACCAAAAAGGGACCTCGAGACTCCGAGAGTCTGGAGTTCTGAGGTCAAAAGCAAAAGGGACCTCGGGACTCTGGAATTCCGAAGTTCCGAGGTCAAAAACCAAAGAAAAGAAAAGGGAAAACAAAGGGGACCCAAATTTTGACTCAAGGAGACTAATGGGGAAATAGATATGCTAGGCATAACACTTACTAGGAAAGGATTGCACCTTCTCAACCCAGTAGTACTAAGGAGAAAAAGAAGAAAGTTGAGCAAGCAGCTTCTATGACCACAGGTACAAGGGTGTCCAGAATTATTCAAGTCAAAAAGGAACCAGTACCCAAGGTATATGAAAAGAAGCAGACTACAACAAAGAAGAGAGGTAGACATCTCATTCTTCAAGCAGAATCTGAGGATATTGACACTGAACAACAAACCAAAGAAGATGAAATTGACTGGTAAGAAATTCAAACCAATAGGAAACATTTCAAAGCAAAGTACTCCTATTAATGTTACATCATACAAACCAATGACTAATTTTGAGAGGACATTAAAAATATTAGGGAGGAAACAATTTGATAATGTAAAAGAATATTTTAATTCATTTAATGAAGGTTAGAAACAAGAAATTGTTCAAGATGTAATCAACCATCTGTGTCAATACAATCGGCTGCCTCAAGATATTAAAAAGAAAATTTCTGATTCTTTATATTCTATTCTTGAAAATAAATGGAAAATGGTTGTAGAATAGGATCAAGAAATTATTGATAGAGTTTTTATTCAATATTTTCCTGAGTTATCTAGAGATGAATTATTAGCATTGCTTGCTAAGTTCAAAGGATAGTTTCATTCCAACACAAGAAGACTAAGGTTATTGGATGGAAAGATTCAACCTGTCGAAGATGATACCCATCCTATAGCTAAAGACATTCAAAGGATGAATGAGCAATTGAAGTATCATAAAAATAAACCTGACCAAACTGACACTGGAGCTCCACCAGAGCTATACGTTGAATATTTTATTACACCGGATGTTGTCTATCCTGTTAAGAATAAGGATGACACTAGTTCTCCATTGGTTATTTTCTTTATGGATGATACTAAAGAAATCCAGGACATTTTTGACATAACTGGTAATGTCATTGAACCAGTTAAGGAAATTGTACAACAATTGGGCATTACTAATACACATGAAGCAATTGAAGCACCGGTCAATGAACCAAGTATGGCTATTCAACCACCACTAGATAAAGAACACCAAGTTGAAAATCAACTACCACCAGTCACTACAGCTATACATGAGAAACAAACAGAGACAAAGAAAGAGAAACCAGAGAAAGAGGTTGAAGAGAAGGAGACTGGAAAGAAAAATGATGAAGAGAAAGAGAAAACAGAGGAGAAGATAGCAGAGAAAAACGATGAAAAGGAAAAAGAAAAGGTGAAGTAGCAAACTGATGATGACGGTGACTCAATCAGTATACAAGATCCAATTGATGTGGACAAATTAAGCACATCTGAACTAATGGAGATTGCTACAGTGATGCAATCCCAAGCTCAAAAGAAAAGATTAAAAGAGAAGATAAAAGAAGCAGAAACTATACAAACTGTTGTTGACATTTTATCAAATCTCCTACTAGAGACTGACACTGGCAATTTAACTACCCCTATTGGCAAGCTTGGATAGCTGGTTGCTAATGCTACTAACCAACTAAAATCACTTGAAGAAGCAGCACATACCTTAGCTGAAAATAATTACAGGAAGAAGAGGGGAGAGCAACTAATACCAGATATTTATTATGGCAAGATTGATTTTATTTATAAATAAAGATCTTTTAAGAACTATTGTAGAAACTGGAGGAAGACTTTTGGCCTATACATCTAAAGTTTTATTTTTCTATTCTGATTTGAAGAAGAGGTGAGAAGATACAGAAAAGGAACTAGAGAAGATATGTAATACTTACATACCGTTATAGGATTCAGCTTTGTATTTTGGCAAATCAGTTAATGCTTTGCAATATCTGTTAGATTTTTTATGATTTTGAATAGGCTAAGAGACTCAGATCCTTCAAAGAACTAAAGAACGGTTGAGTCCAAAAGTTGAAATCTTACAAAAGGTGTGCAAGGATTCAGAAGTGGTTTTGGCTGCCCCAGAGATGAGCACAGTGGATGAAATGGAAGAATTTGTTGTACAAGTTATGACTACTATTGAGATCACTGAAACATTATTAGAAACATGAGATAATGATTTTGCACAGATGAAGATTACTTTCAGTGACATTTTCTTAAAAACTGCAGTGAACACTCGTTGAAAAACTCTTATATTTATGTATATTCAGTTTTTGATGCAAATTTTGATATGATATATATGTATTTTACTTTTCAATTTGGCATTGTTGTCAAAGGGGGAGTAGAAATATGTATGTGATGTAAAAAATTTGTATGTATTGTTAAGGGGGAGTAGAAATGTGTATGTACATTTTTTTTTGTAAGAACACTTAGGTGTAAAGTTGTAAAATTTTCTAAGTGTTGTCATCAATGCCAAAGGGGGAGATTGTTGGCTTGATGATGATTTTTTTAATGGATGACTTTATGTGTTATCATTGATGGCACATATGCACACACACGCATATGTTCATATTGTCATAGTCATCTTAGTTAAGACAAGCCAATACTACTCCTAAGTCTTTGTATTGCAAATTGATATCATATGTATAGAGAAATCTAACCGATATGAAGGTGTCTAAACCGGTATATGTAAAAAAATGGTACATGTAGGAATGACAATTGGTTTTGGTCAATTTCACTGACACATATAGCGGTGATCAATAAGGTGGTGAATGGAGGACAATCGGTCTATGAGTTGGAAGCGATTAACACTCAACCGGTATCGATGTTCACACCGGTTTCACTAATTATGTGATGAGTTATCACTGGTCATGATGAGTTATCTCTAACCGACATTTTTGGCAGTGATTTGTGATGTGTTATGAAATATTGTCCAGATACACTGAACCTAGGAAATTGTGATGAGGTTCTTGAGCTGACATGAAATCTAATGTCTATAAAAAGACATTGTGATGAGTTATTTTGATATGTAAGATACTAGTAATGTTAAGAGTTAGAGTTGATGTGAATTGCAGAGTATGTCGATGATGCAGTATTGAGTGAGAAGAAGATGATCTATACAAGCAATATGTGTTATTTCCAGATCATACCACATGTTTTTTTCTAATCACTACAACAGTTAAATCCCCTAATCGGGTAAGCTCTAACAAGCTTCATTGTACAAATCCTCTAACCAAGTGATCCATTAGCTTGGTTTTGAAATCCTCTACCGAGGTTACTCTTAACAGGGTATTACCTTTAACCAAGTATAGCTTCTAACAGGGCTTTGGGATCTTTAATAGGATTCTCTCCAAATAGAGCACTTTGTAGACCTTAACCAGTCAGTTACCTATTTCTGCAGATAGTTAACTTGTGAGTCCCATCTCACCGTGGTTTTTCCTAGTTAGGTTTTCCACGTATAAACATTTGTGTTATGGTGAATGTTTTACTTTTTGTGGATTCTTTTTAACACTTTGGATTGCATGCAAATATTTAAGTAAACTGGTTAATTGTTTTTACCGGTCTGGGTTTAAAGTGTTATTGTTTTTGCTATCACTAATTCACCCCCCCCCCCTCTTAGTGCTTTATAAGTCTATCACTTGCAATATGACTAGATTTGTTGTAGTTGTAGCTATCATGTATCTATGAAGTGTGTACCTATTATACTTGCAGCTGCAACACAAAACACTCAATAAATCATTACAAGCAATAGTTAGAAAATTAATCAACGAAAGATAAAACCATAGCTAATCAATCTATTGCCTCCTAGTAAATGCGAGTATGAATTTTGCTCTCAGATCTGGTTATGCAAATTCCAGTGACTTGACTACAATTAAATAGAAGATTTAAATGATGAAGATTCATAAGCTAGCAATGATAGCATGATTAAGCTAAATGGTTTCATGATTATTCTAGAAAATAAGCTAGAATGAAGATGCAATTAAGATAAAAATTGAACATGATAACAATGATAAGAATGATTTGCTAAGATCTATATGCCTATAGTAACAATGCTTGAATGAAAATGAGATGGGATATTATTTCTCCAAAATGGGGTCTATTTATAGGGTTTCCAAGGCTAGGGGTGAGGTGGCAGGAATTAATGGTCAAGATTGATTTGAAGATGTCAATGGTTAAATTGGAGGAGGTTGGTAAAGAGGTTGGATTAAAGGGGACAATTGGAGGTTGGTAGGAGAAGGGTTTGGATTAAAGGGGACAATGCCATCTCCATGCTGACAAGTGTCAAGAAGCTTCTAGAAGAGGTTGGATAAAAGAGGACAATGTCATCTCCATGGTGACAAGTGTCAAGAAGCTTCTAGAAGAGGTTGGATGAAAGGGGACAATGTCATCTCCATGGTGACAAGTGTCAAGAATCTTCTAGAAGAGGTTGGATGAAAGGGGACGATGTCATCTCCATGGTGACAAGTGTTAAGAAGCTTCTAGTAGAGGTTGGATGAAAGGGGACAATGTCATCTCCATGGTGACAAGTGTCAAGAAGCTTCTAGAAGAGGTTAGATGAAAGGGAACACTTAGTGACAAGTGTTACAAAGCTTTTCTCATGAGAGGGAAAAGTTTCCAAGGAAAGGGGACATGGTGGTTAGGATGTGCAAGCTAGGATGGGGTTAGGCAAACCTAGGGTTAGATGGAATGGGTTAGGTTTAGGAGTGGTTAGGTTAGGTGGTTAGAAGTTAGGAGAATTTGAATTTAAAAATTCAAATAATAAGAAAAGGCTAATTAATTTCAACAACTTATAATTGATTTGTTTTAATTAATTAGAGGATTAAAAGAAATGATTTTGATGGAGAAGAATTAATTAATTTGAATTAATTAATCAAAGGGGATTATTGAAATGAATGTATTAAATAAATCCATAGATTTATTAATAAGTAGATGAAAAAGGGGGATTTAATCAAATTGTTGATGAATTCAATTAAATTTGGGAGGAGGATTAATTAAATAATTTCTTATTCAATTAATTATCTTTAGACCATTTTTAGATGTATATAGTAGCATACCACATTTCCTTGTCTAGGCCTGAAATTCCCTTGATTTCCTCTTGATCTACACTAATTAGCAACATGTCCAAACCTACCACATGCATAAAATCTAACATTCCTTCTATTTGAAAAGTTATTCATCATAATTTTGCATTCATTTAACATATGTCCATATTTGTTGCATTTAAAAAATTGACTAGAGAAGGATTGACCATTATGATTCATCATATTTCTGCATTGACTAGCCATATGACCAAATTTATTGCAAACAAAATAGTTACCATTGAAATTATGAGCATTAGGTTTCCTTACTAGGGACCTTTTAGATTTTTTCTTCTGATTTTGAGACTTAGGATTTCTTTGACCAGATCCGGAGCTTTCACCTTTTTCAAATCCATGACCTCTTTTGTCATCTACATCTTTCTAGATTTCAAGAATCTCATTAAATTTGGCTGAACTGATCTTGAAAATCTCCTTGTACTCATTTTCAGCTTCAAGATCATATCTAAGAAGAAGAATATGCTTTCCAAGATCTTCCTCATGATGTTTGGATTCTTGTAGGTCAAGCTTCATTTGGCCAGTCTCACAATCAAGTCTACAGCATTCATCAGATCTATCTTTCAAGAACTGAATAAGTTTCTCACACTCTTTTGTCTTTTCCTTCAAGGCTTGTTCATCTATGCTTTGGCTTTCTTTCTCCTTTAGCTTATCAACAAGTTCCTTTCTCTTCTCCCTAGACTTGTTCAACTGATCTTTCAATGACTAAATGAAATTCTTAGCATCCCTAAGATTTCCTTTCAAATCCTGAACTTTAGCTTTAGATTGATCAAGATAGTGAAGTGCCACAAGAAGCTAATGTTGAAGACTATCAGAATCCATTGAATCATCTTCCTGAATCCTCCTCATGTTGTTAAACATCTTCCAAGGGAATAGGCTCTTATACCAATTGTTGGAAGCAAGGAACACTGAGAGTAGGGGGTGAATCAATGTTCTGCAAATTTTAACATTATTAACTTCTTCTTTCAACCACTTAATGCAAATAAACAAATGAAAGATACAAAAACACAAAGCAATTAACAACAACACCATAACACCAAGATTTTATATGTGGAAACCCGGTTAAGGGAAAAACCACAGTGGGGATGAAACCCACAATTTAAATATACTCTACAAAGGTATAAAAAAATTATATTGGGAATGGACATGTATTCAAGCACACTGCCTAGAGCTCACTACTCAAAATATCAAGGGCTATAACCCTAGGAAGACTCACTGTCTTACAATACATTTTACAAAAGATAATTGGAATAACTGAAAAACAACATCTACAAATGCCAAAGTACAATTTATGTTAAGCACAAAACACTTAATCTCACACTGCTTTGTTACACTATTCTGCAATATTCTGGAGCACAAATCCTTCACTTGCTCACATGAAACTATGCACAATTGATCACAGACGCTTTCCACACACTTATTGATATCTAGAATGATCATAATCATTGGTCTTATATATCCACAACATGAAATTAGGTCATCTACAAATCGGCTTCAAGAACACTATACAAATAATGAAACGTCCATACATAGTCGGCTCAATCCAAACTCCAATGCATATGCGAACCAAAAAAAATTGTCCATAGACTTCCCAAATATTTTCTAAATATCCTCAATCACAAAAGCAATCACCAAAATTATTCCCTCAATTCTACACAACAATCAACTATCCAAGTTGGTCATACCACCCTGTTCAACCCAAAAACTTGTACATTGGATCTTCTAACTCATATGACAATCGCCACTAGAGGCTAATATTCTAGAATAAGGTACTCTAGACATCCAACTATCTTCCTCTAGCTCTGCAACACAAAATAATCAACATAAATGAAATGCCAACCAAAATAGTACATTTTATCGGATGCTCTGTTCTAACTCACCAGACTTGACCAAATATTCAAAGTGACTTCTAGAATAGGAAAACCAAATACTGTGGATGAGATATCTGACTTCAGTTATCATCAATGACAATCCTAGTGACCTGTGTAGTGTCTCTTTCCAACAATCTCCTCATTTGGCATTGATGGCAACACTTAGTGAAAAATGACTAAGTGTCAGAATCAATACCAACATATATACATTGAAAAACTCAACATCTCAAAATTCCAAAATTTCAAAACCCCCCCTAAGATGAATACAATTTTTTTCACCTCCCTACACTCCCCATTTGACATTAATGGGAAAGGTAGGGATCCACATGCCAAAAATTTACACAAAATTCTATATACAATGGCATATGTACACACAAATCTTAGTAACTTACATAAGCTTGAAAATATCTGCAAAAATGTTTTTCAAAAAGCTCAAATGGTTGTCCCAACCCTTCTTGAGACACTCTAGAACTGATATGAGGCCACTGAAGAGGTATGATTGCATCTCTGCTAACTTTAGTTGTCATCAATGACAATCCTGGTGACCTGTGCAGTGTCTCTTGCCAACAATCTCCTCCTTTGGCATTGATGGCAACACTTAGTGAAAAATGACTAAGTGTTGGAATCAATACAAACATATATACATTGAAAAACTCAACATCTCAAAATTCCAAAATTCCAAAACCCCCCTAAGATGAATACAACTTTTTTCACCTCCCTACACTCCCTATTTGACATCAATGGGAAAGGTAGGGATCCGCATGCCAAAAATTTACACAAAATTCTATATACAGTGGCATATGTACACACAAATCTTAGTAACTTACATAAGCTTGAAAATATCTGCAAAAATGTTTTTCAAAAAGCTCAAATGGTTGTCCCAGCCCTTCTTGAGACACTATAGAACTGATATGAGGCCACTAACAAGGTATGATTGCATCTCTGCTGACTTGAGATCGAAGGGGTCACCTGTGGCTATGACATCCTAAGAATCATTCAATTCACTACGCATTATGTCTAACTTGAGAGTGATGTGACTCCAAAGCTCACCAACTCTGCCAACAATCTTCTCCTTGTCATGGCTTAAACTCTTGATTTTGTCAAGTAAAGATATTACTTGGTCTTCTTGACCAGCCACAAAGACTGACAAAGGATTAAATGACTGAGATATATTGGCTAATTGCTTTCCAATCTCCTTGGACTACTTCTCAATATCCTCAGTGAATTTTGAGAATGATAGACAAGATTTGAAAATATTATCTCCTTCGGATAATGCATCTTGAATGCTCTTGACATAAGTATCTAAAATAACTCTATCATCTGCAATCATTCTCTTTAATGTCCTGAGCCTCTTGGCATTAAATTCATTGTGGACCTTGGCCTCAGCAAATTTCTCTAATGACTCAAAACGGGTACTTATAGAGTTGACAAGGCTTTTTAGTTGTCCAAAGGGAGTATCAGATGTATTCTTGACATAAGAGAGCATTATTTTCTCAAGAACACTAAATGCAAGAGTGAGTAATTCACTATTTTCAATATGTGACTTCAACACTAATTGTAGTTTTTGGATGGGAGATAGAGAGGCAACGTTGATGAGACCTTCGACAAATTCCAAATCATCAAGAATCTTCTTATCTTTCACTATCCCTACAATGTCTCTTGCTTCTGAAGCATGTTCTTCCTTAACCTCAACCTTCTTCTCTTCTGTTACCTTCTATGCATCAGCCTTAACTGGGACTACATTCTTCTCAGTTATCTCAATAGTGTCAACTAGAGGATTCTGAGATTCCTCAACTGTATCCACATGCACCAATTCATCATATATCTTCTACTCTTCTTCTTCACTCTTATCCATCATATCTTCCTTTTTAGCCTCTTCTGGAATAGGGGAAACATCTACCTTCACTTGTTTAACTTAGGAATTTACTACTTGCACTTCCAAAATAGAAGGAGTATCTACCTTGGTCTACTCACCTTGGGATTGAGTACCCTAAGCTTGTAAAATAGATGACTTAATAGTATCATCATGAGACTTCTTAGGAACAACCTCATATTGGTTCTTGAGCAAGAATTTCCTCAATATTGTCTCGGTGTCTTTCATGACTTCATCTGATTTGTCAATCATTATCTTATTGACTTTAGTTTTGTTCCTAAACTCAGTTTTAGCTTCCTTAATAATTCTATCTATTTCTTTCACAGCTATAACATGGCATACTTGTACTAGCACATATTCTCTCAGTCTTTCCTCTTCTACTTTTGCACTATCCCTTCTAAATTCTAAAAAATCATAAAGACTCTTGGGGACTTCTGTTATTATTTCTATGAGAGCCTTACTAAATTTATTCAAGTATATTATAGTGGCTTCTTCCAAAGTCCTTTCACTGGCTTCATCAAATTTGTCATAGAACTCAGAAAGTGGTATGAGATTACCTTGAACTATTACAACTTTCTCCACCTCTTTAACTGTCATCCCGGATTTGGTGGAATCTCTCTTTGGCTTCTTGCTTGGCTTATCTCCATCAAAGGGCTTGTCCTTAGAAACTTTTGAATCTTTGGTGCCCTTTTGCTTAATTTCTTTATTAGATTCATCTGATTTTGTCTCCTCATCATCAAAAGTAGCAACATAAACTCTTGATTTCTTTCCTTTCTTCCTCTTCCCTTCACCACTAGATGATTTGTCTTTGGGTTTTGCTGAGCTGGCAGGACTATGTGAACCAGAGGAGGGTGTAGAGATCCATGTTTGCTTTGTCTTGGGAGAAGAGACTTTCAGTTTAGCCTTCTTCTCCTTAACAAGATCCTCTGTAGGTAGTATGTTCCTCTTCCTTACTTCTCGAACAACCTCCTTAGTGATCCCAATTCTCTTTGCATATGCTTCTACTTCCTTCCTTACTTTCCTCACAATCTCAAGTTTCTTGAATTGACTATGAAATTTCAAACTCTTCTCAGCATAAGTCTCAAATCTCTCCCCAAAGGTGTCCACTGGCTTTCTTAACAAATGTTGAGCATACAACTCAATAATTTCCTCTTCAACTTCATACCCCATGGGCATGATCCAAGATGTTCTATGTTCTACTACCTCCATTAGGCATTGATCAGTATCCACCATGAATCAAATGGTGTCCTAATACTTCTCTACTACTGACTTGCGGATACTTTCCCTGTTATGCATTGCGCTCTAAAATTTTTTGAAGTAACCCTAGAGAGTGGCTTTCTGGACCTTAGTGTCACCAATGTTATACAAAAATTCTCTGATTTTCACCGCCACAAGTTTGTCATATGCCCATTGGACTTGTCCAACTCTCGGAACTTCATTCATGAATTAGAAGAACAAGTACAGGATTAAAGTTCCATACTTGAATGGATTTTTTTTGTCTTTTTTTATCTTAGCCAAGTGCTTCATCAGCTCACTCTGGAGCAACTCACATAGGTCATACTTATTTTTCTCCTGGATCATCTCATATGTTGCATATATGGTAGTTCTGGATACAGAATTCTCTTTGTTGGAATAGTATATCTTATACCCAATCACCATTGAAGCAAATCTAACATCATACTCCAGAATGTCATTATTGTCATGGATCTTTTGTCAAATTTCAATTCAGTTGCATCTCTGACAATTTGATTCTTCATGTACTTTAATGAGGGTAGATCACTAGATGAACATAGCCTTGTTACGACCCTAATGGCATCTTTAGTGATCTTGAATGGCTTGTTTAACCACATGAACTCATCATGCATTTTGCTAAGAACATACCAGACCCAGTCACGTTCATCAAGCAGTAGGAATTTGACAAACTGCAAAAAATCTTTTTCCTCCAACACTTTAGATTCTGGTTTTAGAATAAAATTCTCATCAATCAACTTCTTATTATAGAGATTCAACAATTGAGAGCTTCCCAACTCCTTAAGGTTGCAATGATTGTAAACCCTAATATCCTCGATATGCAGAACACCACATGGAACCAATGAAAATACAATTTTTGGATCATCTTCGATAGAAATGAAGGGGTGTTTCTTGAAATTTTGTCGAGCACTCTTAGTAATATCTACAACTTGTGGAGTTGTCATACTAGAAGTAGCCATTTCAAAAATTTCAAACTTGAAAAGTTTCATGGATTAATACCTCAACTGGCAGATTAGGTTTTTGCTTGGGAAATCCTCTTTACACTTTGATCTCTAGAAATTCTAATTGTGGTGCACTCTCCTCTTGTTCTCTTGAATGAAAAGTGACAAATGAAATAGTTAAATTGCCTTTTTATCATCTACATATCTAAATTTTTGGTGTAATAAATGCTCTTTGTCCTAATTCTTCCGAATACCCTTCATACACAAACAACCTCTCAAGAATTCTTTTGTGGATCTTCAAATTTTCTCATACCCTTCTGAAACTCCTTCCAAATGATCTGCACTACTAAAATATAGCTACTGACAATTTGCCGATCTTTCGACATCACTATTGGCAAGGGAGAAAATGATTTGCATGTAAACTCCCCTTAGGCCAAAGGCCTCAAACTAATTCCCGAATGAATTTGCAGCAACGAAATCAGGTGCAGATCCACTTCCTCCATTTGAATCACTCTTCTTAACCCATGTCTTCTTCATATGATCTTTGATCTCCTCCACTTTTGCTTTCCCTTTTTCATCTACCTGCACATTCTTATTATTGTCTATCGGACCATTCCTATTCATATTTTTGCTTTTACAAAATCTTGCAATGTGACCGGATTTGTTGCAGTTGTAGCATACCACATTTCCTTGTCTAGGCCTGAAATTCCGTTGATTTCCTCTTGATCTACACTAATTAGAAATATTTCCAAACCTACCATATGCATAACATCTGACATTCCTTCTATTTGGAAAGTTATTCATCATACTTATGTATTCATTTGACTTATTTCCATACTTGTTACATTTAAAACATTGATCGGAGAATGGTTGACCATTACGATTCATCCTATTTCTGTATTGACTAGCCATATGACCAAATTTATTGCAAACAAAACAATTACCATTGAACTTATGACCATTAGGTTGCCTTACCAGAGACCTTTTAGCTATTTTCTTCTGATGTTGAGAGTTAGGATTGCTTTGACAAGATAACGAGCTTTCACCTTTCTCAAATCCAAGACCTCTAAGGTCATCTACATCTTTTTGGCTTTCAAGCATCTCATCAGGTTTGGTTGAACTAATCTTGAACTTCTCCTTGTACTCATTTGTAGCTTCAAGATCATATCTAAGAAGAATCTTCTTCTTTCCAATCTCTTCCTCATGATGTCTAGATTATTACAGGTAAAGCTTCAATTGGCCATTCTTACAATCAAGTCTACAACATTCATCATATCTATCATTCAAGGACTAAACAAGATTCTCCTCATTCTTCTTCCTTTCCTCAATCTCTTTTGTCAATCTCATCACTATAGATTTCATCTCATTCTTCTAGACTACATTATCTCTCAAAAGTTTCTCACACTCTTTTATCTTTTCCTTCAAGAATTGGTCATCTATGCTTTGGATTTCATTCTCCTTTAGCTTATCAACAAGTTCCTTTATGTTCTCCCTATACTTTTTTAGTTGATATTTCAGTTACTGAATGAAATTCTCAGCATCCCTAAAATTTCCTTTCAATTCCCTGACTTGAGATTTGGATTGATCAAGATCATCAAGTGCCACAAGAAGCTGATGTTGAAGACAACCGAAATCCATTCAATCAAATTCTCGGATCCTCCTCAAGCTATTAAACTTCTACCAAGGGAATAGGATTTGATACCAATTGTTGGAATCAAGGAACATTGGGAGAGGGGGGTGAATCAATGTTCTGCAAATTTTAACATTATTAACTTGTTCTTTCAACTACTTAATGCAAATAAACAAAGGAAAGATACATAAACACAAAGAAATCAACAACAACACTATAACACCAAGATTTTATACGTGGAAACCCGATTAAGGGAAATACCATGGTGGGGATGAAATCCACAATATAAATATACTCTGCAAAATTATAGAAATACATTGGGAATGCACATGCATTCAGGCACACTTCCTAGAGTTCACTTCTCAAAATTGATGAATAATGATGAACAGTAAATACCCAATAGGTACTGAGAGGGGGGGTAGATCAGTACAATCAAAAATTTCACCGATAACTTAAACTGCAAAGACTGCACTAACTAGCAAACAACATTATCAACCTAAATCAAGACAATACCGATAAAACATAGTAAGACTGTAAAAGACATAAACTGATAACACTTAGAGCTCAACAAAACCTAATATCTCATCTCAAATTCACCCATATGCTTAAGCAGGTAATACATCAGAAATACAATGACCATTAGATCAGCATGCTTTACCGCTTAATAGAAAAACACTAAATCATCACATGAAAAAGCATCACACATAACACATTGATTTTTCACGTGGAAACCCACCTAGGAAAAACCACGATGGGGATGAATACCCACAAGTTGTTCTTGAACTCTTTTGAAGTCCACTCTTTTAGGAGCCTAGTCCAGTTAAAGACTTTACAATAGGTTCTGCTAGGAACCGATCCTGCTAGGGATAACCCAATTAAGGGATGGCTAAATACCCGGTTAGAGATTAAAACCTATTAAAGGTTACCTCGTAAGAGGATTTGAAGAACTCAATGATTTTGAGTCACCCTGTTAAAGGATTTACAAAAAGCCTGTTAAAGCTACCCGGTAAAGAGATTTTCCAACTGCTGAAATGGTTAGAAGTCAACAAGTAATAGACTGATCTGATAATAGCACTCAATGCCAAGGCAGATACACTTTAGTTCCTTTACATCTGCAATCACACTCTATAGATCTCTACTCACTTCTCTAGTCTGGCAAGAATTACTTCACATACATTCATTTGCCAACAACTTCAAATAAAAATCATCATCGACCTTATAGACAACAATTAGGTCGGTGGCAAAAACCTAAAACCCTAAGCATCTAGGTTAACAATATAGTCATTCCAATCCTGATCGTTTAAACACATTACATAGGGTAAAACAATCTTGAACAAATCTCAAGACATTCTGCATCATCTATTCTTCACTGCTTCTAGAAGCTGATAACCCATCACGCGCTCTCCATCGTTTACTAAGACTTTGCACATTCCCGAGGTAGATAGAATAAATCTTCTTATGCAAGATCCTCAAGGAAATTCTTCACATGCACAAGGCTGACATGGAAACATGATCTAATCTTCATTTCAATTCTAACTCATCACAGGATGTCGTTGGCCGAATCGCACAGACTTGGAATGCATCAGCCCGAAACCCTGAAGCTGAGATTACCAACCGGTAGTCATATTAGGTGAAACCCCGATACAAACTTTGCATATACCGGTTCACTTGCCGGTTTACTTACTTCAACATATCAGTTCACACTTCATCATACTAGTTCACACTTCATCATATTGACATCAATGACAACATACATTATTATCATGTCATCAAACTCTGCACATATGCCAACAAAAATAGCAAGAGCTATAACCCTAGGAAGACTCACTGTCTTACAATATCTTTTGCAAAATATAATTGGAATGTCTAAACTAAAAAACAACATCTACAAATGCAAAAGTACACTTCTGGTTAAACACAAAACACTTAATCTCACACTGCTCTGCTCCATTGTTCTGTAATATTCCATAGCACAAATCCTTCACTTGCAAACGTGAAACTATGCACAATCGATCACATACACTTTCCACACACTTTCTAATATCCAAAATGATATATACATCGATCTTATATATCCGCAACATGAAATTAGGTCTTCTACATGTTGGCTTCAAGAACACTATACAAATAATTAAATGTGCATACATAGTCGGCTCAATCCAAACTCCAATGCATATGCGGACCAAAAAGAATTGTCTACATACTTCCCAAATATTGGATAAACATCCTCAATCACAAAAACAATCACTAAAATTACTCGATCAATTTCACACAATGATCAACTATCCAAGTTGGTCATACCACATTCTTCAACCCAAAAACTTGTACATCGGATCTTCTAACTCATATGAGAATCATCACCGGAGGCTAAGATTTTGGAATAAGTTACTCCAGACATGCAACTATCTTCCTTTAGCTCCACAACACAAAATATTGAACAGAAATGAAATGCCAATCAAAATACTACATTATGTTAGATGCTTTGTTCTAACTCACCAGACTTAACCAAATTTCAAAGTGACTTCCTGTATAGGAAAACCAATCACTATGGATGAGCTATCTGACTTTGATTGTCATCAATGACAACCCTAGATGACCTATGCACTATCTTTTTCCAACAAGACAAGGGTTGATCATTATTAGATAGAATGGAAGGGTTTGTCCTTAATCTTGATTTATGCTAGGATTTTCTTCTTATGTCTTTGGATTATCCTCTTGACATTGGGTATGAGTTTAGATATGTATGCAGGATTCTTGGAATGAGTCAACACTTTTATATGATAAGGATGGATTTTGAATGCACCTCTTTAGAGTAAGTTTGATTTGGAATGGAGCATATGGTGGCATTGGATCAAGGATTTCTAAATTGTATAAGGGTTGTATAAAGATTGGGATTAGCTTGGATTTCTATTGTGGATAGCCCTTGGGGGTAAACTCGAAAGATGTCATCATTGGATGCATTGTTTGATGGAGATGGTAGGGATTGTCCATGTCAAGCTTTAGGGGATGAAAAAATGGTCGGAGACATGGAGGTCACTTCAGAGTCAATTTCTTCACAAGGATGAGTTGTTGCTAGACATAGGTATATGATTTTGTTCTTCCTTAGAAAATGTGTCTTTGATCAACGTGTTTTTGTTCTGATATTTTGAGAGCCTTTTTGAAAAGGTTTAGTATGTGATTATTCTTTGGAGGAGTATGTGAATAGTTTCAAGGCTTTGACTTGGTTGGACTTTGATTTTGGATTTGGTCGAAATTTTGGTTTGTTGGTTGAGGTTGGTGAAAAGGATTTGTGGCTTGCCAATTTTACGGTGATGTGTCCAATTTTTAATTTTGCTAATCTGAATATTCACCATTTGTTGTTCCAAGGTCTTTATTTCTAGGGCTAATATTATTGCTTGGAAATTGTAGGTTTGATCCAAGTTGGGTTGATATGCTCTTTCAATCAAAGGGATAAATTCTTCGCCTTCCCTACAAAATGTGTAACACCAATCCATAATGTTTGTTTGTAGATTTTGGACTATGATCAAGTAAATTCAGGACAAATATTATGATGCTTTGGATGTGACCTTGATACTTTTTTTTTTCAATAAAAGTGGATTATTCCACTAAACTTTTTTATTAATATTTTTTATTTTTTACACAAGATTCAAAGAGCATACCGGAGGAAAGAACCCTGGGAAGAAAACCTCCGGTCATAGCTCATAAAATAAACCTATAGTATCTAACATATCAGTTTATACACCCCTCCCAAAACCACATACAAAATGCGGTCACAACACATATAATATCAGTTTTGCATAGAGCCCATATGACAATTTGCCAAAAAACCCATCGGATAATTTTCAAATGTAGACTCCACGGTTGCTATCAATGGAAGAAGACAGAATTTTCCAAAGCCCTGTGCCAAATCCCATGAGCCAAAAACATTCCTGCCAAAAAAAAGTATCAAAAAACCTTTGGAAAAACACTATTGTATCAAATACCATGAGCTTGAACTCTCTTCCAGACAACAAACATGAATACTTGAAATGAAAGGGGAAAGCAAGAATAATTATCATCATAAAATTTTACATCAACATTACTCAAGAAAATAACATAACCATTGTTGCAAACCTTCCCATACCCTAGAAGGAATTTCCTCAAAACCCACCTATTGCTGATTAGCATTGCTATCAATGGCTAAATTTTCCAAATAATCTGCAATCTTATGAACTTCCTTGTAACAATGGGATACCAAGAAAGATTCAGACAATTCTATTTTTTGTAAAATGGGATCAAGTATATACTGCAAATTCTAACAATTCGATTTCTTTTTCATAACACATTGAATAATCACCATAGAATCACCTTCAATTATTAAGTCCTTAATTCCCAAAGAGATTGCCATATCCAATCCAAAAGATAAAGCATGAAATTCCGCATAATTGTTAGTTTTAAAACCAATAGCATGACACTTAGCTTGAATAAAATTTGCATTGTGATCATAAATTACCATGCCTACCCCAGCCGGCCCAGGGTTACCATGAGAGGCCCCATCAAAATTCAGTTTAAAGTGCCCTTGCAGAGGAGGTTTCCATCTAGCAGAGCATCTCTTACCTATTGCATAATTCTTTTTTAAAATTGAACCATGAGAGGATAAAACTAACAGCATCTTCCAAACTCTAGAAACTCTACTATCCCAGTGCGAAAAAGAAGATTTTCCAAATTCTTATAAATAAATGACAAAGCAACCTCAGAGATTGAAGACTCAATTTTTAATAGAACCTCAAACATAGGAGATCTTATTTCTTTAAATATCCTATTGTTTCGCTCTAGCCAAACATTCCAAATCACAATAGATGGAGATATGATCCAAAGGCATGCATAAAAAGATGAGGAAAACATAAAGGGCCAAGATCTAAAATGGGAAATGAGATTCTTACCAATAAAAAAGGATATATTTAACTTCTCAAACAACCACTGCCAACATTCATAAGCATAATCACAATGTAGGAATAGGTTTGAAGAAGATTCCAATTTTTTGTTACAAAGGACACAAGGGAAAACAATAGTAATACCAAGCCTATCTAGTCTCATACATGTAAGGACTCTATCTTGAACTGCCAACCAAGCAAAGGCTCCAGCTTTAGGAAGACAAGCCGAATGCCAAAACAACTTATAAGGCCAAGATGATAAATATTTAGAAACCATAAGAGAGTTGTAACCATCTTTAATAGTGTACTTACCAGAAATACTCTTTGTCCAAATAAGTTCATCCTCAGAATCAGAAAGATATACAATTCTATCCCCCAAAATCTTCTCAAAATCTAATTTCATACTTTGATCAACATCTAAGAAATCAATCGACTTCCATCTAGCTAGCTTAAGGGGTCCACTAGTCACAATTTCAAAATAATCTGCTACAAAAATACCCCAAAGGGAGGAAAGAACAGTGATCAGAGGAGACCAATCCCTAATATTCACCAAAGGTGTGTGTCCATTCCATACTTCATCCCAGAATCTGACCTTTCTACCATTATGAACAATCCATGAGAGATGAGGCAAAATAATTGATCTACATTTACAAAGGAAATTCCAAATAGCAAAACCCAAAAGCAAATTTGAGACTTTAAAAATATACTCTCTTGGTCCATTATTTAAATATTTGGCAAACATAATTTGTGCCCATAAGGAGCTAGGTTTGTCATATAATTTCCAAACCAACCTAGCACCTAAGGCTAAATTCTTATTCTCCAGACTCTGAATTCCTATTCCCCCAAGTTCCTTAGGCAAACATACAATATGGAATTTCTAAATGGAGTTTCTTCTTGCCCTCTTTATTATTGTTCCAAAGAAAATCTCTAAGAGTATCCTGTAAACTAACAATATCTGCTTTTGGAGACTTCAAAATAGACATGAGATATGTGGGAACAACATTCAAAATAGACTTGATGAGAATAATTTTACCTGCCAAAGTTAACCATCTATTATTCCATGAGAGAATTCTTTTAGAAATGACCAAAATAATCTTATCCCAAAAACCAATCTTATCCTGTTTAACAAAGAAAGGAATCCCAAGGTAAGTACATGGAAGATTTCCAGTCTCAAATCCCCAAAAGGATTGCAACCTATGCTAAACCAGTTGTGATGTATTAAGGAAAAAAATATTTGATTTATCACCATTCACTTTCTGACCAAAAAATGATGCATAATTCTGTATTATTCCTTTAATCACTTTTGCCTCAACTAATGAGGCATGTCCAAATAACACAGTATCATCTACAAAGAGACAATGAGAAATACTTTGGGGAATATTCTGAATCCTTATACCTTTCCAAAGCCCCCCCACTTTAGTAGCCCTAATAGCCCAACTAAAGGTTTCAGCTAGGAGAATAAACAAAAAGGGAGAAAGGGGATCTCCCTATCTCAAACCCCTAGAGGAAGTGAAAAAACCACAAGGAGAATCATTAATTAAAACTGAGAATCTTGCAGAAGAAATACATGCACAAATCCATTTGACCCAGGCCTTGGAAAAACCTAACTTCTCAAGAACAGCACATAAAGCCCCCCACTCTACTCTGTCATAAGCCTTCATCATGTCTAGTTTAAGTATCATGGTCAGGGTTCTTTGGGTGGAAATAGAATGCAGCACCTCATGTGCTACAATTGCACCCTTTGTCGTCTCCCTTCCGGGAACAAAACCACCTTGCTCCAATGAAATGATCCTAGGTAGAATTTTTGCCAACCTAAGGGAAATTGCCTTCGTAAATATCTTAAACAAAGTGTTACATAAAGCAATGGGGCGGAAGTCAGCAAAAGTCTTAGTATCCTCTTTTTTAGGAATAATTGCAATCATTGTAGTATTAAGTTCTTTTAAAATAGACCTATTTCTCCTAGCTTCCTCAAGAGCCAATAAAACATCATTTCCCACAAAATCCCAACATTTCTAAAAAAATAAAGGAGTAAAACCATCTGGTCCTGGAGCTTTATCTGGATTCATGGCAAAGATAGCACTCTTAACTTCTTCTAAGGAAAAGGGAGACATCAACATCTTATTGTCTTCCAAAGATACTAAAGGAGGAATATTAGATATAATATCATTGCTGAGATTTCCATTTTCCGAAGATAATAATGACTTAAAAAACCTAACTGCCTTTGAAGCAATGTCCTCTGGCTTTGTCAATAAATTCCCATTCTGAAACTAAATACAAGATATCCTATTCTTACATCTTTTAATCTTAGTTGAAGAATGAAAAAAATTTGTGTTCCTGTCACCATCTGAAAGCCATAACTCTCTAGATTTTTGTCTCCAATAGATTTCCTCTCTAGCTAACACCTCCTCAAGCTATAATTTTAGTGACTTCAATTCATCAAAAACTTGTGGCACCATACCATGTTCAAGTACATGAGTATCAAGACACTCAATCATATCTTCAGTTCTTTGTTTCTCCTGAAAAATGTTCTTAAAATGCAAGATATTCCATTAACTAATATTCAATTTCAAATAACTAACTTCTTACCAATCTGAAACATACGGGACCTAGAACAAAAAGGAGCAGAATTCCACCATTTCATAAGCAGAGGCAAAAAGGAAGAATCCCTAAACCACATAGGCTCAAATTTAAATGGAGACTTAAAAGAAGCCCTGTCCTCAATAATTGAAAGGGAAATTGGAAAATGATCAAAACCTGAGACCGGTAGAATAGAGGAAAAGAATTCAAAATCTAAATCAATCCAATTCTCAGATAACAAAAACGGATCTAATCTCTCAGCAATGTGAGAAAAATCCCTTCTCATGTTTGTCCATGTGAAAACCCCATTTTGAGACTTACAATAAAAAAGGCTCATATAATAAATGAAATCCCCAAAGTCATCCATAATCCTTTTATTAGGGAAAACACCTCCTCTTTTCTCATCTAAATCAATGATAGCATTAAAATCACCCCTGAAGATAATAAAGGAACCATTTTTTAAGGGAGAAGAAATCCTCTTTAATTCACCTCATAACTTACTCTTCCCTTGAATTCTTGATGGAGCATAAATGTTAAAAAGCCAGAATTTAATCTTCGAAATCTTGCTTATAACTAAAGCCAACATACAATTTGTAGTAGATGCCACTAACTGTACCTCAATATTATAATTATTCCAAAGCAGTGCCAAACCTCCTGAAGCACCACAAGCTGGAGAAGAAAGAAAATTCCACCTTCTCCAAGATGAAAAAACCAAATCAGCAGACTCCTTTGACAACTTTGTTTCTTGCAACATAAAAATATCACACTTAATTAAGCATCTCTTGTTAGGGGCATTTAAGCCCCTAACATTCCAAGAAATAATTCTCATTGTCCTTGAGGGGAGGCTGAAGCTCCCCTCTTCCCATTAATCAGAGAATTTTTGCTTTCCCCAAAGCAACCTTGCAAATTACGATTCATAGCCCCTAATCTTGTCACAGGAGGACTAGTCACAAATCTTTTACTCCTCTTTATTTTTAAACTTACATGAGTTAGGCATGTTTTCTTAGGCCTACCAAGAGAGACTGAATGCCTCCCTTTCCCACCAACAAGAGAAAGGGACAAATTCTTTTGAATGCCAACATCAATTTCCATTTGAGTCTTAAGATTATTTGGAGGCCTATCTCTCCTAGGAGAAACCACCGATGGTGAAAAAACCAGAGTTGTTTGGACAATTGGTAAACTCTTGCATGACTTTGGAGAAGCTGGGATAATTGGATTATCTTCAAAACCCAACTTTGTTGTAGCCAAAACCGCAAAGGGTTTAGCAGATGTAGAAATTGGAAGGGTCGAGTTTATACCCCCCAAATCACTCTCAATTGAACAAACAACTCTATCAATAATACCCTCATCCATTTGATGTGCATGATTGTTGAAAATATCATTTACATGCTGAACCAGATTCTCATCTAGCATAATAACAGGGACAACCTCTGACAGATTACTATTCCCTAAGGAAGATTCATTAGCCATATTAATTTTAACATTCAGAGGGGAATTATTAGACACCAAATTCTTAATTTCCTGAACTAAAGAAGCATCATTATGAAAAACTATGGCAGGTGCCTGTTTAATAGTTTCCATATCAACCATTGCATTTTTATCTAAATTCACATTCTTTAAAGAATCCAAAACCTCCTTTTGAATGCATGAAGACAAATTATCGTCCTTACCCTTTGCGTGATTATTTGGCATCTTAGGGCAATCTATCATTAATGGATGATCTACTCCATTCATCGGGGATTACCATCCACTATACCCCCATTATTAGAAAATGTCTTCGGTAAAGACGAAAGTGAGACCAAACCCAAAGTGTGATCATTTGGTTTCCCAGAACTATGACACAATGGATTATTTTCAAGATTAATGTGACCTGTTTCTACCAATTTATGCAAAGAGACATTTCCACATCCTTCAATCGAAGGTCTCACCAACAAACTATCTTTATTAAGGGATTATTAGGGGATTTAGGGATAGAGCCAACAACCTGCTAGTTTTTCTTAAAATCCATAAGTAACGAAGCATCCAAAAGTAAAGGAGACTTAAGAAGCTCTGTATCTAATTTCTCAATTGACTCATGCCAAATACCATAGTGAGACTTGATATTACAATTACGAGGGCAAACATTGTTAGGGTTAATAAGAACACAAATTTTTACTAGAACCTCCCCCTCCATAAAGTCCATTTTAGATGTTAAAAAAGTTCCAATAGTATTTCCAATTTTCTCAAGAACATCTGGATCCATAAATTCAAAAGGAATTTTACATAAACCAAACCAGAAAGGAATAAGTTTCGAACTAGACCAAGAACGAACAAAAAAAGGTTTCCAAGCTGCAATTGAAATTAAATGTTTTCCAAACCAATGATGCGAAGTACTTAATACCTCATCTCTGAAAGAAGGAGAATCAAAGACAATAATAAAAGCATTCACACACAATAATTGAAAATAATGCATATCCCCCCATCTTTTCTGCAATTTATGATATTGCTTTAACAAACTAATTTGATCACCCCAAATTTCCCCAAAAATAGCATTTGTATGCAAACAATTCACTTTCTTATCGACATAGGAACCCAAAAGATCGATACAAGGGATAGGAGCCCAAACCTGTGATGAAGAAACCCCCAGTAGAATAGGATCAGTAGGTATCTTACTTACCTTTTTCAAACTAGCTTCCTTGAGGTTCACATTTACCTTATTTCCCACCTGTTGTGAAGAAACAGAAACCCTAGCCATAGTCTCCTTATTTGCCAAGCCAACAACCCTAGCAAACATTTGTTGATTGCCTAGATCCAAAGACCATTTCCTTGAAAAGCCCTTGAATTGCTTCTCAAAATTCCCTTGATTCACACCATTATTAAAATGCCCTTGAGTGAATCTCCTTCCATTGTTATTCTACCTCCATGCCACACTGAGTCTGTTCCCAAAGAAGCCTTGAAAGTATTTTGAAACTGGCTGAAAAACCTTGTTATTTCTGCTCTGATTTACCTATATCGCCATGTCCTTCCATCTGTCATTCGTATAGACCCACTATGGAACATGAGGCAGGTCTTCCCAGCCCACATCCACCCATGAACCTAAATGTCCTCTATCAGCCATGTCCGATCATTGTATTAAATTTCTACTAAACCTGAGAGATAAAGATTGAATAAAAAAGCTCTAAAAATCTCTAAACTTTGTTGGAAAAAGTTTATCCGCTCCACAAACCCAACTCAGCAATCTCTGTATAATACAAATGTGCTTGATTCCAACTAGTTACTGATGACATGAGGCGCAATTATCATCCAAAACCCTTCACATTCCGTTTGTTCCCTGAATATCATAATACACAATACCATCTGTTTCGTCTATTTCAGTAGTCATTGCATTTGATGTAATGCAATTTGAGGTTTTTAGTAGTATCGCTACCAAATTAGGGTTTATTTCTTCAACCCATGCGAAATAACGATATTTCTATCTGTATCACAACTTTGCTTTTCCAAAGCCCCGATTCCTTTGTGATATGGCGAAATTCTTTGCGCTATCACAGCTATTCCCCCTCTTTGTTGTGGCCTAGAACTTATGCTATTAACTTGCCTTTGCAAAAAATTTGGCAAAAGTCAGCCGTCAAGCTTCAACTGCCAAAACTTTCCAAGAATCTAAATGTTGATATTCTTCAAATTGAGAGCCAATGGAGGAAGGCTGATGATGCCTTTTTTCTGCAAAACTTTCCTGATGTTGTTGCCCAATGTTGTGGCCACTGTTAGAATGATCGCCTCCCACATCTTGATCCACTAATTCAATGGATCAGTCAAATCCCCTCTATCTTTATTCAAAACCTGAAAGATTTAAAATGCCTCCTCTCAGCTCATGTGGTAGTTATGTGACCTTGATACTTGGTTGTGACTGATTGTTTTGATGTTTGGGATTTTGTGGATTCCTTTTTTTTTTTTTTAATTTTGATGTTTTGGGTATGATTAATGCAAATGAGCTACATGTCTAAGGTTTAGAATATAATATTAATGTAAGATAAGCTAAAGGACAAGAGTCAAAGAGGCTAAAAGGCAAAACTTGGATCCCACGATGATAGAATATTTGGATGACAAATTGATAAAGTCTTTCCCTCACTAGACAGATGAGCTATGGGTTTGACTATTGGCAGATTGATATTTGAAAATGGGAGTTCAAATGTCCTAACAATATTAAAACAAATATTTGTACAAGATGGGACTCTCTAAATCTCTTAATTTTGTCTAAGGTTAAAAGCAATTTTTGCTCCAAGATGCCAACTTAATTAACCTAAACATGAAAGATTTCAATTGTGAAACTATATGCAATGTAAATGATGAGCTATGAATGGACAATGCAATTATAAATCTAATCAAGTTTCCTGATGAAATCCTAAGATGAATGTGTTTTAAAAGATGCAAACCTATTGATTTTGACAAATGCAAAATGTCTCATGACTGCATGGCCTCTTAACTCAAATGATTGATTTTGCCGAAATGTGTAGTTCTAAGTTTTGGTTGATCAGTCAAATGCATAACAAATTTATGTGTTATAAACACTTTGGAGACAATTTCAATTGATGTTTTGTTATGGTTTTCTGAAGGTTTCAAAAAACACTTATAAAACATGATAGATAGTATGGTTGTTGACTATGAGACTTAGAGTTTCATTTATGGGCCTAGATGAACTCAAAATTATTTTTGCATGGGTATAACACATCAATAAGAAGACAATCATAACCAATTACAACCTAGTACTCAAGGGTAGGATACTAATTGATTATGACCCAACGATAAAATAGCTATCTACAATCAATAGATAAATGTCTACTAGCATGGATACTTGAACTGTGACACTAGCTAACCTTTCCTCTTGCCTTGAAGGTTTGAACACCAAGTTATGAATCAATGTATTTGTTCCTTACCAAGGGAGGTACATGTGGAGTGCCTTCAATTTATGTTACACATATCTTTTACTATCAAGTAATTACATAGTTTTTCTTCTAAAATAACAATTTCTAGTAAGGGCTCCAAGAATACTGATGCTTGAACAAATAGCACATTGACACCTAGTATATTTTTATGCTTTCGCAATCAAACCTAGGTCCTCACCCAATGTGTCTTGCATCACTAGGGAACACATGAAAAAAACTTCCAGATACATGCTCAGATTGTAGTATAGCTTTCACTCTCATCCCTTTATATAGCCCATTGGAGATTATGTGCTTGAGGTCAAACCATCAAGTGATGAAATCCTTAGGCAGACGTCCTTATTAAAAAAGACAGAAAGTGGGTGTCATTATTTGTTTCTCTAACACCAAAGATTCTATGAAGGAAAGGAGAAAGGATACATGTAATTAACCATTCAAGTCCACCCAACAAAAGTGCAAGTGCACCAAAGACAATAGACAATCGTTTGTTCCCTTATGAAAATTAAATATTTTCTATTCTAGAGAAAATTAAATATTTTCTACATTCAAAAAACAAATTTGTCCTCAATTAGGTCCTACAACAAATGTTTTAGAAGTTTAGTTTTAAGATTTTTTCTCTTTCCTCACCAACATGCTACACAAATAGTCAGTAAAACATAGATCTCAACCCTAGAAATGATAGGATACAGAAACTAAAATTGACAAAAAAATGCAAATTTACCTTTTGCTTCTAGTAGCCAAATGTGGTAAGTGGCTCGACGATTGTGGTAAATGGCTCGATGATTGTGGTAGATGGATCAACAAATACAGTTAATGGCTTGACAAATATGGTAAATGGCTCAATGAATTTGATAAATGGCTCAATGAATGTTGTAAATGGCTTGATGATTACAGTATTGATTTTGATGATTGAGGTACAAGAAACTTGTAAGTTGCAAGATCTGTACACTCACAAATTTGATCAAATAAAGGATGGGTTTCACATCAAGTTCACCAAAATATATAGATTGAATATTAAATAGCATGCAATAGATGTAAATGAGAAACCACAAAATCAAAATCAATTACATTTTTTAATTTGTAGTGCCCCTTCCCGATCCCTCCTTTGTGATGGAATGTGTAAGTTATTTATGAGTTTGTTTGTGCTTCTAATACTCCTTGCATCTTGTTTTATTCTTTATCTTGATATTCTCTTTGACAGTGGTAGATTCATTATGATTACTTTGATGATGTTGATTCTATGTTCTGGAATAATTCTGAGTTAGGTTTATGTGTGATACCTCTTCCATATTTACTACTTGTGAGGTGACATCAGGCTCTAACCCTAATTATAGTGGTCTTGTTAGGTATGGATGATGGTTTATCCTTATGCGACTTTGTTGTGATGTTAAAGTTGATATATGCCATGTTAATATTTATGTTACAATAGATTTTGATTATGTTCCTTTATGAATAAGCAATGAATAGGTGATGCATATTTTTTTATGGATACTAACCCATGCTCTAATGGATTTAGCTAGATGTCGAGATGTGATTAATTATGATAGTTGAAATGCATTAAGATTGGATTCATGTATTATGTGTGTGTTCCTGATGTGGCATGAAGTGATGATGTCTTATCACTCTCTTAGGAGAGACATATGATGTCATGATTCCCTTCAGTGATATGTGTGTATAGGTTGCATATGTTATATTTGTATATATGTGCATTTGTGATGCAGGGTTAAAGGTATAGGGCATCGACTTCACTTGGTTTCATAGGTCAGAGTGTGCCTATATAATCTTGATGGTGGTTGTAGGAGATAGCGTATTGGCCCAATTAACCCAACCTATAACATTTGCTCTACAGAAGGGCAATAACCCTTGTCATGTGGTTACCTAATCAGAATGTCATTAAGGCAATATCCGATAACCCTAGTTATGTTTGCATGTGGGTGTGCAAGTGATTATTTATTTTTATCATTTGTATCAATTATTGTTTATAAATATTAATTACATGGTTTATATTTTATTAGTAATTATTACTAACACACACACGTGCTTATATTTATGAGGATAACATATTATTTTCCTTTTTATTAACGTTTAAGGATGCATATTTTATGGTGGCTATTTTTAAGGAGGTGAATTTATATTAGCAATTGTATTTTTTTATGTTTGAATTTCTTTTGGTGGGAAACCCTAATTTTACCCAATTTAAACTTTGGATTAGTGATTTATGTTTTATTATCTCTTGATTTTTGATTTTTTGTGTGAGAGTTAAGGTTTACTAATTTTAATTAATCATTTTGGAGGTTGAGAGTTGGTTTTTCCCATGAATTGATTGAGAGGGAATTATTATTCTTTGTTTTTTATTTTTTGGGGGGAGAGCATGGGGGATGGAGGATATTTTTGGCTAGAAATTTTGGGACATATTGGCTTCTCATGAATGGTGGTTTTTCTAGAAATTGAGAGGCTTGAATTGTGATGTGAAAAGAGGAAGATTTGTTGGAATTTTCTTTCCTTTATTCTTATGCAATTGAAAGGGGATTTTGTGGGATATTACTTGAGATTGTTGAAGGAGGTATCGTTGGTTCTTAGATGCTACATTTTGTGTCTTGGTGATGGTTGGATTGATCTGATTGAGGCTTTCATCCTAGTTTCTTCTCTCATGAAAAATCCTTCAGATTGTGTTGTCTTCGCAGGACTCGAGGTAGGGTTTTGAGACCCAAATGTAGGATAATGATTATGTTTTATTTTATAAAAAAAATAATATTGTTTTCAATACTTTTTTTATTATTTAATTTATTTAAATTGATGGAAAATTATTGGGTAAGAGGGATTTGAATGCATTCCCATTCCTTGAGTTTTAGAGGTCATTTTTCAAGAAATTTGTGTTGTTTTCAATGAACTTCAAGTATAGTGGTTTTGATTTCTCATTGAGTAGGATTTTGTTGATATTTTTAATAATTATGTTTCTCTTATTATGGTTATAATCTTATTTATATGTTGTTATTCTCATTTGTTATTCAAACAAAATCAGTTTGTGATGATTTGGGTGAATAAGTTAATGTAGTTTTATCCCAGTTTTGTGGGTTTGGTAGAGATTTTGGAAATAAAATATATATCATTTTTTGTTGTGTGAAGTCATGTTTCAGACCTTTTATTTTTATGTTAAATTCTAGAAAATACATTTCCATGATGTCCTACAATATTACATTCAATTTGGTGTTCCTTTGTGCAAGTCTAGTTGATCAGTTTTGTTGTTTTTTATTGATTTAGCAAGATTAATTGTGAATCCATTTTAAAAAATCAAATGGATCATTAATATATTTTTGAGGGAATATTAGGATCTGAAATAAATCCTTAATAATTTTGGGTATAATTTAATTTGATTCTTGTACTTGTTGGTTGACTATATTCATCAGTTTGGGTGCCTCTCGAGGGCTCCAGAGGTTGAGTATGAGGTTTATGCTCTGTTTGTCAATAAAATTTGGATAAGATTGTCTGAAGTGATTTATTTGTGGATGTATGTGGTTGTTTTATTATATTATGGTGTTATCTCTATGTATTCCTATGTTGGTTTTAGTCTTATGTGCTCCTATGTTGAGATATTGATTATAATGTTATATGGATGCAATGATGTTTAGATCTATGTTAGGAGACTTAATGGAATCAAATTATATTTTTCATTTGATGATGATCCATGTTTCATCTTATTATTTGATTATGGATTAAGTAGCCATAGTGTCATAAGGGAGAGTGGCTCTCCATGGGGTCGGGATCTTAAGTGATTGCTAGGATAACCCATTGGGAGAGTTTTTTTTAATAAGTGATAACCTTAATTAATAAACATAGGAAGGGCTGGGTAGAATTTCAAATTAGTCAATATAATAGTAATGCCCCACTCATGGCTTGAGTGCTTGTTTAGGCTCGGGGTGAGATGGGAAGAACTAGAATGGCAAGATCAATTACCTTGTCTTCATGAAAGGTGTGTTGGTTCCGCATGAGTCTTGTATAGGGGTCACAGGTCAGGAGTGACTACCAAGATAGCCCTGGATGGGGTCCAAGGTCTATGGAGACCTACCAGGATAACCCATATCAATCTATGTGATGACACTCTCCCCTTGTGTGCATTAGTGTCCTACTCTTGTGTTATAATTTATAAGTCTTCTAGAGTTGTCATGTGGAGTTGTCTTGTGGAGTTATCTTTGTTATGTTGATCATCTTAATATACCTTTTTTTTTTCCTTGTCCGATGGAGGTAGGTAGTGACCTTGTACTATTTTATCCCTTGTGTGAATCTTGGCCATATGTCTATCTCCTAGCATGAGGGTGGTCCTCGGGGTCCACATGGTTGGGTGGTAGTTGCCTACTTCCATCAGGTGTTTTGGACTTGTTTGTTTTGGGGATTGTCTTTGCTTCTCTCTCAAGTGGCTTCTCTTGGATATAGTTTACTTTGTAAACTAGAAGTAGATCCATACATTCTTATATTATTGCTTTTTTATATATTTAATGTAATTGCAATTGTAATTGGGACACGCCTATAAGGTGGATGATGTAAACAATGATGTAACTATGATGTTATTTAAGTAAAGAGAGGATAGGATTCATGATGGTTAGTTGTAATGATTTTACTATACATGTATGATTATGTGTTAGTTATTTATTATTCAAGGCATTATAGGAACATTTGGATTTGGGTCTTAAAATGAACCTAGACTTAAAGGTTTAATGATTGCAATCACTCTCTCAATTTAGAGTAATTAAATGGGAATGAATCTTTTAGGATATGTTAACTTTCTCATTAATACTCATCTCATAACGTATGTTTAATTGGTAATTATGTTAGATATAGTTCCTTTTATGTTTTGTGAATTGTTAAGTAACATCATTAAGGAACCTTCAAGGATAGTTTAGTATTATTTCTTCCGCATATACTTTTGAGTTTATAAAGTTATCTCTAATTAGAACATTGCATTTGGTTTCACATTAAAATGTTTTAAAAAAAAATCCACCTCTTAGTTGAGTTAGTTTTATTGATCCACTAGGGTTCCTTGGCGGGGAATTACATCAATTGTAATCAATTAAGGATTGCAAACGAAGAAAATTAAATGAAATAACCATGAAATTCAAACCATAATTGCATCCTAGCAAGTAGACTCCATTGTTCTTCAACCTTTTCTGATATATGAAGTTGGCTCTCAAAATTATAGCACTTTGTTCAGTAGCGTGATGGTGCAAAAACTTAAAGATTGTGGTTGTTGATGAATGAGAATCGGGTTTTCTTTTATAGATTTTATGATATCAATTGAAATTTTAGATTGAAAGATTAATAGAATGATCAATGATGAGGATTGTAGAGACAATTTGACTGAGAGTTGATTGCTCATATGATTGGAATTGGTTTATTAGTCAATTGACTGGATTGATTTGTCAAGATAAATGACTAGGCTATTAAGTGTATTGATTGGGAGTGAGGTGGATTGATTGACTCAATCAAAAAAAGGTCATTGTGAGAGGAACTCAAAGTCTGTGGTAGTTAATTGGAGGGAATAATTAGCCATTTACATAATAAAAATCATTTAAACATGTGCATTAGGAGAAATAAATAGAATAAATATTTTTATTTATTTTTAGAGGAAATTTTTTTTTTAAAAGATGGACAGTTAAATAAATTAAAGAATTTTATTTGATTGTGAAGACATAATTAGTAAATTAAATTATTTAGAATAATTATTTAATTGTGAAATCAATAAAAAGAGATATTTAATTACATAATAAAGATTGTTTAATTAAAGGGGATAAGAAGGGATTAATTAAATAATAAAATTATTTAATTAATATTAGAAGAAAGTAGGATAATTAAATAATACAAATTTATTTAATTATGTGAAGAGATGGAAAATTTTAATTTTTGAATTTAGAATAGGAGAATAAAGTTAGGCTAATTAAATAATTAAAATTATTAATTAATTAAGCTTGAAAAGTTAATAAAAGTGACGATCGCAGGTGTTAGGGCAATTAACTGGTGACTTACAACAACTACTTAAGTTGTGTGTCTTAAGCTATAACATAGTCATAGTAGGAAGTCACCCACAACCACTGTTCTGACAATTAACCAATGACTCGAAACAATTATTTTATAATTAGTCTTACTTTCAACATTGTTCTGTTTCTAATTCAATTTGTTGTTTTTAGTTAATTTCCTATATGCAACCGATAGGATAACTTAGAGAGCTCTTAGTTGCACACATAGTGCCATCATCATCTAAGAAGACACGTGCCTAGTTCACAATTAAATGAACCTCTTTAAGAAAAAAGGTTACATGATAAGGGGTGTGTTGGTTCATTGAGCTACATGCATTGACTTTTTTGCATTAACCTATTGCACTTAGTAGGAGTTAGTCATTTTTGGATCCATTGTAGAGGAAGGTGCTAAGGTTTATGACCTCTAAGTTTAGCTTTCTTTACATGTTATTTGCTTTATGTTGTTTTCTTTCATTAGTCTAAATTTTTTTATTCTTCATCCTTAGGAATAGTATCTTTTTGAGATTAACTTTAAACTATTTACTAACAAAGTGTAGGAAGACATACCTTAAGCTCAACTTCCATTATATGTGATGACAACTCATGGGTGATCCCTTTATAGCGGGTTACACTTTTTAGCAAACTTTGACATTGAAATAAACATTTTGACCAAAAACTTCGTATTTGGACACTTATTACCGCTAAACCTTAAGGAATTTATAGATGATGTAAATGTTAGATAGTTCAAATAACTGGAAGACAATTGAGAGGCGGGGGGGGTGAATTAGTTGTCACAGATTACAAGAACATTCAGCAATTAAAACTTTAATACCGAAAACCAAAACAATAATACCAGAATAGCAGTTAATCAATTAAGCACAAGAAATAATCACAGAATAAAATCCATCCACACAACACCAAGATTTGTATGTGGAAAACCTGAATAAGGGAAAAACCATGGTGGGAAGCCCACCCATAGTCAGATAATACTTCTGCAGTAAGTATGTGAATTACAATGAAGGGGCTTGCACTTACAAGAAGGCCAACAGCCTAGAGCACACTACTCATCACAAAAGGAGCCCCACTGACTACATATAAATCTAGACTACAATTCAGAGAAGTGTGAACTGCTAAGATAGCATCTTCTATGCCAGAATACAGTTTCGATTAAGCTCAATATCGAAGGACTAAATCCTCTTACATAAACCCAATTTGATCTCCAATGATCGACCAACTCCTTTGCCTAAATGATATTACATTATTTGCACATTACATTCCTTTACCATGACCTCTTACATTAACCATGATGATCTACAATGAGATCTTACATCTATTTATACAAACCCTCAACCATAAACAATCAAATCGGCCACCAGACAATAAACCAATTACATAATTACAAACCATGTTGGCCTTAGACCAAACAAGTAATATCAACACATAAGACATACCAAAAATACATCAATAGGTCCTATCCACGTGTTACATTAAAGTCAGTCTATAACCTAGATCAACTAGGACCAAGTATAGGTCCACATGCTTCAGTAATGATCTCCATTGGCCAAGTCTCAAACATGATCACCAACAACATCCTGAAACTCCATCAGAAGTTGTACCAATGCCACTTATGCAATTCATCAAATATCTCCATCAAAATCTTTGTCGGTGAAACCCTCGCCGGAACCAGAAACCAATCTTCTAAGCAAGCAAGATAGTATCCAATCACTAGACCAAAACCAATGGACCAAATATGAGTATAAGTGTCATGAGCATGCCAATTCCATCACCAAATTATACCAAAGCCTACCAGATCATGTCGGATCCAAGTTAACCAGAAACCACTTAACCTATCGGGACCAGAAGGGTGTCGATAAAGCATCCAAATAGCTAGTGTTGACATCAATGACAAAACATCAATTTAACACATAATCAATTCCACCAAATGGCCAACAATCTCCCCCTTTGGCATTGATGGCAACGCTAGATGTGAAAAACATCTAAGTGCCAAGAAATGCCAAACAAGTCTCCCCCTGTGGAAGACAACCAACAATCACCCGCATATAGCTCTTAATATCAATATCTCTCCCCCTGTGAATAATATCTCTCCCCCTTTCTTTTTCTTTTTTCACATCACTATCTCTCCCCCTTTGACATCAATGTCAAAAATTTGACAAAAAAATCAAAGCAAAAACATAAGCCTCTAAATCACAAAGCTGACTACTCCCCCTGAGTAGTAACATCCCACATCAGTGCTAGAATGAATAGTATCTCAGATAATGCATGTCGAACTGATGCCAAACCGCATCAATCAAGTCTCTACCGGAGGGGCAGAAACTCCCAATTTGTCTCTCAAGTACTCAAATGATTCCTTGGATAAAGGTTTAGTGAAAATATTTGCAATCTATTCTTTAGTGTTCACATAAACTAGTCTAACTTCATTTGCTTCTACCTTCTCCTTCAAAAAGTTATACTTGATAGATATGTATTTTTTTTTAGAAAGAAATATCGGATTCTTTGATATATCAATAGCAGCAGAGTTATCATAGTGAATAACTACCGGTGCATCACAATCCACCATTATATCCTTCAACATTTGCTTCATCCATAAAATTTGTGTACAGTTAGTAGAAGCAACAACATACTCAGCTTCAACAGTAGATAGAGAAGTACATGACTGTTTCTTGTTGATCCATGAAACCAACTTCTTTCCAAGAAAGAAAGCTCCACCAGAATTACTTTTCTGGTCATCAACATCTCCAGCTCAATAAGCATCTATATATGCACATAAAGTAAAGTTATCATCCTTAGGGTACCATAAGCCATATTTTGATGTACCTTGCAAGTATCTAAAAATCCTTTTCACCACCATCTCATGATTTTCTCTAGGATCACTTTGAAATCTTGAAACAATACAAACAACATTCATAATGTCAGGCCTAGTCTGAGTCAAATAAAGCAGACCTTCAATCATAGATTTGTATCTTGTAGGATTTACCAGTGCACAAAGATCTTTTCTTGTCAATTTCTCACTTGTAACCATAGGTGTACTTACGGGTTTAGAATCTCCCATACCAAATTTCTTCAATAATTCCTTAGCATATTTAGTTTGACAGATAAAAATATCTTTGTTAGTCTGAGTAATCTACAAACCTAAGAATTTTTTTATCTCACCAATCATAGACATCTCAAATTCTTTCTCCATATTCTTAGAAAATTCTATGCATAATTTGTCTTCACCTCCAAAATAATGTCATCAACAAATACTTCAACAATCAGTATATCATCATCAGTGATTTTATAATATAAATTGGTGTCAACACTACCCTTAGTAAAACCAAGCTTCAAAAGATATTCATCCAACCTTGCATACCAAGCTCTAGGTGCTTGTTTCAATCCATATAAATCTTTCCTTAACTTGCAAACCATATCTATATCATCTGATAGTAAAAAACCATTAGGTTTCTCAATATAAACTTTCTCATTAAGATCCCATTCAAAAAACCATTAGGTTTCTCAATATAAACCATTAGGTTTCTCAATATAAACTTTCTCATTAAGATCCCCATTCAAAAATGCACATTTAACATCCATCTAATAAACCTTGTAGTTTTTATAAGCAACATAGGCAAGAAATAATCTTACAACTTCAATCCTAGCTACAAGTGCAAAAGTCTCTCCATAATCAATTCCTTCCTCCTGAGAATATCCTTTACAAACCAATCTAACCTTATTTCTTATAACTTGACCGCCCTCATTCAATTTATTCCTAAAAACCCATTTAGTTCCAATAACATTTTTATTTTTAGGACGGGGAACCAAAGTCCACATGTTATTTTTCTCAATCTAATCTAATTCTTCTTCCATAGCCTTCAACCAATGTTCATATTTACATGATTCAATTACTGATACCGATTCAACTTGTGAAATTAAACATACCTCATTAGTTTCCAGTCTTCTTGTCATCACTCCATTGCTCTTATCCCCAATGATTTGATCTTCATAATGATTCAATCTCACATACCTAGGAGTCTTCTAACTCTCTGCTCCTCTTCCCTGTTCTTCAGTTACTATAGAATTCTCTAATGTTGTTCGAGTAACTGGTTCAACTCTCTATTCTGGTAAAGGTGCTACTGGTTCAAATATAATCATTTCCACTATCGGTTCCTTCTCATAAACTCTTATTTGACTTTTGTTCAGCTCATCTACTTTGACATTAGCACTCTCCACAATTCTCTGCAATCTCTTGTTATAACATCTATATGCTTTTCTTTCATTAGAACCAATAAATATGCCTTCATCACATCTAGGATCAAATTTCCCAATAGTATCATTTCTCCTGATATAACATTTACTACCAAAATTTTTGAAATACTTAACTGTAGGTGTATTGCCAAACCATAATTCATAAGGTGTCTTACCGGTTTCCCCTTTGATATTTACTATGTTGAATGTATAAACCATTGTACTCATTGCTTCTCTCAATTAGATATGAGGTAGATTAGCTTCAATCATCATTTTTCTAGCAACATCCAAGATAGTTATGTTCTTCCTTTCCACAACTCCATTCTATTGAGGTGTCTGGGGAGCAGAAAATTATCTTCTTATACCATGCTTGTCACAAAAGTTAGTAAACTACCAGATGTGAATTCTCCACCATGATATGATCCCAAACATTTAATCTTCAATCCTGTTTCAGTTTCCACTTTAGCCTTAAAGATTTTAAAATTTTCAAATGCTTCAAATTTTTCTCTCAAAAAAGTAACCCACATCATTCTAGAATAATCATCAATGATTAGCATGAAATATCTATCACCATGAAAACTTTTAACTCTAGCAGGGCCACATAAATTAGTATGAATAAGATCAAGAACATCATTTGATTTATCTTGTATACTCCTAAAAGAGGTTTTGACCTGTTTAACCATTTGACATTCTTTACATACCGGATTATAGGGCTTCATAATCTTAGGTATATCCCTAACTGCCTTAGTTGAATTGATATTCACAATGCAATCAAAATTCACATGACACGGCCTTTTATGCCATAACCAACTCTCATCAATCTATGTAATCAAACATGTCTTCTCACCAGAGTTCAAATAAAATATATTACCTTTTGTTTGTGTACCGGTTGCAATCTCCAAGCCAGATTTGTTAATGATTTTGCATTTCCCATCCTTGAACTATAATTGAAATCTCTTATCTACCAATTGTCCTACACTGAAAAGATTATGCTTCAAACCTTCAACATAATAAACATTGTCAGTATTGTCCTTACCATCCAATGATATAGTTCATTTTCCTTTAATCATACATGCCTTGTCATCTCCAAATCTAACTAGTCCACCATCAAATTCTTGCAAAGACAGAAACTTCCCTTTATCTCTAGTCATATGATGTGAACAACCACTCTCAATTACGCATTCATCCTTGTCTTCAATTTTAGCAGCAAGTGCCTTCTCTTTAGGTATATTCTCTTCCAGTGCTGGATCATCTTCCTTAATAGCCAGGAATACCTATCCCTTCCCATTGTTGGATCCACTAGGAGAGTCTTATGTCGGTTCATCATTTGGATTAGTAATGCCTTCCTCATCCGTTATGTAGCATGATTTGTCTCTATTTTTCTTGTATTTATATTTTTTCTGATATCTAGTGTTAGGCTTAAATGATCTTTTAACTCTTTCTTCAAATCTTGAATTCCTTTCAAGACATCTAAATGCAAAATGACCAATCTTATTACATGCAAAATATTTAAAAGGTGCTTTTCTTTCATACTTACTTTCTGTTGGTCCTTTCGGTACTCTTCTAGAAAATAGTGCTTCAAGTTGCTCAAACTCATCATCTTCTCTCTTCATATCTTCTAATTCCTTTGCATATAAAGCTTTCCAGTCTTGCTTACCAGTTGTAGATGTAGATGCATGAAAAGCAAGTTCAATCTTCACAACTCTAGAAGGTCCAAATTCCTCAAGCTCAAAAGTAGATAGTTTCACAACCAAAGTATCTTTGTTGACAAATGTATTAGCCATTGTTCTCAATTCATTAATAGTAGTAGCCTTCATTTTGTAAGTCGGTGGTGTTGGGAAAAATGGTGTCTCAACCTTGCATTTATGTGAGGTTACTATTTATAGTAAGTTTTCATTTGAGCACGAAATGGTGCGAAACTCTCCCTGAAGCTTCTGATTGGCTAGATAAGCATTCCGATAAAGTTGCGTCGCAAGGTCACAACTAGTTTTGAAGATATTGAAGTTTTCATCTTGGAGGGGTGCGATAAAATGTTTAAACTTAATTTTGGTGGCTTTAGAGGCTCCGAAACTCCCTTAAAAGTTTCCATAATCGGTGCAGCTGGTTACAAGGTGATAGAGCACTTCGCGAGCTTTCCGACGCTTCAAACGGTTCGTCAATCGGACACTCGGTTCTCAAGTTATGGCCTCCAGAAGTTTGTACTCCTGAAATAGGAAAAATAATTTGTATCGGATACATAAATGAGCTGTAAAAGGGAGCGAAACGTGTTGATGTGTGCTTTAACATGTCATAGGGCATCTAGAAGGGAGATAAGGTCGGCTACACCTTATTGGGTGGTTTTAGCCCATGGTTTTGTAATACCGTTTGACGGTTTCTTGCATTGTATCTCCTATTTATGAGGTGTGTGAGATAGAGGTTGTGTGTAAGAGTCTTATGGCTATTGAGTTGCCTCGGAATCTCTGATTAGTGGTACTCTTGCGAAGAGCTTGCTCTGCAAGTATGTTGTAATCTATTTTTGATTACTGAATAAAATATTGAGCTGCTTTTGGAGGGTGGGGTTTTTCTCCTGAAAGGGTTTTCCCCACGTAAATCATTGTGTTGTGGTATGATTGCTATTATATCTATTTCTATTTTCTGTAACTGTTGTAATGATCTGAAAAAGTTTTGCATTACCCTTCTCTCAAGGTTAGAGTAGGAAGTTGTTTCCGCTACTTAACTTCCTTACAAGTGGTATCAGAGCCTGATCACCTTTGGTTTCAGTTGTGGGCAGTTGGGTTTTTTGAACTAATCCAGATTTGAGTGGGAGCTTGTGCAGAAGACACTTTTTGATCCTATTGCAGGAATATTCAGATGGCGAGTTCGTCAGGGAGAATAGAGGTGGAGAAATTTAATGGAAGTAATTTTGAGATGTGGAAGCTGAAAATGGAAGATCTGCTAATAGATCGAGATCTTTGGGATGCTGTTGATGCGAATGTCCAAAGGCCCTCAGATCCTACTGCGGCAGCTCAGTATGATGTTATGGACCGAAAAGCCAAGGGTCTAATCAGACTGTGCCTGGCAGACTCTGTTCTAATCAATGTCCATGAAGAGAACTCTGCAAAGAAGCTATGGACTAAGCTTGGTGAGATGTATCAAGTGAAATCTTTATTAAATCAAATTTTCTTAAGAAAGAAGTTGTATTCCTTGAAGATGGAAGAGGGTGGACGAATTGCAGACCACCTGGAAGCATTCAATATTTTGGTGGCTCAATTAGTATCCGTCGGTGTCAAGATGGACGAGGAGGAGAAATGTTAGATCTTGCTTTGTTCTTTGCCTGATTCATGGGATTCTCTTGTTATGGCTATCGGTAGTACTTCTGTTGTTTTGAAATCTGAAGATGTGGTGGGTGCCCTACTCAGTGAAGAGATGCGAAGGAAGGTATCCATCAGTTCAAAGGAAGCCCTAACCGTTCGTGGAAGACCTAAGGAGAAAGGCAAGAAGAATGAGAAGCGCGACAAGTCCAAATCCAAAGGGAGATCGAAATCTCCTGGAAAGTCCAAAGTCATTTGCTGGAACTGTGGTAAACCAGGTCACATCCGTAAGGACTGCAAAGAAGAAAAGAAGAAGAAGAAAAAGAAAAAGTTCGATTCTGATTCTGAGTCCGACAAGGAAGATGGCGATGCATTTATTGCGGCTTTGGCGACTCATGCAGGTAATGATGCTTGGCTAATTGACTCAGGTGCATCTTTTCATATGACTTTCAATAGAGATTGGTTTTCTGAATATGAAGGATTTAATGGAGGTAAGGTGTACTTGGGTGATGATTCACATCTAGACATTGTTGGTCGAGGTAAAGTTAGAATCAGGTTTTCTGATGGTAGAATAAAAAGGATTAATGGTGTGCTGCATATCCCTGGATTAAAACAAAACCTGTTATCTGTGAGCAAACTGATAGATGTGGGTGTGCAGGTAGTCTTTTCTGAAGCAGGATGTAAGATGATTAAGGGTGCTATGGTAGTTGCTAGAGGTGTCAGGTTTGGCACTTTGTATAAGCTTGAAGCATACACTGTTGAGTGTAATAGCACTTCTGTAAAAAGTAAATCTGCAGATACTTCACTGGAAGATTTGAAGGTTTCACCTTCAGCAGATGGAAATGGTTTTTGGGTACCTAAGGGTGCTCTTTCGTCTGAAGCAAAGTTACCTGCAGAGAAGACTATGTTATGGCACTAGAGACTTGGCCACATTGGAGAAAAGGGTCTAAGGACCTTGAAAAATAAAAACCTTATTGAAGGTTTGAATGACTGTAACCTTGACTTTGATTTCTGTGAGCATTGCATTTATGGAAAACAAAACCGCGTTCAGTTTTACTCGAGTTCTCATAAAACTTGTGGTGTTTTGGATCTTATCCATTCTGATGTGTTTGGTCCAGTAGATGTCTCTTCGATTGGAAAATCCACATATTATGTTTCATTTATTGATTATTTTAGTAGAAGGACATGGGTTTATTTTCTAAAGAGTAAATCTGAAGTTTTTAGTCGTTTTAAAGAATTTAAAGCAATGGTTGAGTTGCAGACTGGAAAGAAAATAAAATGTTTGAGAACTGATAATGGCGGTGAGTTTTGCTCTAATGATTTTGATAGATTCTATAAAGACTGTGGAATTAACAGGCAGAAGACAACTCCGTATTCTCCACAGCAGAATGGAGTTGCAGAAAGAATGAACAGGACACTGATGGAGAAGGCTAGGAGTATGTTGAGTGGTGTTGGTCTCGAACAAAAGTTTTGGGCTGAAGCTGTTGCCACTGCTTGCTACCTGATTAACAGGTCTCCTACATCAGCTCTTGTTGATAAAACGCCTATGGAAGCATGGTCAGGTCACAAGCCTTCATTGAGACATCTAAGAGTTTTTGGTTGCGAGGCATATGCACATGTGCCAAAGGAGAAGCGAACAAAGTTGGAGAACAAGGCTGTGAAATGTATCTTCATCGGGTATAGTTATGGTGTGAAAGGATACAAGCTTTGGGACCCTGTTGCACAAAAGGTAATTCACAGTAGAAGTGTTATTTTTAGAGAAATTAAGTCTCCTTCTGTTACATTGCAGCCAGAACAGACTAAAAAAGAAGATGTGATTCAACTTCCTTCTACACCTGAAAGAGTTGAATCGAGACCCCTAGATAGGCAAGAAGTTGAGGAGAGCTCGTCTAGCTCTCAATCTTTAGAAGAGGAGGAAGAACCTCCAACTCAGCTTGTTCGAAGGTCTACAAGACATAGACAACCACCTGAAAGGTATTCACCTAATGATTGGAGATGTATTTTTGCTCTGAATACTAGTGTGGATGAACCGAAATCTGTAGAAGAGGCATTAGGTATGAATGATGCAGAATCCTGGAAGATTGCTATGGAGGAAGAAATGGCAGCTTTGAAAAAGAATGATACATGGGATCTTGTACCATTGCCTGAAGGACGAAAACCTGTTGGTTGTAAATGGGTGTTCAAGAAAAAGATTGGTTCAGATGGAAGCATTGAGAAGTATAAAGCAAGGTTGGTTGCAAAAGGCTACTCTCAGGTTGAGGGTGTTGATTACGGTGAGATATTTTCTCCTGTTGCAAAAATGACGTCCATTAGATTTTTGCTTTCTATTGCTACTGCTTATGATTTAGAGGTTGAGCAAATGGATGTGAAAACTGTTTTCCTTCATGGTGATTTGGAAGAAGATATTTATATGACACAGCCGGAGCACTATGTGGTGAAAGGCAAAAGTAATTTGGTCTGTAAATTGAAGAAATCTTTGTATGGCCTCAAACAAAGTCCTAGGATGTGGTACCATAAATTTGATACATATGTGTTGAGTTTGGAATTTGAACATTCTAAATCAGATCACTGTGTTTATTATAAATCTGATGGTGATCATTTCTTATTCATTGCATTGTATGTTGATGATATGTTATTCATTGGTAAAGGGAAAGGTATGATTTCAGAACTGAAGTCTCAGCTCGCTGCTAAATTTGAAATGAAAGATCTTGGTGCAGCAAAGCACATTCTTGGGATGGAAATTAGAAGAGATAGGGTGAACAGAAAGCTATGGCTAGGCCAGAGTAAGTATGTGAATTCAGTGTTACAGAGGTTCAACATGCAGAATTGTAGACCATTGAGTGTTCCTTTTACAGTTGGAATGAAACTATCTATTTCAGATTGTCCTACATCCCCATTGGAGATGGAAGACATGAGCAAAGTGCCTTACCAAAGTGCAGTTGGAAGCTTGATGTATGCTATGGTCTGTACTAGACCAGACATTGCCCAAGCAGTGGGAGTACTTTCTAGATATATGTCTAATCCTGGTAGAGTTCATTGGGATGCAGTCAAAAGAGTCTTCAGATATTTGAAGGGAACTTCAGAGTATTCTTTGTGTTATCATGGTAATTCAGTTGGAGACATGACTTCCCTTGATATCCATGGTTATGTGGATTCAGATTGGGCAGGTGATATTGATAGCAGAAGATCCACCAGTGCTTATGTGTTTACTTTGTTGGATGAGTAAGCGACAGGCTGTGGTTGCTTTATCCACTACTGAAGCAGAGTATATGGCAGCTACTCATGCTTGTAAAGAGGCCATTTGGCTTAAGAAACTGTGTTCGGATATTGGAATAAAACAAGGTATAGTGACAGTTTACTGTGACAGTCAGAGTGCAATTAGCCTAGCTAAGAACCCGACATTTCATGCCCAGACCAAACATATTGATGTTCAGTATCATTTTGTTAGAGATATGGTCGAAGATGGTAGGGTGAAGCTGGTTAAGGTGGAAACTTTGATGAATGTTGCAGATCCTTTAACTAAGGCTGTGAGCACAGAGAAGTTCAGATGGTGTTCAGAGTCTATGGGCCTTATGGCCCCTAGCAATTGATTCATTGTGTTGACATTCCCTTCCGCTCTTGCAAGGTGTTCGACAAGTGGGAGATTTGTTGGGAAAAATGGTGTCTCAACCTTGCATTTATGCAAGGTTACTATTTATAGTAAGTTTTCATTTGAGCACGAAATGGTGTGAAACTCTCCCTGAAGCTTCTGGTTGGCTAGATAAGCATTTCGGTAAAGTTGCGTCGCAAGGTCACAGCTAGTTTTGAAGATATTAAAGTTTTCGTCTTGGAGGGGTGTGATAAAATGTTTAAACTTAATTTTGGGGGCTTTAGAGGCTCCAAAATGCCCTTAAAAGTTTCCGTAACCGGCATTGGTTATGAGGTGATAGAGCACTTCACGAGCTTTCCGGCGCTTCAAACGGTTCGTCAATCGGACACCCGGTTCTCAAGTTATGGCCTCCGGAAGTTTGTACTCCTGAAATAGGAAAAATAATTTGTATCGGATACATAAATGAGCTGTAAAAGGGAGCGAAACGTGTTGATGTGTGCTTTAACATGTCATAGGGCATCTAGAAGGGAGATAAGGTCGGCTACACCTTATTGGGTGGTTTTAGCCCATGGTTTTGTAATACCGTTTGACAGTTTCTTGTATTGTATCTCCTATTTATGAGGTGTGTGAGATAGAGGTTGTGTGTAAGAGTCTTATGGCTATTGAGTTGCCTCGGAATCTCTGATTAGTGGTACTCCTTCGAAGAGCTTGCTCTGCAAGTATGTTGTAATCTGTTTTTGATTACTGAATAAAATATTGAGCTGCTTTTGGAGGGTGGGGTTTTTCTCCCGAAAGGGTTTTCCCCACGTAAATCATTGTGTTGTGGTATGATTGCTATTATATCTATTTCTATTTTCTGTAACTATTGTAATGATCTGAAAAAGTTTTGCATTACCCTCCTCTCAAGGTTAGTGTAGGAAGTTGTTTCCGCTAATTAACTTCCTTACAGGTGGTAGGGCTCTCAGAACTTTAGAAACAATTTCATCTTCGCTCAGAGTTCCACCACAACATTGAATTCCCATAACAATCTCATTTACCCTTTCCATGACTGCATTAATCCTTTCATCTTCCTCCATCTTTAGGTTTTCATATCTCACCCGGTAACCATCAAATTTAGCAATCTTCATTGTAGGGTCACCTTCATTAAGAGTCTCCAACTTATCTCATATAGCCTTTCCAGATGATTTGTCGATTAATCTCATTATTTGTTGATCAAAAAGTGCACACAAGAGGGCTTCTCTTTCTCTACAATCATTCTCAAGCTCCTTGTCAATCATTCTCAAGCTCCTTGTCTAGGTTTGTCGGATGAGGATTTCCAGATCCCAAATTATAGGGTGTGACACCATTTTGTGTGATCTCCCAAATCTCCTTGCCAAGACTTCTCAGATGAGTCTCCATCTGAATCTTCCATACTGTGTAGTTTGTTCCATCAAGCCTCGGAATATCCCTCCGAAAGATAGCTCTAGAAGAACTTGATGAACTTGAATTGTTAGTCACCATAGGATCTTCCTCAAGCGGTTAAGATTTCTGTAGAGAGAACCAAATCTCTAATACCAATTGTTAGACAATTAAGATAACCAAAAGACAACTGAGAGGGGGGGGTAAATCAGTTGTCACAGATTACAAGAACATTCAACAATTAAAACTTTAATACCAGAACCCAAAACAATAATACTGGAATAGCAGTTAATCAATAAAGCATAAGCAATAATCATAGAATAAAAGTCATCCACACAACACCAATATTTGTACATGGAAAACCCGGTAAAGGGAAAAACCATGGTGGGAAGCCTACCCACAGTCATCTAATACTTTTGCAGTAAGTATGTGAATTACAATGAAGGGGCCTGCACTTGCAGGAAGGCCAACAGCCTAGAGCACACTGCTCATCACAAAAGGAGCCTCATTGACTACATATAAATCCAGACTACAATCCAGAAAAGTGAGAACTGCTAAGATAGAATCTTCTATGCCAGAATACAGTTCTGGTTAAGCTCAATACCGGAGGACTAAATCCTCTTATATAAACCCAATTCGATCTCCAATGATCGACCAACTCCTTTGCCTGAATGATATTATATTATTCGTACATTAAATTCCTTGACCATGACCTTTTACATTAACTATGATGATCTACAATGAGATCTTACATCTATTTATACAAACCCTCGACCATAAACAATCAGGTCGGCCACCAGACAATAAACCAATTACATAATTACAAACCATGTCGGACTTAGACCAAACAAGTAATATCAACACATAAGACATCTCAAAAATACATCAATAGGTCTTATCCACATGTTACATTAAAGTCGGTCCATAACCTAGATCATCTGGGACCAAGTATAGGTCCACACGCTTCAGCAATGATCTCCATCTGCCAAGTCTTGAACATGATCACCAACAACATCCTGAAACTCCATCAGAAGTTGTACCAACACCACTTATGCAATTCATCAAATATCTCCATCAAAATCTCTGCTAATGAAACCCTCACTGGAACCAGAAACCAATCTTCTAAGCAAGCAGGATATATAGTATCCAATCACCAAACCAAAACCAATGGACCAAATATGAGTATAAGTATCATGAGCAAGCCAATTCCATCACCAGATTATATCAGAGCCTACTGGATCATGTCGGATCCAAGTTAACCAGAAAACACTTAATCCACCGAGACCAAAAGGGTGTCGGTAAAGAATCCAAACAGCTATTGTTGACATCAATGATAAAAAACAATGTAACACATAATCAATTCCACCAAATGGCCAACAATAAACTAGTGATTTTTGTCATTTTGTATGTAGATTCTAAATATATCTTTTTGATGTTTTTTGGAATCAATATGTATCCATTTTTCTCTCTCCCTCGAAAACTAGTTTTTAATAGTCAACAACATTTTTTAAAAAGTGATACTCAGTTGCTAATGCATAACTTTTTTTCTAAAATAGATACCAACATGATTTTTTTGAATTTAGGTTTGTATAATTGATATCTAATATGTGCAGTTGGTTTTATAACATTATGATCAGTATTTCATATTTTATTATTTTGAAGTTGATTTGACTATAATTTTGCCATGGGTTCATTTGGTAACTTGTAACTTGTTATGTATATATCACAAAAAAAAATGTTGAAACGAGGACTTCAATACCTATTATTTAGATATTAGTTTACTATTTCTCCATAAGCGTTGAATAAAGAAGTTGATGTTTGGTGAAAAACCTATGTTTAGTTAAACTAAAAATAAAATAAAACAAACTCAACATATATTAAAATTATAATCATTAGAAAGTTTGCTTCAAATACTACTATCATACATTTGGGTTTGTCAAGATTGTTCCATTTGAGCCTTCAATCAGAGCTTCAAAGGCCATAAATCTACAAAAAATTGGGGAGATTGGGGGGAGATGTCTAGAAATAGGTTTGATAGAACATATGTTCTATTGAAAGGGGTTCGACTGAACATAAGAAGGTTTGATTGAACCCATGTTCTATCAAACTTGGTTGACACAATTTTTATCGAACATGGCCTATATTAACGATCGACATTTGAGAGAACCCCCTATCAGCCAATTTTTTTTTTCTATGAACATTTGCATATATATATATAGATGCATTTTTTTCATTTTTTAGAAATCAAAATTGAAGGATAATTCACATTTTTTACAAAGAATACATTCTGAAGTCAATTTTGTTGGTGTAAAATTTTCAAGGGGCATTTTTTCAAAGGAAGGAGATGGGAAATAAAAGGACAAGGGTAAATAACACTGCGCCAAAGTATTCACCTGATACGAAACAAAGAAGTCATGAAAAAGAATTGGCAAGATATCATTGGAAGAAAGTAGGTATGCATCTTTACAATTTAGAATTCATCAACCCACTTAAATTAATGAAATTGGGAAATAAAAGGACAAGGGTAAATAACACTGTGCCAAAGTATTCACCTGATATGAAACAAAGACATCATGAAAAAGAATTGGCAAGATATCATTGGGAGAAAGTAGGTATGCATCTTTACAATTTAGAATTCATCAACCCACTTAAATTAATGAAATTCTGAAATATAATAGAAACGGATGGAATTTTCTCCATGTTGAAGAGGGATGCATGCTTATATTTTAGGAATATATAATTTTGGGTTTTTTGATTGCAAGCCTCTCTCTCTCTCTCTCTCTCTCTCTCTCTCTCTCTCTCTCTCTCTCTCTCTCTCTCTCTCTCTCTCTCTCTCTCTCTCCTCTTAAGTCTTTGTAGTCAAATTTATACAATTCTAAATTGTTCTTTTTTGTAAATTTTATTTGGTCTATAGCTAGCGCTCAACAAGCACAAGCTCAAGTAGAAGCTCAAGCTATAGAAGTTGGAGAAGGGTCAACCCAAGCTCAAGCAAGTTTGCATCTCTCTCTCTCTCTCTCTCTCTCTCTCTCTCTCTCTCTCTCTCTAGATATCTATCTCTCCTCCTCTATCCCCTTTAGTACTTATAATTTAATTTCTACTATTCTAAATTGATTTTTTTTGTGTGTGTAGCTCATGCTCAACAAGAAGAAGCTTGGGCAGATGTTGGAGAAGGGTCAAGATTGATTTCTTCTACTGGTATGGATGATAATATGAACCTAGCTCAATGTGTAAAGAGAAAAAAAAAATGGATGTGGAGAATTTGATATATTATGTTGAACAACCTACACATATTAAGAGGAGGACACTAAATAGAAAGTCAAAGAAAATAATTGCTTAATTTGAAAATCTTGATACACTTGAAAGAACCCAACTATTATCAATTCAACTTCTTAATAATGAGTGTAAAGAGCCATTGAAATTTTTGGGTGTAGATACAACATTGAAAAAGAGGATATTTTCTCACCCACAAAAAAATATTATTGAAAAAGTTAAGGAAGGCTTGGGTTTCGTTGGGAAACAATCTAGACCTGCGGATAAGGCCATTTCAAGAAGAGTGATATTGACATCTATTTTAAATAAAAATATCTCAAAATAGACAAATCTCTTCACTTTCATATGAGAATAGGTCTAGTAAGAAGACAATATCACATTACGTGAAAAGGAGAATCAATTAGGATGATAGTACATTTGAAGGCAATTGAGCAATAATGTGTAGAGCTCCTCATTCTGACAGGATTGAAGATGGAGTTAGCAACTTGATCACAATATTTTAGAATGATCATACCCATCCTTCATCATATAGTAGAGATGTTATCAAACATAGGATTGGGCCCAATGAATATGCGCTACATACAAAACATTGGTTGGACACAACACAACATGAATTGTATTTATCATTTTGTAACTCAAATCCCAACATAAAGATTGGACAAACAATTTTTGAAAGATTAAAGTCATATTATGTGAAGATAAACAAAGCTTTTGAAACTTGTTGCTGCCATTATCATATTGAATTTGATCTCTACTATCAAGTTTTTTTGAAAGATGATGGAAGAAAGTGATAGTTTTGAAAATGCTCCCCCTAAATGGCCAAGTCAGTTTATAGCATCAATTTTATTTGATAAATCAGATGATAATGCAATAGGTCAAATAAATTGCATATAAGGACTTTGTGAAACATGTGGTAATTTGGCTAAATTCCCTTTGAGAAATGAAGATACTAACATCACAATGATCCAGAGAGAGAGAGAGAGAGAGTCTTAAGGGGAATATTAATGGATGATCCTTCCCTGGAAACATGGGGAGCAATTTGGTGATGGGCATTGGATCTACAACTTTAAATTTGGTTATTGACGTTGGTATTATGGATGACTTTGTCATGTGTTGCATTGCTTTTATCATTGATGTCAACACTTATCTTTTTGTAGGTCTACATTATTTATTTGGCACTCTGGTTATATTGGTTTGTTGTTGAACCAACACATTGTGGTCCCAGTATGGATATTGGCTTATGCATAGTCACCAGTATATGTTTCACCGACAACTCAGGAAGTTGATGATGACTTGTTATCATCTGGAGATCATTTTCTTATGTCAAAGACATGGATTGGATGTTTACATTTGATATTTTTCTTATTGGTCTAATCGGGTTCACATATTTACCTTTACTGGTAGATAGGTCTAGGTTATGGACCAGTACAAGATATCATGTTCCAGATCAGTACGACATGTTTTGGAAATCATTTATTGATTGGATAATGTGTAAATGTATTGAGGCCGACATATTGTATTGCATCAAGACTTATTTTGTTAATGTAATTGTATATGGTGAAAATGGATAACAATAATAACAATATTGAAAGGCTAAATGAATTCAACCACAAAACCCTAGCCTAACAATCAACAAAGATCCACCATAACATATGAAGATTACCTAAGACAATGCAAATCACATGAAATCACAAAGATTATACCATCACATGTCCAATAGGGTTTTGATCTCCATTCTTCCTATCTCCATTGATCTTGCTTGATATATTTGCTCTCAGATTTTATGTGCAAAAGAGTTCAACAAAGAACGAAATGTGGTTGCAAGTATGATCGTAGTGTAGTCAATTGATCAAATCATTAGGGTTTGATAATGAAGGAAGCATCTCCTTATATAGAAGACACTATATGAAATGGAGGGATAAGATTGAGAGGTGTAAAAGGAGGTCGGCTATGATTAGAGGGTAGGTAAAAGAAATAATAAAATAATGAAAGGGGTAGGTAGTGTATGAATTAAGAGATGAATGACATGTGTCATGGGTAGAAAAGGTTAATGAATTAATTAAATAAATACAGATTTATTTAATTAATAGAAGAAGTGGATCAATTAAATAAATAAGATATTTATTTAATTTAGGAAAAGGATAATTTAAATAAATAAATGTATTTATTTAAATGAGAAATAAGGCTAGAAGAGGATAAATGAATTAATTAAATAAATAAAGATTTATTTAATTAATAGAAGAATTAAGCTTAGATAATTAAATAAATAAAATATTTATTTAATTAGACATGACAATTTTAGGTGTCTACATTTTGCCCCTCTTTGAGACAATGCGGCTTGTCGCGTTGTTTCAAAGAAGATAAGATGAACTGATACAAAGTTGCCCCAAGATGGGAATGATATGCCCCCTCGAGAGATTGGATGAAAATGTCTGAAAAGATTGCAGACAATCTCTCGATAAGAAAGAAAGGCTAGAATGGACTGACTGGATAAAGTGACAGAGTCACAGGATAATGAAGACTGACTCGGGAAACGAGGGCCAGGGGTAGGGTAGGCTATAAGATAGACCATGGGGGAAAATACATCCTCATTGTCATCTACACATTCACAAGACCATATTGCAGAGCAAAAATTTAGCAGGAGCAGTCAGCAGCGATGGCTTTCACTCACAGATTCGACCGCGTTCACCGATTCCAGAGGCCAGCAGAGGCAGGAGAGCCGGTAAGTACCACCAAACCTCCTCGTACTTTGATGCATTTAATTTTGTCATTAATGCATGTCGAATAGGGTAATAAATGCGCTTAGACTAGGGTCCAAAAAGTGTCAAAAATCATTTAGGTGAGTCTGCGTTGGTGCCAGGCGCGTCTGTGTCTGCTAGGCGCGTCTGTGTTTGTGCCAGGCGCGTCTATGTCTGGACCCGCATCTATGTCAAATGCGGCTGCATTTGTGTTGTTCAGGCGCGTTTGTGCCAAGAAGGCACATCTGTGTCAACTAGGCGCATCTATGCAGAGCATAGGCATGTTTGTGTCAGGAAGGCGCGTCTATGCAGTCTTTAAGCGCGTTTATGTCATGTAAGCGCGTTTGTGTTTGAAAAGTATTAATTTGCATCTTCTAGGTCAAATCGGCAGTTATGTGATGAACATACGTTGTCGATTGGATAAGCTGCTGAGAGGATACACTCAAGCAGGTCCTCTAGGAAGACTAGGATAGATCAAGGCACTTTGTGATGAACAGTGAGTACCAAGATAGAGTACTTTGTGATGAACAGGGAGTACTAAAATATGAGCAGCACTTTGTGATGAACAGGGAGTGCAAATGTGAGCAACACTTTGTGATGAACAGTGAGTGTCACACACCTAGTACTTTGTGATAAACAGGGAGTACCACTAGGATAAATAGCAACACTTTGTGATGAACAGTGAGTGTCACTAGGGTAGATAGGCATACGCATTTAGAAAAAAGTAGCATTTTGTGATAAACAGTGAATGCCACTATGACTGACATGATTGAGTTGTTTGACTGTAGGAGTACTTGTCGATGCTAGAGTCATGGGAGAGATTCCCGTCGACACAGAGGTTGCGACCTGAGTTATCATTTGAGGACAGAGCTGCCATCGAGGAGATGGGTTTGAGACATGTATTGTATGTGCCTGAGTTTTGGGCGAACATGGGTTTGCTGATTGCGCTAGCTGAGAGATGGCACTCTAAGACATGCACATTCCATTTGCCTATGGGTGAGATGACAGTCACCCTAGAGGATGTATATAGGATTCTGCGGGTGTCGATCGATGGGGAGCTGATCCCATACGATCGAGATGGAGACAGGGAGGCATTGAGACGGGTATTTCAGGACTCTGGATTGGAGATGAGGGCAGGACACGTGGTATGGGACACCGTGACAGCCACAAGGTTAGCATTGTTGGCAGTGATCGAAGGAGCTATCAATGGGTTCCTATGTCCGGATAGGGTGACACGGAGGTTGGTTGTGGGCTGGGGGGGAGCACTAGAGACACTGGTGACACAGCACACCAGATATGCCTGGGGACCATGTGTGCTGGCACACTGGTATTATGAGCTTCATCAGTTTGTTTATCATGGATCAGTGGGATTGGGCTGTGGAGTGACACTGCTGCAGGTATGGGCCTACAAGCATCTGTCGATTACCTGACCGATACACTTCAGGGGCAGAGGTTATGGACGCAGCTTTGTGCATTTGTATGATATGATCACATCGCAGCCACGGATTGGCAGGCTACAGTATTGGCGGCGAGTGATTGATGACATTAATGAGGTCATATGGCGACCATATCTGGGCTGCGAGAAGTGGGAGGATGATGCAGTTGAGCTACTGTACACCTTCCGGAATAGGTATTTGATTGGGCGAATGCCCTATGTGCTAGAGAGACAGCTGGTAGATAGGGTTGGCCGACAGTTTGGTCGGATTCAGAGGATGCCCCGGGGATCAGGCATGTATGCCCGCATAGTCAGAGATCAGGCACAGTTTGGGTCGTTACTATCATATGATCAGGCAGTGACTTAGCTGGTGGAGATGATGCCTCTACCTTGGGACATGTAGCCTAAGATCAAGGACGTCGGGATGGATGCTGAGTATACTGCATATTGGGCAGAGCATCCATTCCCCCGATTGACAGATCTAGGAGAAGCACTGGAGGGAGATGGTGGTGGTGATGAGGATGATGGTGGAGGAGAGGGGGGCAGAGGCCGATGGAGGAGGAGAGGAGTAGTTGGAGAGAGGCGAGTTGCACCTCGGAGGGAGGGTGGAGAGGAGAGACAGGCTCAGGTGGTGAGGGGTCGCGGTGGATTGCCTTTACAGGTGCCAGCAGCACAGGGTCCCAGGCAAGTGCAGATACAGGGACAGGGACAGAGACAGGTACCAGTACAGGCACAGGGGCAGGCACAGGGGCAAGCACCCACAAAGGAGGAGCCACAGGCAGGGGCAAAGGCAGAGGGGGTTGACCCAGTGGAGGCTGAGCTACTGGATCTGAGGGAGATCTACCAGGGCAAGGCAAATGAGATGCAAGATTTGGAGAGGGAGAGGGATCGGCTCAGGACTAGGCTCAGAGATACTGAGCGAGAGCGGGATCAAGCTATCCAGCACTACACAGAGGCTGAGACAGCACTGAGGGCTAGGAGGCAAGCAATAGAGGACACAGGGGTCGGATATGCTTATGTCCTACGGGCAGGAGAGGAGATAGCCTACTGGAGGGACCTCTACTATGGTGCAGTGCTAGCAGATCAGCGGGCGAGGAGCTTCCATAGACCGTCGCGTACAGCGACAGCTACGGGAGGGAGATGGAGGAGATAGGCATCGAGTGGTGGGGTCATGGGTCCTCCACCACCACCAGATAGAGGAGACAGGCAGGATGATCTTAGGGCGGGTCCTTCAGGGGCTCAGATTCCACCGAGGCTAGGCGGCTCCGAGGGAGGGAGTTCATCATAGCCTTAGAGGGCTCCCTTTGTATCAGTTTTGTACCATTTTTGTATGATGATGTAGACACCTGCGGGTGCTTTTTGTAGCCATATGATTTTGACATCATTGTATCATGACATTTATATATATATATATGAGATGATTCATCTTTGCGGCAACTATATGTATGCGTACCTATGTGATGAGATGTTCTTATGTGATGCTTATGATATGGATGCAAATATGTATATGATGCAATGCAATATATTTTTGTTCTTTTATATTTTATATGTTATGCCAATGCAAATGTGAATGTAAGTAATGCAGATGAATATGATAATGCAAATAATTATTTACATGATGAAAATGCAAAATGTGCTAATATGTGTTGTGTGCAGGATGTGATGCAGTTGTGATATCTATATGTATGTATGAAATGCTTATGTGTGGTAATGCAGGTGAAATTACATGAAATGCAAATGTTTTTGGTGTGTCATTATACTCAGTCATGTGATAGTAGGCTACATGGATTCGAGAAGGATGATGGAAGTCAATCAAGAAAGGGGGATGGAAGATAGAAGAGATGAAAGTGAAAGAGCTTCTTGTGCGTTATCATCATTGAGCTTTATTATGGCAAAATAGGTTATGACAATCGAGGCATATGTTCGACCCAGAAAGTCATTGTATCTGTTTGCATGGAGATAAGACAGTCACAAACAAGGAATGCCCCAGTTCACACTAGACTCACAGTGTCCTCATATCCTTAGACAAGTCATAGCATTACTAAGAGACAATCCACAGATAGCAAATACAAATAGGTGATGATACCCCATCCTTGCCTTTCTAGTCAAAGACATCCTGGAAAAACTAAAAGACATGTCACCAAAAAGATAAAATCAAAAGAAAACCAAGACTCGACACCAACATCCAATGTAGTCCTCAAGTTTAGTGTCTCTTGTCACTTGTATAAGTCTTATTTGATTGTGGTCACAATGTTTACTTTCACAGAAAGGATGGATAGCACTGAACCATAATGTTGTCTGAGTCTGTTGAAAGATTTGATTTGTTGAAGCCCATTGTTGCTGCTGTGTCTCATCTGCAACTAACTGAATCCATGAAACTGATACTTTATTGCGAAGAAGGTGAAACTTTATTACGGATCTGTGATGCAAATGTTGCTTTATTGCGGATTGTGCGCGGATAGACTGAAGGAAGCTGGAAGAAACTGTACTCCTCGAAACATGTGATGTTCTCAGTTCCACACCCATCACTAGACGTAGGATTTGCCTTAGCCACAGATAGGATCTTATTTATTATGGATGGAAAGGGAGGTTTACTATGAAAGGCTAACCAATCTTGGGTAGATCAATAACAAGCCATGATGGGAATGGGTAAGTTTATTATGAATGAATTGGTCGTGAGTGTGTGCAAAGTGAAGTGATGAAAGAGAATCCTGAAGGAAGGAGGAGCAATGTCTCTATGCATGGCGCTGGTGACCTAGTTTTCACCATGGTACTTGCCCAGGGCGCCACCGAAGTGGTTTTCACCATTGGACGAAATTATTTCTCTTTACTTTTTTCAATTTTTCAATTTTTTTTGTGTCACAAAGCACCTATTTGCCAGGTTTTCACCAAGTAACGATTTTTTTTGTTTTACAATTTTTTTGTTTTTTTGAAATTTTTTGATTTTTTTTGGTATTTTTGAAATTAGGATACTCTGAAGAGCTATGCGTAGAACCTGCGAAGGTGCATGCTATTGATAGGATCCTCCAAAGGTTCACCTTCTGTAGTTGAGAGCTGATACGCACCAGATCCATATGCTGCTGTAATGATGTAGGGACCAAGCCAGTTTGGTTCGAACTTGCCCTTCTTCTCTCTGTCTTGTTGATTTTTAAGATTTTCTCTGAGAACTAAGTCACCTACCTCAAATGTGCGAGGCTTGACCTTGTAATTGTAGCTGCGACTCATTCGTTGTTGGTAAGCCTTGAGATGATTAAAAGCAGTTTGTCTTCGTTCATCCAGTAGTTCCAGCTCTTGTAAGCGAGAGACCCTATAGTCTTCATCACTGATGATGTTTTGCAAAGAAACCCGTAAAGAGGGTAGCTCGACCTCAATAGGCAAGATAGCTTCGACACCATAGACAAGTGAATAGGGTGTAGCTCCTGTAGGTGTGCGAACACTTGTGCGGTAGGCCCAAAGTGCAGGATTGAGTTAAATATGCCAATTACAGGCAGCATCGTTGACTGTCTTCTTTAGGATTTTAAGGATTATTTTATTAGACGCCTCAGCTTGGCCATTGCCTTGGGGGTAATATGGTGTGGAGAAATGATGGGAAATATGGAAACGGTCACAAAGTTCACGAATATCCTGATTTTTGAAGGGACGCTCGTTATCAGTGATAATGGAAATAGGAATACCGTATCGACAAATGATATAGTTAAGGATGAATGTAGCAATCTATTTTCCCGTAATTTGTGTGAGAGGCACGGCTTCAATCCATTTTGTAAAATACTCTGTGGCAGTGATAATGAATTTATGACCATTGGAAGAAGGAGGGTGAATCTTGCCTATGAGATCGAGTCCCCACTGACAAAAGGGCCAAGGAGACGCAAGCAGTTGAAGTTCTTGTGCTGGCGCATGTATGAGGTCTCCATGAATTTGACATTGCTTACATTTCTTGACGAACTGGTATGAATGTTTTTCCATATTGGGCCAATAATATCCAGTCCTGATGAGTTTCTTGGCCAAGGTAGGACCACTAGCACACGGACCACATATCCCTTCATGCACCTCCCATAATGCAATCTGAGCTTCGTCGCTTTCTAAACATCTAAGAAGAGTACCATCTAGACCTCGCCGGTATAGTATATCAGCTAAAATGACATATTGAGAGGATTGGCGAATGAAAGTGCGACGTTGGTTATTTGATAGATCAGGAGGTAAAGTATTGTCACGAAGGTATGTGAAAATGGAACTGTATAACTGGGACTCGGGACCGACAACACATATTGTCTTAGTAGGCATGATCTCATATGAAGGGACCAAAAGATTATCCACCAAGAACTCATAGCGGGTCTCGTTTGGAGGTAAATCAATCAGTGAAGCAATAGTAGCCATGGCATCTGCGGCGTAATTCTGCTCTCTTGGTATCTGTTCAAAGTCTATCTTTGTGAAGTGTTGTTTTAGGTCATCCACCATTTGTTTATAAGGCATTAGCTTTTCATCTTTTGTTTGGTAATCATCAGTTGCTTGACGGATGACAAGTTGGGAGTCCCCAAAAACGCGAAGTTCCTGGATCTTCCATTGAACTGCAATTCATAATCCTATTGTTAGTGCCTCATATTCCGCTATATTGTTGGTGCAAGGAAATGATAAGCGGTATGATTTTGGTATAGAATCCCCTTGAGGAGTTATAAAGAGGATGTCAGCTCCTGCCCCATGCTGTGTATATGAGCCGTCAAAGTATAGTTGCCATGGCTTTGCATGTGACATTATCAAAATGGATTCATCTGGAAATTCTGAACTTAGAGGAACATCATCTATCATGGGAGCATCTACTAATTGATCTAATTTGGCTTGTCCTTTTATTGCTTTTCTATCCACATACTCGATGTTGAATTCACTTAGGATCATCACCCATTTGGCCAGTCGCCCAGTAAGTGTTGCTTTATTAAGAAGATATTTCAATGGGTCTATCCTTGCAACTAACTTAGTCTTATGAGTGAGCATGTAATGTCATAATTTCTGCGAAGCAAAGACCATGGCGAGACATGCACGCTCAATTAGTGTGTAGTTTAGCTCATATCCCACCAATGTGCGAATGATATAGTATACTGCTTTTTCCTTGCCTTCAGTGCTTTGTTGTGCTAAGAGTGCCCCCAGTGCTATTGAAGTAGCTGATATGTATAGTAACAGAGGTTGATATGGAAGTGGTGGCATCAGAACTGGTAGATTTAGAAGATAATCTTTGAGCATCTGGAAAGCCTGTTGACAGTTATCATCCCATTTGAATTTGATGTTTTTATGTAGCAGGTGCTAAAATGGATTACACTTATCTGTCAGTTGTGCTATAAATCTTCGGATGGACTAGAGTCGGCCTTGTAAGGATCGAAGTTGACTGATATTTCTTGGTGGTTGCATTTCCAAGATGGCCTTCACTTTTGCTGGATCAGCTTCAATTCCCCTTTTGGATACAATGAATCCTAGGAGCTTCCCGGAGGTTACTCCAAAGACACATTTCTTGGGGTTTAATCTTACTTTGTATTTTTCCAACCGATCAAAGATGACTGAAAGTATGTCCAAATGTGTATTTCTATCTATTGATTTGCCCAAGAGGTCGTCAACATAATCTTCCACGGTTACGTGCATGAGATCATGAAAGATAGTAGTCATGGCTCTTTGATATGTAGCACCTACATTCTTTAGCCCAAAAGGCATGACATTCCAGCAGAAAGTTCCCCATAGACAAGTAAATGATGTTTTGTGTTGATCCTCGGGTGCGATCTTTATCTGATTATAACCAGAGAATCCATCCATAATTGATAGCATTTCATGACCTGCTGTGAGATCAACAATCAAGTCAATGTTTGGTAATGGGAAGTCATCCTTTGGACAAGCTTTGTTGATGTCTCTGAAATCTGTGCAAATTCTGATGCTGCGATCTGGTTTACTGACAGGTACCAAGTTGGAGATCCATTCAAGATAATCAATTGGGCGTATGAATCCGACATCGAGTAATTTCTCAAGTTCTGCTTTGACTAGTAGTGCCACTTGTGGATGCATTTTTCTTAATTTCTGTTTTACTAGTTTTGCCCCCGGTTTGACTGTCAGATGATGCATTACCAAATCTAGATCCAATCCAAGCATATCAGCGTATGACCAAGCAAAATTAATTTTTCGTTCTTTGAAGAAACTTATGAATTTTGACCTTTCAGACTCTGTCAATGATTGAGCTAGGAATATGTTGTGTGGAACCTCTTCTGTACCAATGTTTGTTTTGATAGTCTCCTCGACCAACATGGATGACTTTTCTTCATATGATACTGGGAGAATGTCAAGCCTTCCATCTTCGGGTGCCTCAGAGAGGTTTTCACCCTCAGATACGTCCTTTCTTTTTACTTTTTTGGGGTCAGACAACGCCACAGTGTGGTTTTCGCCATAAGACCCTTGATTTGTTCTTATTTTCACATTTTTGCGACTGGAAGGTCCGACACGCTCGCCAAAATATGCCACGCTATTGAGTTCTATAGTGTATCCCTCTTTATGGTCTCCAGGGGGAAGATCATCTCATATGCCCAGATAGTCAATAAAAGCTTCATCGTTTTGGAATGTATCAAATTGTGCAGGTCCTTCATGATCCCAGTCAATGAGTTGTTGGTGAACAAGGGGAAGGCCGTTAATGTCTTCGAAGTTAGGGGAGCTAAGAGTGAAGATGTGATTATATTCAGGTATGTCAAGGTAATTATTGAGGTCATCGATGGCACTCTCCTCATCAGTCTCGATCACGAGCGAATCCAAATTATCATCACTAGTAGCGCATTCTGGGACAGGTGTTCTCATCCTATGTGATTTCAACCTAGAACCTTGAGACAAGGACTGTGTAGACTCCTCATGGGTTGTTTCTTGACCAACTCTGAATTTTTTATAAAACTCCTCTTCTTCTGTGGGTTCATCTAGCTCTCTGAATATCTTGGTGAGCTCGTAGTCACTGGAAGACTTGTCTGAACCCCATTCCCATTCGTTAGAATCTGTGGAGTAGCGATCCTCTTGTTGCATTTTTGCCGCTTTGATTTGTAAGGCTTCTTCTGTCCTTTTGGTGTGGATCTTGGAAGTTAAGAAACCAAGTCCTTTCGAGCGTTCCTTTTTGAAGGTCAATTCAGGTTGTAAAGGTTCTATGACACCTTCCTTGCGTAACCCCAGAGGGCTTTTTCCATCATACCCGAATTTTTGTAGCATTTTGAAGCCTTTGCCATATTTCTCACAAGGTAGGTTGATATGATCTTGTGTTTCCTCTTCATTGTCCCTGAAAATCATTTTATATAAATCTTCCTCTTCTAGTTCACCCCATCTTTGAAAGGTAGTAGGGTCCCATTTGAGCATCATGATGGATATTTGCTTGTTAGGATGCGGTCTTCCATATTCTTTTGGGGAACTCATGACTTGTCGTAAGTACATGGTCTGATTGAAAGTATATTCCCCCATGCCTTTGTCCTGAAATTTGCCTTTAAGCTCACCTTGTTTTGATGTCGAAGGTTTTAATGACTCAGGATCAATATATGCCGATGAAGGAATAGCCTCACGATTACTGGGAATGATGGTCTCAGTCTTTGATTTCAGGTTATTGCAGTATATGAATGGATTAGGATCACCGTTAACTGTTACTTCGACTCCATTATGAGGAAACTTAATGCATTGGTGATATGTGGATGGGACTGCCCTCATTTGATGAATCCAAGGATGTCCTAACAATATGTTATAAGTGAGATTTAAATCCAGGACTTGACAAACCACATCCTTTGTAACTGGCCCAACTCTAAGAGGTAAGGTGACTGTTCCCTTGGAGGAACGCTCTTCGTCATCATAAGCCTTAATGGTGATTTGATTTGTAGAATTCATAGCTTTATCAGAATATCCCAATTGTGTAATAGTGCTTAATGTGCAAATGTTTAGACCTGCTCCTCCATCTATCAGGACTCTTTTTATTCGATGTTTGTGTATGAAGGCTTCAATGTGTAATGGTGCATTATGTGGCTGAATTATGGATGCGTCATCGGCTTCTGTGAATGTAAGGGAGTGTGGAATGGAAAGGTATCCCACCATGGCTTGAAACTGGTCCATGTTCAGATCAGTAGGAACAGCAGTATCTCTCAAGATTTTGTCAAGAATAGCTTTATGTGCAGGAGATATGCGTAATAGCTCAAGGATTGAAATGAGCGTGGGTGTCTTCCCTAACTATTCTACAAGGTCATACTCAGGCTTAGTTGATGAAGAAGCGATGTTCTTGGATGGAGCACCTTGAAAAGTGATTTTACCTCTGCAGGTTGTAACATGACATTCAGAGGTAGGTTCCGAAGAAGATCCAACACCTTTTAGGATGATCTTGGGTCTCTGAGTAGGATTCTTAGTGTTTTTGTCCTTGATGATAATAGTAGAGGTGTAATTGTCCATCGAGATGTGATTGATAGTTGAATCATAGTTATAGGATGCTCTAGTATAGTTGGTCTGGTCATCTGTGGCTTTAGCTTTTCCCTTGTCATGTTTTGGGAATGGTTCCTTAAACATCTCATGTTCTTGATTGGACGAATGTCCCTCAATCTCAATATCACCTCTGTCAATGAGATCTTGTATGATGTTCTTCAATCGATGACAATTTCCTGTCTTATGACCCTTGCTCTTATGAAATTCACAATACTCATCATCATTCCACCAATTTGGTTTAACCTTTGGCTCATATGGAGGAAAATCTGGAAGAGTGATTACCTTGTTTGCCACTAACTTCTTGAAAACTGACTCAAGTGGTTCTCCCAATGGGGTGTACTTCCTTCGTGATCTGGAAGTTGTTTGAGTATTTACTTGATTGTTTGTAGAACTTGATCCTGAAAAAATGAATTTGGGTCGCAAAATGAAAAAATGGATAACAATAATAACAATATTGAAAGGCTAAATGAATTCAACCACAAAACCCTAGCCTAACAATCAACAAAGATCCACCATAACATATGAAGATTACCTAAGACAGTGCAAATCACATGAAATCACAAAGATTATACCATCACATGTCCAATAGGGTTTTGATCTCCATTTTTCCTATCTCCATTGATCTTGCTTGATATATTTGCTCTCAGATTTTATGTGCACAAGAGCTCAACAAAGAACGAAATGTGGTTGCAAGTATGATCGTAGTGTAGTCAATTGATCAAATCATTAGGGTTTGAAGGAAGCATCTCCTTATATAGAAGACACTATATGAAATGGAGGGATAAGATTGAGAGGTGTAAAAGGAGGTCGGCTATGATTAGAGGGTAGGTAAAAGAAATAATAAAATAATGAAAGGGGTAGGTAGTGTATGAATTAAGAGATGAATGACATGTGTCATGGGTAGAAAAGGTTAATGAATTAATTAAATAAATAAAGATTTATTTAATTAATAGAAGAAGTGGGATCAATTAAATAAATAAGATATTTATTTAATTTAGGAAAAGGATAATTTAAATAAATAAATGTATTTATTTAAATGAGAAATAAGGCTAGAAGAGGATAAATGAATTAATTAAATAAATAAAGATTTATTTAATTAATAGAAGAATTAAGCTTAGATAATTAAATAAATAAAATATTTATTTAATTAGACATGACAATTTTAGGTGTCTACAGTAATATCTTTAGGGAGTCGACCTAATCATGAGGTCTTAGGTTTTGTATAAATGATTGTAAGATATATGAATATATGAGTGTGTTCGAATATTGAAGATCATTGTGAAGAGCGAAAATAAGTAGATCCTTGTGCAAATCATGCAGATATTATCTGAAGGTTGAAGGAAATGTTATGAAGGTGTTTGGCACTCATCGTCAAAGCTTAAACCAGTACTGAATCCATCATTGTAGATGTTATACTGAAGCAGTACATTGTTATTGGATTTAACCATCCAATTGTAGTCAGTGTGACTCCTATTTTGTGATTGAGTAGTGAGCTCTAGGCGGTTGGCCTTTTTGCATGTGCAGACCCCATTATTGTATTCACTTACTATCTGTAGTAGTATCATTTGATTGTAGGTAAGGTTTCCCACCGTGGTTTTTCCCCTTATAGGGTTTCCACATCAAAATCTATGTGTCATGTGTTGTGGATGTGTTTTTCTTTCTGTTTCATGCATTAGGTTGTACTGGTAATACTATAACAGTTAATCTGTTTTACCGGCACTATGTTTTAAGTTGAAATAATTGGTTTTGGGTTATAATTTAATGACAACTGATTCACCCCCCCCCCCCCCCACTCTCAGTTGTCCTTCTCAGCTCCTAACAATTCATATCAGAGCTTAGTCCTCTTTTTTAGAAGCCTAACAGCTTGAGGAGATCCTATGGCATCAAATATCTTCAAGAATGATAGTCCCAAACTTGATGGAACTAACTATGGTATATGGAAGATCAGAATGGAAGCACATTTGAACTGCATTGGAAGATATATATGGGATATTACAAAGACTGGGTATGTTGCTCCTACTCTGAATAACCCTAATCCACCAACCTTGCTAAAGACTTGGAGAATGATTGCAAAGCAATAGAAGCACTTCTAAGTGCATTATCAGATCAACAAATCATGGGATTATCAAACAGATCTACTGCAAAATCTATTTGGGCTAAACTGGAAACATTGAATGAAGGAGATTCCATTGTCAAAATTGCAAAATTGGAATGTTACCAGGTCAGGTATGAAAATTTAAAAATGGGAGAGGATGAAAGAATTTATGCATTTATGGAAAGAGTTAATGAAATTGTTTTAGGAATACAATGTTGTGGAGGATCTTTAAGAAAAAATAAAATTGTTTCTAAAGTTTTAAGAGCTTTGTCATTGGCTTACAAAATGAAAGTAACAACTATTAATGAGTTGAGAACAATGCCTAATACATCATTATCTAGAGATACTTTGGTTGGAAAACTTTCAACATTTGAGCTTGAAGAATTTGGTTCTGTTGCTACAGTCAAGATTGATATAGCCTTCAAAGCATCACCATCATCATCATCAACTGATAAATTTGATTGGAAAGAACTTTATGCAAAAGAACTTGAAGATATCAGAAGAGAAAATGAAAAACTTGAAGAACTTGAAGCATTATTTGCAAGGAAGATGCCTAAAGGTCAAGCAAGAAGTAAGTATGAAGGTAAAGCACCTTTCAAATGTTTTAATTGCAATAAAGTTGGTCATATGGCGTCTAAGTGTCTTGATAGACATTCAAGACTAAGAGAGGAGGCAAAAAGAACATATAAACCTAACCCTGAATATCAGAGATACATATTTAAGAAAAACAGAGATAAGTCGTGTTACTATGCAGATGAAGGTGTTATAGATGACTCTGATGAAGATCCAGCAGATAGTGGATGGGCATTTGTTGCAATAAAAGAATATCAACCGACACCTATTGTCAAACCGATAGAGCAGGCATTAGCAGCAAAAATTAAAGAAAATGATGAATGGACCATTGATAGTGGTTGCTTGCATCATATGACTGGTGATAAAAGCAAATTCTTATCATTTTGGGAAATTCATGGAGGTCTAGTAAGATTTGGAGATGACAAAGCTTGTTTAATAAAAGGAAGAGGCATTATATCTTTGGATGGTAAGCACAATACTGACAATGTTTATTTTGTTGAAGGTTTAAAGCATAATCTTTTGAGTGTTGGTCAGTTAGTGGAAAAAAGATTTCATTTACAATTCAAGAATGGAAAATACAAAATCGTGAACAGAACTAGATTGGAGATTGCAACCGGTAATCAGACTAAAGGTAATATCTTTCATTTGAATACTAGTGATAAGACATGTTTGATTGCTCAGATTGATAAAAGTTGGTTATGGCATAAAATATTTTGTCATGTGAATTTTGATTCCATTGTAAAGATCAGTTCAACCAAGGTAGTAAGGGATTTACCTAATATTGTGAAACCTCATAATCCAATATGTAAGAAATGTCAAATGGGAAAGCAAGTTAGAACAACATTTAAGAGCATCTCTGAGAAATCCAATAATATTCTTGATTTAATTCATACTAACTTATGTGGTTTGGCAAGAACAAGGAGTCTTCAAGGTGATAGATACTTTATGCTAATAATTGATGACTATTCTAGAATGTGTTGGGTTACTTTTCTCAGGGAGAAATCAGAAGCTTTTGGGAGATTTAAGATATAAAAGGCAATGTTAGAGAGTGAAATTGACAAGAAAATCAAATGTTTGATATCTGATCAAGGAGGATAATTCACATATAGGGAATTCAATGCATACTGTGAAGAGAATGGAATCAAAAGACAACTATCAGCACCCTGGAAACCCCAAGAGAATGGAGTTGTGGAAAGGAAGAACAAAACTATACTGGATGCAAAAAAGAACCATGATGATGGAAGCAAATCTACCTCATATATACTGGAGAGAAGCAGTTAATACAATGGTTTATACTTTCAATGGAGTTCACATCAAAGGTGAAACCGATAAGACCCCTTATGAACTATGGTTCGGTCATATTCCTACTCTTAAATATTTCAAATATTTGGAAGCAAATGCTATATTAGGAGAGATGAGTCTATTGGCAAATTTAATCCTAGAAGTGATGAAGGAATATTTCTTGGTTATTCAACTAGAAGCAAGGCATATAGATGTTATAATAAAAGACTGCAAAGAATCATTGAAAGTACTAATGTGAAGATAGATGAACATTTTAGAGGAGAATGAAGATCTATAGGTTCTGAACCGGCAATAGAAATGATTATAAATGAACCGACACATATTGCACTAGAACAAAATGCAGAACTAGTCACATTGGCATTATCAGAAAACTCAACTGTGACTGAAGAACAACAACCTGTAAGTAGAAATCAGAATAAACCCAGGTATGTAAGATTGAATAATTCAGAAAATCAGATAATTGGAAATAAAAATCAAGGTGTTATGACAAGAAGAAGATTGGCAAATGAAGAGGTATGTATAATTTCTCAAGTTGAACCAGCATCAATTGTTGAAGCATGTCAAGATAAACATTGGATAAAAGCAATGGAAGATGAATTAAAACATATTGAAAAGAATAATACTTGGACATTAGTTCCCCGGCCTAAAGACAAAAATGTAATTGGAACTAAATGGGTATTTAGAAATAAACTTAATGAAGATGGTGAAGTAATCAGAAACAAAGCAAAATTAGTTTGTAAAGGTTATTCTCAGAAAGAAGGAATTGGTTATAATGAAACCTTTGCACCGGTAACCAGAATTGAAGCAGTAAAACTATTTCTTGCATTTGTAGCTCACAAAAACTATAAAGTTTATCAGATGGATGTAAAATGTGCATTTTTGAATGGAGATCTTGAAGAAGAAGTTTACATTGAACAACCCGTTGGATTTTCATTAACAAATGATAAGGATATGGTTTGCAAGTTAAGGAAAGCTTTATATGGATTGAAGAAAGCTCCCAGAGCTTGGTATGCTAGACCGGATAAATATCTTCTAAAGCTTGGATACACAAAAGGTAATGCTGACATTAATTTGTATTACAAAATCACCAATGATGACATTTTGGTTATTGAAGTATTTGTGGATGATATCATTTTTGGAGGAGAATAAGGGTTATGTAAAGACTTTGCTAACAAGATGTAGGAAGAATTTGAAATGTCCATGATTGGAGAGATAAAAAAATTTCTAGGTTTGCAGATTTCTCAAACAGATAAAGGTATATTCATATATCAAATGAAATACTTGAGGGAACTTTTGAAGAAATTTGGAAAGGAAAACTCCAAACCGGTAAGCACTCCTATGACTACAACTGATAAATTGACATCAAAGGATGATTCAACTCCTATAAATCCGACAAGGTACAAATCTATGATTGGAGGGTTACTGTATTTGACACAAACTAGACTTGATATAATGAATGCAGTGTGTATTGTTTCAAGATTTAAAAGCAATCCTAAAGAAAATCATGAAACTGTAGTAAAAAGGATTTTCCGGTACCTACAAAGCACATCAAATCTTGGTTTATGGTATCCTAAGAATGACAATTTTGAGTTATGTGCATATATAGATGCAAATTGGGCAGGAGATGTGGATGACATAAAGAGTACCACTGGCAGTGCATTCTTTCTTGGTAGAAGATTAATTTCACAGATCAATAAGAAGCAAACTTGTACATCATTATCTACAGCAGAAGCAAAATATGTTGCAACAACAACTAATTGCACTCAGGTATTATGGATCAAGCAAATGTTGAAGGATATCAAGGTAAAATGCAAAGAATCGGCAATTATTTATTGTGATAATTTAGTAGCAATAGATATATCAAAGAATCTGATATTTCACTCTAAAACAAAGCATGTTTCTATTAAGTATAATTTTCTGAAAAAAATTGTTGAAGCAAATGAAGTGAGATTGGTTTATGTGTATACTAAAGAGCAAATTGCAGATATTTTTACAAAGCCTTTGCCTAAGGAAACATTTGACTATCTCAGAGAGAAGCTTGGGGTAATCACCCCACCGGCAAAGACTTGAATGATGAAGATTAGCATCAAACCGACAGGGACTAACAGAAAAATCTTTTTTTGGTTTTGATGAAGGAGAGCTACTGCTTAGGGGGAGTAGTTAGTTGTATGTTATGTTCTGATTTTGATTCTTGACTACTTTGGCATTTGATGTCAAAGGGGGAGAGATGTCCATGGAAAAATATTGTACTTTGAAGATTGGGGAGAGATGTATTTTGGTTTTGGTTATATTGTTTCTATTTTTGGTACAAAACTTTATATTGATCTATTTTGGGAGATTGTTGGTATTTGGCATTTTGTTTTTGGCACTTAGATGTTTTTCCATCTAGTGTTGCCATCAATGCCAAAGGGAGAGATTGTTGGTATTATGGATGACTTCATCATGTGTTGAATTGGTTTTGTCATTGATGTCAACACTTATCTTTCTGGAGGTCTACATTGTTGATTTGGCACTCTGGTTATATTGGTTTGTTGTTGAACTGGCACATTGTGGTCCCAGTATGGATATTGGCTTATGCATAGTCACCGATATATGTTTCACCGACAGCTCAGGATGTTGATGATGACTTGTTATCATCTGGAGATCATTTGGTTATGTCGAAGACATGGATTGGATGTTTACATTTGGCATTTTTCTTATTGGTCTAATCAGGTTCACATATTTGCCTTTACCGGCAGATAGGTCTAGGTTATGGACCAGTACAAGATATCATATTCCAGATCAGCACGACACATTTTTGGAAATGGTTTATTGATTAGATAATGTGTAAATGTATTGAGGCCGACATATTGTATTGCATCAAGACTTATTTTGTAAATGTAATATCTTTAGGGAGTCGACCTAATCATGAGGTTTTAGGTTTTGTATAAATGATTGTAAGATATATGAATATATGAGTGTGTGCGAATATTGAAGATCATTGTGAATAGCGAAAATAAGTAGATCCTTGTGCAAATCATACAGATATTATCTGAAGGTTGAAGGAAAGGTTATGAAGGTGTTTGACACTCATGGTTAGAGCTTAAACTGGTATTGAATCTAGCATTGTAGATACTATACTGAAGTAGTACATTGTTATTGGATTTAACCATCCAATTGTAGTCAGTGTGACTCCTATTTTGTGATTGAGTAGTGAGCTCTAGGCGGTTGGCCTTTCTGCATGTGCAGACCCCATTATTGCATTCACTTACTATCTGTAGTAGTATCATCTGATTGTGGGTAAGGTTTCCCACCGTGGTTTTTCCCCTTATAAGGTTTCCATGTCAAAATCTCTGTGTCATGTGTTGTGGATGTGTTTTTCTTTTTGTTTCATGCATTAAGTTGTACCAATAATACTATAATTGTTAATCTGTTTTATCGGCACTGTGTTTTAAGTTGAAATAATTGGTTTTGGGTTATAATTTATTGACAACTAATTCACCCCCCCCCCCCCCTCAGTTGTCATTCCCAGTTCCTAACAATTGATTCAAGGTATTGGTTACTCATTAGTCTCTTAGAGGATTCAAGGTGGAACGACTCTAAATTAGCCAACTAAGTATTGTTTACTTGTAAATATTCCAAGGAAAGGTGTGAGTAGAGAAATGAGGAAAAGGATCTAGGTCAAAACATAAGTTTGTTAGGAGATTAATACTCCTTGGTAAATTCAAGCTAATATGATGGGACTATAGAAATAAAGAGGTCACACACACACATATATGTTTCATTAGAAAAAAATTATGGATTTTAGTTATTTTAAAGAGATTAAGTCTCTTAAATATATTTATATAATATACATATATTTAAGAGACTTAATCTCTTTAAGCTAACTAAAATACTCAATTTTTTTCTAATGAAATATACATACATATATGACTTAATCTCTTTAAACTAACTAAAGTTTTTCAATTTTTTCTAATGAAATATAAAATATTGACTCGATCTCTTTAAACTAACTAAAATTTTCAATTTTTTTTCTAATCAAACATAAAATATTGACTTAAATATAATATACATATAATTAAGAGACCTAATCTCTTTAAGCTAACTAAAATACTCAATTTTTTTCTAATGAAACATACATACATATATGACTTAATCTCTTTAAACTAACTAAAATTTTTCAATTTTTTCTAATGAAACATAAAATATTAATGTGTGTATATACAATTTCTAGCCATGTGTGTGTATGTGTTTGTGTGCACACACATATATACAATTTCTAACCACACACACACAAACACACACACACACACACAAACACACACACACACACATGCATACATATATACATATACATATATATACATATACATATACATACATACATATATATACATATATACATATACATATACATACATACATACATACATACATACATACATACATATATATACATATACATATACATACATATACATGTATACATATATATATATATATATATACATATACATACATATACATATATACATAGATACATACATATACATACATATATATATACATAATATATATACATATATATACATATATGTAAGAAACTAACTTGGAGGAAATGTTGCAAGAATTTGGGTGTTAATATTGCTAGTTCAAAGGTTCCTTTCTCCTATTCGTTGGGGTCGGGCGGGTCAAAAATGACAATAACTGTCATTTTTTACTGTTAAACTCTTTTAAAAAAATGAAAAAATACTTTTGATCGAACAAACACTTTTAAATAATAATAAAAAAATGAAAAAATACTTTTTATCGAACAATGTATTCAATTGAAAGTATTTAAATTAATACTTTCGATCGAACAATGTATTCAATTGAAAGTATTTAAAATAATACTTTTGATTGAATGCATTTTTTTGTCCGATCGAATGCATTTATTGGTCCAATTGAACATAATATTCAATCGAAAGGGGTTAAATTTATGTTTTGGACAAAGGAGTAGAATTTCTTCATCCAAAAAAGTGTAACCCACTATTGTGGGTTTACCCAGAGAGATGTCTTAAGAATATTCCTTCCATCTATTTAGAGCTAAGAAGATATACTTGATACAACAAAGAGACCACCAAGTCCATCTACAACAACAAAAGAGACACTTTATACAATGGTTGATGAAGAAGTAGAGAAACCTATGGTACCAATAACCTTTGTGTTTTCAATCATTTACCACAAGCGTGTTGCTGCTCTCAAGAACCTACCTCCATCTTCCTTACCTAACTTCTATGTTCTAATCACAAAAGACCTTGATGCCTTTTGTTTGAGTCAGATGTCATGTTTTGAAGCCATGATTATACAATTAATGCCCATAGACTAAAGCTTTTTCTAGCAACTTTGAAAGATGATTCTCTAAGATGGTTTATGGGATTGGTAACAATGTCATCACAAGTTGGAACACAATGAAGGAAAATTAGTCAAAACTCTAGGGTTCCATGCTTTAAAAGATAAAGAAGGACAAGTTTTCTACATTGCTTAGTGTAAACTTTGGCAACAAAGACAAGGTATGCCTCAAGACCCACTATCTTACAATGTTTTATTTCCTAGGATCAATACAAATGTTGCAAATTGGAATAACGCACCTTGGAATCTTGTGCCTAATCAACCATGGAAGAATAAGTCACCATCCAATTGGATGTCACAATAAGGGACATGGACACAATAACACCCATATTTATTTTTGAACTATGACCAACAATGACAATATAATCAAAATTCTTGGTCACAACAATGGCAAAATCCCAACATGCCTTACTCACAACAACAAGAACCTTCACCTCAACAACCAACAATCATGCCTAATTCAATACTGTTGGTGTAAATAAATATTCATCATGGATATTATTACACTTTACTTAAGTTAACTTATGATAATGCATCTCTTCATAGTTTGGATTTGAGACACTTAGGGAAGTGTGCACATAGGGATATAGCTTGTAGGAGAAATTTCACCTTTTGTGGTCTTATTTTGCTATTACACTCCACATTCGGTGGGTCATCCACCTCTTGTGGAATATTATATTTCTCCTACCTACCCCTACCATTTCTTACCTACCCTTGTTTCTCATTGAGCCACATGTCATGATTGTGTGCTCGCATATCCATATGGCCTTGCCCATATAAGCAAGCCCATATTCATTGTATTGGTTAATCCAATTGATCATTTGCATATTGATGAGAATACAATTTGTTCTTATCATTATTTTGTCTCTCTTTTATGCTTTTCATTGTGCCCTTGATCTTGGCAAAATATCACATGGTATCAAAACTATTGGAGCTTCATTGATTGGTTTTGGGAGACATCTTAGAAGGCTTCTATTTTCGGATCTGAGGGACAACATTTTTTGGAGGCATCTTAGAGCGTTTTCGACCTCACCATTGTGTTCGGGAGGTCGTTTCCAAAAAAATCGAGTATAAACTCGAACTATTTTGGTGAAAATCGAATTTCTGGTGTAGGAGGAATTTTTTGCCCAATTCGGGTAGTACGGTATGGAATTTTCGGATCTCAAAAAAAAAAAAATTGAAATTTTTTTTTTCAGTTTTGAAAATGATTTTTTTGAATTTTTTTGCGGGTCCGTGCTTTCTGCCCAGTCAGCACCCAATCAACAATGCAAAGTCAATGCACAATCAGCCACTCGGCCAACGCCCAGTCAACATTTTTTGAAAAAAATTTAGACCCCTCTCCATTGAGCAGTTTGGATTTTTGGGTCAACTTTGGAGGCCCATATCTTGCTCAATTTTGCTCCTTTTTGGATGCAATTTTTTTTTATTTGGGCTAATTTTTTGTGCTCTTCATAGTGGTGTAGTTACTTTCTGATTTTGGTGTATAGGTTTTTCGGAATTTTTGGATTCTCTCAGCTGTACCTATCCAATCCTCAATTTTGCAACTTCAAAGGCTTCATTTGAGCTTATACGACCTCCTTTTTAGGTGTTGTTTTTTTTAAAGTGCAGATTTTTTTGTCTACTTTTATAATCTATGATCATATTTTAGATATTTTGAGTAGAAATTGTACTTTCAGATATTGGTCTTATTTGGCCTACTTGGTACTTGTAATTTGCTTAGATCTTATTTTAGATCTCTTGCATTATTAGTTTGAGTCTCCCTTGGCCTTATTGAGGCAGTTGTAAATTTGAAATCAAAAGTCCACTTTGCCATTTTTTGCAAGTGGCTCATTGTACACGCACTAAGTATAAAGTGTCAAATCATCATTTTGGGGGGTGTTCTTTGATTGAGTGAATTTGGGGGGTGTCTTGTGTGATTGTGTCTCTCTTTCCTTGTGCTCTTTCATTTTTTTTTGCAATGAGTCCTCATAAATTTCCACCTTTAACTCCACATAATTATGTATCATGGAAAATTAAAGTATGGAGCAAATTAATGGAAAAAGGTCTCACACATTACATAGATGGAACAATAGCAACACCACCTAATCCTAAGGCTGATCCTAATGCTCAGTTAGAATGACTCACTAGGAATTGCATGGCTCTTGGAACTTTGCGTAAGTATGTATCAGATGACCTCATTTTTCACATTGAGAAGTGTACAACAATCAAAAAGGCTTGGGATATGTATTATAAATTGTATGGTCAAGTTGATGAAATCAAAGGTTACAAGATTGACAATGAGATCACCAAATTGGATCCCAAGAGTTTTGATACAATCCAAGATTATGTCACTAAAGCAAATGAGCTAAGAGCAAAGCTTAAGGATTGTGGAATTGACAAAAAGGATGCTCAATTGATATTCAACTTGTTGGACAAGCTTGCACCAGAATATGCAACATTTGTGTCTAGCTTCCAAACTCATCATTTGACAATGGGGAGTTCCTACATTATGCCTTCATTTGATGCTTTCACGGAAATGTTGATATTGGAACAATCTAAGTTGTTGAACATGGGGCTTCTCAAGTCTTCAAAGTCCAAGGCTTTGGTGGCTAATCAAGGGATTCAAGGGAGTCAACGCAAAGATTCCAACAACAAGAAGAAGCAATCTAAGTCAAAGCCACAACAGGAAAAAGGACAATCATCCTCCCCATCACAAGGCAATTTTTCATCCTCTTCCAAGAAGGGGACTCCACCTAAGAAGGATAAACCAACTTGTGCATATTGCAAGAAGTATGGTCATGATGAGCATTGATGCCACACCAAGCAAGTTGATGAGTTGACAAATCTTCTTAAGAAAAACAACATCAACTTGTCATCTGGCTACACAAAGAAGGATTCATCTCCTTCCTCTTCCTCACAATCTAAGGGAAAAGGGCAAGCATTTGTGGCTACAACAGGTTCTTCGCAGCAATGCATACTTGACTCGGGTGCCTCGTATCACATGGGTTCTACAAAGGAGCAATTTTCTTCATTGGAGCCATCTAAGGTACCTCACATTTACATAGGTGATGATACACAAGTTGAGGTTGAAGGGAAAGGATCAGTTGACATGGACGATGGAACATTTGAGAATTTTCTTTATGTTCCTAACTTGTCTACCAACCTTCTCTCTATCTACCAAATCACTCACTATGGGAATGGGAAAAAGGTTGAGTTTACACCTGATTCGGTTGTGGTAAAGGAACTTGATGATGATGCCTTGGTAGCAATGGGACAAGTCAATGACAACTCAAGGCTTTATTCATTCTCCCACTTTGTACCAAGTTCTCCTTCTAGGGCCTTGCTTACTCATTCAAATTCAGAAAGTAAGCTATGGCATGAGTGGTTTGGTCACCTCAACTACCGCTATCTTCGGCAGCTCAGTACTAAAGACATGGTCACAGGTCTACCTCGAATCAGTTTTTTAGAGGGTGTTTGTTCAGGTTGTTCCATGGGCAAGCATCTTGGGGAGAAGTTTGATAAGGGGAAAACTTGGAGAGCTTTAGAAGTTCTTCAACTTGTTCACAGCGATGTAGCAGGTCCATTTCCAGCGCCTTCATTTAGCAAGGCCCGCTATGTCCTCACCTTCATTGATGACTACTCCCACTTCACTTGGGTCTACTTTCTCATTCATAAGAGTGAAGTATTTGACAGATTTCAGGACTTCAAGACTCGTGTGGAGAAGCAATCCGAGAAAGAGGTCAAGATACTTCGTACAGATAATGGAAGGGAATATGTGAACAAAATACTTGAGGATTTTTGTACATTTGAGGGGATTGATCTTCGGCATTTTGTTGCATACACTCCATAGCATAACGGAGTTGCAGAATGCAAGAATAGAACTCTCAAAGAAATGGCTAGCTATATGATACATGCACGTTCTCTTGATCCCGCCTTTTGGGCAGAGGCTATCATTTGTGCCACACACATCCATAATCGTGTTCCTCACAAAGCTTTGCAAGGTATTACTCCTTTTGAGGCTTGGGTTGGAAGGAAATCGATTGTGAGACATTTCAGAGTCTTTGGGTGTCCAGCATGGGCTCGCATACCTCCGCAGAAATGCAAGGCATTAGAACCTTAGAGTCGACCTTGCATATTTGTTGGATATCCTGAGGGTGTTAAGGCATATAGATTGATGGATCTTAAGACACATGAGGTGTTCATTGAGAGGAGTGTTTGCTTTGAGGAAAGCTCTCCTAGCTTAGCCTCTCTACCTCCTCCACCTTCCTCCATTGTGGATAGTGATGCTAGTGATTCAGATGATGAGACTCCTTCAACTCTAACTCACAGGGTTACATCTCTACAGGGTCCACTTGCAGTTGAGGAGCCTCGTTCTCCACCTCCACCTAGACCTTGTTGGGCTCGACAGACACTTGAGTCACCAGGTTCTCTTGTTGGGGATCCTTTAGATACACGGAGGACTCGATCACAGCATCAGGATCTTCCACATGCATTCATTGCTATTGCTTTCGATCCACAAACATTTCGGGAAGCATCAGGGGTTCCTAAGTGGGACCAAGCTATGGAGGAAGAGTGTAGTTCCTTGATGAGGAACAACACGTGGGATTTAGTCTATCTCCCTAAGGGGAGAAAGATGGTTCGATGTAAGTGGATCTATCGGACCAAGTTTGCAGTGGATGGTAGTGTAGATAAGTATAAGGCTCGGCTTGTTGTGAAAAGTTTCTCTCAGGTTCCACGTGTTGACTATATTGAGACCTTTGCACCCGTAGCCAAGATGAACTCCATTCGCTTGGCACTTACTATTGCTGCAGCTCATGGTTGGGTTGTACATCAGATGGATGTGAAGAGTTCCTTTCTTCATGGGGATCTTGATGAGGAGAATTATATGGAGCAGCCACAAGGTTTCATCCAAGATACTTCCTTGGTTTGCAGACTAAGGAAATCTCTCTATGGCCTTAAGCAGGCCCCCAGGGCTTGGTATGCCAAGATGGATTCCTTTCTTCTCTCAGCAGGGTTCACCAGGTGTCATTCTGATCCGAATGTCTACATTTTGTGATAGGATGACTCTCACTCGATACTTGTGCTCTATGTTGATGATTTGATCATTACAGGGAGCACCACATCCATCATTAGTAGGGTCAAATCTGCTTTGCATGATAGATTTGCTATGACCGACTTGGGTCTTTTGCACTACTTTCTTAGGATAGAGATTTCACAGTCACCTTTCGGGATTACACTATCGCAGCTCAAGTATGCTCTTGATCTTCTTGCACACTTTCATATGGCTGATTGTAAGCCTACACCAACTCCCTTTCTTTCAGGAGTCAAGCTTGAGGCTTGATGTTCTTCTCCACCAGTTGATGCCACATTGTACCGTTAGCTTGTGGGTAGTCTCATTTACTTGACTCACATGCGCCTTGACATTTCATTTGCATTTGGCATGGTTTCCCACTTCATGCAGGAACCACATGAGCTTCATTGGAAAGACGCCAAACGCATCCTTCATTACATCCAAGGTACACATCACTATGCGATTCACTATGCAGCAAGCACAGGACTTCGCTTGGTTGGTTACACAGACTCTGATTGGGTTGGCGATCTTGATGATCATAAGTCTACTTTAGGTTATAGTTTTCACCTTGCTTTAGGCCCCATTTGTTGGGAGAGCAAGAAGCAGCATGTTATTGCTCTCTCTTCGACTAAGGTTGAATATCGAGGAGCTATTAACGCAGAGACTGAGACCATTTGGCTTCAGCAGATTCTCACATAGTTTGGGTTCACCACTCCATACCCGACAGTTCTACATTGTGACAATAAGAGTGCTATTGCAATCTCGAAGAACTCGGTCTAGCACTAGGGGACCAAACACATCAAGATCCATATGCACTACATTCGAGAGGTGATTCAAGAGCAGGTCATTGACTTGCAGTATTGTCCTACAGTGGAGCAGGTTGCAAACATATTCACCAAACCTTTCACCAAGAGTAAGTTCTAGCAGTTGCGAGCTCTCTTGGGGGTGGAGGATGTCTCATTAGGGGGGGGGGGTCAACTGACTTCTCCTTCCTCTCTTATTGGGGGGAATTTTTCCTCTTTGAGGTTTTGTCCTTCTTCTTTGAGAGTCTTTTGCAAACTCATCTCTCTTTTGGGGGGGGGAGTTTTTTCCCATTGGGTTTTCTCCCTTTCTCTGTTTGTGAGAGATTGCATTGCATAGTTTTGTTTGCATTTTCATTTTGTACATGGGTACCTATCATGGCCTAGTAGCCGGGACCCATCTTGCATTGTTGACTTGAGTCTTCATTCCCCTAAGTTGCACTTAAGGGGGGTGTTGGTGTAAATAAATATTCATCATGGATATTATTACACTTTACTTAAGTTAACTTAAGATAATGCATCTCTTCGTAGTTTGGATTTGAGACACTTAGGGAAGTGTGCACATAGGGATATAGCTTGTAGGAGAAATTCCACCTTTTGTGGTCTTATTTTGTTGTTACACTCCACATTTGGTGGGTCATCCACCTCTTATGAATTATTATATTTCTCCTACCCACCCCTAGTATTTCTTACCTACCCTTGTTGCTCATTGAGCCACATGTCACGATTGTGTGCTCGTATATCCATATGGCCTTGCCTATATAAGCAAGCATATATTCATTGTATTGGTTAATCCAGTTGATCATTTTCATATTGATGAGAATACAGTTTGTTCTTGTTATTCTTTTGTCTCTCTTTTATGCTTTTCATTGTACCCTTGATCTTGGCAAAATCTCACAATTACCCTAATAGAAAGCAATTATGCCTAATCCAACCATGCATAATTCTGCACAACTAGGAGAACCATATTTGTTTGCTCAACCTACACCAAATCCTAACAACAAGCTCACTCAACAAGCTTACACTAACGAGACCATCCAGTATCCAACCTACGTGGTTGAGATCAGTGATGTCCACTCGTGCTCAAGAAAAACCATTGTTGGTCTTGCACCCCAAAAATCACAAAGTTATTTGATGATGAACTAGCTATAAAAGTCACTAGCAGTCAGTAGACATAGCATACCCAACCACATGTTGATCTCACAAACAAAGAACCACCAATTTTAGAAAGGATGACTACTCAAAAATACCACCTTGAGCCCGAATTTGATCTCTTCGATTAGTTGAAAAATGTCTTTGTAAAACTGCCCTTCATCTAAGCCATAAAGGATGTCCCAATCTACACTAGCAAAAAATAGGGAATTATGTCTTAAATGACTAGAGAGAAAAATGAAAGACCCCCAAATTGTCCATCTCATAGGATAATAAACTAATATTAAGTTAGGAACCTTGGTTGTTCCCAAATACTTAGACCATAGTAGCCTTGTAGTGGATGTTCATATTAACAAGACACTCATAAAAAAAATACCTTGATTGATCTTGGTGTGGCCATGAACTTGATGACTAGGGAAACAATAAACCATTTGTAGTTAATGAATTCAAGACCTATGCCAATAGTGATCCAACTTGTAGATATATCAATTGTTAAACCAAAATGAATGATTGAAGACTTCGCTATAACACTTGACTCTGGGGAATACCCTATTGACTTCATGGTTTTTCAACCCAAGGTCAATTTGGGAGGATATCCATTGATTTTAGGCCAACCATGGTTAGCTACAACATATGCCTTTGTTGGCTACATGTCTGGAAACATGATAATTTCCAATGGAAAAGTCACAAAAAGTTGGTTCTTTATCCTCCAACACAACCCCATGTTGATTTCAATTAGTTTGTATGGTCAAGTTTGGAAGATAAAGACCAATATTCTCTCTAGACAATTATGATAATAGAGAGGAGTCCCACGATAGATTTTCAGGATGAGGATGAAGTTCTTGCTCATATTATACAAAACTCATATGGGATAACATGCAACAAGATGATTTTTTGTCATTCGTAACTTGCCCACTACATAGCTTGTTATTTGATACAATAAAATCCTATTATTCAAATCAGTTGTGCGAATTTTTTTTGTGGTTGTAGCACGCAGGTATTGGAACATCAATGAATAGGTATCAAATATCACTTCTAAATGACCACTTTTTGACCTTTGTGCACGTAATGAATATTCCCACCCAGAAGTTGAAACAATATTTCTTTAAGCTCTTGAATCACATACGAAGAAACCTAAGAAATTTCGTTGAAATCCAAAATACTATTTAGGTTGGGATCCCATGGAGGGGGCTTCCTAAAAAATTTCAATGGGTGATGTTGAGATATTTTAAGATTATTTTAAAGCAAATGGTCCCATGAATTTTGTAGTGTAGTTTAAGCTTAAAAATTTAAGCTCCAAAATTTATGAACGCTGATGATCTTATGAACTTTATTATTTAGCATATTTGATTCAACAGAGTAATAAATATAAAATAATAAAAAATTAGTTGGTAAATTTTGAAAAAGTTGAGATGATTGACAAAGTGGCAAGAAAAAAGCTTAAGCTGGCGGGGCAATTTTTAACCCCCAACCTTTTCCATTAAAATCTATAGCACTAAAAAAGTAGGGGCTGCTAATTTTGAGGAAAAGATATCACTAATCCTATAGCATTTCTTTTTTACTTTAGGGAGAGGATCCAGTAGTTGAGCGCGTTCAAGTAGTCGTGATAGCACTTGTTAATTTAATGCCCAATATTTTTTACAATATTGCATCAATAGTTGTGACTTTAAAGTTGTTATTGTTGATGATGACTACCCATAATTGAATGAGATGTATCACTTAGATCTAAAAAGCAACGAATCACGTGATGCCACATCAGGGCACCAATAAAGCATGGCTTAGTGGAGAAGTGGGTCTAGAATTTGACAAGCTATATGGTCGTTTTTGCACTTTTACACCGTATGTTACAACTAATAAAATTAGTGGACCATATGTATCGACGGGCTATTTTTTCCACAAACCGTATATAAGACACTTAAAATTATTAATAAGCCTTAAAAAATTATAAAAAAATCTAAAATAGTTTCTATTTTTATAATAAACAAGATTTTTGGGTGTGAATTTAGAAACTTGCAACTAATTTTTAAATTTTTTTTAGTGCATTACTAATTTATCATTGTTTTTTAAATTTTTACATTTTTTTGATGGAATTATTTCTTTTCACCTCAATTGAATTTTATTGGAACTTCAATTTTGTGAAGCTTAAAGAATTTATATTAAACTATTCACAAATTTATAAAAATTGACACTTAACAATTTTTTTTAAAACATAAAACAAAAGGCATTAGAATTACTAAACCGTGGAGGGTGGCGGTCAAATTCCAGGCGTGTGCAGAAGTATCAATCTCACTTTTTTTGGGGCATTTTTGGACACCTTGACAAAAAGCATGCTAATGTGACATCATATTTGATTATTATGATATTACTATCAAGACTCAATTCTGTAGTTTTTGAGTCAAACTCAATAACTCATCTTTCATAAGTAGTGGTTTACAAGAATCCATAATATTTGATGATGTCGCCTTAAAACCTTGATTGTAAACACTAAACCTTGATTGAAAGCAAGGGACTTGCCAAGTTAGTTGGAGTAAAAAATTGAGACTGATTAACAAGAGCCCCCATAAAACCCTAGCCTTTAAGAATCACAAAAGGATAGGGAGCTACTAAAGCCTTTCCCCTACATTACATATTTTTTATTCGAATTATTCCAATTGTCCTCACGAAAACAGGAAAGCTCAGCGATAGACACGCGCCATATCCACGTAGCCACCTCTGTACACTCTTCATTGCCACGTGTCTGAACAAAAATGGAGGCCGGCGGCCATTTTCAGCCCTATTAATGTCTCCTGTAAACAGAAAAACTCAACGTCAGGCATACTACATAGGATTCATCCAAGGAAGAAGAAAAAGAAGAATTGTGTTCTTACTCGCAAAATTCAAATCGCAATGGCAATGGGAGCAGGATTTCCCGTCTGTATACAGTGCGGCACGCACGACAATCCTTGCAGGTGCAAGGTGGTGGGTCCCACTCTGGGATTCGCTGCATTCTTGGTGGCTGCTGTGGTGGAATGGCCCGTGGGTGCTCTCATTTTCTGCTTCCGCCATCCCAAGGGAAGAAGGATTATGGCCCATCCTGCTACTGTTGTTTTCCGCTCTGTATCCAGTGCCATTCCATTCTGATCACCTAGTCTCCTTTGTCTTCTGTCAATAAATCCAGACTAGGTTTGATATTGCTGTGTAATGTGACTGCAAATAAACTTTTAATGTGATTATTTTTGAAATCTTATCGGTTTGTAGCTGTTCAATCTCAACAATGCGTTTATTTTGTTGGTTTTTTGCCCTTTTTTTCGTAGTAGGGTTTGTTTTACTGGTTGAAGCCTCCACTTTTAGGTTTTAAGTAGCTGTCGGTCTGCCGGCAGTGAATGATATCTAATTTGATGCTGGTGTGACTTGTCATGAGGTATATTTAAACAAATTTCCCTTTTCTACGATGAGTGGGCCTGGTATTTTGACACAGTTAATCAATACTTAGGGTTTCTGCTTATTTCATCATGACGCCATCAAACCGGTGACTCATATGTACGGAATCTTGTGACTCAGATATGAGAAGATAGAGAGGAACTCGTGGCAATGTGTTAACCCCAACATATGGACAGCACTTAGGGTTTCGTTTCTAAATGCTTGAAAATATCTTTAAAGCTGAAACGAAAATATCTGTAAAGCTCTTTCCGTATATGTTTTTTCCTACCTCTGGCGGTTTGACCGATGGCTATTTAATTAGATCTTGGACTGTCTAGTAGTGTGCGACGAAAACCAGAAGAAAATTTTGGTGCGAGGGAATCTTCAGTCAGGAAAACGAAGGCATGTTCTGTATAGAGTGTGGTACGCATGACAATCCATGCCGATGCAAGGTTGTCGGTCCAACGCTGGGCTTTTTGCTTCTTCTAATTACGGCGCTCGTATTATGGCCTGTTGGTGCGATCGTCTTTATCTTCAACAAGGCCAAGGGCCGGAAGATTATGTCTAAACCTGTGAATCATATCTATCCCGCTGTTTCCCACGCTATTCCGATCTGATCCTCTGTTTTAGAGAGGGATCTAAAGAAATTCCATGTATTGAAATGCAGAGTTGTTTGCTGTGTGAACTCACCCATTTTTAGGGCTTTTTTAGGTTTCTGGATCTCGCCTCGTTTATTGTTAATCATGTGTGTACTTTGTTTCTGCATCTTATAATAAAAAATTCCGGGTAGATCTCATGATTTATGAGCTCCTCCCGGAGCATTTTACTGAAAGTCGAAAAGATCGTATGTTTTGTGATTCTCGAACAGAGCTTTTAAATTTATGGTTAGTTATATTGAGAGCTGATATGAGCTCCTCCGTAGCATTTTGCTGAAAGTCGAAAAGGTCTTATGTTCTGTGATTTACACACCGAGCTTTTAAATTTCTCGGTAGTTAAAAAGAGATCTGATCGCTGAAAAGAGTGAATATCGGACCGACTTTCGGGGTCAATTTTTTAGTAGGGTTTGTGCTTATGGGTGTAGGGGAGTGTATCGAAAAGGTAAATTTAAATTTGTTTTCGTGTTCGTCTGGAGTGGGAGTGTTTCCTAGGTGAATATGTTAACATTACTAGATTTTTACAATTCATTTCCTAGGTGAATACGTTAACATTACTAGATTTTTACAATTCAATTCATTAATGTTTTATGTTTTTGGTTTCATGTTTTATGTTTTATGTTTTATGTTTTTGGTTTTGGATTCAATTGAGTGAATTTTTTTGGATCAACATTTCATCCATATGATCGGGGTCTATATCATCAGGGTCAGTGAGTATGAGTATGATGTGATCCAAAATGTTCACACAATCAAATCCAAAAGCAGACACAATCAAATCTAAAAACAGAGAAAATGTTCACACAATCAAATTTAATACTCTCAAAACGTTCACACAATCAAATTCAGTACTCCCAAAATGTTCACACAATCAAATCCAAAAATAAAAACAGATCAAATTCAATACTCCCAAAATGTTCACACAATCAAATCCAAAAACAAAAACAGAAAGTATGTTCACACAATCAAATCCAATACTCCCAAAATGTTCACACAATCAAATTCAATACTCCCAAAATGTTCACACAATCAAATCCAAAAACAAAAACAGAGAATATGTTTACACAATCAAATCCAATACTCCCAAAATGTTCACACAATCAAATCCAAAAACAGAGTGTTCATGCAATCAAATCCAATACTCCCAAAGTGTCCAAAAACAGAGAGTACGTTCACACAATCAAATCCAATATTCTCAAAATGTTCACACAATCCAAATAAATCCAAACAGAGATCGTTCACACAATCAAATCCAATACTCCTACAATATTCACACAATCAAATCTAAAATCAAATCCAAAAACATAATCATACACTTAGATGAATATATTTTCAATCTAAACAGAAATATACACTATTAGGTGAATATATTTTTCAATGTAAACAGAATCCTCGAAGATGGGTGTGTTCTAGCTAGATGTGAATGTTAAAGTGAATCGAAGGCATACAGATGGGTTATGTTGAGGAACAGAGAACATTCTATATGTGCATAACCGCTACGGCCAAATTCTGAGAGTATTTTATTATAATTCTGGCTAAGTAGAGGCCAACAATTGATCTGTTGTGTAATAGAGCCAGAAATTTTCGAGCTTATCCTTTGATGCCTAACTAAATTTCTTTGAAACTTCTGAGTGGTGCATTATGACAAGGAGGTGATGTTATCCATCTGAGTACTACTTTGTTTAGTAACCTGATTTAAAATATCTTTGATCTTTATAGGTAACATTAAAGAAATACTCTGCTTTATTGATTTTTTTTTTTTTTTTTTGAAAGACTTAGATATTAATATTAAGTAACATTAAAGAAATACTCTGCTTTATTGATTTTTTTTTTGAAAGACTTAGATATTAAGTAGTTCATGGTATTAGTGAAGTTGAATGAATTTATTAAAGTTTATAAAAACGTTATAATGCAGTTCAAGTTACTTAACTGGGAATGAACTTTTCAGTAAATTTCGGAATACATAACTTTTCAGTAAATTTCAAAATAGACAACTTTTCAGCTCTTTGCTCTTCAGTTCTTAATTCTTTGTAAGTTGAGATCAACTTTATACAAGTTATGTTGTATTGGAAATGAAGTATGATTTGTGAAGAATGAGATTAAAATTGTTGAAGTTGTATGGTGTGAAGAATGAAGTAAGTGGTATGGTGAAGAATGAAGTTACATGGTTCTATTGGAAATGAAGAAGAATGACATTAGAAAGAACTAAAATTGTTTAGTAGAAATGAAGTTGTATGGTTAAAATTGTTAAATAGTAGAAATAATAGAGCTGTGAAGAATGATATTAAAGTTGTGGGGTCTGTGAAGAATGAAGTTGTATGGTTTGTCAGTAGTAGTGTTAAAATTTGTTTAGTTTCTGAGATTTCCATTTCAGCATTTTGGTTCCAACTCTTAATTCTTTAATTGACACTTCGTAAATTTTGTTATATTCTCTTTACAGGTTAATGTCCAAATTCTATTCTTCAGCTGAAATTTTCCAGCTGAACATTTTGCTCCCAACTTTTAATTCTTAAACATAATTTTTAGAATAGATATCTCAGTTATTTGTTCTTTGTTCTTAACTCTTTAATTTTTAGAATAGATAGCTCAGCCATTTGTTCTTTGTTCTTAACTCTTCACAAGTAATATTATAGATTTAATTTTTTTACAGAATAGCAAGCTCTTAGCTATTGATCTACCAAGGAAGTTCAAAGAATTTTTGATCCACCAAAGAAGTTGAATGAAAATTTAAATTTTTTATTGGAGTGTCTGTTGCACTACATTTAGAATCACACTACTTCATCCATCAAGGACGGTAGAGATCATACGAAGCTTATTTGCTTTTTGGAAATTAAATTACTAAATTTATTGATTCTAACCCGTTACCTTTTGAATTGCAGTACCTCATCCATCAAAGATGATAGAGAGCATAATATGTGCTTATTCAAAGTAAGTTATTAAATTTATTGGTTCTAACCTTTGAAAAGATTGAAATTGAAATTGTACACTTTGTAAAATTTTAAATTCTCATCTTAACTCTTAACTTTCTAACAGAATAATCTAACTCTCAGGCTTTTATCTCTTTTTTAAACAGTTTATCTGAGTACAAAAATAGTCAAAAACTAATATAAAAAGTATTTAAAAAATGTTGGACAGAGCAGAAAACCATGTACACCTTTTGAACCCCAGCAGTAGTTTGTCTCTTTTACTAGTAGTATTCTGTGCTCTGAATTTAAAGACGTTGACACTCAAAGTCAAAACAGAGCAATTGCCATGGGGGATCCTTTCCCACACTGTTAAGCTGAGAAGTAAAATAGATGAGAAAAAATATAAGTTGCAAGGTGAAATAACCAAGAAAAATATTTCATTCAACAGAAAGAACCCAGAAACGAAAAAGATAAAACTTTCTACTCGCCCTATTTAACAATATTTCACATATCTTCAAACCCTAGACTATACTTCCGGGAAAAAAAAAATGTTTACAGGGTTTTATTAACTCCCAAATGTTAGTTTACATGCGAATATATTACTCGAAAAGATCTCTGCTGAAACCCTAACCTAGGTCGGAAAGTCTGAAAGTTTCATTTAGGTTGGGGAAATTCAAGTGAGTGGGATGTGGATCTGTGGAGGGCGACGAAACCGGGGGAGGAGAAACATGTCGCCGGGGCAGATCAGTGACACTACTGGAAGGCGATTGGCTGCCCGTCAACGGCCTCTCGCCGGAATCTGTAAAAAGCGGAAGCGTAGCATGTTTAGCCGCAGCTTCAGCGGCCAGGGTTCGAATCTCCTCAGGGGACAAATTGTCACAGGGGTAGGGTACATCCGGAGGCGAGTCAGGAAAATTCAGAAAAGCAGAAGGACCGCGCAAGCAGTAAGAAGCGGCATCATAAGCGCGAGCAGCTTGTTCAGCAGTGGGATACGAACCCAGCCATGCCCGGGACCTGCAGTTGGGCATCCTGATCTCAGAAACCCATTTCCCCCACGATCTCTTCCTCACACCTCTGTATCTTCGGCTTCCCACACCCTCTTCTGTGGCTCGAGACGTTACGGGATCGACTCCACCTGGGTCTCTTCTCTCCCCCATTCTAAATTTCTAGAATAAGATTTTTTTCCCTTTTCCGGGAGGGTTTTCTTTAAGCTTTCTTATAAGCCCACAACATTTGATATCCCTGTGATTTGTTTATTTATTGATTACGTATTTTATGGCTATCCTGTGCCGATCTGGCATTGGAAATCAGATCTTAAGTGAAATTTTAAAAGCTTTAGGCGGTGGAATAAAAAAAATCGGAAGATGGGAGGTCCTACCAGGCTTTTGCGGCGGTGGGACTCCGACATTCTTAAATACCATCATATTTTTGTAAGGATTGGATTGGCTTGTAACAGCATATTCGAGCAACTGGGACCGAACAATTTGAGCAATTTGGGCAACTGGATTACAGCGTGCAATTTATATAGACAGTACAGATTTGTCATTTGCATTCATCCATCTCCCTTTGCAGAGCCTGAGGATTCTGGTCATTGTTGAGTACACTAAACCAACTTATGCTCTTGTCAAGTAAACATGCAATTTGGTTTATTCCTGACGTTTGCTATAGATGGGATGTATTACTTTACATAGACAAACACCTTACAAGTGACATAAATTGATGTCTCTTGGAATGTCTCTTGGTACATTGAACCTGTCCCCCATGGATGCTAGGGGCGTCTTAATTTCGTAGAGAGGAAAAGTGTTTATTTAGTAGGGGCGTTTTTATGTTGTAGAGATGAAAGCTGTTTATTTAGTATTTTTTCTTGTTTTAAGAATGAATAATATAATGATTGATATAGACTACTTGATATACAATTGTCTTTAATTTCACATGTATGAGGATCTTTGGTTCTATTTGTCATTCTAGTTTTGGTTCTTTTAGACATAAAAAAACTCTTTCATTTCAATTTTGCATGTCATTCTACTTTTGGCTCTTTGAGATATAAAATCTTTCTACTTTTGGTTCTTTTTGTGTGTGTGAAAAAGTGAAAAGAGTCTGATAGTTGCAGGCACAACATTTCAATTAAGTCATTACATGTATGGTTAGTAAAGCAATAATCAATAAATAATAAACCATAACAAAGCGACTAATTGTCTTCTAAAAGATGTGAGTATAAGATTACTCTCAGATTTTTATAAGCAATACTAGTGACTATACTACACCAAGACAAAGGATTTAATCTATATGAGCATGATATTAAACTATATGGATGCAAGATGGATGATTAATTCAAGCAATAGTGATTCAAACAATAATGAAATAAACTAATATGGAAAAAAAAACTAATTAAACTAAGATGCAATAATTTAAAAAAAGCAAGGACAAGATCTTCAATGACTCTAGAGGAAAATCAACATAATAATAATCTCCAAGGTGTTTCTCAAATATCTCTGGGGTGATTTGAATGAGAGCTGAAGGTTGAATTTATAGAGAATTCACAAGATCAAGAAAAAGCACAATTTAGAATTAATTGAACAATTGAGAAATCAAGTTCAGTTAACTTCGAGATAGATTCCAATTATAGTTTAATTGAAATGCATTTAAATAAGAAGTTCAAGTTGCATTAGAAATAAGAATTAATTAATTCCATGCACTTGTGATAAAAATAGATAATTCTTTGATTTATTCAAGAAAAGAGTCTTTTCAATGCAACTGAACTTCTTTTTCTCAAAAGCTTTGAGTTCAAATTTTAGAGAATAATTCAATTTAATTGCTTTTCTGATTTCAAGTTCTCAATTTAGAAAAAGAAATAATATCTCAAGTTTGATTTCTCTCTCAATTCTTTTATTCTATTTTCAATTTAACTTTTGCTTTGTGATTAATTCCTCTTTTGTAATAAATTAATTCATTTTTTTAATGATTAAATGGCAAATTTATTAATTAAATAAATATGTTAGGATATTTAATAAATTAAATAGGATAATTGATATTCTTGGAATGATTTAATTAATTAAATAATCATTTAATTAATATTGAGTAATTGACTTGCCATGCAATATTTGATGATTTAAAGAATTAATTAATGTGCTCAAGATTGATTTCATTGCCTTTGGTTAGGACCTTGGTGATGTTGTCGAGATTAGGGGCCCATGGTTTAGATGACCAATTTTAGGGTATTACACTTTTAGACATAAAATCCTCTTCCACTTCAATTTTTGACTTTTGAGTGCTTTGGATGCCCTCTAGATTCATACTACCATCCATAGCAATCAAAAATCATTTTTTTTTTTTAATTTGACATTTATTTTTCTGCTTCATATTTGAAACTCGACTATTATTCCATCCAATAGTCAAAATTGTCTATGTGACTCCGCTTTAACTTTTAGAGTCTTACTCGTGTGACTCTAAGGAGTGACCTTGTGCCCCTCTATTTATTGTGAATATGTATACGCTATTTTAAATTCATAAAATTTGATGCATGTATTCATAAAAAAACTATTCAATTTGACATATAATCTAAAATATATCCATCTTAAAAGAGCCAAGAAATAAAAATATAATTGTATTTGTCAAAATTGCATATACATGTCATTTTACCTTATTTTTTTAGTCCATTTCAATTAAAGCTTGGTCGATCTAATTATTTAGCTTACAAGTGGCATTTTTTTTACATGAATTTGGCTCATGACATTGCAAATACTTTCCTTAAATGTTTTGTGATACATTGTTTTATGTTGTTTTCACTTACTCTAGCTTTGATATGTAGGTTTTCATTTGTTATTTCAATTTCAAATATGAGTACTTATTGGTTTTTACACATTAAATTAATTCTTGCATTTCTTTTGTCCTTTAGGGTATTGTGTATTGTTTTCATACCAAGATCCCATTCTCATTCTCACATTTCTTAAAGCCCTCATTGTAGCTCACAAAGAGGGGCAAATGTAAAAATAAAATTACATACTTCACACTCTTTCATCTTATTTTGTACCTAATTTAATGATCATCCACAAAAATACATGTTTTGGACCATTTTTATCCTCTTGAAACGTAAACTACCCTAAAAACACCTCATCATGCACTAGAAATGGACTCTTCCTACCTAGAATAATGTCTTGTTCATGATGCTTACTTCCCAATCACCATGGACACTAGTCCACATGTTTTTGTCCCCATGGGCACTAGTATCTACACTAGTGCCAATCACAAATTTAATTTATTTTTAGTCAATTCCCTTCACAAATTAAATTCTTCTTTTCTCATCTAATGATTATGTCCCTTATCAACCCTAACCTTATTACATTTTCCAATGGTCAAATCACACCTACACATGTCTATCTGAGGAAATCTTACCAAAATGAAAAACACCTTTCTCTCTTAGACATCAAGTATCTTGTTGTACATATCAACATTATCACAACACCAATAGTACTCATAAATTTCGCAATCTAATTCAATATCCATTTTTATGTTGAAATATGTAAACCAAGATTTTTCTTGAGACAAATTCCTCAATGTGTCGTATATATCATTTTTCCCTTCTCAAATCTAATAAGTCCTAAAACATCATAAATAGATCATTAAAAAAAAAAAAGCAAACCATGATAGGTCAAAGTGATTTTGGGTAGCACATACAACAAACATGAGCACATATGCGTAGGACACTAGTGCCCCCGATGGACACCAATACACCAAAGGAACATAAATTGGAACTTCAAGACATGAGTGCTTGAAAAGAGGCACTAACAAACAATTTCAAACACAATAGTTTTCTAATCATACTCTAACAATCTAGAGCCTATTCCAAGAAACATTCTAACTATTTTCAATCATTTGTAATCATCTAAATAGACATACTTTCCTTACCCTCTTAGATTTCTATTTGTATTTCCACAACTCTTATGCTTTAAATAGTGTTGTTAATTGAGAAAGGACTTTTAGGATATAACTAGTATACCAAATCATGACTCTCAATTCTCGTTTTTGTTGCAAGACCATGAATTTAATCCTACTTTTATTTGTTTGATTAACCAATCTTATTAGTATTTTAATCATTTCTTTTAGGGTTGTAAAAAATCAGTCCCACTGAAGACATGGAGTCCTCTATCAAAAACCCAACAAGAAAAACAAGAGGCATTGGAACTCCACACAAAGACATGCATCTCCTTGGCATCATGACTGCCCTTCACCCATTGCAGTTACCTACTCCACTTTCTTATCAATCTAATCATACAAACCTTTGATTTGGTGCATGACAGGCAGTAAGTAGCATTGTGGGATGCAACAGAGGCATTAGTGCCTTAATGTAGGGACCTCACAATTCTTATTAGAAGTTGCAAGACCATGAATTCAATCCTAACAAGGCAGTTTAGTTTTCCTTGTTTGGTTAACCAATCTTGTGAGTATTTTGATGATTTCTTTGAGTGTTGTCAAAGAAATCAGTCAGTCCCACTATAGACATGGAGTCCTATCTCAAAGACCCAAATAAACCAGAGACATTGAAACTCCACACAAATACAAGGATATGCTTGGCATCATGGCTGCCCTTCACCAGGTGAAGTGACCTTACAGCACCATCAAGCCCCACAAGAGATCCATGATAGACAAGATTTGGTGCAGCAGAGGCATTAGTGCCTTAATGTAATGTAGGGACCGATGTGAGCAAGGGCGATAAGGCAAGCACTCAGCCTGATATGACAAAACGCCAAGAGGTGGACTGATCAGTGATGTGAATCTTCTTGTCTTCTTCATTCTCACTGCCCATTTGCTAAACAACTCCTGTTTGTCAAACGAGACAAGACCCTGAAAGATACAAGGGATTTGTTCCACTATCACATCATGTGATCAAATGCTGGAGAAATATCAAACGTTGGAGAAGAAACGGCGTAATTTTGGACTCAACATAACAAGTTTTTATTTGATAAAGTTCAGACAAATCAATATTATCTCTTCTCTACTTATTCTTGACACCATATTCATCTTTCTTTCTTTCTTTTTCATAAGCAAGTTATTGTGGATAAGTTTTTTTTTTTGTTTATCATTTCAATTAGTTTTTAGTCATCATTGTCTAAATACTGATTATTTTATCTTTTATTGGAGATATGAATGGAAAGAGGATTTTGGAAGAGTCTCAAAATCTTGAAGTGTGTAATTTTACAATATAGGATTATAGAAAAAGGACACTATATTATGAACTATGTTGCGACAACCTAACCACATTTTTTAGGATGAAGTGTTTGGAATGAGATCATATTCTTTATGACAAAAGAATCTAGAATGACTTTGTCGTAGATTCGACCCAAGACACAATTCATTGAAGGATGTCTACACAAAGTATCCTTAAAAAAAATAGTTTCTTCCACCAAAGCCTAGAGATGCCTATGATTTCTCCTAATTGATTGAAAACCCATAATGAAGATGAAGTCTCATGAAACATGTCTATCATATATAACTATAACTCATCTTTAACGTTGTAATAATTTTAGTTTGATTTTAGATCTTCCTACATGCTAACTAATGGGTTGCCAATACTTGAAGTTGGATTTGATGTTTAAAATAAGATTATTTTCCAAACCATCTTATATTGTAAACTTGTTGTGGAGCTACAATTAATCTTAGAGAGAAGTGATATTAGATAGGCACACATTTGCATCATGTTGAATTTAGACTTGTAAAAAGATTCACTTCAAGTTTAATTCAAATTCATCATAATTGATTTATAATTAGATGATTTAGACTCTGTAAAAGTTATTTAATTATTTTGTTTGCATATGATAGTTAACTTGTGTTATTGATCTAAAATGAAGGTTTAATCAATTTCATAAGTAATATTATCATCTGAAGAAAACATTTAGAATGGTTAACCTAGTTTGATTGAATATATAGCAGTCCTTGAATATCATTGTTAAGGAATGGAAATGATTCAAGAATATAACAAAAATGATATTTTGAAATTTAAAATGATATTTTTTAAGCATATATATCTATTAGAACGTGTAATATTATTTATCCACCACATTTAATTTAATTTTTTTATTATTATTGTCACTTTATAGAAACTTTAATTTGACTCAAACCATACTTATTTACATTACCATTTATAAAGATAAAATTGTTATTTCTATTTACTTATCCTCCTCTTTGAAAACTAGATAAATTAAATTCCAATCATAAATAGTCACCACTTTGAGGGTGGCTTAGTGGGTGTGTGGACTTTGATTTGGTGGTGAGTGAAGGCTTGGTAGGGTGAAATGACCAATGTTCTAGTTGGTGAGTTAGTAACTTCTTGGTATTTAGTGCATGTAGATATGTATCTAATTTTGTATAGCTAGGGAGGGCATTAGTTTAAGGTTCACTTCCATTCCTTATTGAGTAGTATTACAAATTGCTTTTAGTTAAGGTATGGTTTTAGTAAGCCTTAAAAGTGAATGTGGGTTTTAGTAAATTTTAAAATTTTGATCATCTTTGATTGTCATAATAATTAGTTGTTCAAAAATTAAAAGAAAATAATATTAATAAAAAGAATAAAATATGTATATGTGGATTTAAGTTGTTCTTTCTATAATATTTTTATCTAAATTTTAAGAGATTTTGGGTTAATATTAGCTCTAATTATACCATCAAATAATAGGAATTGTATTTTTTTTAAATATGTTAGAGAATTGATTGTAGACACTAAGATAACATTTTTTTAATATACTCATTAAAATCTCTTAAATCATTGTATCCATGAAATTGTTATAAATTAGTAAAAGCACATGTGCTAATAGATGGTTGATAGACGCATATATAAATAGTCATGTTGACCAATCATTGCATAAAATATTTTTAACAAAAACATAAACATGTGATTTTTGGTAGGCATGGTTTTTTTATATATGTGTTTATTAGCCATCTAATAACATTTGTAGGTGTTCTTGGTAGTCCAATAACATTTGGGTTTAACCTTGGAGGGAACTCTGTGGTTAAGTGCGCTTGAGTTGGAGTAGTACTGGGATGGGTGACCTCCCGGGAAGTCCCAGTGCTTCACCCCTGTGAGCATCACCTAGATGCAATGAGTGCTAAGTGGACCATTCATTCTCATGAGAGATAGGTTCTTGTGAACCACTACTCGTGAAACATGGGTCAATGAGTTTGACTCAAAAACTACATAGTTGAACCCTGATAGCAACATCATAGTTTGACTTGCTGTGGAAAATACCTCCTACTTATCAATTGATGAGCTAAAGGGGCTCTATAATGAATGGTTCATAAGGCACAACACTTGCTGAAGGTTTTGCAAATGGGGTTTCAAGCTAAGTGGGCTTAACCTTGGAGGGAACTTCGTGGTTAACTGCGCTTGAGCTCGAGTAGTACTGGGATGGGTGACCTCTCGGGAAGTCCCAGCGCTTCACCCATGTGAGCATCACCTAGATGCAATGAGTGCTAAGTGGACCATTTTGATGAGGTTGGTATAGAGGAAGGTTAGTCTTCTTTGAGGTTGGTGGGCTTTTGTTCTCAATGTTCTTCCCAAATCAATCCCTAGGCACAAATGGGATTCTTCTAAACCTTTCTCCTATCTCCTCCTCTCTATTCAACACTGCTTGCACCCTATTGTATTGGACATCACTCCTCCTTACCTTCCATGCTAAGGCATTCAAGTCTGAAATGAGGTCCTCTTGAGTGTCACCAAAAATGAACAAGTTTGGTTGTCCAACTGGCTGAATCTCCTCTCTTCCTGGAATGGGCAACTGTTGGAGAACCATGGTTTACCTAATCTTATTTGCTCCTTTAAGTATTTCAATCATATTAATCTATTGATTGAACATCTGGACAGGTCTACAAGGTATGATGACTGTCCTTCACTTCTCAATAATGGAAATTTCTCAATTTGAGACAAGGAATGTAGGGTTACTCAAAGCAACTTTCTAGGTGCAAAAGGTCAATTTGATCAAATGGCTCAATACAATGCTTTGGATATTTTAGTAGGGTGTCTTAGGTCTCTACTCATCAATTTTGATGATTTGAAACAACCAATTTCTTCCCCTTCCTTACCAATTTCATGAATTGGTCAAATTTGCTCCAAAAAGGCTACTAGAATTAGCCCTAGTTTTTAGTGAAATTTGTTCACCCTGCTCAACCTGCTAAACTTCATGACAAACCCTTGGAGATGTGGTCATTTGATGTTGAAAGCTCAAGGATTTTTGCTATGGCAAGTACTGTACGGACTATTTTAGTGCTACCCCACAAAATAGGCACTTTTCAAGGGTTTTTAAGAGTTTTGGTGAGGGTTTGTGAATTAAAGGTTTCCTCCATGATGCTAGACCCAAATTAAAGGTCTCAAAACTTGCTATGATATATACCAAACACTCCCAATGATTCAAATCTTATCTTAGAACACTGACATTATGACAAATAAATGCCATACTGCTGCCCTTACACAGAAATAACAGTCTAGAGGCCTGGGACAGCAATGTTTTTAAGGTTTTGCATTTATTTTGAACATTTGTAAACCATATACAATGAAAGTATATCATATATGGATGCAACAAAGACTTAAAATGAGTGTGAACACCCTGCAAAGCAAATGAGAAGGGATCTTTATAACTGCTGTTCCTAAACTGTCATCACTGCACTTTGATAGTATTAACACTGTTACACTTGCTTTCTTTATTTAAATTCACTTCTTCACTCTGTCCCTGGCCTACAAAAAGGTGTTAATGGCAAGGTAAAACAATATATATATCCTCTTCAAGGATCTTGTAAATTTGAACACTTAAGAAGATGCCTCAAAACATGACAACATTATGAGACTGTGACAAAGAAATACACCTTTCTAGGATCCTTATTTAGGTCCTTTACAATCAAATGGTGTACCCTGTCTTCTTAACCTTGAAAACACTTACAAATACATTCCCATGATGCATAAAGAGAAATCCATCATTCCATGCTATCCATTTGGGAGGTTGGCAATGAGGTTTTATCCATGAAACAGTGACACACTGTTTTTACAATCTGATTACACCTTTGCTTCTTGTAACCAACCAAGTCATGGGAGAGACAAGGATGGTGGAATACAATGAAGACTCTTTCCAACTTAATTCTTCATCAAACTATCAAAGTACAGTGCTATGAACAGCAAAGTACCATTCAAACAACTTTAAGGATACCCAAGCCAAGTTGCTCACTCCACATACTTGCCATGGGTTTACAAACACTTGTACATTGCTAGAAAAGGAAAATGGATGTATGGTACAGTATGTACAGATCCAAAAAATTCCCTCAAAGCCATGGATGAAGAGACCTTGAAGAAATTAGTTGGACCATGAATAATCTTCCATTGGAACCACAAAACAATGCCTTTTTCAAAAGCACTTCAAACAAAACTTGTTCCAAACCCCAAGAAAAGATCAGAGATCACTACTAAAACATCAAGAGAGATCACAACAATGAAAAACAGGAGTAGTACAGACTCATGGAGCCATGGTACGGACTGTACTCTCAAAAGTGCAGAAAATTAGTTAAAAATTCCCAAAAATGAGAGCAAAACAAGTATTTCTCTTAATTTTCCAAAATGAACAACCCATACAATGATTGGAACATGGTTTTTATACATGTGCCAACTTATTGAAGCCCTTGTATGGACAGGTACAGGCCGGAACTAACCAAAACCACCAAAAACCACTTTTTGACAACTTTTGACAACTTTTTGACAACTTTTTGTTGCTCGAAAATTGCATTTTGACTTCCGGTGATTTGGCACTCAAACCAATGACTCAAAATCATCTATAAACACTAAATAAACATGATCCAATGCCTTTCAAGGCTTTCCAACATCAAAAATTCAAAAATGCTCATTTGGACCCAAAATTGACAATTTTTAGCCTGCCGAGCAAAAAAACCAAAAAAAATCTTGGAAACTCACAAAATGAGTTCCAAACCTTATTACACCACAAAAACAAACCTATTAAACCTACTAGAAGCATAAAATAAACACACATGCTTAATTTGCAATAAAAAGTTATGCCTGCTAGGATTGGAGCATTCAGGTGCTCAGGTGCTCCTGCACCACATTCATTCTCATGAGAGATAGGTTCTTGTGAACCACTACTCGTGAAACATGGGTCAATGAGTTTGACTCAAAAACTACATAGTTGAACCCTGATAGCAATATCATAGTTTGACTCGCTGTGGAAAATACCTCCTACTTATCAAGTTCAAAAGGTGAACTTTTTTTTCTCTCCATCTTTTGTTTCTTTGTAGTTCAATTAAAATAAATTTTGGTAATACCTATTAATAAATACTATTTAAGAATTTAAACTTTAAAAATACAAGAAAAAATTTATTTATAAAGAACTTTAAATTATTTATCATATATATGTTTAATTAGATGTTTAGTGTTTAATTTTTTTAATTAATTTATGAAAATTTTAAAATGAAAATAATTGAATTGCATTGATATTATCTTTACCCATTTGAAAATAGGTTATAATGTGATGAGTAAGCATACATATAAATGAGAAACTATTCCTAGAAGTAGAAGTCCAATATTTCATCAGCTTTTACTTGTAATGGAATTACATTTTAAGAAATGAAGTTGAAATACACCCACATGTATAGATTTTGATGTTATTGGATTATTGTGATATTGACATATTTGTCCTTTCTAAATAGATTACAATGTGGCCAATAAGCATATTTTAAAATTAAAATAAGTTTTCTAACATCTTTGTCCATTCTAAGTTGAAGTCTTTGGACTAAGTTCTCATGAGTGGGTGAAACCAATACGTAAAAATCACTGAGGGGTCAAACTTGACTCAATTGCACATTCTAGAGATTTGAGCTTTGGTGGATTACATGATCAAAGAACATACCATCATCTTCGCCAATTGAATTTGATTAATTAAGCTACAAACTTTCTATTAATTTATACTATTTCACCTTGTGAACTCCTATGACTAGCAATCTTACCAATTATTTTACACATACATGTATAAATGTAATTGAACCTTGTCTTTTTAGAGAGTTTTATAATAAACCCAGAGTAATTTACCAATGCAAAATAAAAAGCACAAGTCTAAGTCAATACCTCTTTGGATCGAAGCAAAGGACTAACATGTAACCATTTTGCCAAAATGATTTAAGACACAATCCCAATCCCAAGCTTATTCTTCCCATGTATGTCCAAGGTTCAACTCTTTCAGGCTGGGTTTACTTGGTTGTTGGCCTAAGAGGTTTATAGGGAGAACTTGTCTTGTCTTGGACGATGATGCGATGTGAAATCTAAGTGAAATTACAAGTCTCGTCTTGTCTTGGGTGATAGGTTTCCCTGGTTGTTGGTCTAAGGGGTTTATAGGGTGGACACGTCTTGTTTTGGACGATGATGCAAGGTGAATTCTAATTGAAACTCCAAACCTCGTTTTGTCTTAAGCGATGGGTTGACCCAGTTATTGACCTAAGGAGTTTATAAGAACCGATCTTGTCTTAAGGATGATGCAAAATGAAATTTGAGTGAAACTCCAAGCCTCATCTTATCTTAACGTGAGATGACCTCTGAGTGAAACTACAAGCCGCTAGACTGGCCCTATCGATTCCCGTGGAAAAAAAATTATCTTCCATAAAAAATACATAAACACAATTAACCTAACCCCTCATAATTTACAGACAAAGTCTGAAAGCGGTATTGACTCGACAAGTAAAATCACGAGTGGAAAAAAGAGCTAATAAGAAAACAAAAAGATTTGGAGAGCCTGTTTTGCGACTGTGTTCAGAGATTCACCATGAATGGAAAGATCAGATTTCTTGCAACTTGTTCCGCCGTCAATGCCGGAATACCGACACTAACATCTGAATCCGCCCACTATCAATTCCTTTCACGCTCTCAAATTGCCCGAAAAAAACAAATCTCAAATGTCAAACATATGATAAATAATTGCCCCGGTAACGGGCAAACCCGAAGCACATCAGATCTCGGTATTAAGGTCTGCATTTCAGCCTGTCCCAATCAGATCAAATTCTCCTTCACTATTACAACACACCCACTTCTGAAATTCATATAAATGTGATCACAGAGTTGAAATCCATCCATGAAAATTTCCAATTCTAGGGCCAAAATGGGCGAAGAAAAAACCAGCGGAGAAATTGGGGAAAGGAAATTTAGAGGAGTTAGGCGAAGATCTTGGGGAAAATGGGTTGCAGAAATAAGGATTCCGAAAAGTAGGGCTCGAGTTTGGCTGGGATCTTATGCTACGGCAGAGCAGGCGGCTCGGGCATTCGATGCCGCCGCTTTGTGTTTGCGGGGCCCCGCAGCTGCCCTAAATTTTGCGAATTCTGTTTATTCAGTTCCTTGTTCTGCCTCTGCAACTTTTTCGCACCGCCAAATTCAGCAGCTTGCCGCCGCTGCCGCCGCCGGGAATACCAAGATTGGCGGCGCTTTTATTCCAAAAGGTGCAGTTTTTGAAGAGAAGGCGGAGGGATTTCTTGATCTGACTGACAGTTCGGAGAATGTTGTGGAAACGTTTTTTAAGGATTTGGGTATTGATCTGGATGCTCCGCCAGAGAGCCAATTGACATTGAATTTGCATTCGTTTGGTTAAAATGTGAAATTTGATTGCCTATTGAGGATCTCCTGTCTGGCAGCTCTTTTGGGTTTAGATGGTGTCTCTTATCAATATTTCGGATCACCCCCGGTAGCTCGAACAATCCAATGAAGCCGGGTGATACAATCAGTAACATTTTATGATCATTTTTAGGTATTAATATTTTAGATCTCGTTCTATGATTATTTTTCGAAACTCTAATTTGGATCTGTTTGATTAGTTGGATGATTTAACTAGCGATTGCAGTTCCTATGGGTGCAATGGATGAGTACTAAGAAAATCAAGGGGACACATGGATGTGATTGTTTGTATGATTTAACTAGCACTTGAGGTTCCTAAGGGTGCAATGGATGAGTACTAAGGAAATTAAGAGGGACACATGGATGTGATTGTTTGTTTCTGTTATCAGGATCATGTTGAAGGATTTGTTTTGTACAATATATTAATATATATTTAATATTCAGATAATGTGTTTCGAGGGGTTTGGTTTTAGCAAGTTTTTTCAATTGGTTTTTGTTATTTCGTCAATGTTTGCTATCAAATAAAATAAAAAAGAAAAAGAAAAATGATGGGTGGGACCTCCTTGTGATTAGTTGGATGATTTAACTAGCACTTGCAGTTCCTAAGGGTGCAAATAGATGCGTAGTAAGGAAATTGAAGGAGGTACATGGGTGTGATTGTTTCTCTTTGTTATTAGGATCATGTTGAAGGATTTCGTTTTGGTACGATATAATTAGCATATTTATATTTTATAATATTTATGTAAAAGACGTTGAAATATATCATATATGTTCATTATTTAACTTAAAAAATTATTATGTTATAATTAATATTAGATTATTATTGTTTGTACACTAATACATTTGGCCTAAAATTCCGACAGAGAAGGTATATTGTGACCAAATTTGATTTTTTTTTGAAAAAGTGCTCGCATTCGTTGGAATTCCAACGATAATTCAACATTTGGTTTCGACAGAGAAGGAATTGGCAATGAAATTTGTGTTTTTTTATAAAAAGTGTCTGCGTTCGTCGAAATTCCGACAACCACGGGCATTACTTTAAAAAAACAAAAGACCAAGTCATTTGATAAACATTATTCCCGGCTCTTGGTCCCATCGACCTTTGCCATCACAAAAAAATTGGGGCATTACTGCAAGGAGGGAAACAGTTCTGGATTGGGGTGGCGCCAAGATTCGGTTGAAGAAAAAGGTAGGGCATAATCAACCAAATCATTGTTATACATATTGTGTTGAAAAATATTATTTTCTTTTCAAATATCTAGATTCAAAGTTTATTATAGATTCATCAGATTAATTGCCAATAGCAGAGATGGTGAGAGGTTTCTGCAATATGATATGATCGATTTAAAAGAAGAATTTCTTACAAGACCTAAACCCTTGAAAAATCCTACAATCATGTATTAATTAAATCACTGCATTTTTTTTCACATAGATAAGTACTAACCAAAGGGGGTTAGCTCCCTTATGACAGAAATAAACTTGACCAGACACAGGGCCATACATCCAATCTTGAGGCTATACCTATAAAGGAATCTACAGAGCCTGGAGGATGATGGCCAGGTCCGCTCCAATTTCCATTACTTTGCCCACAGCAGCCCCCGTGAGCCAACAGACATCTTTGTCCAACAACCTTTGGAAGGGGGCAAAATTCTTGTTGATACTCCAATCTGGTAGACTTCCTAGGCATCTTCTATCAGGGATTTCGACCTTTCCTTCTCTGCCTTGGCACGATATCTTTCCTCATCTTCAAGGTCCTAGTCATCTTCCGAATCTGAGGAAACATAGTTATCTGAGTTGAAGTAACTACCCAACCGGCTAACCCACCTGTCCGCATCCAAATTCAAAATCTCATTAGCAATGGCCTGCCCATCCATCGCGTGGATAAAACCATCTATCCTCTGGATGCATACTTCCTTAGACCCCAGGATATCTATTATTGGGCAAATCACTGCCTCATAAACGAAACTGTCACACCAGTGTCTACCTCCACCAAGGATGGATGCCACCAATCTCCAAACTACACCGAGGACACTTTCATCCGTGAGAAACAACCTTCTGCACTGCACTTGAAAGGATTCATCCCTACACATACAACTCAATCCAAAATGATAAACCATCTCTGCACCTCAAGACTCGAATGCGTTCTCCCTTCATCATGATAACCCTTATACAATGATCAACTCGTGAAGCCCCGAGTAACGTATGAAATCGATAAGACCCATCTGCATTATCTAGTCTTCTTACTATCCTTGATATCTCTGTAAAAGTAAATGTGTATGAGGTTAAGGTTTAGGATAGGATGTAGGAAAGTGAAGGAGGTTAAGATAGGGGATATGGAAGGTAATAATGATAGGAAGTGAGGTAAAGGTTAAGAGGTGTGGGTTAGAAAATAGGGTGTAGGAAATGGACGAAAGGGTCATCCATGTCGTACTACTTCAAGAGGAGCACATTCACATGAGGGATAAGAAGACTCATATCACTTTGAGAGTTTTCACCAAGATGAGTAGCTCGAGTATGGACCTCAAATCTTACAAGCCTTATAGAATTTGATAGGTGTGATACATGATAGGTTTTCACCCACAACAGAGACACCTCATGAGGATCCACTTGTAGTAGAGGAGCATATACTTGCATCTTGGGAGCTTATTAGGAGTTCGCCTTGAATTTGGGAAATACACATAGAGGAGATAGAAGATTGATCAATACACATTACCTAGCCTCATCATGCATAAATACAAGAGGTAAAGACTATAACAAGCACATATCATGAGCCAAAGGATCATATTCGAGAGTTGCTTCATCTCCAATCCTCTACATTTTTAAGATCCACAAATGTTGAGACTAAGTCTTGGTTACTTAGCTTGGACTTATGCTTTGGGTTGCATCTATATGTGAGCAACCTAAAGGCATAATTTTCAAATCAATTTTTGAGAGGACTTGCTTCCACCTTGTGGTACTGGGAGGATAAAATGCACCAACTCACATTGGAAACTCTCTCATGGGATACCATTTTGGAGTGCTTCAAAGTGTGTTCTATTTCAAAATATTTTTGACAAAGATGCATAGATGAGTTTCACAATTTACATAATGAGGTTTCATAGTGGCTCAACATGAGAGTTAGTTTTTGGAGTTCTTGTAGTTTGTAGATTACATTCAAGACAAGTTACTTGTCAATTATTTCATTAGGGGTGGAAAGCCCAAAATTTCAGTTTTCCTACACATGGCCAATCCAAATGACTTTAGGGTTGCTATGGAAAAGTCTCTTATGGACAAGGAGATACATGGGAGGATGCAAGAGGCATGAGAGAAGTTTGTAACCTTGATCAAGGGACTAAAGTTTCCATGGGCCTCCCCATCCTTCAAAGGATAATTTAGACTTACTATAGGATTTCAAAGAAAAACCCAATAGTATCAATATTAGGGACAAAGGTCTAGAGCATAGTAGGGGCCATAGGGTAGTCACATGTGACCATCATTGACACAAGGATATTTTAGGTATGAGAGACTATAGGACTATCAAGCTAGGCCTTCTATGACTCAACAACCTTTTAGGGAGAATCTAGTGTTTTTAGTAGTTAGGATCTTCTAATTATGGTGGGGCCTAGCCAACATAGGGTTATATGAGAGGCACATGTTATGTATATGTTACTATCAAATAGAGAGTGCCCACAAGGTTTTAGATTAGGTGGACACCATCCTAGAATGTCAAAGTAGATAGTTGATGTGTGGGTCTTTACCCTCCCAACCACTCAACATATAACACCATGGGTCTTTACCCTCCCAACCACCCAAAGGTCAAAGGAAGATTCACTGCTACAACACTCACTTTTTGTGGCAGCCTCAAGCACTTAGGATAGTCACTCCTTTCATGTCCATTCTTCTTCACAACACTCTCTAACATTAATTATGATGATAGTGTAAAGACCCACATATCAACTATAAAAAATAGAGAAGAAACATTCATGTTCTTTTGGTACTTTGTGATTTGTAAACCATGTTTGAATCTTTCTTATCTTATGTGAAAGATCTTAGCATGATGCCTTTAAGTACACAACCTTAGATACACAATTCAAAATTTATGACATCATTCCAATGGACAACAATTAGATCTAGGAATCTTCAACCTTGAAAAAAATATGAATTTAAACAACTAAAATTTGGACCATGCCCATTATCTAGCCTAAGGATAAAATCATATATGTGATTCTTATATGATAAAAAAACTAGCACATATGAATTTTAAAATATTGCAAGATCAAACTGCAAAAAGTCAAAAGGTAGGAATCTTATGTCTAAGAATTTTGTTGTGGAAGTTAGGGTGGTTGTCACCTATGTTGCCTTTACTCAATGAAATTTGTAGCAATTTGTTGAATCTTTACACCTCAAATTAATCATTGATAGTTTTGAGTTGGTTGATGATAAGTGATGAAATTGTTAGGTCCCGGAGACAACTGAGAGGGGGTGGGGCATGAATCAGTTGTCCAATAAATTCAACCAAAATTAACTTAACCAAAACTTAATGCTTAATACTGGTAAACCAAACTTTATGTCGGTAGACAGTTTTAACAGTTAATTGCAGTACCGGTAAAGATTAATGCATGAAACAGAAAGACATTAACATCCACAACACATAACACACATATTTGTACGTGGAAACCCTATAAGGAGAAAAATCACGGTGGGAAGCCTTACCCACAGTCAAATGATACTACTGCAGATAGTATGTGTGTACAATATGGATTCTGCACATGCAGAAAGGCCAGCTGCCTAGAGCTCACTGCTCAAACACAAAATGAGAGTCAAATTGGATGGTTAAATTCAATGATAATGTACTACATAAAATAGCATATTCATATGCTGGATTTAGTATCGGTTAAGTTCTGATTGCCTTCACAAAATCCTTCCTTCAACCTTCAAATGATGTCTGCGTGTATAGCTCTGCTTATTTTCGCATATACCTTATTGCAATCGTTTTCGCATTCACATTCCACACTCCGATCTTACAAATAAGATATTACATATATACCATAACCTAAGACCAATTTGAATAGGTCGGCTCACTAAAATATATTACAATAAAATCAATTACAAATAAATTAATATTCGATGCATGATGTCGACTCAATGCATTTACAATAATAATAAATTATCTCCATAACGTGTCGTGCTGATTTGGAATAAATATACCTGTCGGTGCATATCCTAGACCTATTTGTTGGTAATAGAAAATATGCAAACCCGAATAAACAAATAACCAAATCGCCAAAACCAAGTGATCGAATAATGTCTTTGACATAACCAAGTAGTCTCCAAGTCATTCCAAGTGCCGATGAACAATATAATCTGTCGGTGAATCAAATACCGGTGATTGTGTATAAGTTTGTGACTTGTCGGTGAACATAACCAAAATCTCTAAGGGCTGATAAGTGTTGACAAGTGATGACAGGTGTTGACATCAATGACAAAACCATATCAACATATCCAAAATACCAACAATCTCCCCCTTTGGCATTGATGGCAACACAAGATGGAAAAACCATCAAAGTGCCGAAACAGAAATGCCAAAAACCAAAAACCAACAATCTCCCAAAGAGATCATTAACCAGAATACATAATATCTCTCCCCCTAGGAATAATCTCTCCCCCTTTGACATCAAATGCCAAAGAAATACAAAACCAATTACAATTAGTTCAAAGAACTTATCACAAAATACCAACTCATTCAATATACCAACTACTCCCCCTAAGAAGTAGCTCTCCTCATCAAAGTCGGAATAAAAGATTTCTCAATTAATTCTGTCGGTTGATGACAAACATCAACTGTCCAAGTCTCTACCAGTGGGGGTAGGACTCCAAGTTGCTCTCCGAGATATTCAAAAGTTTCCTTAGGCAAAGGCTTTGTAAAAATATCTGCAATCTGCTCTTCAGTATTCACATAAACCAATTTCACTTCTTTTGCTTCAACATTCTCTTTTGGAAAATTTAGTTTGATAGAAACATGTTTAGTTTTAGAGTGAAGTACCAGATTCTTAGATATGTCAATTGGTGTTGTATTATCATAGTAAATAGTTATAGGTTCCTTGCATTTTACCTTTATGTCCTTCAACATTTACTTGATCCATAATACTTGTGTACAATTAGTTGCTGCTACAACATATTCTGATTCCGTCATTGATAGACTTGTACAACTTTGTTTCTTGCTCAACCATGAAATCAGTTTGCTACCAAGAAAAAATGCTCTGTCGGTGGTGCTTTTTCTGTCATCTACATCTCTTTCCCAATTAGCATTTGTGTATGCACATAAATCAAAATTTTCATCTCTAGGATACCATAAACCAAGATTTGTAGTGCCTTGAAGGTACCGGAAAATCCTTTTCACTGCTGATTTATGATTTTATTTAGGATTACTTTGAAATCTTGAAACAATACATACTGCATTCATAATATCAGGTCTTGTTTGTGTCAAATACAGTAAACCTCCTATCATAGACTTGTATCTAGTCGGATTAACATGTGTTGATTCATCCTTCAAAGATAGTTTATCAGTTGTAGTCATAGGCGTGCTACTGGTTTACACTTTTCCATGCCAAATTTCTTTAGTAATTCCTTTAAGTACTTAGATTGACATAGGAATATACCTTTATCAGTCTGTGAAATCTGCAATCCTAAAAATAATTTTATCTCTCCAATCATAGACATTTCAAATTCTTGCTGCATTTTGTTAAAAAAGTCTTTACACAAACCATCTTCTCCTCCAAAGATTATATCATCAACAAAAACTTTAATAACCAAGATGTCATCATTAGTCACTTTGTAGTATAGATTGCTATCAGCATTGCCTTTAGTGTAACCAAGCTTCAAAAGATATTTGTCCAATCTAGCATACCAAGCTCTAGAAGCTTGTTTCAATCCATATAAAGCTTTCCTTAACCTGCAAACCATATCTTTATTATCTGTCAAAGAAAATCCATCAGGTTGTTCATTATAAAATTCTTCGTCAAGATCTCCATTCAGAAATGCACATTTAACATCTATTTGATATACTTTATAGTTCTTGTGTGATGCAAAAGCCAATAAAAGTCTGACTACCTCAATTCTAGCTACCGGTGCAAAGGTTTCATTGTAATCAATTCCTTCTTTCTATGAATATCCCTTACACACTAATCTTTCTTTGTTTCTGATTACCATACCATATTCATTAAGTTTATTTCTGAAAACCCATTTAGTTCCAATTACATTTTTGTCTTTAAGCCTAGGAACTAATGACCAAGTGTTATTCCTTTCAATTTGTTCCAATTCATCTTCCATAGCTTTAATCCAATATTTATCTTTACATGCCTCATTAATTGATGTAGGTTCAATTTGAGAAATAAGACACACCTCTTCATTTGCCAATCTTCCTATAGTCATAACTCCTTGAAATTTGTTTCCAATTATCTAATCTTCAGAATGATTCAGTCTTACATACTGGGGTGTTTTTACTTGCTGCTATTCTTCAGTGATTGTTGAATCTCTAGATGATGTCAGTGTCACTGGATCATCAATCTGTAGTGGTGTATTCATAATAGATTCATTTGTGATTATGTCTATTGCCAGTTCAGAGTCTGTGTACCTTGAATTTCCTCTAAACTGTTCATCAATCTTCACATTTGCACTCTCAACAATTTTCTGCAATCTCTTGTTAAAACATCTATATGCCTTGCTCTTAGATGAATAACCAAGAAATATTCCTTCATCACTTCTAGGATCAAATTTGCCAATATACTCATCTCTTCTAATATAGCATTTACTTCCAAATATTCTAAAATATTTAAGAGTAGGAGTATTACCAAACCATAGTTCATGTGGGGTCTCACCGGTTTCACCTCTGATGTGAACTTTGTTGAATATATAAACTATTGTATTGACCGCTTCTCTCCAGTATATATGAGGTAGATTTGCTTCTGATATCATACTTCTGGCTGCATCCAAGATAGTGATATTTTTTCTTTCCACAACTCCATTCTGCTGGGTTGTCTGGGGTGTTGATAACTATCTTTTGATCCCATTCACTTCACAAAATGTATTAAATTCCTTAGATGTGAATTCACCTCCTTGATCTGATCTCAAACATTTGATTTTCTTGCCGGTTTCATTTTCTACCATCACCTTGAATAGTTTGAATTTCCCCAATGCTTCAGATTTTAATATGAGAAAAGTAACCCAACACATTCTAGAATAGTCATCAATTATTAGCATAAAATACCTATCTCCTTGTATACTTCTATTTCTTGTTGGACCACATAAATCAATATGAATTAAATCAAGAACATTGTTAGACTTCTTTGGAATACTCTTGATAGTTTCTCTAACTTGTTTTCCTAATTGACGTTTCTTACATACCAGATTGTGAGGTTTAACAATCTTAGGTAAATCTCTAACTGCCTTAGTTGTACTGATTTTCACAATGCAATCAAAATTTACATGACAAAGTCTCTTATGCCATAACCAACTTTCATCAATATGTGCAATCAAACATGCTTTCTCATTGTTGTTCAAATGAAAGATATTACCTCTAGTCTGATTACCGATTGCAATTTTCAAACCAGTTCTATTTAAGATTTTGCATTTACCATTCTTGAATTGTAACTGAAATCCTTGCTCAACTAATTGACCAACACTCAAAAGATTATGCTCCAAACCTTCAACATAGTAAACATTATCAGTATTGTGCTTACCATCAAAAGATATAGTGCCTTTTCCTTTAATCAAACAAGCTTTATCATCTCCAAATCTTACTAGACCTCCATTGTAATCTCGAAAGGTTAATAATTTACTCTTATCACTAGTCATATGATGTGAGAATCCCAAATCAATGATCCATTCATCCTTATCTTCAATTTTAGCTGCCAGGGCCTGCTCTACTGGTTGAACAGTAGGTGTTGGTTGATCTTCTATTATAGCAACAAAAGCCCATCCATTGTCTGCCGGATCCTCATCAGAATCATCAGTAACTCCTTCATCAACATAATAACAAGATTTGTCTCTATTCTTCTTAAACTTGTATTTTTTATAGTCAGGGTTAGGCTTATATGTTCTTTTAGCTTCTTCTCTTAATCTTGTATGTCTATCAGGACATCTAGAAGCTATGTGACCAATCTTATTATAGTTAAAACATTTAAAGGGTGCTTTACCTTCATACTTACTTCCAATTGGACCTTTAGGCATTTTCCTTGCAAATAGTGCTTCAAGTTCTTCAAGTTCTTCGTTTTCTCTCCTGCTTTCTTCAAGTTTTCTTGCATAGAAAGCTTTCCAATTAGATTTATCAGATAATGATGATGATGTTGCAGTTGATGATGGTGCCTTAAAAGCTAGATCTGTCTTGATAGTAGTAACAAGACCAAATTCCTCAAGCTCAAAAACTGAAAGTTTTCCAACCATAGTGTCTCTAGATACTGATGCATTAGGCATTTTTCTTAATTCATTTATAGAAGTAACTTTCATTTTATATGCCAGTGGAAAAGCTCTTAAAACTTTAGAAACAATCTCATCTTCACTTAAGGTTCCTCCACAACATTGTATACCCAAAACAATTTCATTTACTCTTTCCATGAAAGCAGAAATTCTTTCACCTTCTTCCATTTTCAGAATTTCATACCTGACCTAGAAGCATTCAAGTTTTACAATTTTGACCATGGAATCTCCTTCATTCAATGTTTCCAGTTTTTCCCAAATAGATTTAGCAGTAGATTTGTCTGATAATCCCATGACTTGCTGATCTGACAATGCACTCAAAAGTGCTTCTCTTGCTTTGCAATCATTTTCCTCATCTTTAGCCAAGGTTGGTGGATTAGGTTGACCTTGAGTAGGAGCAGTATAGCCATTCTTTGTAACATCCTATATGTCCTTTCTAATGCAATTTAAATGTGTCTCCATCCTGATCTTCCATATGCCATAGTTAGTTCCATCAAGTTTCAGACTGTCCTTCCTGAAATAGTTAGAAGATATTGGATCTCCTCAAGTTGTTAAACTTCTACAAAAAGAGAACTAGGTTCTGATACCAATTGTTAGGTCCCAGAGAAAACTGAGAGGGGGGGGTTGAATCTGTTGTCTAATAAATTCAACCAAAATTAACTTAACCAAAACTTAATGCTTAATACCGGTAAACCAAACTTTATGCTGGTAGACAGTTTTAACAGTTAATTGCAGTACCGGTAAAAATTAATGCATGAAACAGAAAGACATTAACATCCACAACACATAACACAAATATTTGTACATGGAAACCATGTAAGGGGAAAAACCACGGTGGGAAGCCTTACCCACAATCAAATGATACTACTGTAGATAGTATGTGTGTACAATATGGATTCTGCACCTGCAGAAAGGCCAGCTTCCTAGAGCTCACTGCTCAAACACATAATGAGAGTCACACTGACTACAATTGGATGGTTAAATCCAACGATAATGTACAACATTATATAGCATCTTCATATGTTGGATTCAGTATCGATTAAGTTCTGATCGCCTTCACAAAATCCTTCCTTCAACCTTCAAATGATGTCTGCGTGTATAGCTCTGCTTATTTTCGCATTCACATTCCACACTCTGATCTTACAAATAAGATATTACATATATACCATAACCTAAGACCAATTTGAATAGGCCATCTCACTAAAATATTGGAGGGGGCTAGCGGGCTCCCTACTATTTTATAGGAGGAATTGACTGATTAATTAAGAGGCCAGTTGTTTACACAGTGAAATAGGCCAGGTGTTCAAAATCGCTTTAGATTCTGTTGATCCGATCGCCTATAGATAAGTAGGGGGCAGCTTTGCTGAGAGCACCTATTCCAGATCCTGAAGTAGCGAAGAGAGCAAAGGCAAAGCCCAGTAGCAAAAGGTGATACTACCAAGCCATAAAGTTCTTGCGAGCTACCCCCCACCAATATTGATAGCTTGTTCCGACTTTATGCACATTGCCTAGTTTATCCTAATAAGCATCCGTATAATAACCAGCAGCACCAGAGCAAGCAGAGGCAGTAGTAGGAGAGGCGTAGGAAATGGCGAGAGCATAGGCTTCAGTGGCAAAGCAAGCACCACAACTAATAGCATCAGAGCTAGCAGCCCTACTAGTTATGGATCAAGATGCATATTCAGGCCCATATCCAGGGACAAGGGCATAGGCAAGGGCAGATGTAGTAGGAGTAGGAGCAGTTCCAACCATGGAGACAGTGAAAGAAGCAGAAGCACCAGGTACACTAGTAGCATCAGAGGTAGACACAGTAGTTCCAGGACCAGCCTAAGATCTAGACCTATAACCATAAAAAAGAAAGAAAGAAAACCCATAGCCATCTAAGCTTCTCGTTATCTACCCCCATCTAAGCCAAAGTCTGATGTTTATGATCCAGCAGCAGTACTACCACACCCACCACCTAGTTCTCGGACCAGGTCTAGATAGCTAGCAAGCCTTCTCGAAAGCTACTATACTACCACAGCTAGCTCTCACTTCTCGACATCTAACTATAATAAGAGTCGTCCAAGTCATCTTCTCTTTCTCGTTCTCGCCATCTTAGACCAACTATATCCACATGAACACAGGGTGGGGGGGCTGTTATGCAGCAGTTGTTTCTGCCCTACTATTCTAAAGGGGATTCTGATCTTGATCCAGTTGCCCTACTATTCTAAAGGGAAGCAGCATAAAGGGAAGCAGTAGAGCTAGTTGCATCATAAGTAAGAGCATTAGTAGATCCAGTACCAGTACCAGTTCTTTCTGTTGATTATGCAGATGTTGATCCAGCAACAGTAGCCCTATGGATAGTAGGGGCACCACCACCAAGGGCATAACATGAAGCAGGTAGAGTTCTAGGCAAAGGCAGATCCAAAGCCCGTACTAGTTTTAGATACTCTAGTCGCAGATTGAGATGCCGTTCCACCAATTGAAGATCCATATTATGCAGATCCTACAGCAGCATATGAGCCACCAGCATATGGGCTAGATTGAGTGCCAAAGTCCACTATTCCAGTTTCGAATCCCCTCGACATTCTATGGGGTGGTTGGAGATACGGTTCCAGATTTAGACCTTGTGGATCCCCTACTATTCTAAAGGGTTTCATGTCTAGTTCCATCTCCTTAGCTACCAAGGGTAAGCTCACTCACCAATCCTCCCTCCCACCTCGGGGGACTTTATACGCACATTGATGAGGTAGAAATCGAGCGGAGGACACAGCGTGGTGTGGACCAACCACTCACTCATAGTTACTAGGGGTTTGGCCTAGGAATTCGACCGACAAAATGTGATCCCTACGCAGTCTCGAGCAAAGATTTGGATATCCAACCTTCGTACATTGGAACGCTACCCTCGACCCTAAGACCTAGATAGGAAGAGGTGCAGTGGGGAGGCCCCTACTATTCTATGGCAATTACTTGGCATCGATGCCCTACTCCCCCCACCCTGGGTGGCTGCCCGTTTCCTTTTTGTTCTATCGGCCAAGGCAATTCAAATCCCCTTTGCAAGTTAATTAATAAGCCCCCATAGAATGAATTATAGGGGTTAATTAATTAGCTTGCTAGCCTATAGAATGGTAGGGGGGTGGGAGTTCTAGTTGGCATCTGCTTGCTAGAGTATTATTAATTAACTTGCTAGAATCGAGTCTTGACTGAAGCTTGCTAGAGTAACCCCTACTATTTGAAGGGATTAGCTTGCTAGAGTAACTAAAATAGTTCTAGAATCGAGCCCTTTAATGGCATCAGTTCATTAATGATGCCCCATAGAACCATAGAACTATAACTTGGGGGGGATAGGGGGGCGGCTGGGGCCAGATTCTATACGTAATAGGCTCTAAGAGAGACGAATCTAAGAGGCGAATAGATGAATCCATCCTTCTTAGAGACGAATCCATCCTTCTCAGAGACGAATCCATCCTTCGATCCTTGCTGTCGATCCTTCCCTCGTTTTCTCCTTCTATTGTTCCCTCCTTCCCTGCTTGGATCTTATCTGTATTCAAGGTTTCCTTGTCTTATGGTTGGATTGTTGGTATCGATCCATTCCTTCTTTGTTCAATTTGTCTTCCTTCCTGATCATTGAATCCTGGTTTCCTTTGTTCCCTTATTGGTTTCGTGGTCCGTATCCCCGAGTCGAAGGTGTGCCGTTCTGTGGTTTCAACTAGCAATCAAAGAGTCTGACATGAGGGTTGTTCTTTCTTCGTTCCTTCCTTCAATTTGATTTCCTACAATTAATTGAAATAAAAAAGAAGTTGTATCAACAAAGGGGCCTAGTGGGAGGATGAAATTCTAATTGGTGGTGGGAGTGCTGTTCTCTCGGTGGGAGTCCCCTCCCCCAATTGTAATCCGGGTGGGAGGAACTGTACTCCCCCTACTATTATTGTCTTTCTAAATAAGTAATATCTTCTTCCTGGTGGGGCCCCTAGTATTGGGGAAGGGGGTGGGATGACTAGGAATAGTAGTGAACAACGGATCTTGTCATCCTAAAGTAGATTCTCCTCTGGAGATTGGTGAGTTCTGATGATTATGATTTGTAGGGTGGCATGGGTAGGTAAGTGTAGGTCTGGGTCTGGTAGGAAGGTAGGGGTAGGAGGGTAGGGGTTTAGGAAGGTTAGGTGGGGGTAGGCTGCTAGTGTAGGTTGGGGGTGGGGCTTGGGTGGTTGGTTCCATCTGTCTGGTTGCCCTTCCCTGCTTGCCTCCTTCCTTCCGTTGGCTCTATGCTCCTTCTTTGGCTGGTTGGTGCCTTTAAGTGCTTTCCTGTTGTCTGCCCTTCCTTCCATGATTAACTAAATCCTTGGTTGGTTCATTCCTTCCTAAGAGATTTTGTTCCTTGGATCTGCCTTTCCGTTCGATCTGTCCTTGCTTCGTTCCATTCTATCTGTTCTTCTTTCTTTCTAAATGTGGTTGATCTGGTTGAAGTGGGTTTGTCTCGAATGTTGCTTCGGTGGTTTGATCTTTGTTCTCGATGTAAGGGGAAGACCAACCGAATTGGCTAGGTAAAGTACCTTAACTTATGGGATAACTTATGTGATCGATGAGTGGATCAGGGAGTTGTTGAGTGGATGATGATCTATGGTTGCTTGCATCCTGGAGATATCCAAGATATAAGTAGATATGTGTCTGTTGTAGGTAAGGTAGGTAGTATCCCTACTGTGGTTATTGGGCTAGGGTAGGGGTAGGTGTCTATCCATCCTTCCCTCGATCCTTCCATCTCGTGTTTTAGGCGGGTGTAGGTGGTTGGGAAGACCAACCGAATTGGCTCACTAAAGTAGCAGAACTTCTGGGATCGGTGAGTTGTTGAGTTTGATCCATATTGGTGTCCTATCTTTCCGTCCTCCCCTCCTTCGCTGCTTGCTTTCCATCTTTTCGTCCTGTCCTGTCCTATCCTTTAATCCATCCTGAAATCCTTCCTTGCTAATGTGTTCCATCTGTATTGGTTTCCATCCTGATGGTTGGATCCTTGCTTTCGATGTTTCGGTGCTTTCTATCTCTCCTTGCCTGCTGGTTTGGCTCTGTATTCCTGTGCTTCGATCCTTCCGTTAGGCCCTTCAAATTATATGGGCATTCCATCCTTAATTCGATCCTTGGTTTCCTTCCATCCTTCTCAGAGACAAATCCATCCTTCCCCACTGAGATTCTAAAAGGGAGGTTGGGCCTCAGGGTGCGGGAGGTGGGAGGCCCCAGAGTGGAATACAGTCAGTTTCATGCCAACTATTCTCTGCACCATCAACAATGGAGATGGGTTAGTGCCATCCTTTGAACCCCTGCTATAGCATCATTGCCCTATAGTTCCCACCCATGTGACGTATAGAATCCGTATAGAATCGAGCCCTATTATTCTATTATTGCAACTATCGAGTATCATTAATGATGCCTGTAATCGAATCAGTAACTATAGTTGGCCCCTTTAGAATAGTAGGGGGTTCAAATTATATACGTAACATGCCTATCCTTTGAACTATAGGCAGCAACTATCTCCTCCTCCCACCCCTTGCCGAATAGTAGGGATCTACCGACTAGCCTATAGAATGGTAGGGGGCAACGACTAGCTACCATAGAATTGTAGGGGCCCTCCCACAATATTAGCAACCCTACTATTAGATTATTGCGGGCCCCTACCCTTAGAATAGTAGGGCTGTGGAGATTGCGGGTGGGAGGCCCTTCAAATAGTAATAAATATACCTTCCGGTGCATATCTTGGACCTATTTGCTAGTAACAACAAATATGCAAACCCGAATAAACAAATAACCAAATCGCCAAAACTAAGTGATCGAATAATGTCTTTGACATAACCAAGTAGTCTCCAAGTCATTCCAAGTGTCGGTGAACAATATAATCTGTCGGTGAACATAACCAAAATCTCCAAGTGCTGATAAGTGTTGACAAGTGATGATAGGTGTTGACATCAATGACAAAACCATATTAACATATCCAAAATACCAACATAAATGAGGGTAGAAACAAATACTAGCTCCATCATCTTGTGTCTATGTCTATTTGGCTTGTGGTACACTAGGTTATCCTAAAGCAAGACACATGTCAAGGTTCGTATAAGGGTGTAGCATGTTTGCTATGTAGAATATTTTTTTTTTTGAAGATCGATTACCAAAATAAAATCAGAGTACAAAGTCAAGTTACAATAATAGTGACCAAGTTGATTACTCCATCAAATCCCCAACCAGGCTAAACCGCCTTAAAATTAGAAGAAAAAAAAGAATCAATTTATACAATTAAGAGTAACGTGTAGAGCTTCGATTCAACATCAAATTACATCAGTATTATATCATCTACTGACAACATATTTGAAAAGATAGATTGTAATAGCTTATTAAGATTCATTATCACTATCATTATGTGGATTCTCCTCTTTCTCTCCATTCTCCCCATCTTCATTATTAGCTTCTTTGTCTTTTTCTTTGTCATTATTCTTAGGTTCAATCCTACTAATTTGGAAAGTATCAAATTCTCTTCCAAGGGGTGCAAAGATCCTCTCTCAACTAGAGCAATCAAAGTTTTGGTGAGCCATTTCTAGGTGTCTTATAGCTTCACCCCTCTTTAATTGATATTGGTGTTATTTTTGGTATTTATTGTAAAAGTCTATATACTCTTCATATAATTTCTTCCCTATCTTTCTTAGATCTTGGGGTCAATAGGCAACATCCTAAATGTCTTCTTTATATATTGAAGAGGAACCTTCATCCAATATCTTCATGAGTCCTCCTGTTGGCATCTTCAATGTAAATGATACCTATTCAATAATAATTAGCATTGTGATTATAAGATTACACTCAATAAGAACCCTCCCTTTACCTTGGAACACATTCTCATTCCTTCTCTTCCAAAGAAACCAAAGAATTTAAATAGACAATAAAATCCAAAAATAGTTAGACTTTTTACTCAGATTGCAGACATACCTGACAATAATTTCAAACCATGAGAAATTATCAACAATATTCACACCTAAAATGTTATAACGATTGACAATCATGAATTTTCTCCTGATTAATATCTTCCATGGTTCATTCCCTTCTAAATCCTTGACAATCCATTTGATTTCTAAGGCAATACCTTGTTGCCTGAGGTCTTTGATCCCCAATCCACCTAAGTCCTTACTCAAGCAACACCATTTCCATTTAACAACATGCATCCTTTTCTTACCTCTTCCATCTAACCACAAAATTGCACCGACAATAATGTTGTGGGTCCGACGGTTTGGTTGTCAGTGCATGAAAGCATTGCATAAGTTCTACTTTTAAAAATTACATAAAACATTTTTAATTTATTTGACTGAGTCTTATTTGAAAAAAAGATTATCAATGATGTTTCCTTTCTCCAAGAATTGGATCTAGGATCTTTTCGTCAGATAATATGTAACATCCAATGACTAAATCTTTTCTTTACAAATGCTTATTTTATTTAATCATCTGAGCCTGAATTATAATTTATATCTATGCAGAAGAAAAAGATACAAGCTGAAGAGTCATGTGCAAGTAAATTTCATAAAAGAAAGCAAGCAGACATTATCTTGAATGACATGGAAACAAGCTCATCAGCTGCCCAGAAGAGAGAAATTGGAGAAAAACAGAGGAAAGTGTTAAAGGGTGATAAATACATAAAGAGTATGCAATACAAACAAACAATGTCTGGAGTGTGTGATGTGACTTCTATAATTTATGTCTGGAGGGACTAACCGGTTTTGGAGTTCTTGGGAAACCTATTGGGCCACGCTTGGAGGAAATCAATGTGTTCATGCAAGGACCACCTTTTTTCTATTATGAGAATGATGCTTTTGCACCGAAGGATATTTGGAAGACAATATCCAAAAATTTCTATACTGTAGAACTAGAGTTGGTGGACTCGAAGTACTTTTCATCTTCTAGAAGACCAAGAGGTTATGTACACAATCTCCCAATAGAAGAGCGATTTCAAGCATTATCTCCCCCCCCATGACTATTCAGGAAGCACTTCCTCAGACAAAGGACTATTGGCCTCCATGGGATCAAAGAAAAAAATTGAATTGCATAGACTCTAGACGATGTGATAGTGTCCTTCGTGAAGAACTCTGTACTATAATTGAAAATTCACGAGGGAAACTGCAAGATGGTGAACATAAATACATTCTTGAAAAGTGCAAAGAATGGAACTTGGTTTGGGTGGGGCCAGGTTAGATGGCTCCTCTAGAGGTTGACAAGATAGAAATTATATTAGGATTTGGAAAAGATCACACTCGTGTAACTTCTTGTACGACTGATCGATTACACTATTTGGGTAATGCATTCCAAATAGATATAGTTGCATACCATTTATTTGTCTTGAAAGAATTTTATCCCGATGGCATTAAAGTTCTTTCTCTATTTTCTAGTATTGGTGGAGTAGAGGCTGCTTTGCATCGACTTGGGATACATTTAAGTTGTGTTGTATCTATGGAAATATGTGAAAAGAATAGGCTTGTCCTTAATAGTTGGTAGACAAAAACCCAATAGACAGGTAGGTTGATTCAGAGGGAAGATGTCCAAATTTGAATACAGAAGTACTGCAGTTTTTTATTAGAGCTTTTAAAGTCATCTTGAACTAGATTTACCATTGTTGCATTTACACCAAAAGAGTGATAACGTCTACTAGAAGTGTGACAATATTGACCAAAACTGTGACTCTATGAATCAAATGTTAAAATGAAAAAATAGTGATACCAAAAGCACACTAGAACTAACTAGATATGCAACAAGATCCCAGATGTGTGGCTAAAATGACCAGAAGTGTCTCATTATTTACCAAATGTATATGGTGAAAAATGGAAACAACAATATTGAAAGACTAAATAGATTCAACCACAAAACCCTAGCCTAACAACAACAAAGATCCACCATAACATATGAAGATTACCTAAGACAATGCAAATCAAATAAAATCACAAAGATTATACCATCACATGTCTAATAGGGTTTGGATCTCCATTCTTCCTATCTCCATTGATCTTGGTTGATATATTTTCTCTTAGATTTTCTATGTGCACAAGAGGTCAACAAAGAACAGAAATGTGGTTGCAAGTAGGCTTGATCACATATGAAAGTTTGAAAGCATAGAGTAGTCGAGGGTTGAATAGTTGATTAGAATGATTAGAATGATTAGGGTTGATAATGAAGGAAGTATCTCCTTATATAGAAGACACTATAATAAATGGAGGGATAAGATTAAGAGGTGTAAAAGATAAATGGTCAGCTAGGATTAGAGGGTAGGTAAAAGAAAATAATAAAATAATGAGAGGGTAGGTAGTGTATGAATTAAGAGATGAATGACATGTATCATGGGTAGAAAAGGCTAATGAATTAATTAAATAAATAAAATTTATTTAATTAATATAGGAAGTGGGATCAATTAAATAAATAAAAGTATTTATTTAATTTAGGAAAAGGATAATTAAAATAAATAAAAAGTATTTATTTAAATGAGAAATAAGGCTAGAAGAGGATAAATGAATTAATTAAATAAAAAAAGATTTATTTAATTAATAGAAGAATTATGCTAAAATAATTAAATAAATAAAAATATTTATTTAATTAGACTGGACAATTTTAGGTGTCTACATTTTGCCCCTCTTTGAGACAATGCAACTTGTCGCATTGTTTCAAAGAAGATAAGATGAACTGATACAAAGTTACCCCAAGATGGGAATGATATGCCCCCTCGAGAGATTGGATGAAAATATCTGAAAAGATCGCAGACAATCTCTCGATAAGAAAGAAAGGCTAGAATGGACTGACTGAATAGGATAGAGTGACAAAGTCACGGGATAAGGAAGACAAACTTGAGAGACTAGGGCTAGGGCTAGGGCTGGGCTAGAGCATTCTATAAGATAGACCACGAGGGGAAAAAATCCTCATTGTCATCCACACATCCAAGAAATCAGAGTGCAGAGAGAGAATAGAGCAGCAACAGTCAGTAGTGATGGCATTGATTCACAGATTCGATCACGTTCACTGATTTCAGAGGCCAGCAGATGCTGGAGAGCTAGTAAGTACCACAAAACCTCCTTGTACTTTGTCGCAATAAATGTTGCCATAAATGCATGTTAGGTAGTGCATTTAATGCTTTTTTAGGATATGTCAAGCGGGGTCAAAAAATACTAAGGCACGTCTGGGTTGGCTAGGCGCGTCTATGTTTATGCCAAGCGCATCTATGAATGCAAAGGCATTGTGTCAGATGCGAGCGTGTCTGTGTATTTCAGGTGCGTTTATGCTCTATGGGCATGTCTGTGTAGAGTAGAGGCATGTCTATGTATGTCAGGTGCATATGTGCAGAGAAGATGCATATGTTCAATATGTAAGCGTGTTTATGTCTTCTAGGCCAAATTGACAGTTTTGTGATGAACATACGTTATCGATTGGATAAGCTGCTAAGAGGATACACTCAAGCAGTTCCTCTAGGGAAGACTAGAATAGCAAATAGGGCTAGGATTGACAGTTCTGTGATAGAACATATGTTGCCAATCAAGAAACTACTCAAGAGGACACACTCAAGCAGAGGCCCTAGGATAGGATAGATCGAGGCACTTTGTGATGAACAGGGAATGCCAAAACATAGTACTTTGTGATGAACATGGAGTACTAAAAAGACCAGCACTTTGTGATGATCAGGGAATGCCAAAATATGTAGTACTTTGTGATGAACAGGGAGTACCACTAGGATAAACAACAACACTTTGTGATGAACAGAGAGTGCCACTGGGATAAAAAGTAACACTTTGTGATGAACATGGAGTGTCACTAGGATAGAGTACCATAAGCACTAGGATAAAAATCAACATTTTGTGATGAACAGGGAATGCCACTATGATTGACATAGTTGATTTGCTTGATGGTAGGAGGACCTACCTATGCTGGAGTCACGAGAGAGATTCTCGCCAACCCAAAGTTTACGACCAGAGCTGACACTCAAGGATAGAGAAACAGTTCAGGCTATGGGCTTGCGACACATTCTGTATGTGCCTAAGTTTCAAGCAAACATGGGATTGCTGACTGCATTAGCTAAGAGATGGCACTCAGAGACTTGCACATTTTATTTGCGGATGGGTGAGATGACAGTCACCTTAGAGGATTTGTATAGGATACTGCGGATACCGATCGATGGGGAGTTAGTTCCTTATGATCGAGACGAAGATAGGGATGCACTGAGATGAGTGTTTCAGGATCCAGGACTGGAGCTAAGGGCTAGATATGTGGCTTGGGATACCATGACATAGACCGGATTAGCACTACCAGTAGTACTAGCAGGAGTGATCAGTGGGTTCCTCTGTCTGGATAGGGCGAAACAAGGATTGGCTATGGGATGGGGGAGGATGAGCTACTATCCTTGAGGGGGATCTGCTAGGGACAGGTAGATGAGATCCAGGATTTGGAGAGGGAGACAACTAGGCTCAGGAGATAGTTGAGGGACATTGAGCGAGAGAGGGACCAGGCTATTCAACGCTATATAGAGGCTGAGACAACAATGAGGGAAGGGAGGTAGGCAGCAGAGGACATAGGGGCCAGATACGCCTATGTTCTGTGGGTAGGGGAGGAGATAGCCTACGAGGGAGATCTATATTATGGAGCGGTGACACTAGAGCAGTGGGCTAGGAGCTTCCGGAGACCATTGTGGACAATGGCAACCACTAGAGGGAGGGACAAGAGACAAGCATCGAGTGGTGGGGTCATGGGTCCTCCACCACCACCAGATAGAGGGGACAAGAGAGATTATCCTGGGATGGGTCCTTCCAGGGCTCAGACTCCGTCGAGGCTAGCTGGCTCTGAGGGAGGGAGTTCATCATAGCCTTAGAGGGCTCCCTATGTATCAATTTTGTACCATTTTGTATGATGACACCTTCAGGTGATTGTAGCCATATGATTTTGACATCATTGTATCATGACACTTATGATTTTGATATATATATATATGAGATGATTCATCTTTGTAGAAGCTATATGCATGTGTACCTATGTGATGCTTTTATATGTTTCATGATGTATGTATCTATGTGATGTTTATGATATGGATGAAAATATGTACATGATGAAATGCAATATTTTTTTTGTCCTTTTATGTTTTTAAATGTTATGCATGATGCAAATGTGAATGTATCAAATGCAGATGAATATGATAATGCAAATAACTATTTACATGATGAGAATGTAAAATGTGCTAATATGTGTTGTGTGTAGGATATGATGCAATTGTGATATCTATATGTATGTATGAAATGCTTAATATGTGATAATGCAGGTGCAACTACATGAAATGCAAATGTTTTTGGTGTGTCATTATACTCAGTCGTGTGATAGGAGGCTACATAGACTCAAGAAGGACAATGAAAGTCAAATCAAGAAAGGGGGATGGAAGATAGAAGATATGGAAGTGAATGAGCTTCTTGTGCGTTATCATCATTGAGCTCTATTATGGCAAATAGGTTATGACAATTGAGGTATATGTTCGACCCAGAAAGTCATTGTACCCATTTGCATGGAGATCAGACAGTTGCAAACAAGGGATGCCCCAGTTCACACTAGACTCACAGTGTCCTCATATCCTTGGACAAGTCATAGCATTACTAAGAGACAATCTGCAAAAAGAAAAAGAAAATAGGTGACGATACCCCATCCTCGCCTTTCTAGTCAAAGACATCTTGGAGATAGAGTCTCTAGTCAGAGTCATCCCGAAAAAGCTAAAAGACATGTCACCAAAAGATAAAATCAAAAGAAAACCAAGACTCGACACCAACATCCACTGTAGTCCTCAAGTTTAGTGTCTCTTGTCACTTGTATAAGTCTTATTTGATTGTGGTCACACTATTTACTTTCCCAAAAAAGATAGATAGCATTGAACCATAATGTTGTCGGAGTTTGTTGAAAGATTTGATTTGTTGAAGTCCATTGTTGCTGTTGTGTCTCATCTGAAACTGACTGAATCCATGAAACTGATAATTTATTACGAAGAAGATGGAATTTTATTGCGGATTGGTGATGCAAGTGTTACTTTATTGTGGATTGTGTGTGGATAGACTATAGAAAATTTGGAAGAAATTGTACTCCTCGAAACATGTGATGCTCTCAGTTCCACACCCATCACTAGATGTAGGATTTTCCTTAGCCATAGATAGGAGCTGATTTATTATGGATAGAAAAGGGGTGAAAAGGGAGGTTTATTATGAATGGCTAACCAATCTTAGGTAGATCAATAACAAGCCATGATGGGAATGGGTAAGTTTATTATGGATAAATAGGTTGTGAGTGTGTGCAAAGCAAGAGAATGAAAGTGGATCCTGAAGGAGGGAGGAGCAATGTCTCTACACATGGCACCGGTGACCTGGTTTTCACCATGGTACTTGTCCAGGGCGCCATCGAAGTGGTTTTCACCGTTGGACGAATTTATTTCTCTTTACTTTTTTTGATTTTTTTTTTTTTTTTTTGTATTTTTGAATTAGGATACTTTGAAGAGCTATGTGTAAAACCTGTGAAGGTGCATGTTGTTAATAGGATCCTCCAAAGGTTCGCCATCTAGAGTTGAAAGTTGATATGCACCAGATCCATAGGTTGTTGTAATGATGTAAGGACCAAGCCAATTTGGTTCGAACTTGCCCTTCTTTTGTCTGTCTTGCTGATTCTTAGGATTTTCTCTGAGAACTAAGTCACCCACCTCAAATGTGTGAGGCTTAAACATATGATTGTAGCTTCGACGTTCCTTGAATGAATGATATGTAGCTCGAGTGACTGTCTTTCTTGATAAAGGAACTAAGATAGAATTACTATTGTGTGAACTACGTAGGCCCATATGCGTGTCACCTAAAGAAGTTTGGGCATCTTTGATAATAAAGTCCTTCGAGGAAGCTCCATTAAAGGTCCATGATGTATCATGAGAAGGGAAAGGATGTGTGAAACAACTCGATAAGTGATGAAGGCTTAGGATTGTGAAAAGAAGTGAAAGTAGGATAGCATGATGGAGACTTAGGATCAATAAGTATTCTTTTTTACTTGAAATTTTAGAACTTTTGCCCCCAGTTATTTTGATATTAGGGGATATCATCTCTTTCTCTTTTTCTTTCATAGGACTTTTATCCTTAACTTTGATTTTTGCAAAGTCCAATAGCTTTTGATTTTGATTTCAAGGACTAAAGGACTTTTCTTTATTTTCAACTTTTAGATTTTTCTTTTCAAAGCTTGATTTGTGATCCCCAATGAGTAAGGGCTTTTCTGATTCTTGTTGATCCAAGTCTAGGAGTGGACTGGAAATGGAATGAGTGGATGAAATGGTAAGGCTATGTGAGTTCTCAAGAGGGTTGGCGATACACTCAATAGATTCTTTGTTGGAACCACTCTTAGGAGTATTGATATCAAGAGTTGCTTGCACCACTAAAGGAGATTTGCATTCAGACTTAGTAGCCACAACACTAGGTGGTTCACACCCAATTCCTTGCAAATTATTTATAGATTGTTCCTGTCGACTGAATACCTTAGGAGATAATGGGATTTGATCAATATGAAATATATACTCACCACATCCCAGGTCTTTAACCTTGAAGTTTTCTTTGAGCTCTACTTGTTTGGATGTAGAAGCTTTTAAGGATTCTGGATCAACATATGATGATGAAGGAACAACCTCTCGATTGACTGGGATTGTTATTTTTGATCTAGGTCGCAAATTGTTGTAATATATGAATGGATTTGGGTCAGCTTTGATGGTCACTTAAACTCCATTGTGTGGAAACTTTATGCATCGATGATATGTAGATGGTACTGCGCTCATCTCATGAATCCATGGACATCCTAGCAATATGTTGTATGTGAGATCAAGGTCTAGGAATTGACAAAACACATCCTTAGTAATTGGCCCAACTCTAAGAGGTAAGGTGATTGTGCCCTTGGATGAACACTCTTCATCATCATATGCTTTGATGGTAATTTTGTTTGTAGAATTCACAGTTTTATTAGAATATACCAATTGTTTAATAGTGCTCAATGTACAAATGTTTAGACCTACTCCTCCATTTATCAGGAATTGCTTTATTCGATGTTTGTGTAGGAAGGATTCGATGTGTAAAGGTGCATTATGTGGTTGGCTCATGGAGACATCGTCAGCTTATGTAAATGTAAGGGAGTGTGGAATAGAAAGGTATCCCACCATGACTTGAAATTGGTCCACGTTCAGATCAGTAGGAACAAAAGTGTTTCTCAAGATTTTATCAAGAATGGCTTTATGTGCAAGGGATATGCACAAGAGCTCGAGGATGGAGATAAGCGTGAGTGTCTTCTCTAATTGTTCTACAAGGTCATACTTGGGCTTGGTTGATGAGGAAGTGGTGGTTTTAGTTGGAGCACCTTGCAAAGTGAATTTACCTTGATGAGTTGTAACATTACATTCAGAGGTAGGTTTGGAAG